>NC_044984.1:43932274-44532274 GCF_008728515.1 Papio anubis
GTCTCAAAAAAAAAAAAAAAAAAAAGGCCAGAGAGTATCAAGAAAAGAAGTTATTGTGTTTGAGATATGCCAAGAAGACAGGATCAGTCTCATGGGTCTTCCAGTCTCCAGAAAGGGCTGACCCCACAGGGAATACACATACAGCTACCTATACAAGGAGGGAAGAATCCACAGGGACGCAGGAGAGCCATCGATCCAGAACAAAGTCATAGCTTTTGACATTAGGGAAGCAGAAGAGAAGGAGCCACTCAGATTGCAGCTGCAAGATTTTTATAGCCTATGTTCTGCCCTGGGCTTGCATAATAGCCAGGAAGGTGGGAGGGCTCAAAAGGTCAGGCTGGAGTTCCACGCAGTTCCAAGAGGCTAGGTTGCGCTCCAGCCCCTGGATGAGAGCCAGGTGGGGGAGGCACCATAAATCTTCAGGCTACCCTTAGCCAGCACTGATGTTCTCAGCTCATGGGACTAAAGGATGGGGGAGACATCCAGGAGGCTGCTTCTGTCCAAGGTCTCATCCCTCCCTGTTCTCTAGGAATGTGAGCCTCCTGTCTGACACTGTCTCAAGACCTGGCTGTGCCTCTGCAATATGCCCAACCCACCATGTGGACTGTCCACCAAGAAACACACAAGGAACGCTTGCCGAAAGCAAACTTCTACTGGAGTTGCACACTCAGACTAATATACTTTTCTGTCCTCACAGATAAGAGCAGACCTAATTATGTCCTGGCTCAATTTACCCTACCTCCAATAGGCTGCCCAGGGCTGGCTAGAGCCCAGCCTGAGAAAAATGAAGGGAATGACCCCAACACTGGGTTCCCCCACTTACTAACATTTCTTTCTGTTTTCCCAAACCATTCCCTTTCCATTTACTATTTGGAGGTGACGGTTGCCCTGGGGAGCTCTGGGGAAGGAAACAGAGGAGAAAGGAGAGAGGTGAGAATTCGAAGCAAGGCTGAAGAAGATATGACTCCCTAAGCTACACTGGGTACCCCTACCCCAGAATTGAGGAGTCCACTTCTCTGCGGCAGGTTCAGCTGTCGCTCTAAGTGGCAGGGATGGCCTAAGGAACAGCAGCCAGGTACCCTCTGAAGCCCTGGGAGGACGACTTACTGGGGAAACCCCGGAATGGCTGAGAGACTGGGAACCCAGCCTTGCAGGGTTTCAAACACACACTAATGAGAAAGAAGAAAGACGGGGGAATACCTGGATACTTGGTTGTTCCTCATCTCTACATATTAGGATCCACCCTAGTAAGACTCCTTTCTTCCAAAGCAGGAGATGACCCACCAAGTCCCCAGGTTCCTCCCGTCTGCCATCCCTACACCTCCCCTCTTTTCTGGAATCAAGCTCAGAGTGACGATTTCTCCCCTTCATCCAACCCAGTTTGAGAAGCAAACCCATCCTTCCCCGATTATCAGACTAAGGCGGACTCCGCAGGCTCTCAGACGCGCTGGGTGAGGGGTAGGAGGGAGGGGCAGGGAGGGGCGTGTTGGGGAGGAACGGAAACGACGGCCTTTGTTTACCGCTCAGGGACCCAGCTGATCCCATCTAGGGGATCGCTAGCCGGGCACCCGCCCTTCTGCTAGGACGGAGGCCTCCGTCGCCCGCCGCTGGCCCAGGCATGGTTTGACGGCGCTCTGAGACCAGGTGGGCTCGGACCCCAACCTACCCCTCTCCCGCAACCCCCGCTTCTCCCCGCCGGGGCCCCGCACTCACAATGCACTCGCGGATCCTCTCGTGGAATAGCTGTTCTCGCACGGATAGCACTTCGTAGTCAGGTGCTTCCATACTCTGCTCAGCATGACTGGAGCTGGGGTGCCTCCGGGCCCGGGGAGGACAAGCGGGGAGGAAGCCGCCGCCGCCGAGCACCCGGACCCAGTCTGGGAGCCTTTCCTCGCAGCCTGCAACAGAAACTCGGGGCAGTCTGGGGCTCAGATACAGTCGTCCGGACGCCCCACCCTTAAAGGGGCAGGCACCACCCGCCTCGTTTTAAAGGGCTCTGTCCTTCCTTTGCTCCCTCCCCTTTAAGGTCGGGTCGCGCTCACGTTTCAACGCAAACACCCGCCACTAGGCTCGCTACGAGGAAGGGCCGCTGAGGTTCCATCTTTTTAAGAGATCTGGTGACGACACAAGGGGTGGGCGGGTTCCTTCCATGGGGAGGAACTCATTGGCTCCTAGAGAGCTGCCGCTCATCGCTGGAGGAGCGGTGATAGGTTCGCCCTGTGGAGGAGGCGGGATCTTTTGGGCCTACCGCTGCTGATTCTAATTGAGCAACTGTCTCTCTCATCTGGGAAAAGTGACGGTTCCTGGATTTTAGTAGCAGCCAAGATTTTAGTTTGACCTTGGTTAAATGAACCATTTGAATCAGGCCAGCCAGGCAGGATGTGAGGGCACCCTAGGGGTTCTGAAAGGTACCTCTGCCCAGTAACCGATGTTCTGCAGTAGCATTTTTCTGTGTGTTTGTGTTGGGGTGCCCCTCCCCACACCCCCACCCCGGTTTCCCGCCGCCAGGGGTTTTCACTCATTCATTTTTGTGGAAGGCCTGGTGTGTGCTGGAACAAATACTGAAAAATACTGGAGAGAGGACTACAGAAATACCCTGCAACTTTGTGAAGAAATGCCCACAAGGATCATTGAAGAGTGGGGCTGAGTTAAACATTAGCTAACCACTTACTATGTGCCATTCACTGTATAGTCGTTATCTCAGCCATGTTACCCAGGCTGATCTCGAACTCCTACCCTCAAAGTTCTGGGACTCCCAAAGTGCTCGGATTACAAGGCGTGACCCACCCAGCCTATTATCTCATTTTAAACATCACTACAACCTTTCAGAGGAAGATGTTGTGATTCAACTTTTATTTATTTATTTATTTATTTATTTTTGAGACGGCGTTTCCCTCTTATTGCCCAGGCTGCAGTGCAATGGTGTGATTTCGGCTCACTGCAACCTCTGCCTCCCGGGTTCAAGCGATTCTCCTTCCTCAACCTCCCGAATAACTGGATTACAGGCATGCGCCACCACGCCGGCTAATTTTGTATTTTTAGTAGAGACGTGGTTTCTCCGTGTTGGTCAGGCTGGTCTTGAACTCCCAACCTCAGTTGATGCGCCCGCCTCAGCATCCCAAAGTGTTGGGATTACAGGCGTGAGCCGTCGCCTCCGGCCAAGATTTTGTGTGTGTGTGTGTGTATGTGTGTGTAGTTGAGTCTTGGAAGTAGACAGGATTTAGATGAAGGGAGTTTTTTTTTTTAAGTTATTTATTTTTGACACAGGGTCTCACTCTGTCGCCCAGACTGGTGTGCAGTGGTGCGATTACGGCTCACTGCAGTCTCCAACTCTCAGGCTCAAGTGATCTTCCCATCTCAGCCTCTTGAGCAGCTGGGATCACAGGCGGGCACCAGCACACTTAGCTGATTCTGCCATGTTGCTCAGACTGGTCTTGAACTCTGGACTCAAGCTGTCGGCCTGCCTTGACCTCCCAATGTACAGGGATTACAGGCGTGAGCCAACAGCCCTGACCTCCTCTAAATTCTTAAAGCAACATCCAGCTGCATAGTTCAGTGGGCAGTTAAAAATTGGCCATGAGGCTGGGCGCAGTGGCTCACGCCTGTAAGCCCAGCACTTTGGGAGGCCGAGACAGGTGGATTACCTGAAGTCAGGTGGCAAGACCAGCTCGATCAGGGAGACCCTAATCCAGCGGCACTACAGGAAATAAAGACACACACACACAGAGAAACATAGAGGTGTGAAGTGGGAAATCAGGGGTCTCACAGCCTGGAGAGCTGAGAGCCCCCAAAAGAGATTTACCCATGTATTTATTAACAGCAAGTCAGTCATTAGCATTGTTTCTATAGATATTAGATTAACTAGAAGTATCCCTTATGGGAAACAAAGGGATGGGCCAAAATAAAGGGATGAGTTGGGCTAGTTATCTGCAGCAGGAGCATGTTCTTAAGGCACAGATCACTCATGCTATTGTTTGTAATTTAAGAACGCCTTTAAGCGGTTTTCCGCCCTGGGTGGGCCAGATGTTCCTTGCCCTCATTCCACTTAACCCATAACCTTCCAGGGTGGGCGTTATGGCCATCATGAACGTGTCACAGTGCTGCAGAGATTTTGTTTATGGCCAGTTTTGGGGCCAGTTTATGGCCAGGTTTTGGGGGGCCTGTTCCCAACAGTCAGGAGTTCAGGACCACCCTGGCCAACATGTGTGAAACCCCCTCTCTACTAAAAAATACAAAAATTAGCTGGGCAGGCCGGGCGCGGTGGCTCAAGCCTGTAATCCCAGCACTTTGGGAGGCCGAGACGGGCAGATCACGAGGTCAGGAGATCGAGACCATCCTGGCTAACACGGTGAAACCCCATCTCTACTAAAAAATACAAAAAAAACTAGCTGGGCGAGGTGGCGGGCGCCTGTAGTCCCAGCTACTCGGGAGGCTGAGGCAGGAGAATGGCGTAAACCCGGGAGGCGGAGCTTGCAGTGAGCTGAGATCCCGCCACTGCACTCCAGCCCGGACAACAGAGCGAGACTCCGTCTCAAAAAAAAAAAAAAAAATTAGCTGGGCATGGTGGTGGGCACCTGTAATCCCAGCTACTCAGGAGGCTGAGACAGGAGAATTGTTTGAACACGGGAGGAGGCTGCAGCGAGCTGAGATCTGCCATTGCACTCCCACCTGGGCGACAAGATCGAAACTCCATCTCAAAAAACAAAAAAAGACTGGGTGTGGTGGCTCACGCCTGTGATCAAAGCACTTTGGAAGGCCGAGACTGGCGAATCACCTGAGGTCGGGAGTTCGAGACTAGCCTGACCAACATGGAGAAACTCGTCTCTACTAAAAATACAAAATTAGCTAGGCATGGTGGTGCATGACTGTAATCCCAGCTACTTGGGAGGCTGAAGCAGGAGAATCACTGGAACCCACGAATTGGAGGTTGCGGTGAGCTGAGATCATACCATTGCACTGTAGCCTGGGCAACAAGAATGAAACTCTGTCTCTAAAAAACAAAAAATTGTCCATATATGCATTGTTTCATAATATTTGTCCTCTTGAGTTGTTGTTATTTAAATATTTTGTATTGTTTAACTTTACCTTCATTTATGTCTTTCCTCTTTTCCTCCTGTCTTCTCCTCTTCAAGAATTAGAAACACATATTTGGCCTTTTTTTTTTTTTTTGAGATGGAGTTTCGCTCTTGTTGCCCAGGCAGGAGTGCAATGGCGCGATCTTGGCTCACGGCAACCTCCGCCTCCCGGGTTCAAGCGATTCTCTTGCCTCAGCCTCCCAGAGTAGCTAGGATTACAGGCGAGCCACCATGACTGGCTAATTTTGTATTTTTAGTAGAGATGGGGTTTCTCCATGTTGGTCTGGCTGGTCTCCAACTCCTGACCTCAGGTGATCTGCCCGTCTCCGCCTCCCAACGTGCTGTGATTACAAGCATGAGCCACCGCGCCAGGCCCATATTTGCCTTTTTTTTTTTTTGAGACACGGACTCTCGCTCTGTCGCCCAGGCTGGAGTGCAGTGGCGCGATCTCGGTTCACTGCAAACTCCGCCTCCCGGATTTACGCCATTCTCCTGCCTCAGACTCCCGAGTAGCTGGGACTACAGGTGCCCGCCACCACGCCTGGCTAATTTTTTGTGTTTTTAGTAGAGACGGGGTTTCACGGTGTTAGCCAGGATGGTCTCAATCTCCTGACCTTGTGATCTGCGCGCCTCGGCCTCCCAAAGTGTTGGGATTACAGGCGTGAGCAACCACGCCCGGCCATATTTGGCTTCTGATTGACCCCATTCTTTTCTTCCCCAAAACTTAACCCAGTGCAGTTCTTGTAGTAAACACTTAAACAGGGCCGGGCGCGGTGGTTCACATAGGTAATCCCAGTACTTTGGGAGGCTGAGGCAGGTGGATCGCCTGAGGTCGGCAGTTTGAGATCAGCCTGACCAACGTGGAGGAACCCCGTCTCTACTAAAAATACGTTATTAGACGGTCGTGGTGGTGCATGCCTGTAATCCCAGCTACTCGGGAGGCTGAGGCAGGAGAATCGCTTCAACCCAGGAGGCAAAGCTTGCCGTGAGCCAAGATCGTGCCATTGCACTCCAACCTGGGAGCTAAACTCCGTCTCAAAAAAAAAAAAAAAAAAAAAAGACCAGCCTGGGTAACACATGACGACCCTATCTCTACAAAAAATTTATGAAATTAGCAAGACGTGGTGGCATGTCCCCGTAGTTCTAAGATACTCAGGAGGCTGAAGCAGGAGAATCACTTGAGCGCAGGAAATCGAGGCTACAGTGAGCTATCATGGCACTACTGCATTTCAGCCTGGGCGACAGAGTGAAACCCTGTTTTTATTTTGTAAAAAAAAAAAAAAAAAAAAAAAAAGGAAAGAAAAGAAAAGAAAGAAGAAAGAAAACTTCCTGCCTAATCTAAGACTACTTTCAGGGTGATAGGGTGATTTTGTTCCCAGGACTTTCTGGGTCTTTGGAAAGAGCTTATTTAGCTATTTAGCTAACTCTTTTTTTTTTTTTTCCTCTGTCACCTAGGCTAGAGTGCAGTGGCTCGATCTCTTGTAACCTCCACCACCCGGGTTCAAGCAATTCTCCTGCCTCAGCCTCCCGAGTAACTGGGATTACAGGTGCCCACCACCATGCCCAGCTAATTTTTTTTTTTTTTTTTTTGAGACGGAGTCTTGCTCTCTCTCCCAGGCTGGAGTGCAGTGGCGCAATCTCAGCTCACTGCAAGCTCCACCCCGCAGGTTCATGCCATTCTCCTGCCTCAGCCTCCCAAATAGCTGGGACTACAGGCGCCCACCACCACGCCCAGCTAATTTTTTGTATTTTCAGTAGAGATGGGGTTTCACCATGTTAGCCAGGATGGCCTCGATCTCCTGACCTTGTGATCCGCCCATCTCGACCTCCCAAAGTGCTGGGATTATAGGCGTGAGCCACCGCGCCCAGCCATGCCCAGCTAATTTTTGTATTTTTGGTAGAGTCGGGGTTTCACCATGTTGGTCAGGCTGGTCTCCAACTCCTGACCTCAGGTAATCCACCTGCCTCAGCCTCCCAAGGTGCTGGGATTACAGGCATGAGCCACCGCACCCTGCCAGAGCTCATCTGACTCTGAACCATAACTTTTTTCTTTTCTCTGGTCAAAATAGGACAAATTTCTAGAAATTTTGGAATTTCCCTCTTGTCTAGAGTGCCAGGAAACCAGAAAACCAGGAATTTCCTAAGCAAGTCCTTCTTGCATCTGAGAACTTTTTGATGTTGTCGTTGGGAGTTAGGAGGAGAAGAATTTTAGAAACATGCTGGCCGGGTGCGGTGGCTCACACCTGTAATCCCAGCGCTTTGGAAGGCCCAGGTGGGTGGATCACCTGAGGTCGGGAGTTCAAGACCAGCCTCACCAAAATGGAGAAACCCTGTCTCCACTAAAAATACAAAATTCACCAGGTGTGGTGGCACATGCCTGTAATCCCAGTTACTTAGGAGGCTGAGGCAGGAGAATCACTTTAACCCAGGAGGCGGAGGTTGCGGTGAGCCGAGATCATGCCATCGCACTCCTGCCTGGGCAACAAGAGTGAAACTCCATCTCAAAGAAAGAAAGAAAAGAAAAGAAACATGCTTTGAGGGATTCAGTTCTAATTCTTCCTCCCTACCTATCTGACCTCTCCAAAAATATTTGAGAGAAGAATTATAATGAAAGATTGGCTTGAGACAGCAGGAAAAAATTTGTGAAATTATAGACTCTGGGAATGGAGAGTTATATTAGAAGTTATCTGGCCGGGTGCGGTGGCTCACGCCTGTAATCTTAGCACTTTGGGAGGCCGAGGCAGGTGGATCACAAGGTCAGGAGATCGACACCATCCTGGCTAACACGGTGAAACTCCGTCTCTACTAAAAATACAAAAAAAAAAAAAAATTAGCTGGGCGTGGTGGCGGGTGCCTATAGTCCCAGCTACTCAGGAGGCTGAGGCAGGAGAATGGCGTAAACCCAGGAGGCGGAGCTTGCAGTGAACCGAGATCGCGCCACTGCACTCCAGCCTGGGCAACAGAGCGAGACTCCATCTCAAAAAAAAAAAAAAAAGAAGTTATCAGGTCTACCTGTATGTGCTACATGACATAGACCAGGGGTTCTCAACTGCTGGGTGCAGACCATGGCCTGTTAGGAATCGGCCCACACTGTAGGAGGTGAGTGGTGGGCAAGCAAGCATTACTGCCTGAGCTCCACCTCCTGTGAGATCAGCAGCGGCATTAGATTCTCATAGTAGCTGTGAACTGTGGTTATAGGTTGGGTCATCCGGCTAACACAGTGAAACCCCGCCTCTACTAAAATACAAAAATTAGCCGGGCGGTGGCGGGTGCCTGCAGTCCCAGCTACTCGGGAGGCTGGAGGCAGGAGGAACCCGGAGGTGGAGCTTGCACGAGCCGAGATCACCACTGCACTCCAGCCTGGGCGACAGAGCGACTCGCCAAAAAAAAAAAAACTGCCCCTGGTACCAAAAAGATTGGGGACCACTGTCTGCTGAATAGATGGCATACTGGTTCATTGCTGGTGCTGGCTAATTTTTAGAAAGTGAACTGCAGTCTTCTTCCCCATCATTTGCTGTGCCCTCTGGGGTTTTGAGGAATGAATCTACTGCCATTTCTAGACCACAGCCCTTCATTGGGTTTCTCTTTTCTAAGCTAACCATCCTCAGTTGTTGTGGGAAGTCAGGGACCCCAAACAGAGGGACCTGCTGAAGCTGTGACAGAAGAACATAAATTGTGAAGATTTCATGGACATTTATCACTTCCCCAATCAATACTCTTATAATTTCCTATGCCTGTCTTTAATCTCTTAATCCCGTCATCTTTGTAAACTGAAGATGTACTATGCCTAATACTCCTTACCACTCTCCTCACCCCTTGGAGAAAACTCCATTGTCTATGTTCCTCTTGAAGCCTAGACTGGATAAGAGATTACACAGGCCACATGCAGTGGCTCACACCCGTAATCTCAGCACTTTGGGAAGCCAAAGTGGGTGGATTGCCTCAGCTCAGGAGTTGGAGACCAGCCTGGCAACATGGCAAAACTCTGTCTCTACAAAAAATACAAAAATTAACTGGACATTGTAGTATGCCTGTAGTCCCAGCTACTTGGGAGACTGATTTGGAAGACTGAAGTGGGAGAATTGATTGAACCCAGGAGGCGGAGGCTGCAGTGAGCCCAGATTGTGCTACTGCATTCCAGCCTGGGAGCCTGGGCAACAGTGCAAGACTCTGTCTCAAAACAAAACAAAACAAAAGACAATAACAAAAAAATCAACAACAACAAAAAGATTACACCGGGTGATCAGTGAAGAGGATGGTGGGAATATTCACCTGCCTAGCTTTGAGCACTGTTATATAGAAGGAATATTAGGTTGACAGCCTATCCTGTCAGCTGGGTCACAACCCAGCTCGTGGTACACATTGATTTAGTCATAGTGAGGCAGCAGAAGTTTCTACATGCCAGTATCATGAGATGCTAGGGCCAGAGAGGCTGAGGGATCTTTTTTTGGTTTGTTTTGAGACATCTTCTTGATGAAGAAGCTTTATTATTTTATTTTATTGAAATGGAGTCTCACTCCACACACAGGCTAGAGGGCAGTGGCACGATCTCAGCTCACTACAGCCTCAACCTCCTGGGTTTAAGCAATTCTTCTGCTTCAGCCTCCTGAGGAGTTAGGACTACAGGGGTATGCCACCGCTCCTGACTAATTTTTGTATTATCAGTAGAAACAGGGTTTCACCATGTTGACCAGGTTGGTCTTGAACTCCTGACCTCAAGTGATCCTCGCACCTCAACGTCCCAAAGTGCTGGGATTACAGAAGTGAGCCACTACGATGAAGAATCTTTAGAACACAGAAGAAACCTTCCTATCCACCTCCATTTTATGTCTCTATCCACCTTTTACTCTCTGCCTGAAGCCCCTTAGAACTTTGGTCCTGGGCTTGGTCTGAAAGTGGGGAGGAAGTAGATGGATAGTCATCTCTAGCTTTCAGAGTTAAAAATGTTTTTTTGTTTGTTTTTTGTTCAGATTTTTTTTTTTTTTTTTTTGAGACAGGGTCTTGGGGTCTTGGTCTAGCATCTAGGCTGGAGTGCAAAGAAGCAATCTCAGCTCACTGCATCCTCAACCTCTCGGGCACAATTGATCCTCCTACCTCAGCCTCCCAGGCAGCTGGGACCAAAGGCATGCACCATCACACGAGGCTAATTTTTAATTTTTTTTTAGTATACTTTAAGTTCTAGGGTACATGTGCACAACGTGCAGGTTTGTTACATATGTATACATGTGCCATGTTGGTGTGTTGCACCCATTAACTCGTCATTTATGTTAGGAATATCTCCTAATACTATCCCTCACCCCTTCACCCACTCCTCAACAGGTCCCAGTGTGTGATGTTCCCCTTCCCGTGTCCAGATGTTCTCATTGCTCAATTCCCACCTATGAGTGAGAGCATGCCGTGTCTGGTTTTCTTTTCTTGCGATAGTTTGCTAATTTTTAAATTTTTTTTAGAGACAGGATTTCACTAGTTGCCCAGGTTGGTCTCGAACTCCTGGTCTCAAGTGATCTTCCTTCCTTGGCCTCCCAAAGTGCTGGTACTACAAGTCTAAGCCATTGTGCCTGGCCCATTTGACTAATCTTAAAAAACAAAGACAAACAAAACTGTGGAGCATTTACCTAATGTATTTTTTTTTTTTTTTTTTAATCTGGTAGAGGCTGGGCACAGTGACTCACGCCTGTAATCCCAGCACTTTGGGAGGCCGAGGTGGGCAGATCACCTGAGGTCAGGGGTTCGAGACCAGCCTGACCAACATGGAGAAACCCCATCTCTACTAAAAATACAAAATTAGCTGGGCGTCGTGGCGCATGCCTGTAATGCTAGCTACTCGGAAGGCTGAGGCAGGAGAATTGCTTGAACCCGGGAGGCGGAGGTTGTGGTGAGCCAAGATCACGCCATTGCATTCTAGTCTAGGCAACAAGAGCAAAATTCCGTCTCAAAAAAAAAAAAAAAAAAAAAAAAGAGTCCAAAGCAGAAAAGGATTGCTTGAGCTCAGAATTTTGAGACCAGCTTGGACAACATGGTGAGACTCAATCTCTACAAAAAATTTAAAAATTAACCAGGGGTGATGGTGGGTGCCTGTAGTCCCAGCTACCCAAGAAGCTGAGCTGGAAGGATCCCTTGAGTCCAGGAGGTCAAGGCAGCAGTGAGCCGAGATCGAATCACTGCACTCCAGTCTGGACACAAGAGCTAGGCCCTGTCTCCAAAAAAACAAAAAACAAAAAAAAAAAAACTCTGGTAGGGAAGAAATATATGAATTAATCACACAAATATATATTTACAAAATATTACAAATGTGAGAAAAGTAGAGGTTCTATGAAAATATATACTAGAAAATATGGCCTATTCTGACCTAGTCTCCAAGTCCTTGAAGAAATGACTTCATTGAAAGGAGAATATGCATTAACTGGACAAAGGTGTTGGGGGCTCTCATGGCAATAGAAGGTACCACAGGCAGAGGAAAGTGTATGTTTAAAGGCTCAGGCATGAATGAGGTGATGAGCTTGATTCTGTCTAGTTGGGCATGATAACATACAGCAGGCTGTCAGTTGGGAGTGGGTGGGGTAGAGCATTTGGGTATTCGTTTTGGCTTATGAACCAGATAGCAGAGAGGTGGAAGCTAGCCTTAGCAACACAATGACATCAGTGTCTACATGATGATGCCCACATTGTCAGGTGGTTATTGACTTTGTATCAATATTGAGTTTAGATTAATGTGACAACATGCTCCTCCCTTACTGCATGTTGATCCTAAGGCATTTTGTTTTGTTTTCTTTTTTTTTTTTTGAGACGGAGTCTCACTCTGTTGTCTAGGCTGGACTGTAGGAACACTAACTCAGCTCACTGCAACCCCCACCTCCCAGGTTCAAGCAATTCTCCGGCCTCAGCCTCCTGAGTAGCTGTGATTACAGGCACCTGCTACCATGCCTGGCTAATTTTTGTATTTTTAGTAGAGACGGGGTTTCACCACGTTGGCCAGGCTGGTCTCGAACTTCTGACTTCAAGTGATCCACCCTCCTTGGCCTCCCAAAAGTGCTGAGATTATAGGCATTAGCCACCACGCCTGGCCCAAGGCCATGTTTTGTTTTGTTTTGTTTTGTTTTTTGAGATGGAGTTTCGCTCTTATTGCCCAGGCTGGAGTGCAATGGCGTGATCTGGGTTCACCGCAATTTCTGCCTCCTGGTTTCAAGCGATTCTCCTGTCTCAGCCTCCCAAGTAGCTGGGATTATAGGCACATGCCACCATGCCTGGCTAATTTTCGTATTTTTAGTAAAGGCAGGGTTTTACCATATTGGCCAGGCTGGTATTGAATTCCTGACCTCAGGTGATCCGCCCGCCTCGGCCTCCTGAAGTGCTGGGATTACAGGCGTGAGCCACCATGCCTGGCCAAGGCCATGTTTCTATACGCATCCTACCTCAGGGAAGCACCCTAGAGGAAGGGGTGAGGTCCAGAAACTCCTTGGGTGTGGTGTTTTCTGTAGCCTCCTGATTCACAGCGGCCTAGCATGAGGCCCAGCTGCCTCCAGTCATGGACAGAAGAAAAAGCGACAAGTGTGTGAATGCTAGGGATGGCAGGTCAGTCACTTCCGGCTTGTTTGTCATCTTTTTGGCACAGGTCCAAGATGACAAGGGCAGAGTTCACAAATCTGAGCTTGGCTCTCCTGGATGGAACTCCTTGTCAGTGGTGCCATCTGCAGGGCATTAAGGAATTTTCCAGGAGTTTGATGGGATTGGGAGGGGAATATGGCATCTCCAGATAAAATGCTCTTCCCTCCTCCCTTGCTCAAGCCTGTTAGTCTAAGCACATCCCTAAATCACAGCCCGGGTCCTTGGTAGGGCTGAAAGACTCATGTCCTAATGATCTTGTGGCAGGCAATATTTAAGGCTTCTAGTCCTACAAGGCAGGACACAAGGCTGTGGTATCTCTCCCCTTCTTCCCTACCAATTAAATCTGTCATCTCTAAAATGAGGCACTGGGCTTTTTTCATTTTAACAGTGAACTCACGGAGGGGATGAATAGTAGGTTGTGAAGGCATTTAAGCATTCTGGTGTTAAAAAAAGAAGGTGTCTATGTAGTTAAGATTAGTTATCGTTGTTATTGTCATCATCCTTTTCATCTCTAAGTAAACCCTTCTTGGGCTTTTAAAAATTTATATTCATTGACTGGGCATGGTGGCTCATCCCTGTAATCCCAGAACTTTGGGAGGCCGAGGCAGGCAGATCACCTGAGGTCAGGAATTCGAGACCAGTCTGGCCAACGTGGTGAAACCCTTTCTGTACTAAAAATACAAAAAAATTAGCTGAGGCGTGGTGGTGGGCACCTATAATCCCAGCTACTTGGGAGGCTGAGGCAGGAGAATCACTTGAACCTGGGAGTTGGAGGATGCAGTGAGCCAAGATCTCACCACTGTACTCCAGACTGAATGTCAGAGTTAGACTTCATCTCTAAAAAAAGAAGAAGAAGAAAAAAGTTATACTTACTTTCTGAATAAATGGCCTATGCTTCTGTAGTAGCTCTGGAGAATGGCTGAGCAGACATGTCAAGACCTGGTATACACTGCCCCTCATCTCCCAACTTGGATGCACATCTCTAAGTTTACAGGTCCTTCCAAACTCCAAAGCCCTACTTGCTACCCCTTCTGAGAAAGGCAGAATGGAAATCTATAGTGTGAAAGGGAAAATAGTCCCAGAAGATTAAGAGGTCCTGATTAGTGACAGAACAAGAGGCTAACCAAATGTCTCTGTTCCCTAGGCTCCTCCCTGAGAGTTGATAAAGAAGCCTGGGTCCTGAAAGAGAGTGAGTGTTACAAAACCTTAGGGCTTAAAGTTTACATTGAGTAGAACAATAAAGAATCTGGCTGGCTGGGCACGGTGGCTCACGCCTGTAATCCCAGCACTTTGGGAGGCCGAGGAGGGTGGATCACGAGGTCAGGAGATCGAGACTATCCTAACTAACACAGTGAAACCCCATCTCTACTAAAAATACCAAAAATTAGCCAGGTGTGGTGGCGGGTACCTATAGTCCCAGCTACTTGGGAGGCTGAGGCAGGAGAATGGCGTGAACCCAGGAGGTGGAGGTTGCAGTGAGCCGAGATCGCATCACTGCACTCCAGCCCAGGCTACAGGGCAAGACTGTCTAAAAACAAACAAACAAACAAACAAAAAAACAAAAAAAGAATCTGGCTTAAGAGAGAAATTACCATTATTTTTGGTTCCTATGGGCATTACCAGGTGCTGTACTTGCTGCCTGGTCAGAGGTATAGATAAGACGACTCCAGTGCCCCTTAAAGGGGCACTTTAAAGGAGGGCTTGATGACATGTCCTGTCTGCCTGAGCATTTCATTCTAGCCACCTCCTCCCCCATGGCCCACACATGATATATCATTTAATCCAAGGCCTTAACTTATAATTAATAGTATTCATCTTGGCCTGGTGTGGTGGCTCACCCTTGTAATCCCAGCAGTTTGGGAGGCCAAGGAGGGAGGATCATTTGAGGTCAGGAGTTTGAGACCAGCTTGGCCAACATGGTGAAACCCCGTCTGTACTAAAAATACAAAAATTAGCTGGGCATGGTAGTGCACGCCTGTAATCCCAGCTACTCGGGAGGCTGAGGCAGGAGAATCCCTTGAACCCAGGAGGCAGAGGTTGCCAGTGAGCCAAGACTGAGCCACTGCACTTCAGCTTGGGCAATAGAACGAGACGTCATCTCAAGAAAAAAAAAAAATTTTAGTCATCTTCATTTATAAAACAATTTTTTAATTTTTTTTTTCCTTTGAGGTGGAGTTTCACTTTTGTCACCCAGGCTGCAGTGCAATGGCATGATCTTGGCTCACACAACCTCTACCTCCCGGGTTCAAGCAATTCTCCTGTCTCAGCCTCCCAAGTAGCTGGGATTAGAGGTGCCCACCACCACGCCCAGATAATTTTTGTATTTTTAGTAGAGATGGGGTTTCCCCATGTTGACCTGGTTGGTCTCAAACTGCTGACCTCAGGTGATCCGCCTGCTTCAGCCTCCCAAAGTGCTGGGATTACAGGAGTGAACCACAGTGCCCAGCTTAAAATTTTTTAGTGTATATTTTTGAGAGTTTCACTCTGTCACCCAGGCTGGAGTGCCGTGGCATAATATCGGCTCACTGTCACCTCCACCTCCCATGTTCAAGTGATTCTCCTGCCTCAGCCCCTGGTGTAGCTGGGACTACAGGCACAGGCTACCATGCCCAGCTAATTTTGTATTTTTAGTAGAGTTGGGATTTCACCATGTTGGCCTCACTGGTCTCAATCTCCTGACCTCAGGTGATCCACTTACTTTGGGCTCCCAAAGTGATAGGATTACAGGCGTGAGCTGCCGTGCCCAGGCCTCTCAGTTCTTTAAAGGTGTCTGCAGCTGGGAGCACCCAGTGGCTCATGCCTGTAATCCCAGCACTTTGGGAGGCCAAGGTGGGCAGATCACGAGGTCAGGAGTTCGAGACCAGCCTGGCCAACATGGTGAAACCCCGTCTGTACTAAAAATACAAAAATTAGCCAGGCGAGGTGGCGGGTGCCTGTAGTCCCAGCTACTTGGGAGGCTGAGACAGGAGAATGGCGTGAACCTGGTAGGCGGAGCTTGCAGTGAGCTGAGATTGTGCCACTGCACTCCAGCCTTGGCAACAGAGCGAGACTCCGTCTCAAAAATAAATAAATAAATAAACAAAAATAAAAAATAAAGGTGTCTGCTTTCCCTTGGAGCCTGTGATGGCTACATTTGTGTTGCTATGCTAGGCCTGCAGGCTCCCCACCAAAGCTTCTTCTCTGAATTGTTCATGCCAAATCAGATTATCTTTGGAGCTGAGAGCTACAGTCATCCCTTAGTATCCCTGGAGTATACCAAAATCCATGAATGCTCAAGTTCCTTATATAGAGAGCTCTAGTGTTTGCATGTAACCTGCACACATCTTCCTGTATACTTTAAGTCATTTCCAGATTACTTATAATACCTAATACAATGTGAATGCTATGTAAATAATTGTTATACTATATCATTTAGAGAAAAAAGGGGCAAGTACATGTTCAGTTCAGACACAACTATCCATTTTTCCAAACATATATTTTGAGATAGGGTCTTTCTCGGGCACCCAGGCAGGAATGCAGCAGCACAATTACACTGGCTAATTTGTTTTGGTTTTTGTTTTGTAATGACAGGGTCTCCCTAGGTTGCCTAGGCTGGTCTCAAACTCCTGGGCTCAAGTGATCCTCCTGCCTTGACCAAAGTGCTGGTATTATAGGCATGAACCACCAGGGCCGGTTGCTTCCAAGTATTTTAAATCCAGTTAGTCAAATCTAGATATGGAAACCACAGATAGGGAAGGCTGACATTTTGTAAATTTGTAGGATTTATGGGCTAAAAAAAAAAAAAAACTGGGAAAATTGTAGACTTCCCTACCTTTTTTTTTTTTTTTTTTGAGATGAAGTTTTGCTTTTGTTGCCCAGGCTGGAGTGCAATGGCGCAATCTTGGCTCACTGTAACCTCCTCCTCCCAGGTTCAAGCAATTCTCCTGCCTCAGTCTCCCGAGTAGCTGGGATTACAAGGGTGAGCCACCACATCCAGCTAATTTTGTATTTTTAGTAGAGATGGGGTTTCTCCATGTTGGCCAGGCTGGTCTCAAACTCCTGACCTCAGGTAATCCGCCCGCCTCTGCCTCCCAAAGCGCTTGGATTACAGGTATGAACCACTGTGCCTGGCCTCTTTGCTTTTTCAAAAAAGCCTCATGCATTCTTTCAGTCTTCTTGGTCTTTAGCAGCCATCAGGGTCTTTAGCAGCCACAATTTTCCTGTACTTTACGGATTTGAAATCTACATTTTCTCCTAGGTTAAATCCTCTATTTACATTCTCTGTGCCTACAAGTCTGTTACATGTAGCCAAAATATTTGAAAGGATGTAAACCATGCCAAATGCTATACATTTTCATCCTAACCTTTACAAATGTTGCCACTTTATCCTCATGTAATGTAGTCCTCTTCCACCCATGCATATCGCTTATTGTTTAGCCTTCTTTCTTAGCATGACTTTTATTGACCACCATGAATTCTGGTCCTACTTTTTCCTATCACAATAGGGCTGGAAACTGTCTTTACTTCACCACCCTCAAACATTCCTAGTCAGATGTTTTCCCAGGTCACTGCTTTTTCTCAAGACAGGGTCTATCACCAAGGCTGGAGTGCAGTGGTACAATCACAGCTCACCACAGCCTCGTCAGCCTCACAAGTAGCTGGGATTATAGGCACACACCACCACACCCAAATTTTTGTATTTTCTTGTAGACGGGGTTTCATCATGTTGCCCAGGCTGGTCTTGAATGCCTGGGCTCAAGTAATCTACCTGCCTCATCCTCGTGCTGGGATTAGAGGCATGAGCCACCATCACCAGCCAAAGATCACTTTGAAATTTCTTACACTAACAAGGTTAGCAGGCCACTTTAAACAGCAGCAACTTAGCAGATATTCAAAATGTATACTTCCCATACATAACTCATTAGTAACTACCCAGTCATACTCTGAAGAGCTAAATGAGCTCTAGATTAGCAGAATGACTTTCATCAGTTTCCCCGCCCCCTACACCAAGGGATGAGGTGGTAAACTAGTCTGAGAATCTAGGGCTTCTGCCTTTCTAGTCCCTTGAGCTTCCTTTTCCCTAGAGGTGCCTGCACAGGAAGTAGGATCCCTGACATCACCAGCAAATTGCAGATTCTATACTCCAAATATAGATGAATCCAAAAACCAAGGCACTTTTAGAAAACACACAGGAAACAAAGCTTTTGATGTTAATGACTTTACTTTGAGACACGATGGAAAAATATTATAGGTACACATGGAAAAGACATGATCACCAAGTGAAAACAATCTAATAGAAAGCTTCAATATCCAAGCTAAGTACAAGCTGAAATCCTGGGAGGCATGACATGCTGCCCAGGGCCAAGAGGAATGAGTGAAGTATTCCTCTCCTTCTTCCTCACCTCTCCTTCTTAGGAATCCACCAGCCTCCTCATGAAATCCTTCCTTCTCAAGGGGCAGCCATGTCTTCACGGGCCTCTGAAAACTTCGCCTTCCTCCATCCCTCACACATACCCAGTGAACCAAAGGCCACGCTTGGCATGCATCAAGTCAAACTTATGTCCGTGAGCCCAGGCCTCAGCAATGGCTGTGGGTGTTGCTCAGCATGCACACAGCTCTCTGTACTATGGCCCAGGTCTCACCCAGGCACCACAGTGGGAGGCTGAGTTGATGCCAACCTTGCCAAGTGGTGGGGCTCACCAATCCACAAACTGGATGCTGCTTGATGTGATGGGTAGCAGTAGCAGCATTGGCATCTTTGGGAACCACATCACTTGCAGTACAACAGGCAGCAAAGCCATGCCAGCACCATGGCGAGGGTCACATTCACCACCATCTGGTTGGCTGGCTCAAAGCAAGCGGTTGGTGATCTCTCTGCTGCAGAGAAGCTGTTCATGGTAGGCTTTCTCAGCTGGGATGACGGGGGCATGTAGCCAGAGGAAGTGGATCTGAGGTAAGGCACCAGAGTTAGTCTGGAATTCTGTCAGGTCAACATTCAGGGCTCCATCAAATCTCAGGGAAGCAGTGATGGAGACTACAATCTGGCTAATAAAAGTAGTTAAGGTTAGTGTGGGTTGAAATTTCGATGCCGAGGTTTCTACGACCAGATGTCATAGATGGCACCATTGTCACCTGCATGAAGGCACAGTCAAAGAGTGCTCAGGGGTGGTGTGGGTGGTGAGGATGGAGGTTGTAGGGCTCAGCTACAGCTGTGAGCCTGGGGCTGGAGGCAAATGGAGAGCTCAGCTTGGACTTCTTGCCATAATCAGCAGAGGCGTTCAGGCAGGGAGGTGGAGCCCAGACCAGTTCCCCACCAAGCTGTGGAAACCAAGAGCCCCTGAGGGCCGGTGCACTGAAGGTCGGCCTGTAGGGAAATAAAAAATAATATTTTAATGCCAGGACACGTTTCTCCTTGGGAGATTTTCTATTTGGAATTCTTGGATTATGGACATCTCATTCGACATAAGCATAAAATGGGAAAACAAACATATCCTGGAAGCTATCCATAGCCTGGGGGACTATCTGATTTGAAGTCAATGGACATAGTGGCTTGATCTGGCTCACATTTGGTGGTTTTAAGAATGATATCAGTCCTCCGCACCCAACTTGCTGCCATTTTCCATCTACGCGCACTAAATTATATTTATATATTATGCTTACCAGCTTACGAATTAGTCCAACACAAAGTCAATGATCTCCTTACCAATAGTGCATAGTGCCCTCAGGCATAGTTATTGGCAGCATCATACCTGTGATGGAGCTACTCAAAAGTGGAAGAGCCCAGTATTAGAGTCTCAGTCTGAGCTCATCTGGAGAAGGAGGGAGAGAAGGACGGAGGGAGTGGGTGAGTGACCAGTGGAGCCCCAGGACAGACCTCCTGTCCCAGCGTATAATTATCTCCGCCCGGGTTTACTGGTCAGCTCACCAGCTGACCGTGGGTTCCAAGTCTAAAACCTGACCCAGGGCACATGCTTGCCAGCCAGTCTCTCACTGAAGGTGTTGAAGGGATCATCTCACTCTGATGGTCTTGTCAGCTTGGCATCTGGCCATCAGGCTGCTTGGATGCCATGTTCAGAGCAGTAGAGCTCCCAGCAGGCATTGCCAATCTGGACACCAGCCTGGCCAACGTGGATGGAGATGCACTCACGCTGTGGGAAGGAAAAAGATATCACAATTTAATCTATTGGTGGCTGTCAGGTGGAACAAAATACTCATGCAATCTTTATTTTTTTAGAGATAAGGTCTGTCACCCAGGCTTGAGTGCAGTGATGCCGTCTAGGCTCAAGGCAGCCTAAACCTCCTGGGCTTGAGTCATCCCCCGACCCCAGCCTCTGGAGCAGCTGGGACCACAGGCACAGGCCACTACGTCTGGCTAATTTTTTCATCTTTTTTTGTGGAGATGAGGTCTGGCTGTGTTACCTAGGCTACTCACGTAATCTTAAAACAAATTTCCTTTTTTAAAGCGTCAGGCCGGGCGCGGTGGCTCAAGCCTGTAATCCCAGCACTTTGGGAGGCAGAGACGGGGTTTCACCGTGTTAGCCAGGATGGTCTCGATCTCCTGACCTCGTGATCCGCCCGTCTCGGCCTCCCAAAGTGCTGGGATTACAGGCGTGAGCCACCGCGCCCAGCCCTAAAGTTGTTTTAATATACTAGTGTAGTTATTACAGTTTTTTTTTTTTTTTTTTTTTTTTTTTTTTTTTTTTTTTGAGACAGAGTCTCAATCTGTCGTCCAGGCTGGAGTGCAGTGGCGTGATCTCCACTCACTGCAAGCTCCACCTCCCGGGTTCACACCATTCTCCTGCCTCAGCCTCTGGAGTAGCTGGTACTACAGGCACCCGCCGCCACACCCAGCTAATTTTTTTTGTATGTTAGTAGAGACGGGGTTTCACCGTGTTAGCCAGGATGGTCTCGATCTCCTGACCTCGTGATCCGCCCATCTCGGCCTCCCAAAGTGCTGGGATTACAGGCTTGAGCCACCGCGCCCGGCAAATTTCCTTTTTTAAAGCGTCATAAGACGTACTACTCTTCTGAGAACAGCTTATCATCTACATTGCTTTTAATGACTGTTACCTTCCCATCCTAAACTGGGAAGGCCTCCTTCCAGACCAATACAGCTCAGTCACAGCTTCCTCCTTTGGAGGACCAAGACAGGAAGGTAGGCATCCACCCAGCGCTCAGGCCCCAGAATACCACTTTAGACTAGGTGGCCACATTTCCGGGCAGCTCCTAGCACAGGAAGCACGTGGCCAGACCAGGGCAGAAGAAATGTCTGTCCGCAGGGACAAGGGGCGGGGCTCTGCGGCACAGGATGAATGCGCAATTCAGGACGCGCGCTCTCGCGCCCCCCGGCGGCGCTGCAGAGGCACGAAATGGCCACGTCTGCAAAGGCGCTGCCCAGGCCACCCATCCTCCCTTGCCCGCCGGCATCGGGCTGGGCCTAACACCTCCACAGCAGTCTGAGCGAAGTTGGGGATTATCGGCGGCCCAGATCTGGGTCAAGATCCGATTTCCGTTCCCTCAAAATCCCTCACTGCCACCACCTGCTCCCCTGAATTCCTAACGCAGCAGAGAGACAGGTGGCCTCTACAGACTGTTGTGGTCGAACTGTCCTAATTCACTGGTGTATAGCGGTACATTGACAGGGCCCTTCCCCACATTCCTCTTATTGCTTTCATTAAAAAAAGAAAACTCAGGTTAACAGGAGACACGCCCTGTAGCCCTAGTCTCGCCGCGACTCAGAGCGCATGCGCAGACTGCAGTGGCGGTTTCCCGCCCAGGAACGGCGTGAAGGTAACGGTCGCGCGTGCGCGCTTTTGTCTCCAGCTGCTTCCCACCCCCGCTTTTCGCGCTCAAGAGGAAGTGAAGGCTGGAAGATGTTAGAGTCCGCGAGCGCGCGCGCGTCCACCCAAAGCGGGGGAAGGGCATGCGCTGGAAAGGACTGCGGGGACTCGAGGGACCGCTCCCAGTACAGAGTTACGCGCTGAAAGAGAGCTCCGGATACGGCAGAAGGCAGCCGGAGTCCCCTCATCCCTTCCAGAGTCCGATAAGAAATCCTGGCGCCCCTCGACCTTTCCAGGCCCCAGCTATTTACACACACCGAGGTCTCACCACTCCCGCCCTGGCCTCTCGCCTTGTTTTCCGCCCTCTAAACGGACGGCTCTGGAACCAGACCTCCCCGGCTGTATACAGGGTCCCCGCGCCCCGCCGGCTCGCTTTTCCCTGCTTCCCTGAAAGCAGCCGGGAGCCGCGCGGCTCACTCACCATAGTGGCTAGGGATTAGGAGGCGAAGGCGGCAGGAGCAGACACCGGGTCCCGGTTACCGTCCCCGACAAGCTAAGAGTCGAGGTAAGTAACGCACTGGGGCGGGGCCGGCGCTGGAGCCTCTTAAGTAGCGGCTTTGGAGAGGGGGCGGGCACAGGCGGTGTCGCGGCCGCGGGCCCCTCCTCCGGCCCCGTGCGCCCACTGGGCGCCCGGCCTGGCCGCCGCAGAGGCGGGCTCCGGGCCCCGAGCCCCCTCCCTTCGCGCGGCCGCGGGGCGGGGTCCGCCGCGCCTGCGGGCCGCGCGCGCCAGTGCTGCAGTGTGCGGCGCATGGCTGCCAGGGCCTGGCGAGGGGCGGGCGCGAGTCGGAAAGACACCGACCAGGGAATGGGTGACGAGGCTTGACTTAATTCGGAGGAAGCCTAGGACTTGAGAGAGCCATACAATTTGAAAGACGAAGCACCGTGAAATGCAGAAAGTTGTGGTTCGGATAGCTCAGCTGATTAATTTCGTGTTGCCACAGTTTGTCAGTGAGTTTTGCCTTTTTATTTTCGCAGTTCCTTTTAAGGCAGTGCATTCTGTACTTACCTGATAATGTGAAAAACGCGAGCTTTAGAAAACCGAATAGGTGTACATGGTTTACTGTAATGACTTGTTCTCCAAAGTAAGAGTACCAAATGCTGAAAGCAAGTAGATATTCAGTCAGTCGAAGAGTGCCCAAGCATTTAACATTGAAGCTGTTAAAAGGGCAAAGTAGGCCCCAATTTTAGATCTAAGCCATCAATTTTATGGAACAGTCCTAGGGGCTTTTTGAAAAGGAGATTTAAACACACATTTCAGTGGTGGTAGCTGAGTTGAAGAAGTGAGGAAAGAATTGGATAGGGAGGAAATAAATTGACACTGAAGGATGTTAGGAAGTAGAGATTCCTTGTGCAACTTAAGAGTTTTGTAAATAAGACTGCTTGGCCTTGTGTCAAGATACATCAATTGGTTATAGCTTAGTGCTTGGAGGCCCACATTATAGGAGTAGACTAGGTCTCCCTCCGCCCTGCCCCTGGAAAATCTATTTCAAGACGATAAACCACATTGCTAATCCTTGGAAATGCAGAAGGTGTTTAGGTTTAAAATGTGGCTTTAAAATGGTCCTAGCCGAAACGTATTGATGTTACTATTGAGAATATCTGCCCAGTATAGGAGGAACAAAAAGGTTAAACCTAAAACACTAAAAATTCATAGTTCATATTCAGTTATTAGCCTATTAAAATTTGGTGCAGCCTTCATCCTTCGCACCGAATTTCAGACAAATAGCAAATTTATGTGGTTAATAAGTGTACGTTGTAAGGAGTTATATATGTGTATGTCTATATATGTGTGTCTCCACCCATCTGAACCTGACCTGCAGACCAAGAGGTTCTTGTTTATTTCTGATAGTTTTGGTAGTCTTGTTAAAGGCATTTGATTCAAAATCCAGATTTGCACAATTTTTCCAACTGGGTAGAGGAGGCAGGAATATATTTGAATATTGTTCTCACTTATTTTGTTCCTCTTATTCTTAAAAAAAAAAATTAAGCCTGTCAATTTTAGCAGTGAGGGATGGTATACTAATTTTAGTGACACTAATATTAATAAGTTCTGATAACCCACTATCATCGGACCACCCCCACTCTTATTCTTAAAACGAATCTGAAAATCATAAGCTTGCTTTAACGGGAAGAATGAATGTTAGGGAACCACCCTGCTGAACTCCATTTTGCTGTCGGCTCTGGGTAAAGCTATTTTATCCAGAAAAGCTATCTCTGGGCAAATGATTTGAATAGTTTAGTAACCGCAATAGGTTTCTGCTAGAACCATTTTGAAGCCACCCTTTAACCCTAACCACTTTATGTATTTCCAAGGATTAGCGATGTAGTTTATGGTCTTGGGATAGATTTTTCTGGGGGAGGGGAGAACCTCCCTTCTAGCTCTCTGCAGATTATCAGAGCCACCACTTCAGGGATTTCCTCCCAGGGGCCTATACGTCTCCCCAGATACCTTCCTAAAACTATTAGCTTTTATCTGTGTATTCCCTGTTGTGAATAAGTAAGTTTTTGAGGGCCTTTTTTTTTTTTTTTTTTTTTAGGTCTTGATTATACCTCAGGTTTCACAGAGTAATCAAACTAAAAGAGAACTTCTTTTTATTTCATTTTATTTTTTTGACCGAAACTCCATCTCAAAAAAAAAAAGGGGGGGGGAATTGTTATGTGATATTGGGACATCTGAACATTTTGTTGTCATAGGAGTTTGTCCTTGCCAGCTTTTTTGTTGTTGTTGTTGTTGTTGAGATGGAGTCTTGCTCTGTCACCCATGCTGGAGTGCAGTGGCACACTGCGAACTCCGCCTCCCAGGTTCACGCCATTCTCTTGCCTCAGCCTCCCTAGTAGCTGGGACTACAGGCACCTGCCACCACGCCCGGCTAATTTTTTGTATTTTTAGTAGAGACGGGGTTTCGCTGTGTTAGCCAGGATGGTCTCGATCCCTTGACCTCATGATCTGCTGGGATTATGGGCATGAGCCACCGCGCCTGGTCCCTTGCTGGCATTATTAAACTGCTTCCTTAGCTGTAAACATCTTATGACCACGGGTTGTATCTAGTAAGGAATATGCTTTGCTAGTTTAAATTTGGAATTGATTTTGAAATTGTGTTACCCTAGCCCCTCTTTTTTTTTTTTTTGAGACAGAGTTTTGTTTTTGTCGCCCAGGTGGGAGTGCAATGGCGCAATCTCGGCGCACGGCAACCTCTGCCTCCCGGGTTCAAGCGATTTTTCTGTCTCAGCCTCCCAAGTAGCAGACGTTACAGGCACCTGCCACAACGCCCGGATTATTTTTGTATTTTTAGTAGAGAAGGGATTTCACAATGTTAGCCAGACCAGTCTCGAACTCCTGACCTCAGGTGATCCGCCCGCCTTGGCCTCCCGAAGTGCTGGAATTAAAGGCGTGAGCCACCGTGCCTGGCCGTGTTACCCTAGCTCTTCCGTTCCTGTTTCCCTAACATAATACCTCCTCTACTCTTCTCCTCTACTTCTCTAATCTTAAGGGGAGATGAAGGGTGAAGGTCATTTTTTGTAACTTCTTCCTGCTGACAGTGGACATTGATCTTTGGGACAGGATTCTCTCCTAGGAATTTGCAGTTGGTGGCTGGGCGCGGTGGCTCACGCCTGTAATCCCAGCACTCTGGGAGGCCGAGGCAGGCAAATCACGAGGTCAGGAGGTCGAGACCATTCTGGCTAACACAGTGAAACCCCGTCTTGACTAAAAACATAAAAAAATTAGCTGGACATGGTGGCGGGTGCCTGTAGTCCCAGCTACTCAGGAGGCTGAGGCAGGAGAATGGAGTGAACCCAGGAGGCGGAGCTTGCAGTGAGCCCAGATCAGGCCACTGCACACCACCCTGGCTAACACCATGAAACCCCATATCTACTAAAAATACAAAAAATTAACTGGGCATGGCGGCACGCACCTGTAGTCCTAGCTATTATGGAGCTGAGGCAGGAGAATCTCTTGAACCTGGGAGGCAGAGGTTGCAGTGAGCCGAAATCACGCCACTGCACTCAGCCTGTAAGACAGAGTGAGACTCTATCTCAAAAAAAAAAGAATTTGCAGTTGGTTTCTAGGGAGCCACAGGAGGTCCGTGTTTGCATGATGTTCTGATGTTTTGTTTTTTTTTTTTTGAGAGAGAGTTTCACTCTTGTTGCCCAGGCTGGAGTACAATGGCACAATTTCAGCTCACAACAACTTCTGCCTCCCAAATTCAAGCGATTCTCTGCCTCAGCCTCCTGAGTAGCTGAGATTACAGACATGCGCCACCACGCCCAGCTAATTTTGTATGTTCAGTAGAGACAGGCTTTCTCCATGTTGGTCAGGCTGGTCTTGAACTCCCGACCTCAGGTGATCCGCCCACCTTGGGCTCCCAAAGGGCTGGGTTTACAGGCATGAGTCACTGTGCCCCGCCTTTGTATTTTTTAGTAGAGACGGGGTTTCTCCATGTTGGTAAGGCTGGTCTCAAACTCCCGACCTCAGGTGATCCACCTGCCTCAGCCTCCCAAAGTGCTGGGATTACAAGGTGTGAGCCACCACACCTGGCCGATTCTTTTGTTTTTTTTTTTTTTTGAGATGGAGTCTTGCTCTGTCGCCATGCTGGAGTGCAGTGGCAGCGATCTCAGCTCACTGCAACCTTTGCCTCCTGGTTCAAGCAATTCTCCCTTCTCAGCCTCCTGAGCAGCTGGGACTATAGGCACATGCCACCACGCCCAGCTAATTTTTGTATTTGTAGTAGAGACAGGGTTTCACCGTGTTGGCCAGGATGATCTCGTTCTCTTGACCTTGTGATCTGCACACCCTGCGATGTTCTGATGATTCAATGGGCATAGCCCTGCCCAGTACTGAAGAAGTAAAAATCTTTGGATGCCTGATCTGAGGGGCCTAAAGGCAATATGTCTTTATTTCCCAGGTCAGAAGTTGGTATGGATTGGAAGCCTTGTGCCAGCATCCTCTTTATGTTGGATTGTTGTAATCTAGTAGACACAAACTTCAAGAGGTTAAACAAGCAGGGGCAAAAGATTAGTAATAACAAGATAGTGATCAAAAGTCCTAGGAAGAGTAAAAACCAACTGATACTCAGAGGGTGCTTTTTTTTCCTTTTTCTGTTTTTTTTTTTTCCCAGATGGGGTCTTGCTATGTTGGCCAGGCTTGTCTGAACAACTGGCCTCGAGCGATTCTCCAGCCTTGGCCCCCCAAAGTACTGAGATTATAGGCCTGAACTACCAAGCCTTGTCTAAACTCTACTTTTATAGGAGTCTTTTTTTTGTTTTGTTTTGTTTTTGAGACATTGTCTTGCTCTGTAGCCTATGTTGGAGATGGAGAGCAGTGGTATGATCACAGCTCACTGCAGCCTTGACCTCCTGGCTGAAGCAATCCTCCTACCTCAGCCTCCCAAGCAGCTAGGGCTACAGGTGCCCAGGAAACTTTTGTATTTTTGTAGAGGACAGCCATGTTTCCCAGATTGATCTCAAACTCTCCTTGCAGACATTATTAAGCTGATTCCTGCCGGGCGTGGTGGCTCATACCTGTAATCCCAGCACTTTGGAGGCAGAGGCAGGTGAATCACCTGAGGTCAGGAGTTCAAGACCACCTTGGCTAGCATGGTGAAACCCCATCTCTACTAAAAATACAGTAATTAGTCGGGTGTGACGGCGGGCTCCTGTAATCCCAGCTACTTGGAAGGCTGAGGCAGGAGAATCAATTGAGCCCTGTAGGTAGAGGTTGCAGTGAACTGAGATCGCGCTATTGCACTCCAGCCTGGGTGACAAGAGTGAAACTCTGTCTCAAAAAAAAAAAACCAAAACAAAAAACTGCTTCCTTAGCTGTAAACATCTTATGACCGTGGATCGTGACTGGCAAGAAATGTACCTTGCTAGTTTTAAGATGGAATTGATTATTATTTTTTTTTGAGATGGAGTCTGGCTCTGTCGCCCAGGCTGGAGTGCAGTGGCGCAATCTCGGCTCACTGCAAGCTCCACCTCCCGGATTTACGCTATTCTTCTGCCTCAAGGCGCCCGCCACCACACCCGGCTAATTTTTTGTATTTTTAGTAGAGATGGGGTTTCACTGTGTTAGCCACGATGGTCTTGATCTCCTGACCTCGTGATCCGTCCACCTCAGCTTCTCAAAGTGCTGGGATTACAGGTGTGAGCCACTGCGCCTGGCCTGGCTCCCCTATACTTCTGTTTCCCTAACTTTTTTTTTTTTGTCTGAAACAGGGTCTCTCTTGCTCTGTTGCCTAGGCTGGAGTGAGTGCGTTGGTGGGAACTCAACTCACTGCAGCCTCCACCTCCGGAATTTAAGGGATCTTCCCATCTCAGCCTCTTGAGTGAATGCGACCATAGACGTGCCACCACACCCGGGTAGTTTTATATATATGGTTTTTTTTTTTTTTTCTTTTTTTTGTAGAGATGGAGTTTTTCCACATTGCCCAGGCTGGTCTCAAACTCCTGGACCAATGTAATCTGCCTGCCTCAGCCTTGCAAAGTGCTGGGATTATAGGCATGAGCCACCACACCCAACTGTAACACATTTTTATGCCGGAAGAATATTGAATAATGATAAATTTATGTTGCCTCTTTTTTTTTTTTTTTTTTTTTTTTTGAGACGGAGTCTCGCTCTGTCGCCCAGGCTGGAGTGCAGTGGCCGGAGCTCAGCTCACTGCAAGCTCTGCCTTCTGGGTTTACGCCATTCTCCTGCCTCAGCCTCCCGAGTAGCTGGGACTATAGGCGCCCACCACCTCACCCGGCTAGTTTATTGTATTTTTTAGTAGAGACGGAGTTTCACCGTGTTAGCCAGGATGGTCTCGATCTCCTGACCTCGTGATCCACCCGTCTCGGCCTCCCAAAGTGCTGGGATTACAGGCTTGAGCCACCGCGCCCGGCCTATGTTGCCTCTTTTTCCTTTTCTTTCTTTATTTTTTCTTGTTTTTTTTGTTTTTTGTTTTGTTTTGTTTTTTTTGGTTTCTTTTTTGAGACAGAGCCTTGCTTTGTTGCACAGGCTGGAGTGCAGTGATAATCTCAGTTCACTGAAACCTCTGCCTTATGAGTTCAAGCAGTTCTTGTGGCTCAGCCTCCCAAGTACCTGGGATTACAGGCATGCGCCATGACACCTGGCTATTTTTTATATTTTTAGTAGAAACAGGGTTTTGCCATGTTGCCCCGGCTGGTCTCGAACTCCTGGCCTCAAGTGATTTGCCCGCCTTGGCTTCCCAAAGTGCTAGGATTATAGGCATGAGCCACCATGCCCAGTCTGCCTCCTCTTTATTACCTGACAGGAAAGTCTGACTTTTTTTAAAATCCATACTTAACCTACATAGGTCTATTTGTTTTGTTTGTTTGTTTGAGACAGCGTCTCGCTCTGTCTCCCAGGCTGGAGTGCAGCAGCATGATCTCGGCTCACTGCAACCTCCGCCTCCCAGGTTTAAGTGATTCTCCTGCCTCAGCCTCGAGAGTAACTGCGACAACAGGTATGCGCCACCACGCCTTACTAATTTTACATCTATCTGTCTATCAATCAATCTATATATGTATATATTTTTTTGAGACAGAGTTTCGCTCTTGTTGCCCAGGCTGGAGTGCAATGGCGCGTAATCTCAGCTCACTGCAACCTCCACCTCCCAGGTTCAAGTGATTCTCCTGCCACAGTGTCCCGAGTAGCTGGGATTACAGGCATGCGCCACCACGCCCAGCTAACTTTTTGTATTTGTATTTTTAGTAGAGACAGGGTTTCTCCATGTTGGTCAGGCTGGTCTCAAACTCCCAACCTCAGGTGATCCGCCCACCTTGGCTTCCCAAAGTGCTGAGATTAAAGGCATGAGCCACTGTGCCCAGCCTATTTTTTATATTTTTAGTAGAGATGGGGTTTCACCATATTGGCCAGGCTGGTCTCATACTCCTGACCTCGTGATCCGCCCGCCTTGGCCTCCCAAAGTGCTGGGAGTACAGGCGTGAATCACTGCCCCCAGCCTTTGTTGTTGTTTTTTTTTTTTTTCTTTTTGAGACAGAGTCTTGCTCTGTCGCTCAGGCTGAAGTGCAGTGATGCCATCTCAGCTCACTGCAGCCTTAGCCTGCCAGGTTCAAGTGATTCCTCCCACCTCAGCCTCCCTAGTAGCTGGGATTACAGATGTGCGCCACCATCACTAGCTAATTTTGTAATTGAAGTAGAGTGGAGTTTCAGAATGTGGCCCAGCCAGGCTGGTCTTGAACTCCTGACCTTTTTTTTTTTTTTGGGGAGGCGGAGTCTGGCTCTAGCCAAAGGCTAGGGAGTGCAGTGGCGGATCTCAGCTCACCTGCAAGCTCCGCCTCGGGTTCACGCCATTCTCCTGCCACCTCCAGCCTCCCGAGAGTAGCTGGGGCTACAGGCGCTCCCGCCACCTTGCCAGCTAGTTTTTTTTTTGTATTTCTTAGGCTAGAGGCGGGGGTTTCACCGTGTGTAGGATGGTCTCGATCTCCCTGACCTCACTTGAGTCCACCCGTCGGCCTCCCAAAGTGCTGGGATTACAGGCTTGAGCCACAGCATGCCCGGTAATGAACTCCTGGCCCAGCACTTTTTGGGGCTGAGTCAGCGCTATATCACCCAGGCTGCTGGAGTGCAGTGCAGCGTTCTCAGCTCACTGGCTCCACGCCTCCCAGGTTCAGGCCATTCTCCTGCCTCAGCCTCGAGTAGCTGGGACTGCAGAGCCACATGCACACGCACCCGGCTAGTTTTTTTTTGCTTGTATTTTTGAAGTAAGGGGCGAGGGTTTCACCATGTTAGCCAGGATGGTCTCGATCTCCTGACCTGCGTGATCCGCCCGTACCGGCCTCCCCAAAGTGCTGGGATTGCAGGCTGAGCCACGGCGCCCGGCCTGAACTCCTGACCTTAAGTGATCACCGCCTTGGCCTCAAAGTGCTGGGATTAATTTATAGGCATGGTACACCATTACTTTCGACACTCCTATGGCTGTATACATACCTATCACGCACACACACACATGCACACACACACTGCAGGTAAATAGTAGTTATCTATGTCTGGAACATAAAACACAGTAAAATTAATTTACTGTCTTGACATTTTCCTCCCCCAAGACAGGGTCTCACTCTATGCGCCTGGGGCTGGACTTCACAGTGGTATAGTCCCATGGCTCACTGCAGCCTCCACCTCCCAGGCCCAAGTGATCCCTCACCTCAAGCCTCCTCAGTAGCTGGGACTAGAGCCAGGACCACTTTGCCTGGCCTAATTTTATTTTTGTAGGGTGGAGTCTCATTTATATTTGCAAGGCTGGTGCCGGAACTCCTGGGCTCAGTCGATTCTCCCCACCTTGGCCTCCCAGGCTGCGGGATTGCAGTGCAGGGCCACCGTTGATCTGTCTGCATTTTAATTGATTATATAGTACCTTTCTTTGTTATATTCTTTCGAGATGCAAACATTTACTTCCAGATCTTTGGTGTAGTGGAAACCCTGTGATGCAATTAGAGTTACTCGTTTTTGCTACGTAATATCATAGCCGGCTACTACTATTCTAAGCAATTAGGTAACTATTTTAATCGTTTCCATAGTGTAGTTTAGACACAGAAGTTTACAAAATCTTTAATTTCATTTCACTAGCTGCTTCACAAGTAAAGTAACAAGTAGCAGCAATTTACCAAATTAATTAACTATTTATAAATCTGGTATACATTCTACCCAGCTATCCAATTATTTACAAATTTACATCTGCTTTCCAGATAGATGAGTAGGAGAGAAATTGACTTTGGGATCAGGTGCAGTGGCTCCAGGCCTATAATCCCAGCACTCTGGGAGGGCCCGAGGCAGGTGGGTCACTTGAGGCCAGTAGTAGATCAGCCTGGCCAACATGGCGAAACCCGTCCTACTAAAAATACAAAGTGCACAAGATTTAGCCCTGGTAGCATGTGCTGTAATCCAGCACTTGGGGAGGCTAGGAGGCATGGGAATCACTTGAACCCAGGAGGTGGAGGTTGCATTGAAGCAAGAGATCATGCTATTGCACTCAGCCCGGGGGTGACAGAGTGAGACTCTGTCTCAAACAAAAAAAAAAGGGAGGAAATAGAAATTCCACTTTGGTAGTATCAGATAGGACTAGATTCAATTCTAAGCATCAGTTAATAGTGGTATGACCTCAGACCCTTAATTATCTTTCTCGAGCTTCATTTATGAATGGGAATCAGTATCAACTTGGGATCACCTTTTCTCATACATTCCAGTCCCATTAGTTAATGTTGTCAATTTACTTTCAAAATACTTAAGCTACCACTTTTTATCACACCGCTCTTATTTCCGCAGCTCTTACAGAATCACAATGTGCATACATTTTATTTACTTGTTTAAAGTTTCTTCTTTTATATAAAACTCCATGTCTCTCTTTTAGATCAGTCTTAGTTGCCCTTTCAAAACCACCTTCTTCCATTCCTCATACTAAAGAGAACCTCCTTTAAACTGCCGCAAGGCAAAAGGAGTATTCCTAAGGCTCAATGATCCGAGGGACAAATCAAGTAACCTTATTTCCAGCACATGAGATACTTGCTTTTCCATTTCCCTTCATCCCATTTGGGCGATTCTGACCAGCGGGACATAAAAGAAGTTGGAATCCAGCTCAGGGAGTTTCTGGAATGGTTTTCTTCTCCTGATAAAGAGAATTAGCTGGTGCAGTGAGCTCCGCCTGCTCAATCCCAGCACTTTGGGAGGCAGGCGGGGACTGATCCACAAGGTCCAGGGGTAGAGACCATGAGTGAAACCCTGTCTCTACTAAAACTGAAAAAATTAGCAGGTGCAGTGGCTGGGCGCTGTAGTCCCAGCTACCAGGGAGGCTGAGGCAGAATAGAAACGTGAACCGGGGCCAGGCTTGCAGTGAGCCGAGATTGTACCCACTGCACTCAGCCTGAAGGCGACAGAGCAGAACTCCGTCTCAAAAAAAAAAAAGATTACCCCCTTAGGAAATCCCATGCACATTTCCACCCCTCTCCTGCTCTGCCTTTGGAAATGTTCTTTGAGAATCGATGCCTAGAATAACCAAGACATGAGGAGTCTAATGCAGAAGAATCTAAAGATGCCAGTTCAGTGCAGTGGTCTGATATTGTGAAGCTATCGACCCAACCTTAAAACCAACTTATCTCCACGTTTATTAATTAAATAATAAATTAAGGAAACTAAATAAATATTAATGAATAAAGGAAACAGTAAATGTCCTTATAATGTAAGCCAATGCAAGCAGACTTTATCCCTAGAGACAAGAACAATACCTGACACATAGTAGGTGCTTAATATGTAATTTTTAAAAAGTTGAATATTGAACTTTGTGATTGATTGGATATGGGATGTGAGGTAAAGTAAGGAATGGAGGTTATTTTGTAGGTTTCTCATTTATTTATTTATTTATTTTTGAGACAGAGTCTCACTGTGTTGCCTAGGCTGGAGTGCAGTGGCACAATCTCAGCTCACCACAACCTCTGCCTCCTGGGTTCAAGTGATTCTCCTGCCTCAGCCTCCCAGGTAGCTGGGATTACAGATGTGTGCCACCACACCTGGTTAATTTTTGTATTTTTACTAGAGACCGGGTTTCACCATGTTGGCCAGGCAGGTCTCGAACTCCTGACCTCAAGCTATCCGCCCACCTCGGCCTCCTAAAGTGCTGGGATTACAGGTGTGAACCACTGTACCCGGCAAAGGTTTCTCATTTAAATAACTGAGTGAATCATGGTGCTTTTCACTGAGATCAAATTATTGAAGAAAGAAGTGGGCGGGAAGTAAGAAAAGGTCAGTTTTTAACACATTTTGAGGTTTAAGTGTCTATAGTACATATGCTTAGAGATGTCTGTTAGGCAAACATGCTTACAGATATGGAGAGGGGAGAGAGATACAGATTTTGAACCTTCAGTATGAAAATGGTAATTAAACTATGGGAATGGGTAAGACAACTCGGGGGAGTGTGTAGCACTAGGAAAGTGGTGCTTTTCTCTTTTTTTTGTGGTGCTTTTCTCTTTCTTTCTTTCTTTCTTTCTTTCTTTCTTTCTTTCTTTCTTTCTTTCTTTTTCTTTCCTTCTTTCTTTCCTTCTCTTTCTCTCTTTCTCTCTTTCTCTCTTTCTTCCTTTCTTCCTTTCTTCCTTTCTTCCTTTCTTCCTTTCTTCCTTTCTTCCTTTCTTCCCTCCCTCCCTTCCTTCCTTCCTTTCTTTCTCTTTCCTTTTTTTTTTTTTGATACGGAATCTCATTCTCACCCAGGCTGGAGTGCAGTGGTGTAATCTTGGCTCTCTGCAACCTCTGCCACCTGGGTTCAAGCAATTCCCCTGCCTTAGCCTCCCAAGTAGCTGGGAATTACAGGTGCTTGCCATCAGGCCCAGCTAATTTTTGAATTTTTAGTGGAGACAGGGTTTCACCATGTTGACCAGGCTGGTCTTGAACTCCTGACCTCATGATCCACCCTCCACCCACCTCAGCCTCCCAAAGTGCTGGGATTATAGGCATGAGCCACCATGCCTGGCTGAAAGTGGTGGTCTTAATAGAGAACCCTGAAGTAGATAGAGGACCTGGCCTTAGTAAGGAATTGAAAGAATGATCACATTTAAAGTAGAGAAAATGAGCTTATAAAAGGAGTCTAGGGCTGGGCACATTGGCTCATGCCTGTAATCCCAGCATTTTGGAAGGCCGAGGCAGGTGGATCACAAGATCAGGAGATCGAGACCATCCTGACCAACATATGAAACCCCATCTCTACTAAAAAAAATACAAAAATTAGCCAGGTGTGGTGGCGTGTGCTTGTAGTCCCTGCTACTCAGGAGGCTGAGGCAGGAGAATTGCTTGAACCCGGGAGGCAGAGATTGCAGTGAGCCGAGATTGTGCCACTGCACTCCAGCCTGGGTAACAGAGCAAGACTCTATCTCAAAAAAATAAATAAATAAATAAAAGTCTGGGCCAGGCGCAGTGGCTCATGCCTATAATCCTAGCACTTTGGGAGGCCAAGGCGGGCGGATCACCTGAGGTCAGGAGTTCAAGACCAGCCTGGCCAACATGCTGACATGCTGAAACCCTATCTCTCCTAAAGCTGCCGGGTATGATGGCGGGTGTCTGTAATCCCAGCTACTCAAGAGGCTGAAACTGGAGAATCACTTGAACCCAGGAGACAGTGGTTGCAGGGAGCTGAGATCGCACCACTGCACTCCAGCCTGGGCGGCTCAGTGAGACTCCGTCTCAAAAATAAATAAACAAACAAATAAAAGGAGTCTGAGAAAGAATGATCAAAGAGGAAGAACTGGGGGTTTTACAATCCAAGTAAAGAGTTTTGAGCAAGTACAGTGTCAAATGCTGCAGTGTCAAATGCTACAGGTTAAATAGGGTAAAGACTAGAAAGTGTCCATTGTATTAAATATATAGAAAACAATATGGTGTCTATTTTTATTTATTTATTTATTGGACAAGTATTTATTGAGAGCCTATCATGGCAGGTACTCTTTATAAGTGTTGGGTTGATGTAACAGTGAATAGAATAAGTCTCGCTGGAGTGGTGAGAAGGGACATGCTTGCCTGTTCCTGACCTTAGTGGGAAAGCTTCTAATTTCTCACTTTTAAGTATAATGTTAGCTGTAGGGATTTTGTAGATATTCTTGATCAAGTCGAGAAAATTATCCTCTGTCCTAGTTTACCAAGAGAGTTTATCATGAATGAGTGTTGGACTTTGTCAGATGCTGCTTCTGTATCTGTTGATACGATTATGTGATTTTTCTTTCTTTTTTCTTTTTTAAACAGTTTTGCTCTGTCACCCAGAATGGAGTGCAGTGGCGCCATCTCGGCTCACTGCAGCCTCCACCTTCCGGGTTCAGACAATCTCGTGCCTCAGCCACTGGATTAGCCGGGATTACAGGTGTCCACCACCATGCCTGGCTAATTTTTTTGTATTTTTAGTAGAGACCCTGTTAGCCAGGATGGTCTTGATCTCCTGACCTCTTGATCCACCTGCCTCAGCCTCCCAAAGTGCTGGGATTACAGGCGTGAGCCACCACGCCCGGCCTCCTTTACTTTTTTGACCTAGTTTCTCCTACAGATCTATAGAGTTGTTGGCAGCTCTGGATGCACTGCCTATGACTTAGCCCTGCTCTGCATGAAGCAGTTTAAAAAAAAGGGAGCTGTTGATTTTTTACTTTGTTCAGCTTTTACTTGTTGTTATCATGGAGCGGTGACTTCCAAGCTTCTTTTATGCTGGACTGGCAACTGGATGTGTATATCTTTTCAAAGCAGTAACAAGAAGGTCAATGAGGCCAGAGTAGAGTAGTGAGTGAGGGGGAGAGTGTTATGAAATGAGATTGGGGAGAGTGTTATGAAATGAGATTGGGGAGGTAGCCAGGGTCTAGCTCATGTAATAGTGTTATTAGGCACGGAGAGATTTTGTGTTTTATTCTAAAAATGATGAGAAGTTATTAGATAGTTTTGAGCAAAGGTGTGACATGTTCTATTTTAGATTTTAAGAGCATTGCTCTGGCTTTTGTGAGAGTAAACCACAGGAGGTTAAGAGTGGAAGAAAGAAGACAAACTAGAAGGGAATGGGCAGTAATGCAAACAAGAGGTGATAGTGGCTTGAATCATGGTGATATTGTTGAGTTGGTAAGAAGTGGTGGAAATGTGAGTTGTTTTGTTTTGTTTTTGAGATGAAGTCTTGCTCTGTTGCCCAGGTTGGAGTGCAGTGGTGCGAGCTCGAGTCACTGCAATCTCCGCCTCCTGGGTTCAAGTGATTCTCCTGCCTCAGGCTCCCAAGTAGCTGGGACTATAGGCGTGTGCCACCCCGCCCAGCTAATTTTTTTTTTTTTTTTTGTATTTTTAGTAGATGTGAGGTTTCACCATGTTAGCCAGGACATTCTCGATCTCCTGACCTCATGATCCGCCTGCCTTGGCCTCCCAAAGTGCTGGGATTATAGGCATGAGCCACCACGTCCGGCCCTTTGAGTGTATTTTGAAGACAGAACTGACAGGATTTATTAATGAGTTTTGACTGTGAGAAAGAAAGAGAGGAGTCAATCATGACCCCTAGATTTTTGGTCTGAGCAATACTGGGGATACTAAAGGAGGTATAGAGAAATGGAAATAATCATAAGTTCAGTTTTGGACATGTTAAGTTTGAGATATAGTGAGTTAAATCTAAGTAGAGATGTTGATTAGGCAGTAATAGTTGGTTAAAAAGTGCAGAGGGAAGGTCATGTTGGAGATGAATTTAGAAGTCATCAGTATAGAAAGTGGATAAGATCACCTGGGGAACAGGTGAGATCCAACTGGGCATGGTGGCTCATGCCTGTAATCCCAGCACTTTGGGAAGACTAGGTGGGCGGATCACAGTCAGGAGTTCAAGACAAGCCTGGCCAACATAATGAAACCCTGTCTCTACTAAAATTACAAAATGTAGCTGGGCATGGTGGCGTGCGCCTATAGTGCCAGCTACTCGGGAGGCTGAGGCAGGAGAATCGCTTGAACCCGGGAGGCAGAGGTTGTGGTGAGCTGAGACTGCACCACTGCACTCCAGCCTGGGCAACAGAGTGAGACTCTGTCTGAAATAAAAAGGAAGAGGTCCAAGGACTGAACCCCAGAGCACTCCAGCTTATAAAAATTAGAAAGAGGATCTAGTAGTGTAAAGTAAAAGGAGCAGACAGTGATGTTGGAAGATAATAATGGCCTGGGTGCAGTGGTTCACACCTATAATACCAGCACTTGGGGAGGCCAAGATGGGAGGATTGCTTGAGCCCAGGAGTTGGAGACCAGCTGTGGCAACACAGGGAGATCCCTTCTTTACAACAAATACAAAAATTAGCCAGGCGTGGTGGTGTGCACCTGTAGTACCAGTTACTTGGGAGGCTGACGTAGGAGCCCATGAGGTGAAGGTTACAGTAAGTCATGATCGTGCCACTGCGTTCCAGCCTGGGTAACAGAGTGAGACAGTGTTTCCAAAAAAACAGAAGAAAGAAAATAATGAAGAGTTTGATATTCTGGAAACCAAATGAAGAAAGTGTTTCAAGCAGGAGCAGGTGATAACTATGCTTTCTGAACTGCTTTCTGGGAGGCTGGGTAACATGGGGTCTGAGAATCAGCTATTAGATTTCAGTGGTGACCTGGACAAGAGTGGCTTCAGTGGAGCAATAGGGATGAATTAAGGCCTTATTGGGGTAAGTTCAAGGGAGAATTCATGGCAAGGAAGTGGAGGAAGGAGAATTTAAAACTTTTTTTTGAGGATTTTTGCTTTAAGGGGTTAGAAAGAAGAGTAATAACCAGGAGAGCTGGATAGAGATGTTCAATAAAAGGAGGGGTTTTGTTTTTGTTTTTGTTTCTAAGGTGGGAGCTATTTTAGCATATTTATTTGCTAATGAGGAAAAAACCAAAAGGTAAAACCATGTGGTGAGGAAAAGGAGCAAAGCTTTAGAGTAGTGAAATGGGAAGGCGCCCAGTGCACCATGGAGGGGTTCACCTTGGAAAGGAGCACAATGTTCATCTGCTGACACACAGGAGGAAGCCAGAATTCAAGGAGGGATTAATCGGTTGGCAGTTAGATTTAGTGGTGGAACTTGTAGAATTTCTTTTCTGATTACTTCCTTTTTTCTCTTCCACTCCAGTGAACCAGGAAATATGTAATTTCAGCCAGGGATGGTGGCATACAGTGATGCCTTTCAACAACTCGGGAGGCTGAGGCAGGAGGATCCTTTGGGCCTAGGAGTTTGAGTCCAGTCTGGGCAACATAGCAAAATCTCATCTTTTTTTTTTTTTTTTGGAGATGGAGTTTCACTCTTGTTGCCCAGGCTGGAGTACCATGGCGTGATCTCGGCTCACTGCAACCTCCAGGTTCAAGTGATTCTCCTGCCTCAGCCTCCCGAGTAGCTGGGATTACAGGCATGTGCCACCATGCCTGGCTAATTTTGTATTTTTAGTAGAGATGGGGTTTCTCCATGTTGGTCAGGCTGGTCTGGAACTCCCAACCTCAGGTGATCTGCCTGCCTCAGCGTCCGAAAGTGCTGGGATTACAGGTGTGAGCCACTGTGCCTGGCTGCAAAACCTCATCTTTAAAAAAGAAGAACAACAAAATAGGTTATCTCTCCTAATTCTCCCTCTTTTCCTTAGTAACAGAACCCTGATTTCGTTAGGAACAGGGTCCTCAGCTTCTGTTCCAACTGGTGGTGTCCATGTGACTAAGTTCTGGTGAAATGTTAGTGGAAGTTGTTTGGTGGGGCTTCTGAGAAAGTTTCTAAAACAGGATTGATAGGATTGATTGAGCTAGTATGTGTCATTGGCCCTTTCTTTTCTTTCTTTTTTTTTTTTTTCCTCTTTGTCTAGAACATGGACAAGATGGCTGGAGTCCTATGGAGTTGTAGTAATCTTATGACAATAAAGCAACCTTATGCCATATGATATGCTAAGGATGGAGAAAGATAGAGTGTAGGTGCCTGATGACAACATGAAGCTGTCACACAAGCCCTGGATTGCCTCCCCCTGGACTTATTATGGGAGAAAATGAAACACTTTGTTTAAGCCACACTAATCTTTTTTCCTATTTTTCATTTTCTTTTGTTGAGTGTGTGTTTGTGTCTGTTATTTACAGCTGATTGTAATTCATAACTGATATGGTAGTGGGACTGTGTAAGTTTTGTCTTCTGATGCTTTTTTTTTTCTTCTTCTTCAGTGAAACAGGGACGGGGAGATCATTAACTAAATGTAAGGACTGGGGAAGGAGTGTGGGAGGTTTGTGGAGAGAGAATGTGTAAAATAGTTATCTCTGAATGGTAGAGTAAGTTAAGTAGGGAGATGTAGTAGGTCATTCAGACATCTGTGGTTGTAAATATAAAATGAGATCAGTCATCTGGGTTGTATTTTTCTCTAGTCAGGTTTACCTGCTCAGGGGAAGGTATAAACCTGATGGTGAATTGGGTTTAACCAGGATTTATATTTTGCTAAAGCTATTGTGTCACCATTTGTGAAATAGAAGAATATACTGTAGAGTCACTAAGAAGACAGTTGACTGAATGGATTTATAAAAACATGTAGCCAGGCGCGGTGGCTCATGCCTGTAATCCCAGCACTTTGGGAGGCCAAGGTGGGCAGATCATGAGGTCAGGAGATTGAGACCATCTTGGCTAACACGGTGAAACCCCGTCTCTACTAAAAATACAAAAACAAAAAAATTAGCCAGGTGTGGTGGCAGGTGCCTGTAGTCCCAGCTACTCGAGAGGCTGAGGCAGGAGAATGGCGTGAACCTGGGAGGCGGAGCTTGCAGTGAGCCGAGATCACGCCACTGCACTCCAGCCTAGGCGACAGAGCGAGACTTGTCTCAAAAAATAAATAAAATAAATGAATAAAAATATATAAAAACATGTAATTGCTGGCCAGGCATGGTGGCTCACGCCTGTAATCCTAGCACTTTTGGAGGCTGAGGTGGTGGATTGCCTGAGCTCAGGAGTTCGAGACCAGCCTGGGCAACACGGTGAAACCCCATCTCTACTGAAATACAAAAAATTATCCGGGTGTGGTGGCATGCGCCTTGAGTCCCAGCTACTTGGGAGGCTGAGGCAGGAGAATTTCTTGAACCTGGGAGGTGGAGATTGCAGTGAGCCAAGATCGTGCCACTGCACTCCAGCCTGGGCAACAGAGCGAGACTGTCTCAAAAAAACAAAAAACATGTAGTTAATAAAACCAGTAGACTTGAAAGCAAAACTTACACATATTTTTTGAATAGGTGAAATTCCCATGGTTCAAACATTGAAGAGGTAAAAAGACATACCTTACTTTATTGCACTTCACTTTACTGAACTTTTTTTTTTTTCTTTTGAGACAGTTTCGCTCTTGTTGCCCAGGCTGGAGTACAGTGGTGTGATCTCGGCTTACTGCAACCTCCACCTCCTGGATTCAATCGATTCTCCTGCATCAGCCTCCCAAGTTGCTGGGACTACAGGTGCCTGCAACCACGCACAGCGAATTTTTGTATTTTTGGTAGAGACACTGTTTCAACCACATTGGCCAGGCTGGTCTCGGACTCCTGACCTCAAGTGATCCGCCTGCCTTGGCCCCCCCAAAGTGCTGGGATTACAGGCGTAAGCCACCGCACCTGGCCTTTTTTTTTTTTTTTGAAACAGAGTTTCGCTCTTGTTGCCCAGGCTGGCGTGCAGTGATGCAATCTTGGCTCACCACAACCTCCGACTCTGGTTCAAGGATTCTCCTGCCTCAGGTTCCCAAGTAGCTGGGATTATAGGCGTGAGCCACCGTGTCTGGCCCACTTTACTGAACTTCAGAGATGATGAGGGTTTTCTCTTTCTTTTATTTTTTTTTAAAAACGTATTGAAGGTTTATGGCAACCCTGCGTCAAGCAAGTCTGTTAGCACCATTTTTCCAACAGCATTTGCTCACTTCATGTCTCTGTGTCACATTTTGGTAATTCTCATAATATATAAAACTTTTTCATTACAGGCTAGGCGTGGTGGCTCACACCTGTAATCCCAGCACTTTGGGAGGCCAAGGCAGGTGGATCTCCTGAGGTCAGGAACTCAAGAGCAGCCTGGCCAACATGGTGAAACCCCGTCTCTACTAAAAATACAAAATTAGCTGGGTGTGGTGACACAGGCCTATAATCCCAGCTACTCGGGAGTCTGAGGCAGGAGAATCGCTTGAACCCTGAAGGCAGAGGTTGCGGTGAGCCAAGATCACGCCATTGCACTCCAGCCTGGGAGACAAAGTGAGACTCCGTCTCAAAAAAAAAAAAAGCTTTTTTATTATTATTGTATTTTTTATGGTGATCTGTGATTAGTAATCTTTGATGTTACTATTGTAATGGTTTTGGAGTGCTACAAATATAAGATCACATATGACAGTGACCTTAATATATAAATTTGTGTGTTGTGATTGTTCTACTGACCAGCCATTTCCCATCTGCCTCTTCTTACACCTCCCTGTTCAATTAGACACAACAACATTGAAATCTGACCAGTTAATAACCCTACAGTAGTCTCTGAGAGAGGCTAAAGGCTAAGCCTCTTGTGCTAAACAGCCAAATTGTGAATGCAAAGGAAAAATTCTCGAAGGAAATTAAAAGTGCTACTCCAGTGAACACATAAATGATAAGAAATAAATGATAATAAATGATAAGAAAGCTAAACAGGCTGGGTGTGGTGGCTCACGCCTGTAATCCCAGCACTTTGGGATGCTAAGGCAGGTGGATCACCTGAGGTCAGGAGCTCAAGACCAGCCTGGCCAACATGTTGAAACCCTGTCTCTACTGAAAATACAAAAATTAGGTGAGCGTGGTGGCGCACACTTGTAATCCCAGCCACTCGGGAAGCTGAGGCAAGAGAATCACTTGAACCCCGGAGGTGAAGGTTGCAGTGAGCTGAGATTGTGCCACTGCACTCCAGCCTGGGTAACAGAGACTCTGTCTCAAAAAAAAAAAAAAAGAAAAAAAAAGAAAAAAAAAAAGTGAAACAGCGTTATTGCTGCTGATAGGGAGAAAGTTTCAGTAGTCTGGATAGAAGATCAAACTAGCTACAACATTCCCTTAAGCCAAAGCCTAATCCAGAGCAAGACCTCAGTTCTCCTCAATTCTATGAAGGCTGAGAAAGGTGAGGAAGCTGCGGAAGAATAGTTTGAACCTCGCAGAGGTTGGCTTGTGAAGTTTAAGGAAATAAGCCATCTCTATAATGTAAAAGTACAAAGCGAAGCAGTAAGTGCTGATGTAGAAGCTGCAGCAAGTGATCCAGAAGCTCTAGCTCAGATCATTGATGAAGATGGCTATACTAAACAACAGATTTTTGGCCAGGCACAGTGCCTAATGTCTAATCCCAGCACTTTGGGAGGCTGAGGTGAGAGCATTGCTTGAGGCTAGCCTGAGCAACATAGCAAGGCAATTTTTTAATCTTAACAAAAATAAAAAAATTAGCCAGGTGTGATGGCATTTTCCTGTAGTCCTAGCTACCTGGCAGGCTGAGGTGAGTGGATTGCCTGAGCCCAGGGTTTTGAGACTGCAGTGAGCTATGATCATGCCACTGCATTCCAGCCTGGGCAACAGAGCAAGACCCTGTCTCCAAAAGAAAACAAACAAAAAATGAGCAATAAAAAAGATTTTTGATGTAGACAAAACAACCTCACGTTGAAAGAAGATGTCATCTGTGACTTTCATAACTAGAAAGGAGAAGTCCGTGCCTACCTTTGAAGCTTCAAAGAACAGTCTGAATCTGTCGGGGGCTAATGCAGCTGGTGATTTTAAGTTGAAGCCAATATTCATTTACCATTCCAAAAATCCCAGGACCCTAAAGTATCATGCTAAATCTACTCGGCCCATGCTCTATAAAAGGAACAACAACACCTGGATGACAGCATACCTATTTACAACATGGTTTACTGAGTATTTTCAGCCTGTTGTTGAGACCTACTGTTCAGAAATAAAGATTCTTTTAAAATGTTACTTCTCATCGACAATGCGCTTGGTCACCCAGGAGCTCTGATGGCCACGTACAGGGAGGGAGATTAATGTTACTTTCATGACTGCTTAACACAGCATCCATTCTGTAGCCCATGGATCTAAGAGTAATTTTTACTTTTTTTTTTTTTGAGACAGAGTCTTACTCTGCCGCTCAGGCTGGAGTGCAATGGTGCGATCTTGGCTCATTACAACCTCTGTCTCCCTGGTTCAAGCAATTCTGCCTTAGCCTCCCAAGCAGCTGGGATTACAGGCACCTGCCACCATGCCCGGCTAAATTTTTGTATTTTTAGCAGAGATGGGTTTTCGCTGTGTTGGCCAGGCTGGTCTCAAACTCCTGACCTCAGGTGATCCACCCGCCTCGGCCTCCCAAAGTGCTGGGATTACAGGCATGAGCCACTACGCTCATGTGGTGGTTTCTTGAGATGGAATCTACTCCTGGTGAAGATGTTTGAACATTATTGAAATAACAACAAAGGATTTTAAATATTTCTTTTTGTTTTTCTTTTTCTTTTTTTTTTTTTGAGACGGAGTCTTGCTCTGTCACCCAGGCTGGAGTGCAGTGGCCAGATCTCAGCTCACTGCAAGCTCCGCCTCCCGGGTTTACGCCATTCTCCTGCCTCAGCCTCCTGAGTATCTGGGACTACAGGCGCCCGCCACCTCGCCCGGCTAATTTTTTTGTATTTTTTAGTAGAGACGGGGTTTCACCGTGTTAGCCAGGATGGTCTCAATCTCCTGACCTCGTGATCCGCCCATCTCGGCCTCCCAAAGTGCTGGGATTACAGGCTTGAGCCACCGCGCCCGGCCTTAAATATTTCATAAACTTAGTTGATAAAACAACAGCAGGGTTTGAGAGGATTGACTCCAATTTTGAAAGAAGTTCTACTGTGGGTAAAATGCTATCAAATAGCATCGCATACTATAGAGAAATCTTTAATGAAAGGAAGTCAATCACTGCAGCAAACGTCACTGTTGTCTTTAAGAAACTGCAGGCCAGGCGCAGTGGCTCACGCCTGTAATCCTAGCACTTTGGGAGGCCAAGGCGGGTGGATCATCTGAGGTCAGGAGTTCGAGACCAGCCTGGCCAACATGGCGAAGCCCTGCGTCTACTAAATACAAAAAATTAGCCGGCCATGGTAGCACATGCCTGTAATCCCAGCTACTTGGGAGGCTGAGGCAGAAGAATCACTTGAACCTGGGAGGCAGAGTTTGCAGTGAGCTGAGGTTGCACCATTGCACTCTAGCCTAGGCAATAAGAGTGAAGTTCCATCTCAAAAAAAAAAGAAAGAAAAGTTGCGACCGGGTGCAGTGGCTTACACCTTTCAGCTACTTGGGAGGCTGAGACAGGAGAATCGCTTGAACCTGGGAGGCGGAGGTTGCAGTGAGCTGAGATCACACCATTGCACTCCAGCATGGGCGACAAGAGTGAGACTCCATCTCAAAAAAAAAAGAAAAAGAAAAAAAATTGCTCCATCCACCTTAACCTTCAGCAATCACTACCCTGATCAGTCAGCAGCCATTAACATCAAGGCAAGATCCTCCACCAGCAAAAAGATTATAACTAGTTGAAGGCTCAGATGATCATTAGCATTTTTTAGCAATGAAGTTTTTTTTGTTGTTTTGTTTGTTTTTGAGACAGGGTCTTGCTTTGTCGTCCAGGCTGGAATGCAGTGGGCCACAGGACAAGACTCCATCTCAAAAAAAAAAAAAAAAAGAAAAAGATGTATCTAGTGTGAACAAGAAATTGAATATTTTACTTTATTAGATTGTAATTAATTTAAAATTAAATAATACAAATATATATGAAAATTAGCCGGGTGTGGTGGTGCACACCTGTAGTCCCAGCTGCTTGGGAGGCTGAGGTGGGGGAACCACTTGAACCCGGGAGTTGGAGGTTGCAGTGAGCCAAGATCAGGTCGCTGCACTGCAGCCTGGCAACAGAGCGAGACTCCATCTCAAAAAAAAAAAAATTAAATAGCTGCATGTATTTAGTAGCTACCATGTTGCACAGATACTCAGGTCTCATCTAGATATCTGAGTATCTAAAATTTCTATACAAAGAAGAAAGGAAGGCTCAATTTTCCTTGGATAAAATGAGAACTGGTGAAAAGGCGCTTTGAAAGGAATGAAAACAGTCGGACACAGTGGCTCATGCCTGTATTCCCAGCACTTTGGGAAGCTGAGGCAGGAGGATCACTTGAACCCATGAAGTCGAGTCTGTGGTGAGCCAAGATTGGGCCACTGCACCCCAACCTGGGTGTCAGAGTGAGACCTTGTCTCAAAAAAAAAATAAATAAATAAAAGTAATGAAAACAAAGTGTCAATAATAACTAAGGATGATTAAGGAGAAGGGGTTTTTTTTTATGTTGGTTTTTTGAGACAGAGTCTCACTCTGTCACCCAGGCTGGAGTGCAATGGTGAGATCTTGGCTCACTGCAACCTCCACCTCCTGGGTGCAAGCGATTTTCCTGCCTCAGCCTCCCGTGTTGCCAGGACTACCGGCATGCGCCACCACGCCTGGCTAATTTTTGTATTTTTTAGTAGAGACGGGGTTTCACCATGTTGTCCAGGCTGGTCTCGAACTCCCGATCTCAGGTGATCCAGCTGCGTCAGCCTCCCAAAGCGCTGGGATTGTAGGCTTGAGCCACCGCACCTGACCCTCTCTATTTTTTTATATTTAATACTTTTCTTCCTCCTTCTATCCCTTCCTCTGTCCCTCCCTTCCTGCCATCCTTTCTTTCTTTTTGTTTCTTTCGTTTCTCTCCCCACTACCCACCCTGCTCTCTCTCTCTCTTTGTTTTAATACAGGGTCTCCCTCTGTCCCCCCAGGCTAGAGTGCAGTGGTGTGACCATGGCTCACTGTAGCCTTGATCTCCTGCACTCAAGTGATCCTTCTGAGCAGCTAGGGCTACAAGTGTGCACCACCATGCCCTAATTATTATTATTTTTTTTTGTAGAGCTAGGGGTCTTGCTGTGTTGTCCAGGCTGGTCACAAATTCCTGGCCTTAGGCTGCTGCCTTGGTCTCCCACAGTGCTGGAATTACAGGCATGAGGCATTGTGCCTGACCAACAGTTTTTTAAAAATCTATTTGCATTACTTTTAGAATTAATGTTTAAAAAGTCAATCTAAAGTAAAATGGTGAATTAAGACTCATGTAGGATATAGGAGTATTCATTTTTGCCCTTTACTTACCAGTTTTTATTTTTAAACATCTTTATGGAGATTTAATTCAGATTACGTAAAATTTACCCCTTTAGGCCGGGTGCGATGGCTCACACCTGTAATCCCAGCACTTTGGAAGGCCAAGGTGGGCAGATCACAAGGTCAGGAGTTCAAGACCAGCCTGGCTAACATGGTGAAACCCCATCTCTACTAAAAATTTAAAAAATTAGCCGGGTGTGGTGGCACATACCCATAATCCCAGCTACTCAGGAGGCTGAGGCAGGATAATTGCTTGAACCCAAGAGACGGAGGTTGCAGTGAGCCGCGATCGCACCACTGCACTCCAGCCTGAGTGACAGAGCAAGACTTCACCTTGGGGAAGAAAAAAAGAAGAAAATTTACCCCTTTAAAGTGTACAGTTCAGTGGAGGGTTTGTGTTTTGTTTTTAATTTTTTTCTGTAACCCAGGACAGTGCTAAAGTTCAGTGGTTTTTTGTTTTGTTTTGGTTTTTGTTTGTGTATTTGAGATGGAAACTCGCTCTTGTTGCCCAGGCGGGAGTGCAATGGCGCAATCTTGGCTCACAGCAACCTCCACCTCCCAGGTTCAAGAGAATCTCCTGCCTCAGCCTCCCAAGTAGCTGGGATTGCAGGCATGTGCCACAATGCCCAACTAATTTTTGTATTTTTAGTAGAGATGGGGTTTCACCATGTTGGCCAGGCTGGTCTCAAACTCTTGACCTCACGTAATCTGCCCACCTCGGCCTCCCAAAGTGCTGGGTTTACAAGCGTGAGCCACCACGCCCAGCCAAGTTCAGTGATTTTTAACACATTTATAGACTTGTGCAACCATCATCACACTCTAATTCCAGAACATTTTTTACCATCTCAAAAGAAACTCATTGCCCAGGCTGAAGTGCAGTGGAGTGATCTTAGCTCACTGCAACCTCCGCTTCCCAGTTCAAGTGATTATCGTACCTCAGCCTCCTGAGTAGCTGGGACTATAGGTGCGCACCACCTGCCTGGCTAATTTTTGTATTTTTGGTAGAGACAGTGTTTCCCCATGTTGGCCAGGCTGGTCTCGAACTCCTGGCCTAAGTTGTCTGCCTGCCTCAGCCTCCCAAAGTGCTGGGATTACTGATGTGAGCCACCATGCCCAACCCTGAGATGGCTTTTGAGGGGCCTGAGATGGCTTTTGAGGGGCTTGAGATGGAGGGAGAGGGCCTAAGTAGCTTCAGAATGAAAAGACCAAGCCAGGATTAGAGGGTTAGAAATTTCAGCCCCATTCCCCAAGACCTCCAGGGAGGGAAGTGGTGACTGGAGATTGAGTTTGATCACCAAAAGGTCAAGCCTTAATTATGCTTATGTAGTGAAAACTCTGGCCAGGCACGGTGACTCACACCTGTAGTACCAGCACTTTGGGAGGCCAAGGCAACAGATCACCTGAGGTCAGGAGTTCGAGACCAGCCTGGCCAACATGGTGAAACCCCATCTCTACTAAAAATACAAAAATTAGCCGGGTGTGGTGTCAGGCACCTGTAATCCCAGCTACCCGGGAGGCTGAGGCAGGAGAATTGCTTGAACCTGGGAAGCAGAGGTTGCAGTGAGCTGAGATCTTCTCCCTCAGACTGGGGGACAAGAGCAAGACTTCGTCTCAAAAAAAAAAAAAAAAAAAGAAAAGAAAGCTTCATGAAACCCCCTAAATAATAGGGTATGGAAAGCTTCATAGTTGTTGAAAAACTTGGTGTTAGGAGGGTGCCAACCAGGAGAAGGCGTGGAAACTCCATAATTTCCTCTACCTTCTACCCCCACCCAGGGCATACTTTTCTCTGTGCATCTGTTCCACTTAGCTGTTCCTGAGTTATATCCTTTACGCATTGCTAAGTGTAAGCAAAGTGTTTTCCTATATTCCGTGAATTGTTCTAATGCATTATTGAACCTGAGGGAGGTTGGCGGGTATTCTTGAATTTATAACTGTTCGGTGGCAAACAGGGACTTGTGACTGGCACTTAAAGTGGGGCAATTTTAGGGAATTGAGCCAAGAGAATCGAATGATTGTTTGACACCCAATTTGTGTTAGAGAATTGGAGAATTGGTGTTTAGTGTCAGAAAAAAACCTTACAGAATAGTTATGTATGGTACAGTGCACTCTTGACATAACTAACGTCATCTTAGAAAAATACTCCATTTTGTATTTATGTTTTTATTTTTATTTTTATTTATTTATTTATTTTTGAGACAGAATCTCACTCTGTCTCCCAGGGTGGAGTGCAATGGCATGATCTCAGCTCACTGCAACCTCCACCTCCCAGATTCAAGCAATTCTCCTGCCTTAGCCTCTTGAACAGCGTGCCACATGCCTGGCTAATTTTTGTATTTTTAGTAGAGATGGGGTTTCACCATGTTGGTCAGGCTGATCTCAAACCCCTGACCTCGTGATCTGCCCACCTCGGCCTCCCAAAGTCCTGGGATTACAGGTGTGAGCCATTGCACATGGCCATTCATTTTTTTATTTTTATTTTTTTGAGACAGAGTTTCACTTTTGTCACCCAGGCTGGAGTGCAATGGCGTGATCTTGGGTCACTGCAACTCTGCTTCCCGGGTTCAAGCAATTCTGCCTCAGCCTCCTGAGTAGCTGGGATTATGGGTGCCCGCAAAGACAACTAGCTAATTTTTTTTGTATTTTTAGTAGGGATGGGGGTTCACCATGTTGGCCAGGCTGGTCTCAAACTCCTGACCTCAGGTGATCCACGTCCTCAGCATCCCAAAGTGCTGGGATTATAGGCATGAGCCACCGCTCCCAGGCTCCATTTTATATTTCTTTTTTTTCTTTTTTTTGAGACGGAGTCTCGCTCTGTCACCCGGGCTGGAATGCAGTGGCCGGATCTCAGCTCACCGCGAGCTCCGCCTGCCGGGTTTATGCCATTCTCCTGCCTCAGCCTCCCGAGTAGCTGGGACTACAGGCGCCCGCCACCTCGCCCGGCTAGTTTTTTGTATTTTTTAGTAGAGACAGGGTTTCACCATGTTAGCCAGGATGGTCTCGATCTCCTGACCTCGTGATCCGCCCGTCTCGGCCTCCCAAAGTGCTGGGATTACAGGCTTGAGCCACCGTGCCTGGCCCATTTTATATTTCATAGGGCATTTTGTCAACAAGGATGAGATGCTTTGCTTAATAAACAAAGTTTTTAAAAAGATGCATCCAGCCAGTTAAGGACACAAGCATGCTCTTCCACTATCAGTTCTCACTAGAGGATTCTGTGACTATAAAAGATGAGACCAACCGGACCCGATGGCTCACGCCTGTAATCCCAGCACTTTGGGAGGCCAAGGCGGGCGGATCACCTGAGGTCAGGAGTTTGAGACCAGACTGGCCAACATGGTGAAACCCTGTCTCTACTAAAAATACAAAAAATTAGCCGGACGTAGTGGCAAGTGCCTGTAATCCCAGCTACTCAGGAAGCTGAGGCAGGAGAATCGGTTGAACCAAGGAGACAGAGGTTACAGTGAGCCGAGATTGCGCCTCTGCACTCCAGCCTGGCAACAGAGTGAGATTCAGTCAAAATAAAATAAAATAAAATAGCCGGGCATGGGTGGTTTACGCCTGTAATCCCAACACTTTGGGAGGCCGAGACTGGTGGATCACCTGAGGTTAGGAGTTCGAGACCAACCTGGCCAACATGACAAAACCTGGTCTCTACTCAAAATCCAAAAAATTAGTCGGGCATGGCGGCGGGCACCCAGTAATCCCAGCAACTTAGGAGGCTGAGGCAGGAGAATCGCTTGAACCCGGGAGGCAGAGGTTGCAGTGAGCTGAGATCGCGTTATTGCACTCCAACATGGGCAACGAGCAAAACTCCATCTCAAAAAAAAAAAAAGATGAGACCTTCAGCAGCTTGAAATGGTCATCTTAACTGACATTGTCTCGCGGTCAGTCACTCGTGATAAGAACTTGGCATCTGCCTCTGAAGGCTCTGCCACATCAAAGACTCTTCCTCGCAAGACTGACAGACCAACTGGCCCAAAACAGAACTCCTTTTCTTCTTTGCTCCCCTTGGACTGGTTATTTAACCCTTTCTCCTATCTCTTTCTCCTCTTGATGTTAAATGTTACTTTATCGTGGAATGTTTAACTTGTAACATTTATATATTGATTAATTTTACTATTATATATGGTTTACAATATTGACTGGTTTGTGTGCACACAGCTCTGACTACTGAGTGAACAGGAAGTACTGTTAGCCGTGGCAGGTATCCAGATCATCAGCAGCAAATCCATACAGGCCTGAAGCAACCTCAATTCTTGCCTCCTCAGAAGAAAGAATTCTACTGAGGGGCATAAGGCAGAAGAAGAAACCGAGGCAAGTTTTAAAGCAGGAGTAAAAGTTTATTAAAAAGCTTTACACCAGGAACGAAAGGAAGGAAAGAACACTTGGAAGAGACCCAAGTGGGCAACTTGAAGGAGAAGTGCCCCATTTCACCTTGGACCTAGGATTATTTATTTATTTATTTATTTATTTATTTATTGAGACAGGGTCTCACTCTGTCACCTAGACTGGACTGCAGTGGAGCGATCTCAGCTCACTGCAACCTCTGCCTCCCAGGCTCAAGCGATTCTCCTGCCTCAGTGTCACGAGTAGCTGGGATTACAGGGCACACACCACTACCACCTGGCTAATCTTTCAATTTTTGTTTTATTTTATTTTATTTATTTATTTATTTTGAGACGGAGTCTCGCTCTGTTGCCCAGGCCGAGGTCAGGAGTTTGAGACCAACGTGTTAGCCAGGATGGTCTCGATCTCCTGACCTCGTGATCTGCCCGCCTCGGCCTCCCAAAGTGCTGGAATTAGACCGTGCCCGGCCTAATTTTTGTTTTTGTTTTTTGTTTGTTTTGTTTTTTGAGACAGAGTCTCACTCTGTCGCCCAGGCTGGAGTGCAGTGGCACGATGTTGGCTCACTGCAAGCTCCACCTCCCGGGTTCACACCATTCTCCTGCCTCAGTCTCCTGAGTAGCTGGGACTACAGGCACCTGCCACCATGCCTGGCTAATTTTTTGTATTTTTAGTAGAGACAGGGTTTCTCTACTAAAGAGATGGTGTTAGCCAGGATGGTCTCCATCTCCTGACCTCGTGGTCCGCTCGCCTCTGCCTCCCAAACTGTTGGGATTACAGGCATGAGCCACTGCGCCCGGCCCTAATTTTTGTATTTTTAATAGAGATAGGGCTTTACCATATTGGCCAGGCTGATATTGAACTCCTGACGTCAAATAATCCACCCTCCTCGGCCTCCCAAAGTGCTGGGATTACAGGCATGAGCCACTGCGCCCGGTCCAGACCTAAGATTTTATATGCTGGCCTACTTCTAGTGTTTTGTTTTCCCTTTTTTCTTCCCTTAGGGTGAGCTGCCCACATGCACGGTGGCCTACTAGCGCCTGGGAGATGAGCATGCGCAGTGTATTTACTGGAGTTGTAAACATACTCACCTGTGATTTTCTTCCCTTTTCTGGTGGAATGCTCTGGAAGGTCATACGCCTCCATTTTGCCTCTTAATGTGCATGCTTGAGGCCACTCGCCCAGTTCCTTAGATCTTATGGAAGCTGCTGATTACCAATTTCAGGTGTTTATCTGTTAGGAAACTGCCTCTCCCTGGTACTGGCTGTGACCAATTATTTTAGATAGGTAGTGTGACAACTGCCTGACCATTGGTCACCTGACATTCCTGGTGGGTGCAGGGAGCCTTCTCCTGCCCTGCTCATGCCTGACTAGCTACCTACTATAACAGTACTGAGGAGATTGCCTCCTTGGGAACTCCATGTAGCTCCTGGCTTTTGTGATCGCAATAGCATAAATAAAAACCTGACACTGTGGAAACACACAAACATGCAAGGACCTGCTTATCTCTAACCTTGCACTACTCACTGAGGCAGGAGAATAGGGCCTAGAGGCAGGGAACCTAAGGACTTCGTAGAACTAAATCAAATGAAAACACTTCAGCTATGACAAAACATATCCTCTTCATTTACATAGGGTGTATACCAAGTAACCAATGGAAACCTCTAGAGAGTTATTTAAACCCCAGAAAATTCTTTTTTATTTATTTATTTTTTGTTGTTGTTATTTTTTGAGACAGTCTCGCTCTGACTCCTAGGCTGGAGTGCAATGGCGCCATCTCATCTCACTGCACCCTCCGCCTCCTGGGTTCAAGAGATTCTCCTGCCTCAGCCTCCTGAGTAACCGGGTTACAGGTGCCCGCCACGGGCCATGCCTGGCTAATTTTTGTATTTTTCAGTAGAGACAGGGTTTCTCTGTGTTGGTGAGGCTGGCCTTGAATTCCCGACCTCAGGTGATCCGCCCGCCTTGACCTCCCAAAGTGCTGGGATTACAGGTGTGAGCCACCACACCCTAAACCCCAGAAAATTCTGTAACTGAGCTCTTGAGCCCTTGTGTTCGGCCTGCTCCCACCCTGTGGAGTGTACTTTCATTTTCAACAAATCTCTGCTTTTGTTGCTTCATTCTTTCCTTACTTTGTACATTTTGTCCAATTCTTTGTTCAAGATGCCAAGGACCTGGACACCCTCCACTGGTAACATCATGACATGTATGCAAAAATTGTCTGCAAAATTTACATATAAACGATTAGAATTTAAGAGTTCCCAAAACCCATTTTAGACAGGGTTTCACCATGTTGGCCAGGCTAGTCTCAAACTCCTGACCTCAGGTGATCTGCCCACCTTGGCCTCCCAAAGTGCTGGAATTACAGGTGTGAGCCACCATACCTGGCAGGGAACTTCATTATTTAAAGGGGAAAGAGCAAGCAGGAGGGGGAAAAAGGTAGGTAGGGTAGGTAGTGAAGCAAATGGTTATATTCATGTGAGGCTCTGATTAGCCTCAGTAAATTGAGATTTTACATATGAAAAGGGAGTAGAAGAAATGAGGCTATGACACAGGATTGTGAAATTACAGCTATCTGGCAACAAAAGGAATGCAGTAATTCAGCTCTCAAGCTTAACTTCCCTTTGGCATAGTGAGTTTGGGGTCCCAAGATTCTATTTTCTTTCACACTAACACCAACAACAATAACAACAAAAGAACAAGACATCTGCAAGAAAATAGTGTCTTTATTGAGAGATATTATGATTAATATATTGAGAGATATATCACATGTAGTATTTGGAAGTATCAGATTACAAAGATGCTAATTCTACTTAAATTGCCTTATAAATTCAGTGCATTGGGAAGGTGGAGTAGACATACTTCCCAAATTCCTGCCACTAAATACAACTAAAAACCCTGGACATTGTGTATAAAACAAACATAAGAAGACTGAAAGAAAGGCCGGGCATGATGGTTCACACCTGTAATCCCAGCACTTTGAAAGACTGAGGCAGGTGGATCTCTTGAGGTAAGTAGTTAAAAGACCAGCCTGGCCAATATGGTGAAACCCCATCTCTACTAAAAATACAAAAATTAGCCATATGTGGTGGCGTGTGCCTGTAATTCCAGCTACTCAGGAGGCTGAGGCAGAAGAATTGCTTAAACCCAGGAGGTGGAGGTTGCAATGAGCCAAGATCGCACCGCTGCACTCCAGCCTGGGCAACAGAGTGAGACTCTGTCTCAAAAAGAAAAAAGAAGACTGAAAGATGGAGAGAAGGCAGCAGACAAGCTAAGGATCTTGGGGATCCAAGGAACAACACGGTGATGAGTTTCCTGGGTTTTCTTTCTACCTTACGTCTCGAAGCCTTGGAACTGAAGAAGCTGACAATCCAAAAATGCCAAAGGGTGAGACAAAAAACGAAAACCTGCTCACTAGCCAAAGAACCAGGAAAGGGACAATCTAGCAAGACAGCAAACTTTATATAACAACTCCTGTACTCCAGCCAAGTGCTACAGAAAGAACTGTGACCCCACCCATACCTGTATCACCAAGACTTGAGTAGGGAGCCTAGACTTCCACCCTCGCTAGGCTATAACAAGGTGCTCCAAAGGACAGTCTTTTCTACAAATGGTGCTGGGACAACTGGATATTCACATGCAAAGGAATGTAGTTGGACTCTGCTGTGTGAATAGTGTCCCCCTATCCAACATTGAGTGTCCATTTGCAACCTCAGAATATGGTCCTCTTTAGAAATAGAATATTTGCAAATGTAGTTAGTTAAGATGGGGAAATACTGGATTAGAGTGGGCCCTAAATCTAACAACCGTCCTTATAAGAAGGCCATGTGAAGACATAGACACATAGCGAGAATGCCTGGTAACAACACAGGCAGAAATTGTAGTGGTGTTTACAAGGTAAGTAAGGAATGCCAAGGATTGTCAGCACCAGCAGAAGCTAGAAGAGAGGCATGGGATGGATTCTCCCTCAGAACTTCCAGAAGGAACCAAACTTGCCAAAGCCTTGATTTCAGACTTCTAGCCTACAGAACTATGGGGCAGTACATTTCTTTTGTTTTAAGCCACTCAATTTGTGGTTTAAAAGCAGCTCTAAGAAACTAATAGAGACTCCTACCTCACACCATACACAAAAATTAAAATGGATCAAAGACCTAAATATATGAGCTAAAACTATAAAACTCAGAAGAAAGCAGAGATAAATTTTTATTACTTTTGATTAGGCAATGCTTTTTTAGATATGACACCACAAGCACAAGCAACAAAAGAAAAAACATGGTAAGTCAAACTTTTTTTTTTTTAGACGGATTTTCGCTCTTGTTGCCCAGGCTGAAGTGCAGTGGTGCGATCTCAGCTCACTGCAACCTCCACCTCCTGGGTTCAAGCAATTCTGCTGCCTCAGCCTCCCGAGTAGCTGAGATTATAGGCATGCACCACCGTGCCCAGCTAATTTTTTTTTTTTTCGAAACAGAGTCTCGCTTTTTCACCCAGGCTGGAGTGCAATGGCATGATCTTGGCTCCCTGCAACCTCTGTCCCTTGGGTTCAAGTGATTGTCCTGCCTCAGCCTCCTGAGTAGCTGGGACTACAGATGCATGCCACCATGCCCAGCTAATTTTAAATTTTTTTGTAGATATGGGGTCTTGCTATGTTGCCCAGGCTGGTCTCAAACTCCTGGGCTCAAGTAATCCTACCACCTTGGCCTCACAAAGTGCTGGGATTACAGGTGGGAGCCACCATGCATGGCCACAATATGCTTAAAATTACATTATTTAACACTACATAAGTATATATCTCCACACATATACTATATATGTGTATTTATATATACACATATATATCCTGGGCTAAAGAGGTCCTCCCACCTCAGCCTCCTGAGTAGCTGGGAAGACAGGCAAAGCTACTTTTTTTCTTACGTTTTGTAGAGATGTGGTCTCAGCTGGTCTTCAACTCCTGGCCTCAAGTGATCCTCTTGCCTCAACTTTTACCCTATTTAAACTTAACTTGAAGAGTTTTAGATATCAACTTAAAAATGACTGGATTTACATAGTTTAATTTTTTTTTTTTTTTTAGGTGATAAGCAAAAATGTAAAGAACACTGATACAGAGAAATGGTCACATAGGCTGGGCGTGGTGGCTTATGCCTGTAATCCCAGCACTTTGGCAGGCCAAGGTAGGTGGATCATTTGTGGTCAGGAGTTTGAGACCAGCCTGGCCAACATGGTGAAACCCTGTCTCTACTAAAAGTACAAGAATTAGCCAGGCATGGTGGCAGGCACCTACAGGTGCCAGCTACTTGGGAGGCTGAGGCAGGAGAATTGCTTTTTTTTTTTTTTTTTTTTTTTTTTCTTTTTTTTGCTTTTAGGAGTTACACTAGTCCAAGTTAAAAGCGGACCCCAAATGGTTACATTATACAAGCTGTGAGGTTTTTAAACTTGTGACAAGGGACAGAAGGGAAATTCTACTCATTGCAAGGAAATCCTCACTTAAGCTTCAGTGAGCCACAAGCACTTAAAACCCATGAACCTTCAGCTGATCGTCCTTAGCCAGTCCAATCTCTACGAGGAACTGGCATATGTTCTTGTGTTGGTCACCCTGTAGCTGAATTACTTCTCCATATTCTGGATGCTCAATTACAGTACCATTGCAGGCAAACTTCTTCTTAAACGCCTTCACTAGTTTCTTTTTATGGTAATCATCAGCGATCCCTTGGACAGTAGTAAGGGTCTTCCTGCCGTTTCTCTGTTGAATTCTTTTTTTTTTTTTTTTTTTTTTTTGAGACGGAGTCTCGCTCTGCCGCCCAGGCTGGAGTGCAGTGGCCAGATCTCAGCTCACTGCAAGCTCCGCCTCCCGGGTTCACGCCATTCTCCTGCCTCAGCCTCCCGAGTAGCTGGGACTACAGGCGCCCGCCACTGCGCCCGGCTAGTTTTTTGTATTTTTTAGTAGAGACGGGGTTTCACCGTGTTAGCCAGGATGGTCTCGATCTCCTGACCTTGTGATCCGCCCGTCTCGGCCTCCCAAAGTGCTGGGATTACAGGCTTGAGCCACCGCGCCCGGCCTCTGTTGAATTCTTATATGGATATAATCCTCAGTGCCAGCAGGAAGCAGGTCATGACCCTTACTTGCATCAGCAAAGGGGTCGAAAGAGTGGAGGTTCTGGATAGCGGACATACGATAAGATTCCTTTTCCTCGGTGGAAACGGCCTGCGGAAGGCGGCGGCGGCGGGAGAAGGCGGGCAGGGGGGACGGAAGGTCGGGAAGCGAGGGGGCTCGAGGGGGAGGCTGCTGAGTCCTCGGCGGCGGCTCAGTGACTGGGCTGCTTTTTTTTTTTTTTTTTGAGATGGAGTCTCGCTCAGTCGCCCAGGCTGGAGTGCAGTGGCGCGATCGCGGCTCACTGCAATATCTGCCTCCCGGGTTCACGCCATTCTCCTGCCTCAGCCTCCCGGGTAGCTGGGACTACAGGCGCCTGCCACCATGCCCAGCTAATTTTTTGCATTTTTAATAGAGACAGGGTTTCACCATGTTAGCCAGGATGGTCTCGATCTCCTGACCTCGTGGTCCACCCGCCTCGGCCTCCCAAAGTGCTGCGATTACAGACGTGAGCCACCACGCCCGGCCGAGAATTGCTTTAACCTGGGAGGCAGAGGTTGCAGTGAGCCAAGGTTGAGCTACTGCACTGCAGCTTGGGCCACAGAGTGAGACTCCATCTAAAGAAAAAAAAAAAAAAAAGGAGAGAGAGAAATGGTCACATAATCCAATTCCATAAGAAAATATGTACACTCGGCCTGGCGCGGTGCCTCATACCTGTAATCCCAGCACTATGGGAGGCCGAGGCGGGTGGATCACGAGGTCAGGAGATAGAGACCATCCTGGCTAACACAGTGAAACCCCGTCTCTACTAAAAATAAAAAAAATAAAAAATAAAAAAAAAAATAGCCAGATGTGGTGGTGGGCACCTGTAGTCCCAACTATTCGGGAGGCTGAGGCAGGAGAATAGCATGAACTTGGGAGGTGGAACTTGCAGTGAGCCGAGATAGCGCTACTGCACTCCAGCCTGGGCGACAGAGTGAAACTCCGTCTCAAAAAAAAAAAAGAAAAAAAGAAAATATGTACACTCATCTAGTCTCATGACTTTAAATATCCGTATACTGGTAACTCCCAAATTTATATCTTCTACCTAGGCCTATTGTCTGAAACACGTATCCAGATGCCTACTCTACATCTCCGATTGGATGCCTAATAGGCATCCTAAATTTATCATGTCCAAAACAGAACTCTTGAACTCCACACCACTCCACACACACATACAAACTGCTCCTTTCTTCTCCCAGGATTCTCCATCTGAGTAAATGTAACCTTTATTCACCCAGTTGCTTAGCCCAAAGACCTCTGAGTTATCCTTGACTTCTCTCTGTCACTCTCCTGCTCTAATATTTATCATCTAACGCATGAGCAAAACCTATCAGCTCTACTTAACAAAACATAACCTGAGTGTCTGGCATCTTTCTCTCAGACACTAAAATAATCTACTTCTTACTGCTCTCCCTGTTCTATTCTTGCTGTGTCTTTTTAAAAGTGATCCTTTTTTTTTTCGAGACTGGAATTTTGCTCTTGTTGCCCAGGTTGGAGTGCAATGGCGCAATCTCCAACTCACTGCAGCCTCTGCCTCCTGGGTTCAAGTGATTCTCCTGCCTCAGCCTTCTGAGTAACTGAGATTACAGGTGCATGCCACCATGCCTGGCTTATTTTTGTGTTTTTTTTTTTTTTTTTTAAAAAGACGAAGTCTCACTCTCTTGCCCAAGCTGGAGTGCAGTGGCACAATCTCGGCTCACTGCAACCTACACTTTCTGGGTTCAAGTGATTCTCCAGCCTCAGCCTCCCAAGTAGCTGGGACTACAGGCACGCACCACCATGCCCAGCTAATTTTTGTATTTTTAGTAGAGACAGGGTTTCACCATATTGCCCAGGCTGGTTTTGAACTCCTGACCTCAAGTGACCTGCCCGCCTTGGCCTCCCAAAGTGCTGGGATTACAGGCATGAGCCACCACGCCTGGCCTAGAAGTAAATCTTAATGACGTTGAGTTAGGCAAAGGCTTCTTAGATATGACACCAAAAGCATACGTAACAAAAGAAAAAAGATATATTTGACTTCATCACAATTAAAAACTTCTTTGCTTCAAAGGACACACTATCAAGAAAGTAAAAAGACAACCCACAAAATGGAAGAAAATATTTGCAAATCATGTATCTGTGGTGTTATATATTGGTTTTCATCCATGGTTCTTGGCTCATAACTTCCATATCCATTGTTACAGTCTTTTGTTAGAATGTTGGGTGTGTTGGGCCTCAGGGGAGGCCTCTGAACTTCTGCTTCTGCCCTCCGTTCATGCTAATCTTCCCCGACATTTTTTCTTTCTTTCTTTCTTTTTTTAAGATAGGGTCTCACTCTGTCATCCAGACTGGAGGGCAATGTTGTGATCTCGGCTCACTGCAACCTCTGGCTCCTGGATTCAAGCAATTATCCTGCCTCAGCCTCCTGAGTAGCTGGGATTACAGGTGCGCGCCACCACCCCTGGCTAATTTTGTGTGTATGTTTTTATTAGAGATGGGGGTTTCACTGTGTTGGCCAGGCTGGTCTCGAACTCCTGGCCTCAGGTGATCTGCCCACCTCAGTCTCCCCAAAGTGCTGGGGTTACAGGTGTGAGCCACCAGGTCCGGCCAAATCTTTCCCCATCTTTCTGATAGTGGGTCTTTTTTTTTTTTTTTTTTTTTTTTTTTGAGATGGAGTCTCGCTCTGTCGCCCAGGCTGGAGCGCAGTGGCCAGATCTCAGCTCACTGCAAGCTCCGCCTCCTGGGTTTACGCCATTCTCCTGCCTCACCCTCCCGAGTAGCTGGGACTACAGGCGCCGCCACCTCGTCCGGCTAGTTTTTTGTATTTTTTTTTTTTAGTAGAGACGGGGTTTCACCAGGTTAGCCAGGATGGTCTCGATCTCCTGACCTCGTGATCCGCCCGTCTCGGCCTCCCAAAGTGCTGGGATTACAGGCTTGAGCCACCGCGCCCAGCCTGATTGTGGGTCTTAATACCCTTCCATGAGAGGGTCCCACCCTATAACCTGGGAGAAACAATGCTGGTATCTTTAAGCTTCTGTAAAAACCCAAGACGACAGGGCTCAGTGAGCTTCCAGACAGCTGAACACATTTACCGGAGGGTGGTGGGCCCAGGGAGGGCATGGAAGCTCCATACCCCTTCGCCCATATCTTATCCTACCTACCCTCTTCATTGGTATCCTTTGCAATATATTTTATAATAAACTGGTAAATGTGTCTCCCTCAGTGTTGTGAACTGCTCCAACAAACTAATCGAACCCAAAGAAGGGGTCATGGGAGCCTCAACTTGAAGCCAGTGGGTCAGAAGTTCTGGAGGCTGAACTTGTGACTGGTGTGTGTGGGGTTGGAGTTGGGGGGTGGGGCAGTCTTGGGGACTGAACCCTCAACCTGTGGCATCTGACACTATCTCTGAGTGATAGTATAGGAACTGAATTAGTGGACACCCAGCTAGTATCTGCTACTTGGTGTGGGGAAATCCTCCATACATTTGGTCACAGAAGTCATCTTCTGTTTGATGATTGTTGTGGTTTGAGAGTAGAAAAACAGTTTGAAGAGAATTTTTCTCTATACATATATAAGATACTTGTATCTAAAACTTATAAAGAACTCTTACAACTCAATAATAAAAAGACAAATAATGAAATTTTAGGCTGGGTGCAGTGGTTCACGTCTCTAATCCTAGCACTTGGGAGGCTGAGGCAGGAAGATCACTTGAGCCCAGGAGTTTGAGGCCATCCAGGGCAACACAGTGAGACCCCATCTCTTTTTATTTGCTTGTTTTGGAGACAGAGTCTCACTCTGTCACCCAGGCTGGAGTGCAGTGGTGCAATCTCAGCTCACTGCAACCTCCAACTTCCCCGTCCTGGGCTCAAGTAATTCTCGTGCCTCAGCCTCCCGAGTAGCTGGGATTACTGGTGCATACGGCCACACCCAGCTAATTTATGTCTTTTATTTTTATTTATTTATTTTTTATTATTTTTTTTTGAGACAGAGTCTCGCTCTGTTGCCCAGGCTGGAGTGCAGTGGCATGATCTCAGCTCACTGCAAGCTCCGCCTCCTGGGTTTACGCCATTCTCCTGCCTCAGCCTCCCGAGTAGCTGGGACTACAGGCGCCTGCCACCTTGCCCGGCTAGTTTTTTGTATTTTTTAGTAGAGACGGGGTTTCACCGTGTTAGCCAGGATGGTCTAGATCTTCTGACCTCGTGATCTGCTCATCTCGGCCTCCCAAAGTGCTGGGATTACAGGCTTGAGCCACCGCGCCTGGCCAATTTTTGTATTTTAGTAGATACTGAAGTTTCACCATATTGGCAAGGCTGGTCTCAAACTCCTGACCTCAGGGGATCTGCCCTCCTCGGGCTCTCAAAATTCTGGGATTACAGACATGAGGCACCACGCCCGGTCAAGATCCCATCTCTATTTAAAACATAAAATAAAAATTTAAAATGGGCAAAGGATCTAAATATAGACTTCTCCAAAGAAGATACACAGATGACCAATAAGCACGAGTAGATACTCAAGTCTTTAGCCATCAGAAAATGCAAATCAAAACCCCAGTGAGATACCACTTCACACCCACTAGGATGGCTATAATAAAAGAAGACAGAAAATAACAAGTCTTAGTGAGGATGTGGAAAAATTGGACCTTCTTACACTACTAGTAGGAATGTAAATGATATAACCACTTGGAAAAATAGCTTGGCAGTTCCATGAAATATTAAACAGCTATAGTAAGACCCAGCAATTCCACTTCTAGGTATATACTCAAGATAAATGAAAACATATGACTGCACAAAAACGTGTACACAAGGCCGGGCGCGGTGGCTCAAGCCTGTAATCCCAGCACTTTGGGAGGCCGAGACGGGTGGATCACGAGGTCAGGAGATCGAGACCATCGTGGCTAACACGTGAAACCCCGTCTCTACTAAAAAAATACAAAAATTAGCCGGGAGCGGTGGCGGGCGCCTGTAGTCCCAGCTACTCGGGAGGCTGAGGCAGAGAATGGTGTGAACCCGGGAGGTGGAGCTTGCAGTGAGCTGAGATCCGGCCACTGCGCTCCAGCCTGGGGGACAGAGCGAGACTCCGTCTCAAAAAAAAAAAAAAAGTGTACACAAAAATTAACAGCAATATTATTCATAATAGCTAAAAAATATAAACAGTCCATCAATTAATAAAATGTATATGTATATAATGGAATATTATTTGGCAATAAAAAGAAGTATTGGCCAGGCGCGGTGGCTCACACCTGTAATCCCAACACTTTGGGAGGCAGAGGCGGGCGGATCACAAGGTCAGGAGTTTGAGACCAGCCTGGCCAATATGGTGAAAGCCTGTCTCTATTAAAAATTCAAAAATTAGCCTGGCATGGTTGTGCATGCCCTGTAGTCCAGCTACTCAGGAGGCTGAGGCAGAAGAATCGCTTGAACCCGGGAGGCGGAGGTTGCAGTGAGCCAAGATCCCACCACTGCCCTCCAGCCTGAGTGACAGAGCAAGACTCCATCCAGCCCCGCCCCCGCCCCCCCAAAAAAGAAATGAAGTACTGATACATTCTACAACATAGATGAACCTTGAAAACATTGTGCTCGGCCCGACACAGTGGCCCCTATGATCCTACCACTTTGGGAGGCCGAGGCAGGCGGGTCACCTGAGGTCAGTAGTTCTAGACCAGCCTGGCCAATGTGGTGAAACTCCATCTCTACGAAAAATACAAAAATTAGCCGGGCATAGTGGCGTGTGCCTGTAATTCCAGCTACTTGGGAGGCTGAGGTTGGAGAATTGCTTGAAGCTGAGTGGCAGAGGTTGCAGTGAGTTGAGATCGTGCAATTGCACTCCAGCCTGGGTGACAAAGCGAGATTCCATCTCAAAAATAAATAAATAAAAATAAAAAATAAAACTGTGTTAAGATAAAGAAGCCCTATATTACATGATTCTATTTGTATAAAATGTATGGAATAAGCAAATTCATAGGGACAGAAAGAGGATTATTGTGTTTGCCATGAGCTAGTGCAAGGAGATAATGGGGAGTGACTGCTAATGAGTGCAGAGTTTGAGCTTTTGATGAATGATAAAATTAAATTCTGGAATTAGATAGTGAAAAGACAAATATAAAATTTTAAAAGGACAGATATTGCACAAGCTGATGAATATACTAAAATCTTTATACACTAAAGGGTGAATTTTATGGTGTGTATATTATATGGCATGTATATCAACTAAGAATACAAAGAGATTGCTATATTCTAAAATTTCATGCCCTGGTGGTCTTCCTAATAACAATTTAGATCATTGAAATGGAAATATTTCCAAAATAGATGTACTTGAATGGATTAGGAAAAGAAGAAAGAAGCCAGTTATGAATGCCTGCGTATTGTATGCTTCCTTCTACATGAAATGTCTGGAATAGGGAAATATATAGACACAGAAACTAGATTAGTGGTTGCCTAGAGATAGTGGTTGCCTAGGTTACAGAGTTTTTTAGGGGGTGATGAAAATGTTCTAAAATTGTGGTGATCACACACCTCTGAATATACTAAAAGCCATTGAATTGTATACTTTTTAAAAACTTTTTAAAAACTTTTTTATTTTTATTTTTATTTTTTTTGAGATGGAGTTTCTGTCACCCAGGCTGGAGTGCAGTGGTGTGATCTCGGCTCACTGCAACCTCCACCTCCCGGATTCAAGCGATTCTTCCACCTCAGGCTCCCAAGTAGCTGGGACTACAGGAGTGTGCCACCATGCCTGGCCAATACTCTTAATATTTGATAAAGATCCTATTAGACATCTCTCTAAGCATATATACATATATAATGTCACAGCCTAATCTAGAAACTAGTTTCTAGATGAAAGTCACAGTCTTTTTGTAATGTAATATCAGAAGTGACATTGCATCTTTGCTCAGATGGTGCTTGAAATTCTCTTCCTGGAGATTTCTTTAAAAGTTGAATCTTGGCCTGGCGCGGTGGCTCAAGCCTGTAATCCCAGCACTTTGGGAGGCTGAGACGGGCGGATCATGAGGTCAGGGGATCGAGACCATCCTGGCTAACATGGTGAAACCCCGTCTCTACTAAAAAATACAAAAAACTAGCCGGGCAAGGTGGCGGGCGCCTGTAGTCCCAGCTACTCGGGAGGCTAAGGCAGGAGAATGGTGTAAACCTGGGAGGTGGAGCTTGCAGTGAGCTGAGATCTGGCCACTGCGCTCCAGCCTGGGTGACAGAGCGAGACTTTAATCTTTCTCTGTTGCCTAAGCTGGAGTGCAGTGGCACTCACAGCTCACTGCAGCCTCCACCTCCTGGCTCAACAGATCCTCCCACCTCAGCCTCCTTAGTAGCTGGGACTACAGGCACATGCTACCATGCCTGGCTAATTTTTATATTTTTTATAGAGACAGGGTTTTGCTATGCTGCCCAGGCTGGTCTCAAACTCCTGGCCTCAAGCAATCTACCTGCTTTGACATCCTAAAGTGCTAGGATTCAGGTGTGAGCCACCAAGCCTGGCCAGTACTCTTAATATTTGATAAAGATCCTGTTAGACATCTCTCTAGGCATATGTACATATATAATTTTATGTAAATAGATTTATACTATATATTGTAGAAAAACAAGACTTGGCATTATGTTTGGTTATGAATCTCTTAGAGGCACTTCTTTTATTTATTTATAATTTGCAAGCCTGACAAGATAAAACTAGATCCAAGATCTGTGATTTTTCTAAGAATTAGAGAATCTATGTAATCATGTGTACTTATTGGTTAAATTATTATTATTGTTATTATTATTATTTTTTGATACAGTGTTTTGCTCTTGTTGCCTAGACTGGAGTGCAATGGCACAGTCTCGGCTCACTACAACCTCCGCCTCCCGGGTTCAAGTGATTCTCCTGCCTCAGACTCCTGAGTAGCTGGGATTACAGGCATGTGCCAGGATGCCTGGCTAATTTTTGTCATTTTAGTAGAGACAGGGTTTCACTATGTTGGCCAGACTGGTGTCGAACTCCTGACCTCAGGTGATCCACCTGCCTTGGCCTCCCAAAGTGCTGAGATTATAGGCGTGAGCCACCGTGCCCGGCCGTGATTCACTTCTTATTAGCTACAACAAAAGTGATGCGATGTCACTTCTGATATTACATTACAAAAAGACTGTGACTTTCATCTTGGCAGCTCTCTTTTGCTGTCTTGCTCACTTGTCCTGATGGAAGCCAGTCGCTGTCTGCTGCTTTTTGGAGAGGCCCTTGCGGCAAGGAACTGTGGGAGGTTTCTGACCAACAGGCAAAAAGACCTTAAATATCTGGCCTTCGATATCCTGGACACCCAACACCCAAAGGTGCATTGAGCTGTTGTTTCCCTAAATAATCCCTAACATGGGAGCCAGTCAGTCTGCTTACCAGGCCTCTGCCTAGGTCCCTGATGTATTCCCCTTGAGTTATTTCTTGGATACCTGGTCTGATCTCTTTAAGCTCCTTTCTCTAGGGTTAGCTCCTCTTCGCCATATTACATTGGACCTTCTTGTAATTTTTATTTTATTCATTTAATTTTTTTTTTTTTTTTGATACGGAGTTTTGTTCTGCCGTCTAGGCTGGAGCGCAGTGGCGCGATCTTGGCTTACTGCAACCTCTGCCTCCCAGGTTCAAGCGATTCTCCTGCCTCGGTCTCCTGAGTAGCTGGGAGTACAGGCGCATGCCACCACGCCCAGCTGATTTTTAAAAAAATTTTTAGTAGAGACAGGGTTTCACCATGTTAGCCAGGATGGTCTCGATTTCCTGACCTTGTGATCTGCCCGCCTTGGCCTCCCAAAGTGCTAGGATTGCAGGTGTGAGCCACTGCGCCCAGCCTCATTTAATTTTTTTTAAAGATAGGGTCTCCTCTCTGTCACCCAAGATGGAGTGCAATGATGTGATCATGGCTCACTGCAGCCTTGACCTCTTAGGCTCACGTGTTCCTCCTGCCTCAGCCTCCTGAGTAGCTGGGACTATAGGCATAGGCCACCACACTCAGCTGATTTATTTTTTGTAGAGATAGGGTCTCACCATGTTGCCCAGGCTTGTCTCAAACTTCTGGCCCAAGTGATACTCCCACTTCAGCTTTCCAAAATGCTGGGATTACAGGTATGAGCCACTGAGCCTAACCTTATACTGGACCTTTTGATTCATTACTTCTGATGTTGGATTGGAAATGGTGGTATATTACTGTCATTCTCATTTTCTTTTCTTTTCTTTTTTTCTTTTTATTCTTTTGAGACAGAATCTTGCTGTGTCGCCCAGGCTGGAGTACAGTGGCCAATCATAGCTCATTGTACCTTGACCTCCCAGGCTTAATAGATCTTCCTATCTCAGCTTCCTGAGTGGCTGGTACTGCAGGCACTGCCACCGCACACAGCTAATTAAATTTTTTTTTTTTTTTTTTGTTAGAGAGACTGAGTCTTGATATGTTGTGCAGGCTGGTCTCAAACTCCTGGCCTCAAGCGATACTCCTGCCTCAGTCTCCCAAAATGTTGATATTAAGGGCTTGTGCTACTATCCATGGCAAGTATAATTTTCTTTTACTGCTGTTTCCTACCTCCTTACTCCATTCACCAGATGGAAGCCTGCCCTATGTCTCAGGGTTTTTTTGGTTTTGTTTTTTGTGTTTTTTTTGAGACAGGGTCTTGCTCTGTCGTCTAGGCTGGAGTGCAGTGATATGATCATGGCTCACTGCAGCCTTGCACTCCTGAGCTCAAGGGATCCTCCTGCCTTGGCCATCTGAGTAGCTAGGACTGCAGGGCTGTGCCACCACACCCAGCTAATTTATAAAAAAAATTGTTTTGACTGGGCACATTGGCTCACACCTGTAATACTAGCACTTTGGGAGGCCAAGGCAGGTGAATCACTTGAGGCCAGGAGTTTGAGACTAGCTCGGCCAACATGGTGAAACCCCATTTCTACTAAAATAAAATTAAAGGCCAGGCTCGGTGACTTACGCCTGTAATCCCAGCACTTTGGGAGACTAAGGTGGGTGGATCACGAGGTCAAGAGATCGAGACCATCCTGGCCAACATGGTGAAACACCATCTCTACTAAAAATACAAAAATTAGCTGGGCATGGTGGCATGCGCCTGTAGTCCCAGCTATTTGGGAGGCTGAGCCAGGAGAATCACTTGAACCCAGCAGGCGGAGGTTGATGTGAGCCAAGATCGCACCACTGCACTCCAGCCTGGCGGCAGAGGCTGTCTTAAAAAAACAAAAAACAATAAAAAAAAAATTTTTTTTGAGACAAGGCCTCCCAAAGTGCTGGGATTACAGGCATGAGCCACTGCACGCAGTCTCAGTCAATTTTTTTTTTTTTTTTTTTTTGAGACAGAATTTTGCTCTTATTGCCCAGGCTGGAGTGCAATGGCGTGATCTCGGCTCACCGCAACCTCCGCCTCCCAGATTCAAGTGATTCTCCTTCCTCAGCCTCCTGAGTAGCTAGGATTACAGGCATGTGCCACCACGCCTGGCTAATTTTGTATTTTTAGTAGAGGCAGGGTTTCTCCATGGTAGTCAGGCGGGTCTCAAACTCCCGACCTCAGGTGATCCGCCTGCCTTTGCCTCCCAAACTGCTGGGACTACAGGCATGAGCGACCATGCCTGGCTGCCTCAGTCAATTTTGATCCACTCTACCAGCTATGTTCTAACTCAGCTGCAAATCACACTCACTTCCACAATGGCTGCACCATTTATGGTAAGTGAATCCATCCACTTGGTTCACGTACGAAACTATATCTTGACCAAATATAGAACTTTGGATCTACTTTTGTTCACTTTTCTTTATATAATTTTTGTATGTATATTTTCACATGTTCATATGTATATATTTAAGTGAAAACTTTTGGCCTACTTCTCAAATCTACTGACTTGCTTCAGAGCAGTGGAAAGATGGTCCAATAAATTATCTAACTTTTTATCTTAGGCATCCATTTCCATTATATTTCTATAAAGCATAGAATCCTTCACTTAATTGCCAAATTCAAAGCTACACTCTGTTTACATATAATTCTTTTTTTTTTTTTTTTTTTTTTGAGGCAGAGTCTCGCACTGTTGCCCAGGCTAGAGTGCAGTGGTGCAATCTTGGCTCACTGCAGCCTCCATCTCCCCAGTTCAAGAGATTTTCCTGCCTCAGCCTCCCATGTAGCTGGGACTACAGGCATGTGTCACCACACCCAGCTAATTTTTGTATTTTCAGTAAAAACAGGGTTTCACTATCTTGACCAGGCTGGTGTTGAACTCCTGACCTCATGATCCACCCATGATCCACACTTGGCCTGCCAAAGTGCTGGGATTACAGGTGTGAGCCACTGTGCCGGGCTAATTTACATATAATCTTAAATATAGTACTGATAATTATAAAAAACACACTGAAGCCAGGCACAGTGGCTCACATCTATAATCCCTGCACTTTGGGAGGCCAAGGCAGGAGGACCACTTGAGTCCAAGAATTTGAGACCAGCCTGAGCAATATAGCTAGACCCTATCGCTACAAAGATTTTTTTTTTTAATTAGCCAGGTGTGGGTGTGTGCACCTGTAGTCCTAGCTACTCAGTGGGCTGAAGTGGGAGCATTGCTTAAGTCCCAAATTTGAAGTTACATTGAGCGATGATTTTGCCACTGCAGCCCAGCCTGGGCAAGAGAGCAAGAAGACCTTGTCTCTAAAAAACTAAAAATAAATGTAAAAAAACACTGAAACAAATACATTTATGAGGGATTTCCTAAATAATTTTTATTATTTCATTTATTTAGGTTAGTGGTTATAACTGTTTTGGATAATCTCATGAAAACAGTATACAGTAGGCCAGGCGCAGTGGCTCAGGCCTGCATTCCCAGCACTTTGGGAGGCCAAGGTGGGGGGATCATGAGGTCAGGAGATCAAGACCATCCTGGCTAACATGGTGAAACCCCATCTCTGTTAAAAAATACAAAAAAATAGTGGGGCGTGGTGGCGGGTGTCTGTAGTCCCAGCTACTGGGGAGGCTGAGGCAGGAGAATGGCGTGAACCTGGGAGGCGGAGCTTGCAGTGAGCCAAGGTAGAGCCACTGCACTCCAGCCTGGGCGCAAAGCAAGACTCCATCTAAAAAAAAAAGAAAAAAAAAGAAAAGAAAAGAAAACGGTATACAGTATTCTCTCTCTAGATGTGCATATAAGCCCTGTTTCAGTTTTCTATTGCTGTACAACCAACCACCCAAAACTGATTGAATTAAAACTGTCATTTATTATTTCTCATGATTCCATGTGGTATGTCATCTGGTTCACTCATGCAGGTGTGCTGAGCTGGGAGTCTAGCTGGGTCTGGAGTGTCCAAGATGGTTTCACTCACATATGTGAGGCCTTTGTGCTGGCTGTTGGATGGGGTGGGGTGGTTCTTTTTCACACGTCCTCTCTCTTTCTCTTCACATGGTCTCTCATCCATTGTTACTCTAGCTCAAGTTTCTTAAATGGTGGCTTTCTTTTAAACAGGCTGGGCTTGATGCTCACTCCTGTAATCTCAGCAGTTTGGGAGGCCAAGGCAGAGGATCACTTGAGGCCAGGAGTTTGAAACCAGCCTGATTAACATAGTGAGATGCTATCTCTCTGTGTATATATATATAAAAAAAACAATAACAACAACACAACTGCCAGGCTTCTTAAGTGCTTGACCTGGGTCTAGCACGGCTTCACTTTTGCACATTCTATTTGTCAAAGTCATCACAAGCCAGCTAGGGTTTAAGGAAAGGGGAACAGATTCCATCTCTCTATGGGAGAATAAGCCTATACCTACAGGGATGAAAGGAATGGTTAGGAGCTATCTTTGGAGAAAATTTATTGTAAACATATTCACACAGAATTTTGCATATAGCTTTAGGATAGTTCCCAAACCATGAGAGCTATCTATGAAGTACCTGTGCTTTTCTGAGCCCTGAGTTAAGAACCCCTGTTTTAAACTATAAAGCAATTGTGGTTTATCCCAGGAATGCAAGGTTGGTTTCATATTCAAGAGAAAAAAGGAGAAAACCCGTATAATCATTTTAATAGATGCACACAGAAAAATAATTTGACAAAATCTAGCATCCATTTACCAAAAACAAACCAACCAGCCTCTCAGCAAACCAGGAAACTAGAGAACTTCCTCCATCTGATAGAGTGTCTGTGAAAACTGACAGCTAACATCATACTTAATGGTAAAGGATATCTGCTCTCATCACTTCTAGTAATTAAGAATGAACTGCTGCTTTAGATACTCGAAATTCTATTTCTGAATTGCTGGCACCCGCCCGGAGTGCACTAAGGCAGGCTCTGTGAAATAATAACTTTTTATGGATATATCACCTCTCCATAGCCCATTGAATAACAGCAACTTGAATGCCCCATACACTGCTAGTTCAGAGGAAACTAATTAACAGAACCTTAGGTGCTGTTTCATGATAGTCCTGTTCCAAATCAAATCCAATTAGTCAATAATTTTAAAAAGTTTAAAAAGAATCTGGCAGCATCATTGAAGGACAATCACCATGGACCTGCTCTTTTTGTTTTTTTGTTTTGAGATAGAGTCTCTTTCCTGTCACCTGTGGCTGGTGTGTGTGCAGCCGACGCTGATCTGGGCCTCACTGCAACCTGCATGCAATCTGGGTTCAAGGCACCTAGTGCCTCAGTTTTCCAAGAGCTGGGACTGCTGCGGGTGCCACCCACCACACCTTAGCCACTTTTTTTGATGGAGGCCTTGTTTCTGCTTCACCCAGCCATGGAGGCAATGGTGATCTCAGCTTCACTGGGTAACCCCCACCTCCCAGGCCCGCCACCTCCTGTCTCCAGCCTCCTGAGTGAGCCTGGAATTAGGTGTGTGCCACCATGTTTGGCTAATTTTGTATCTTAGAGATGGGGTTTCACCATGTTGGGCCAGGCTGTTCTCGAACTCCCCTGACCTTAGGTGACCACCCGCCTCGGCCTCCAGACGGAGCCACAGCACTCTTATTTTTTTTTTTTTTGAGGTGGAGTCTCGGCCTGTCACCAGGCTGGAGTGCAGGCCACCATCTTGTCTTACTGCAACCCCACTCCTGAATCTGCCAGGAGCCTCCTGCCTCAAGCCTCCTGAATAGCTGGGACCTACAGGGCACCACCTTGCCTAGCTTAATTTTTGTATTTTTAGTAGAGATTTGGGATTCTGCTCTGCTAGTCCTGTGATGGTCTCAATTCTCTTGCCTCTCAGCCTCCCTGGTGACAGGTGCTGGTTTCTGCCTTACACCTGGCCTAATTTTTTTTAATAGAGTTGGGGTCTGCCATGCTGCTCCAGGCTGGTCTCAACTTCTAGCCTCAAGCATTCCACACACTTCAACCTTCCAAAGTGCTTGTAATTTCACAGGCTGAGCCACCCTCAAGGCTCAACCCTGCCCCATTAGAGCATGCAACAGAGCAATTCACATTAGGGAAATCTTTTAAAATAACTCATTATAATATGTTGAGGGAAAGCCTGCATAATCCTCCAAATATTGCTAGAAAAGATATCTGCCAAATAAATCAACATCTGTTCCGACTAAAAAAATTTTAATGCAATATGAGGAAACAAATGTAAATATTCCTCGTGATTGAGATACTTCCATGTATTGAGAAATACTTCACTATATATTTGTTTACATAGGTCCGCCCCTGCCCAGGCTGAGTGCAGGGTGGGACCATGGCTCACTGCAGCCTGAACCTCCCAGGCCCAAGCTGATCCTCCCACTCAAACCTCCCCAAACTGATAATACAGGGCTCGCACCCTGTAATCCCACGTCTGGCCCAGAAATTTATAAAACATGGATCTCAAGGGCAAAAACTACATTTCAATTAAAGGTATAATAAAGGATAGGATGAGCACCATAGCTAGCATTATTTGTTGTTGTATTTTTGAATATGAAGGAAATAATGTACACATGAGAAATAAAACTTACAATGGTCTTAGGATAAAATAATTTTTGCAGTTAATTTTTTTACATTTTAATTATTCCACTATTCTTTTTTTTTTTTTTTTCTTTTCTTGAGATGGAACCTTGCTTTGTTGCCCAGGCTGGATTGCAGTGGTACAACCTCAGCTCACTGCAACCTCTGTTTCCCAGGTTCCAGCGATTCTCCTGCTTCAGCCTCCAGAGTAACTGGGATTACAGGCACGTGCCACTATGCCCGGCTAATTTTTGTATTTCTTTTTTCTTTTTTGAGACAGAGTTTCACTCTTGTTGCCTAGGCTGGAGTGCAGTAGTGTGATCTCGGCTCACTGCAACTTCTGCCTCCCAGGTTCAAGCTATTCTTCTGTCTCAGTCTCCCGAGTAGTTGGGATTACAGGCACCCACCACCACGCCTGACTAATTTTTTCTGTATTTTTAGTAGAAATGGAGTTTCACCATATTGTCCAGGCTGGTCTCGAACTCCTGACCTCAGGTCATTCACCCACCTCAGCCTCCCAAAATGCTGGGATTATAGGCGTGAGCCACCGTGTCTGACCAATTTCAGTATTCTTATATCTTCATGGATTAAATGGTGGGAAAAAAATGTTTTAACATTGGCCGGTCATGGTGCCTCACACCTGTAATCCTAGCACTTTGGGAGGCTAAGACAGGCAAATTGCTTGAGCCCAGGAGTTCGAGAACAGCCTGGGAAACATGGTGACCCCGTCTCTACAAGAAACAACAATAACAACAACAACAACAAATTAGCTGGGAGTGGTGGCATGATCCTGTAGTCCCAGCTACTTGGGAGGATGAAATGGGAGGATCACCTGAGCCTGGGAAGTCTGCAGTCAACTGAAATAGCACCACTGCACTCTAGCCTAAGCAACAGAATGAGACTCTGTCTCAAAAAAATATATAAAAATAAAGTGTTTTGGCCGGGTGTGGTAGCTCACCTCTATAATCCCATTTCTTTGGGAAGTCGAGGTGGGTGGATCACCCGAGGTCAGGAGTTTGAGACCAGCCTTGCCAACATGGTGAAACCCCATCTCTACTAAAAATACAAAAATTAGCTGGGCGTGGTGGTGGGCACCTGTAATCCCAGCTACTCAGTAGGCTGAGGCAGGAGAATCACTTGAACCCGGGAGGCAGAGGTTGCAGTGAGCTGAGATTGTGCCATTGTACTCCAGCCTGGGCGACAATAGCAAAACTCCGTCTCAAAAAAAAAAAAAAAGTGTTTTAATATTAACAATCCAATTTAAAAATGGGCAGAGAACTTGAAAAGGCATTTCTCCAAAGAAGATATACAAATGGCTAATAAGCAAACAAAAAGATGGTCAACATTACTAATCATTAGGGAAATGCAAATTAAAACTACAACCACTTCGTATTAGAATGGCTTCTATTAAAAAAATAAATAAATAAATAATAAACCTGGGGAACATAGCAAGACCCTGTCTCTACAAAAAATGCAAAACTTAGCCTAGTGTGTTGGCATGCTTGGAGTCCAAACTACTCAGGAGGCTGAGGCAGGAGGATCACTTGAGCCCTGCAGTTAGAGGTTACAGTCAGCTATGATCTCACCACTGCACTCCAGCCTGGGTAACAGAATGAGACTTCATTTCTTAAGAAAACCACACACACACTCAGAAAATAAAATCTAGCAATTCTACTTCTGTGTACATACCCAAAAGAACTGAAAACAGGATCTGGAAGAGATCATTGTATACCCATATTCATAGCAGCATTATTCACAAAAGTCAAAAGGTGGAAGCAATTCAAGTGTCCATGGATGAATGAGTAAAACAAACAAACAAACAAAAAAAAAAACTTGTGTATACACACAATATAATATTATTCAGCTTTAAAAAGGAAGTAAATTCTGACACATACTACAACATGGATGAACTTCGAGGACATTGTGCTAAGTGAAATAAGCCAGTCACAAAAAGTACAAATACTGTATGATTCTACTTATGTAAGGTACCTAGAATAGTGAAATTCATAGAGACAAAGTAGAATGGTGTTTGCCAGGGGCTGTGGAGAGGGAGAATGATAAGTTGTTTGACAGGTATAGAGTTTAAGTTTTGTAAGATGAAAGAATTCTGGAGATTGGTTGCACAACAAGTGAATATATTTAGCAATACTGAACTGCACACTTCAAGAATTGTTAGGGTGGCTGGTGCACTTGCTCACGCCTGTAATCCAACATTTTGGGAGACTGAGGTGGGAGGATCACTTGAGCTCAGGAGATGGAGACCAGCCTGGGCAACATGGCAAAACTCTGTCTCTACAAAAATACAAAAATTAGCCAGGCATGGTGGCTCATAGATCTGTGGTCCCAGCTACTCTGGAAGCTGAGGCAGGAGGATTGCTTGAACCTGGGAGGCAGAAGTTGCAGTGAGCCAGATCATGCCACTGCAGCCTGGGCAACAGAGTGAGACCCTGTCTCAAAAAAAAAAAAAAAAAAAAAGAAAGAGAGAATTCCCCTTTCTGTAGTTAAGACACCAACCTGATATTTGGTTAAATATTTGTTTCATTTTGTTTTCCATTTTTAAGGATTTTTTTCTACCTTAACTTAATTCTGTCTTGTATAACACGGTTACGTTTCTATAGTTAAATGATACCACAAATGCATCAGAAGAAGTGCAGTTAGATCATGTTCTCTCCCCATTGGCAATCATTTTTCTTAGTACTTGATTTATGCTTCCATTGTTTGTTTCTACAATTGTGGTAAGATATGTATATAATAGGCCGGGCATGGTGGCTCACACCTGTCATCCTAGCACTTTGGAGGTTGAGGCAGGAGGATCGCTTGAGTCCAGGAGTTGGAGACGAGCCTGGGCAACATAGTGAGACCCTGCCTCTACAAAATATACAAAAACATTAGCTGGGCATGGTGGCGTGGTCCCAGCTACTTGGGAGGCTGAGGTGGATCACTTGAGCCTGAGGTTTAGTGAGTTGGACAGGTTAATTGCATTTCCAACCTGGGTGATAGATGAATCTCTGTCTCAAAAAAAAAAAAAAAATATATATATATATATATATAAAACAACACCCAATAACATAATTTTTTTGAGATCGAGTCTTGCTCTGTCACCCAGGCTGGAGGCATGATCTGCCCATTGCACTCTGCCTCTCTGAGTTCAAGGCGGATTCTCCTACCTCCCAAGTCCTGGCCTCAGGCACTCTCACCGCCACTACACCTGGCTTATTTATTTTATTTATTTATTTATTTTAGTAGAGACAGGGTTTCACCATATTGGCCAGGCTGGTCTCAAACTCCTGACCTTGTGGTCCCCCCACCTTGGCCTCCCAAAGTGCTGGGATTACAGGCATGAGCCACCATGCCTGGCTTAACAGTATTTTTTAGAATCAGTCGTCAGTGTCTCACTATGTTGCCCAGTCTGGAGTGCAGTAGCTATTCACAGGCACAATTAAAGCACATTACAGCCTCAAAATCCTGGTCTTAAGTGGGACTCAAGCAATCATCCTGCTGGAGTAGCTGATAATACAGTCTGGCACCATCACACCTGGCAGCATTTTAGCAATTTTTTTTTTAAATTGAGACAGAGTCTCCCTCTGTCACCCAGGCTGGAGTGTAGTGGCATGATCTTGGCTCACTACAAGCTCTACCTCCCGGGTTCACGCCATTCTCCTGCCTCAGCCTCCCCAGTAGCTGGGACTACAGGCGCCCGCCACCACGCCCAGCTAATGTTTTTATATTTTTAGTAGAGAAGGGGTTTCACCATGTTAGCCAGGATGATCTCGATCTCCTGACCTCACGGTCTGCCTGCCTCGGCCTCCCAGAGTGCTGGGATTACAGGCGTGAGCCACCGCGCCCGGCCCATTTTAGCAATTTTTAAGTGTATAATTCAGTAGCAGCATAAAGTACATTTGGATTGTTGTGCAAGCGTCACTATTAGCTATCTCCAGAACTTTTTCATTATCCCAGATTAAAACTCTGTAACCATTAAACAATTATTATCTGCTGGGCTTCGTGGCTCATGCCTGTAATCTCAGCACTTTGGGAGGCCAAGGTGGGCAGATCGCTTGAGGTCAGGAGTTTGAGACCAGCCTGGGCAACATAGCAAAACCTCTCTCTAGTAAAGATACAAAAATTAGCTAGGCGTGGTGGCAGGCGCCTGTAATCCCAGCTACTCTGGAGGCTGAGGCAGGAGAATTGCTTGAACCCAGGAGATGAAGTTTGCAGTAAGCCGAGCTCATGCCACTGCACTCCAGCCTGGGTGACAGTGCAGGACTCCATCTTAAACAACAATAACAACAAACCGTAACTCTTTATTACCTCCTTCCTCCTTGCCTCTGGTAATCACTATTCTGTTTTTTGTCTGTGAATTTGACTCATCTAGGTATGTCATATAAGTGGAATCATACAATATTTATCCTTTTGTTTCTGACTTATTTCATTTAGCATAATGTTTTCAAGGTTCATTTATGTTGTATATGTGTCAGGATTTAATTCTTTTTAAAAGCTGAACAATATTCCATTGTAAATATACACCATATTTGTTTTATTTATTTGTCCATTGATAGGGCTGTTTCTACATTTTGGCTACTGTGAATAATGCTACTATGAACATGGGTGTACAAATATTTATTTGAGTCTCTGCTTTCAGTTCTTTGGGATATATATGTAGAAGTGGAATTGCTGGATCATATGGTCATTCTATGTTTTGACGCTGAGGAACTACCATACTGTTTTTCTTTGAGGGGAACATTGAAAGTTTCAATATCTTGCCCAGGCTTGGCTTTGAACTTGATCCTTCTGGCCTGTGCCTCAGCTCTGTGAGTAGCTAAGACCACAGCTTACATGCCACCATATACTCCACATTTTTTGAGACGAGTCTCACGGCTTGTCAGCTTCAGGGCTGGCAGTGGGTCATCCCAGCTCATCAGGCCCGCCACCCTGGTTCACGCCGATTCGGGCCTCAGCCTCCCGGTAGCTGATCTTCATATGCCCGCTTCACCCCGCCCGGCTAGTTTTGTATTTTAGTAGAGACGGGTTTCACCGCAGCGCTGGGATGGTCTCGACCGGATCTCGGATCCAATCTGCCCCGGCCTCCCCAGTGCTGACTTACAGGCTTGCTTCACCGCTACCGGCCCAGCATCTATTTTGTGTTTGACCTCTTTGAACTGAGACGGGTCTCCCCATGCCGCCCAGGCTGGTCTTGAACTACCATCTGGATCTGTCTGCTTCAGCCTCCCAGCTGACACCTGCCTTGGTGCATATATTTCCTTTTCTTTTTCTTCTTCTTCTTCTTTTTGAGGTAGAGTCTGTTCTCTGCATACCCAGGCTGGAGTGCAGGGCGCTTATCTCAAGCTCACTGCAAGCCTGGCCTCCCGGGTTCACGCATTCCTCCTCAGTTCCCAGCCTCCTGGGAGTAGCTGGGACGCTCTCGCACTATGCTCCCACTCCATTTTGTGAGACAGGGTTTCAAAGCAGTGTTAGCCAGGATGGTCCTGATCTCCCATCTCATGATCCTACCACTGCCTCCCAGTGGGATTACAGGGTATGAGCCATGCCCTGTCCAGTCCTTGGTATTTCTTCTATAGCAAATTTGAAAACAACAATACATATCCCAGAACCAAAATGAGAGTTAGGAAAAACAATCTCTCATCGTCCCACAGATAGACTTTTGGTCAGTCGGACTAGAGCAGAGCTCTATTGTTGAACAAATCATAAGTTCAAAACATTTTATGTGTTGGCGCCGATGCATGCAATTGCACTATTAGTGTTTTATTATTTGAAGTTATTGGCCCATATTAACTTGGAGAATTAACTTTCAGATATTTAATTAACACATTAGAGTGAATAAATGTATCAGGCTTTTCCAACAAGACATTCAGCCTAAAATAGGTTTGAAAAGAAGGTAAAGAACTAAGTCTAGCATAGGGCTGCTTGCTTGGAGAGTAAATTTGTTTTGGAAACCCTGGGCAGAGGAGGCATAATGGCAGTAGACACATACCAAGGAGCAGAGGGCACAAGAAAAGGTGATGCATTTGGAATATTCACCATTTTATGTTAGTTACATAAGATCCAGCAGCCAACCAGATTTTGGTTATGTGTTACCAACTTTCAACTCTAAAAAGTACTGGCAGTTTAAATAACTTTATTATAATAATGAGGTAAAAACTTAAGAATAGTATGAGCCGGGAACAGTGGTTCACACCTGTAATCCCAGCACTTTGGGAGGCCGAGGCGAGCGGATCACTGGAAGTCAGGAGTTTGAGACCAGCCTGACCATCATGGTGAAATCCAGTCTCCACTAAAAATACAAAAATTAGATGTGGTGGTGGATGCCTATAATCCCAGCTACTTGGGAGGCTGAGGCAGGAGAAGCTCTTGAACCCAGGAGATGGAGGTTGCAGTGAGCCCAGATCACACCACTGCACTCCAGCCTGGGCAACAGAGCAAAACTCCATCTCACACACACACACACACACACACACACAAAGTACGTGATGCTCTGTGATGGTAATCTTTAGATATACATTTTATGTTTCACAAATAAAAGTTTTAAATTACTAAGATACTTTAAAACACAAACGTCACATCATAGGATACGTATAAACCACAGGCAACACTTATTCTTTATTCTCAATGCACTAAATAAAATTTCAGACACCCAGATAGAAAACACAGGACTGAATTCATTTAAGACAGGGAATACTTTATTCAAAACCCATCACAGAAATGGACAGCTTGGGTCTGTAACAAAGCATTCATGTTTTAGAGCATAGGTCAGTAATTGTATATAAGAGCATACACTGCTACATACAAATTAACTGAGCAGACCACAACTTTTCAACGTTTAAAACAGAATAAGCTTCCCTGTAAAAGCAGCACCTTTGTGACATTTTAACTTTAGTATTCCTCTCCTTCTTCCTTCACTCCCTCTCCTTCAAGCACAGAATCCACACTCCAACTCCCCTACAATCCTTCCTTCCTCAAGGGCAGCCATGTCTCATTGGCCTCTGAAAACTGCCTCCATCCCCTCACCCATGGCCTACAGTGAACAAAGGCACGCCACATCAGGTCAAACTTGTGGTCCAGGCGCAGCCCAGGCCCCAGCAATGGCTGTGGGTGTTGTCTCAGCACACAGCTCTGAACCTTGGCCAGGCTCCACCATACCCGCTGGCGTGGGAGGCTGGTAGTTGGATGCCAACCTGAAGCTACAGTGGGCACCAACTACAAACCAATGGGTACGCTTTGGTCTCTTGATGTGGTGGGTACGGCAGCATTGACATCTTTGGGGAAACCACATCACTTCACGGGTAATAATATGCTTCAGCGTATTTACTTCATGGCGAGGGTCAAGCATTTCACTTCATCTGGTTGGCTGGCTTCCAGCAGCATTGGTGATCTCTCGCTGGTGCCGTTCATGCAGGCTTTCTCAGCAGAGATGATAGGCGTGGGCTGAGGGCGGATGCGGTAGGGCACTCAGGTTGGTCTGGAATTCTGTCAGGCTGAACATTCAGCTTCCACTCAAACTTCAGGGAAGCAGTGATGGAGGACACAATTTGACCCATTAACTCCATTCCAGCTAGTATAGGCTGGACGCCAATATCAAGGTTCTACTTATTGCATACTGGCAGATGGCCCTATTGTCTACTATGAAGGGTACAATCAGAGCTGCCCCAGGTGGTGTGGGTGGTGAGAGGATGGAGTTGTAGGGGCTCAACTACAGCTGGTGGTTCCCGAAGCTGGGTAAATGGGAGAACTCCCAGCCTTGACCTCCGCCAGCAATCAACTGAGACGCTCCAGCGAGCAGGAGGTGAACTCCAGAACCAGTTCCCCACCAGCCGTGGAAAACTAAGAAGCCCCAAAGACTGCACTGGTCAGCCTATTACAAAAAAAGAGAGAAACAGAGGAAAGCAAGGTTTTTGTTCTTTAGTAGTAATACAATCATAGGAAATATATTTTCACTTTTATACATCTTCCTAGGATTTAGATCTTTATTTTGACAAATGCTTTTTAAAATTCATTAACATTTACAAATGATACCAAATAGGTTCATTTTAACTGATAAAAACCCCACAAGAACGCATCATTCCAATTCTTTTTATTAAAAATATCAGTCTAATTCTGTGTTTGAAAAAAAAAGTAGCATTTCAAACGTGTTCTTTAGGCTCATTAATTTACTTTATTCTTGAAAAGAAACATACCAGCTTACTGTGACCCGGGTCTAACACTACAAGGTCAATGATCTCCCTAATGGTGTAGTGCCTCGGCATAGTTATTGGCAGTGACTTTCCTTGCCTGTGATGGCTGCTCAGGTGAAGAGCTGCCATGGTGAGCAGTATAACTTCCATCTGGGAGGTGAACTGAGGGAGGACGGAGGGAGTGGGCAGGAGTGACCAGTGACCTCCTCGACAGACCTCCCAGTCCCATCCTGGGACCTCACTGGGCCGAGGGGCTTCAACTCCACCAATGACTGCAGGGTTCCAAGTCTGCCAAACACGTCCAAAGTACATGCTTGCCAGCCTGGCTCCTCACTGAAGAAGGTGTGTTGAAGGAATCATCTCCCTCCCCCAATGGTTTCACCACTTGGCATCTGACCATCGGGCTGGATGCCGTGTTCCAGGCAGTAGAGCTCCCAGCAGGCATCGCCAATCTGGACACCAGCCTGGCCAACATGGATGGAGATGCACTCACGCTGTGGGAAGGAAAAGTGAAAAAATTGTAAAATTAAGGTGTATTAGCATTTCAAACTTTTAGTAAACTTTTAAAAATATTTCTAATAATATACAGATATTTTTCAAAATTATTTGAGGTCATATCCCTAGCACGATACAAAGATTAAGGAAAATGACCTGCTGCAAATGCTGCATATGGGTGTGGTCTGAATAATGATGTCGCCTTGGCCCTGTTCAGCACATGGTACCAGCCCATTGTGCCTACTACCATGCTTGAATAGAAGACTTTTCATATTTAAAAAGTATTCAGTATTCAAAGCACAAATTTTGTAAAATGAAGTAAATTCAATTATGACATAATTAGGATTAATTTTACTGCTTTCTTCCCTTTTAAATAAAGATGAAAGTTTCTTCTGAATAGGACTGACTTGATATTATAACATGGACATCTGTACTGCAGCTGAGGCAAGAAGCCACACCCTTCTGCAGTCTGTCTGCAGAATCCATCAATACAAGGGGTTTAGACAAGGTCTGCTTCTGCCTTCTGCATTGCTGCATTGCTGCATTGCTCTATTTGCTGTGCCTGGTGCTAGCCTGTACTGTCTGCTACATTATTTAACAGAGCAAGCTCTATTTCCAGCAACTGCCTACATGATCTCATTGTGCTGTTTTGCCAGTTTTCCTCCTCTGACCCCGCCCGGGACCATGTGCCTGAATTGAAATGAATTAATGAAGATGCACTAGAACAAAAGACAACGGGATGCGGTGTATAATTCTTCTTTGTCTGTAGCAATTTCATTCCTTTTTTTTTAAAAAAAGGTTTTTCCAGATCTTCTCCACTGTAAAAGCTGAAAAATTATCCGTATCTTAAAACACACACACACACACACACACACACACACACACACACACAGGTTCCTAAGTTAGAAACAAGCATCACATGAAAAGGTACCAAACAAAGAATAAAAGCCCAGTGGAACGATAGTGAAATATTTATTTAAAACAACAAAATAGTATTTTAATCCTGAGATTCTCTACCCACCACATAATATTCATATTCTTTGCATCCAATAGAGGTTTTCTTCTCTGTGGTCTTTAGGGCTACCACTTTCATTGTCTATTCGCTGATGTGGTGGGGGCGGGGCGGAGGGGGGCGGCGGGGAAGGGCGTTTCCCTGGTCCTGACCATCAGGGTACCCTGGGGCTCACAAAGTGGGCTTTCTCCCTCGCTGAACGAGCAGCGCGCACACACACACACACACACACACACACACACACACGACCATCAGGGTACCCTGGGGCTCACAAAGTAGGCTTTCTCCCTCGCTGAACGAGCAGCACGCGCGCGCACACACACACACACACACACTTCAGTCGGTCAGGGCAGGGCGTCCCCAGACCAGACATTAAAGAGTTTGTCAAGTGAATTGTGATTTTGCTCAAGAGAAAAAAAAAGGTCATCTTAATTATAATAGCGAAGAAAACCCTTTTGGAGCCTACAGTTCCGCAATGATGAAAAGTTTTTTTTAAGTCAGCTCCTGACAGAGGAGGTTCAGTGAGGGCGAACCCCGCCCAGTGGCTCCAACGCCATAGAAGCCAGAAACAAACAACCCCGCCCCTGCGCCGCCCTGACACCCGCTGCCGGGGGCTCCAGTAGAAACTCACCATGTTTCCCCGGGAATGTGTGGTTATCTTTCCAAAACGCCAACGACCGCGAGGGGTCTTCCCACGCTAACCCCAGGCTGCGCTTTGTTCCCGTTCCCCCTCCCACATCCCCCAGCTCGCCCAACGCCCCCGCTCTTTTTGGGTGCCTCCTCCTCTCCCGGTCCCCAGAGAACGAGGCGAGACAGAAAGGGGCCCCTCGGCGTCTGCGAACCGTGCGCACAGACACTGGACCCAGCCGGGACGCCCGAGACCCCTCGGTCGCGGCAGACGGGCTGCCCGCGACCCCAAAAGGCTGTCGGACAACACAGGCGCCCAGGCGCCGCCTTTGTTCCTCCCCAGCGCTCTGCAGCGCCCTGGGCGCAGTCCTGGCCGGGTTCCTGCACCCGCACTGCGGCGGCGGCGGAGCTGGAGGATTTGGGGTAAAGCTAAACCTCACAAAACACACCGCCACCCTCGCCCAGAGAGCTTACGAAAGAAAAGAGCTTAAAGATTTTCCAAGTAGAGCTTGGGGGCGCTGACTCCACCCAACGGCCACAAAGAGCCAAAGCCGATTCTCACCATGGTTGCTGCTTCGCGACTGCCGAGCAGATGGCGGAGACGAGGAGGAGAAGGTTGTTGCTTCTTACAGCGCGACTCTTAGGCGGTCGATGTAAGAGAACCTGCGGCACATGGGCGGATGCGGCTCCATATATACAACTCGGTCACCATGGGGATGGGCCGGGGCCTGTTCCTGTTGGTCCAGACCCCCAATCTGCCCAGAGAAGCCAGGACAGGAGACTGGTGATTGGTGCAAACGACGTGGGATGAGGTAATCTCTCCCCCACCCCTTTTTCTCTAGCATCCGTAGACTGTTTGCATCCTTTAGACAAAGAGACCGTGCAGAAGCATTCTGCCGAGCATCCATTATGGGGTGGGGTCGGGGAGGGGCGGAAGAAGAAAGGGGACTGGGGTTGGAAGACTTTATGTTGCTTAAACCTCAAAATGCAGTTAAAATTATCTATGTGAGGTTTTTTCCCCCTACCCTTAATAACAGATTTATGTTCAGATTAAATATTTAAAGGAAAATTACTGCCAGCCCCTCCCTCGCAGTATATTAAACTCGACTACATTTTGCTAGGGTTCAATATCTCTAATTGCTTTAAAAATAAAGTGGGAGAGAAAATGGGCGTAATGCTCAAAACGGTCTGGGTAATTGTGATGTTTTTAATTTAAAAAAAAGATTTAGTCATACAGTCATTCAAAATGGTTTCTCAGGTTCAACTAACTTATTTTCAGAGCTTCTTTTGCAGGCACACGCACACTCGAATAGCTAAATAAAACTGGAAGATGGAAATAATAACCATACTAAATAAAGAAGCGAACAAATAGTTCTAACATGGCAATAATCAACAGCAAGTGCACGTAGAGTAGTTATAATAGTTTACTAGAGGTATTCCTTTATGAGAAGTCTGTGTAACACATTTTGTGTGGTGCATTGTCCTTTGGAATGAATCATCTTTCCTGATATAAAATTGGGAAAATACAAGGAGAAATAATTGAGCTCAGAAGTTAGTACTACATGTGTGCAGTTACATATCTGCACTGGACTTTTGTCTGGAAAGTAACAAGCAAAATAATAGTAATAACCAAGACACCAAATTAAAAAGAAGAAGAGAATAATATAATGTAAAAAGAAGACTATTTTGCAATGTTGCCTCCATCTACAGACAACTGTGAAACATCAGCTCAATAACTGCATTTCCTTTTTATGCTGTTCTTATGTCAATTTGGTAAATATCCTCCTGCGAGTGGGCTTCTGACTGTGGGAATTTTAGCCAGCCTCACACCCTTGCTATTCAACTAGAGACTCTGGTGGTTGCTCAGTTGCCCCTTGGGACAAAAAGGCTTTGCTTTCACTCCTAGGAAATAAATTGGAGTAACATTGTCTTGCTATTTAGAAAGGCTCCATTCTCAGCAACGATGGGCTATGCAGAGTGAGTCACTGGATTTCGTACCACTGGATGTTGGTGATGAAATTTCAGAGGTAAGTAAGTTTGGCCACTAAAGTTGGAAATTTATTTTTTACAAATAATTTTTCCTTTTGGTTTTCAGCAGCAGATTTTCAGGGTGGGCAGCAACTACTCACACAGCACTCTGCGGAGCCCATTCATTCCTGCCAGGCTGGCAGGCTGAGCAGGGCGTGGGAGGGAGGGACTTGAGAATACAGCTGCTGCAGGTTGTGGTGTGACAATGGCGACCACGAATTTTTCTAGCCTGCCATCCACAGTTCTGCTTTACTTGTTCAATTTTGCTTCAGTAATATTTTCTGGAAAAAAAATAATATCCAAAATGCAAAAATCATTTTATCTACTTGTTACATATTTCCTAGGAAAAAATAATATTCAACATCATCTTATCTCCACCTCTTTAGCAAAATAAATAAATAAATAAATAAAACAAAGAAAGCGTATTTCAGAAGAGACAGGAGGATTAGGTATTTGAATGCCTCTTTCAGAACCCAGAAATATATTTAACAAAAATAAGAATTAAATGGCATAAGGAAGCCTAAGGATTAATAAGCAGCTCATTCAAAGTACTTTCACAATTTTAATCATAAAATATATCAGATACTATTGGACCATAGCAACATGTACAAGTCTTTTTGGAATGAGAAGCAGAGTTTTGAATATTATTTTCTTTACAATATAAAAAGATTAATTAAGAAATATGTTATTTACCCAATAGTCTCATTTCTTTATGCAATTTCCCAAGATTAAATAAAAGAGAGGAGTGTTCACGTGGTTCATTCTTTGTAATTCTATCTCAGAGCCATTCTGTTCCTTATGTAAATGAGGGTTATTCCTTCTGCTTGGGCATATATAACAAGACCTAGGTCAGAAATAGACTATTTGAGCACTGATAATCTCAAATATATAAACAAAAGATCAGGGGATATAACTAATCTATAATTTTTGTTCCTTATTATCTGATTTAATAGCACACAAACTGTGGAAAGCAAAACTATTTTTCTTTACTAGTTCACCTCTTATTTTTATTGCCATTTTAAAAAACTTGACATCAATATACATGTACAAATATTCTGCTAATGGATTCATTCTTGTACACAGTAAGATTAGCATAAAACATTCTTCTTTCATAGTATTTATAGAATTTTAATCATTTATTTACATGTCTACATTTCTCCTCCATTAAAATGTAAGTCCTAGTTCCTGCCAAAGTGCCTAACTACAGTAGATGTTATACACCACGTTTGTTCAGTTAAATGAATAGCTCTCTGTGCAGTTTCCTTCCTTCCTTCCTTCCTTCCTTCCTTCCTTCCTTCCTTCCTTCCTTCCTTCTTTCTTTCTTTCTTTCTCTCTCTCTCTTTCTTTCTTTCTTTTTTTTGAGATGGAGTCTCGTTCTGTCGCCCAGGCTGGAGTGCAGTGGCACGATCTCGGCTTACTGCAACCTCCGCTTCCCAAATTCAAGTGATTCTCCTCAACCTCCTGAGTAGCTGGGATTACAGGTGCTGGCCACCATGCCCGGCTAATTTTTGTGTTTTTCATAGAGATGGGGTTTCGCCATGTTGACCAGTCTGGTCTTGAATTCCTGACTTCAGGTTATCCACCTGCCTCAGCCTCCTAAAGTGCTGGGATTATAGGTGTGAGCCCCGGTGCCCAGCCTTTGCAGATTTTCATTACCTATTATCATACTTAGTAATGTAAAGATATTAGCCAGAGCGGTGGTTTACCCCTGTAATCCCAGCACTTTGGGAGGCCAAGGTGGGTGGACCACCTGAGGTTTAGGAGTTTGAGACCAGCCTGGAAAACATGGTGAAACCCTGTCTCTATCAAAAATATAAAAATTAGCTCAGGTGCGGTGGCTCACGCCTGTAATCCCAGCACTTTAGGAGGCTGAGGCAGGGGATTATTTGAGGTCAGGAGTTCGAGACCAGCCTGGCCAACATGGTGAAACCCCACCTCTACTAAAACAAAACAAAACAAAACACCAGCCAGGTGTGGTGGCTCGTGCCTGTAATCCCAGCTGTTGTGGAGGCTGAGGCATAAGAATCACTTGAACTTGGGAGGCGGAGGTTGCAGTGAACTGAGATCATACCACTGCACTCCAGCCTGAGTGACAGAATGAGACTCTGTCTTAAAAAAGAAGATATTTAATTAAGTATTTTACCATTCATAATCAGCAAGCATTTACTGAGGAAACCCAAGACCATCCTAGGTGGTGAAGAGTTCAGAGGTAATAACATGGTCTCTTTTCTCTAGAATCTTCCAATTTATTGGAATAATTGAGACACGTACATTCCTATAGGTTTGAGAATGACATGAACGTGTGTGTGTTTGGAGAGGGACCATGCAATAGATCCCAGTAGAGAGGATCTATTTCATGACTCCATGTATCATAACTTATGAGGGAAACAAGAATTGTCGAACACTTTTTTTTTTTTACATCTTCACCTCCTATTCATCCCTAAATCCATTTCAAACTGGATTCTGCTCCTATCACTCCTTTAAACTAAATTGCCTCCATGTTTGTTTTTTGTTTGTTTGTTTGTTTTTGAGATGGAGTCTCGCTCAAGTGCAGTGTCGTGATATGGGCTCACTGCAGCCTCTGCCTCCTGGGTTCAAATGATTCTCCTGCCTCAGCCTCTCAAGTAGCGGGGATTACAGGTGCCCACCACCATGCCCAGCTAATTTTTGTATTTTTAGTAGAGACAGGGTTACCCCGTGTTGACCAGGCTGGTCTCGAACTCCTGGCCTCAAGTGACCAATTTGCCTCAGCCTCCCAAAGTGCTGAGATTACAGGCGTGAGCCACCATGCCTGGTCTATCTTAGTTGTTAAATCCACTGGACACATTGTAGTTCTTGTTGACCTGTGACAGGCTTTGTCACAGTTGACTATTATCTCCTTCAAGACACTTTCTTCCCTTAGCCTCAAAAACTCTACATTTTCTGGGTTTCTCTCCTACATTTTTGTTTCCAGTCAGTCTCTGCTGGATCGTCCTCCTTTCCCTAATCTTCAAATGTTGGAATTCCTCAAGCTTCAGTTCTAGACCTTTTCCTCATTTTATTCTATGTGGTCTCATACATTTTTAGTGGATGGCAAGTGCATTCATTCCCAAGGCTTCAAATCCTTCCTATATGCTGATGACTTCTTTTATTTATTTATTTACTTTTAATTTTTTTTTAGAGACAGGGTCTTGCTATATTGCCTAGGCTGGTCTCAAACTCCTGGCCTCACGTGATCCTCCTACCTCAGCCTCCCCACCCAGTAGCTGGGATTACAGGTAGGAGCCACTGTGCCTGGTGCTGATGACTTCCTTTTTTTTTTTTTTTTTGAGATGGAGTTTCACTCTTGTCACCCAGGCTGGAGTGCAATAGCATGATCTCGGCTCACTGCAACTCTGCCTCCCAGGTTCAAGCGGCTCTTCTGCCTCAGCCTCCGGAGTAGCTGGGATTACAGGCGCCACCACCACGCCCAGTTAATTTTTGTATTTTTAGTAGAGACTGGGTTTCACCATGCTGGCCAGACTGGTCTTGAATTCCTGACCTCAGGTGATCCACCTGCTTTTGCCTCCCAAGGTACTGGGATTACAGGTGTGAGCCACCTTGCCCGGCCTGATGACTTCCTGATATCTCTTCCTAGCCTCAGATCATATAGTCAATTTCCAGTCTCTGTCTTGTTTCCTCACGTATCTCAGATTGAACTAATGTTTATTTATTTATTTATTTATTTATTTATTTATTTATTTAGAGACAGAGTCTTGCTGTTGCCCAGGCTGGAGTGCAATGGTGCTATCTTGGCTCATTGCAACCTCTGCCTCCTGGGTTCAAGTGATTCTCCTGCCTCAGCTTCCCGAGTAGCTGGGATTACAGGCACATACTGCCATGCCTGGCTAATTTTTTGTATTTTAGTAGAAATGGGGTTTCGCCGTGTTGTCCAGGCTGGTCTTGAGCTGCTGAACTCAGGCAATCCACCCACCTTGGCCTCCCAAAGTGTTAGGATTACAGGCGTGAGCCTGTATATGTTTATAATGGAAGATTTTATTAGAAATGGTGGCTCTTGAATAGAATGGGAGTGGAATAAGTACTCTAAATAGGAAAAATAACATTAGGAAAGATACAGTATAATAATGAACTGTTGCCTGGATAAAGGAGGACAAAGAAATTGGCTTGATTAAGGCATTCGAGGGTGGGTAAGTGATGTGTTATATAGGGAGGGTGGACTAGTTAATAAAATGTCTTGAATTTCAGTCTGAAGGAGTTTGGGATTAAGTACACAGTATGAAGCCTTTATACATACATATATATACATATATGTGTGTATATATATGTATATATGTATATATATGCCTCCCAGCACTTTGGGAGGCCAAGGCATGAGGCTTGCTTGAGCCCAGGAGTTCGAGACCAGTCTGGGCAACATAGAGAGACCCCATTTCAACAAAAAATTTTAAAAATTAGCTGGGTAAGGTGGCATGCACCTGTGGTTCTAGGTACTTGAGAGGCTGAGGCAGGAAGATTGCTTGACCCTAGGAGGTCAAGGCTGCAATGAGCTGTGATGATTGTGCCACTGCATTCCAGCTTGGGCAACAGAGTGAGAGAGACCCTGTCACCAGGTAAAAAAAAAAAAAAAAAAAAAAAAAAAAACAGTGAAAAATTTATGAAGGGAACAGCATTTTCATAAAATTAATGTGACTGGTTTTTGGAGTAGGAAAAGAGACTGGAGAAGGAGACCAATACTGTTATTGCAATAATCTAAGCAGAAAGTCTCAGGCCATCATAAGGGATAGAAAGGGGTAAGAGAAGACATCATTCGAAGGAAGAATCCTTGTGGTGATTGGTTGGACATATGGTAAAAAGGAAGGAGTCAAAATCAACCCTTAAAGTGTTTTTGTTCTTTTTTCTTTTTTTAGAGGCGGGGCCCAGGCTGGAGAGCAGTGGCATAATCATAGTTCACAGCAGTCTCAAACTTCTGGGTTCAAGTGATCCTCCCACCTCAGCCTCCTGTGTAGCTTCGACTATAGGCCCACACCACCACAGTTGGTTTTTTTTGTAGAGACGGGATCTCACTTTTCTTGCTCAGGCTGGTCTCAAACTCTTGGCCTCAAGCAGTGCTCCTACCCCAGTCTCTGAAAGTGCTGGGATCACAGGCGTGAGCCACTGTGCCCTGCCTAACCCTTAAAGTTTTTAGCCTGGAAGACTCAGAGAATGAAATGGTAGTGGTGCTGTTAACAGAATAGGGAAGTTGAGAAGGGATGCAAGTCTAAGCAGAAAATGCATTTGTGTGTGTGCGAGGCAGAGGGTGTTGAGGGCAGGAAACTTTAGTCAATGTGATCTAACAAGCTGAATGTTACACCATTTAGGTGATAAAGGAATTGAGGGCAGAAGTCTTAGAGGCTGCTGGGAATCTGAGATTGGGACTGCTTAGGGAAAGGTCAGGACTGAAGGGGATGGAGATGTGTATTTGGCATCTAATGACAACAGCATGGTTATAAAGTTGGTGGTATAGTATGAGAATAGAATTCTCCAACTGTAATCCATAATTTCAAGTTATGTCACTGAATGGGAACGAGATAGACTTGGGGACTTTTAGGGATATTTAGCAGGCTGACTTACCAGGTTTGCAAACAGATTTAATAAATTAAAAACGGGGTCGTGCATGGTGGCTCACGCCTGTAATCCCAGCACTTTGGAGGTCAAGGTGAGTAGATCATCTGAGGTCAGGAGTTTGAGACCATCCTGGTCAACATGGTGAAACCCTGTCTCTACTAAAAATACAAACATTAGCCAGGCGTGGTTGCAAGTGCCTGTAATCCCAGCTACTCAAGAGGCTGAGGCAGGAGGATTGCTTGAACCCGAGAGGCGGAGCTTGCAGTGAGCCAAGATCACGCTACTGCACTCCAGCATGGGTGACAGAGCAAGACTCTGTCTCAAAAAAAAAAAAAAATTTATTAAAAACAATAAGCTGGGTGAGGTGGCTCATGCCTATAATCTCAGCACTTTGGGAGGCTGAGTCAAAAGGATCGCTTGAGCCCAGGAGTTCAAGAACAACCTGGGCAACATATCAAGACCCCCATCTCCACCAAAAAGAAAGAAATTAACTGGGCGTGGTGGTGCACGCCTGTTGTCCCAGCTACTTAGGAGGCTGAGGTGGAGGATCGCTTGAGCCCAGGAGGTCTAGGTTGCCGTGAGCTGTGATGGTGCCACTGCACTCCAGCCTGGGTGACAGAGCGAGATCTTGTCTCAAAAAAACAAGTTAGGGAGGCTGAGGCAGGAGAATGGCGCGGACCCGGGAGGCGGAGCTTGCAGTGAGCCGAGATCGCGCCACTGCACTCCAGCCTGGGCGACAGAGTGAAGACTCCGCCTCAAAAAAAAAAAAAAAAACAAGTTAATAATAATAATAATAATAATAGGCCAGGCGCCATGGCTCACACCTGTAATCCCAGCACTTTGGGAGGCCGAGACAGGTGGATTGCCTGAGCTCAGGAGTTTGAGACCAACCTGGGCAACAAGGTGAAATCCCATCTCTACTAAAATATAAAAAACTAGCCGGGCATGGCTGCGTGCGCCTGTAGTCCCAGCTACTCAGGAGGCTGAGGCAGGAGAATCACTTGAACCCAGGAGGTGGAGGTTGTAGTAAGCCAAAATCGCACCACTGCACTCCAGCATGGGTGACAGAGCGAGACTCCATCTCCAAGAAAATATAATAATAATAAACAATAATAAAAATAAAAACAGTAAAGAACTGCCAGAGAAAGAAGTGTCAGAAGAGGAAACAAAGAAGGAGGCTGTAAAGCAGAACACGTTGATGTCACAGAAACAAAGGAAGGAGTGAGTGTCAAGAGAGTGCTGAGTAATACCAAATACTGCAGAGGAGTCGTTAAATAAGGACAGAAGAGTGCTCATTGGATTTAGTGACAAGGAAATCAGTATAAAGCAAGGGCTTGGCATAAAAGACAAAAAAAAAAAAAAATGTTTCCTGCCCCAGAGGAGCTCAAGGTGCAAGGAAAGAAACTGTTATTACAGTGTGACGAGTGCTATGAGATAGAGTTCAGCCTAGGAGCTGCCACACGGACACAGAGACGAAGCTGGTGGTCCAGTTTTCCATGTGCTGTTAGTTCACATTTCCTAACCTCACTTCCCTGTGGTATCACCTGTCTCACGCCACATCACTGCCTCTGCATCTTTTGTGAAATAAGCATACCTGTCCATGGCACACTGCCTTCTTGGTGCGTGTTGGAGTGTAAATGGGTATATTCAAGCAACCAAGTTTCCCTTAAATTCTCTCGCTAAACACACTTCGAACTCTAAACGTAAACAATGGAATGGACATGATTATAATGATACACGGAATTTAAGTTTATCTTCATTTTAGGGTTTAGTATGGATCAATATACTGAATGAACTGGCTGTTACTACGTAGGGCTATCCAGACAAAGACTATCCATTGAATTTACCTTGGCCAAATTCCAACGCTAACAATTTAGGTAAGAATATGGTTCCACATCTAGAATTCAGAATTTTATTTAAAACTTAACATTCTTTTTCTCAGGATCTGGTCAACAATGCAGTATTACTAAATAATAGTTTTTTACTGGATAACTATGGTAAGAATTATCTGTGGTCATTCTGGTAACTGAGTTTTATCTATTTGGGGAAGGATTTTTGTGTGTATAGCAGAGATAAATATTAATGAATTTCTATTCCAGAAGTAAGACTTACAAAATAACACAATAAATACCTGGACCCTGTAATATTAAAAAGAAAAGACAACTCTGGCATTGGAATACAATGCTTTGAAGTAACTCATTAATGTTCATTTATTTACTGGAGCCGTCTTTTCTTTATGTGTCAGAGTCTCACTTGTTGCCCAGGCTGGAGTGCAGTGGTATGATCACGGCTCACTGCAGCCTTGACCTCCTGGGCTCAAGCCATCCTCACACCTCAGCCTCTGAGTAGGTGGGACTACAGGCGCGCACCACCATGCCTAGCTAATTTTTGTATTCTTTGTAGAAACAGGGTTTCTCCATGTTGCCCAGGCTGGCCTCGAACACCTGGGCTCAAGCAATCAGCCGGCCTCAGCCTCCCAAAGTGCTGGGATTTCAGGCAGGAGCCACCACGCCCGGCCTCTGGACCACTCTTTTAAACAAAATATTTATGTCCTGAGATACACTTTTTAATTTGTAATTTTGCTCTGGTACATTGGAGTGGTAATTTAGCCATGTCTACTGATGAAATCTGACATTTGAGGAAAGGGGACAAAATTTGAAGAGGCTAAAAGGCATCTGGAGAAGACAAGAAAGAGAAGGAAACAGAGAAGACAATAGAGTATGTCAGTTTTCATGAAGCGCAATTTATAATTCGGTTGCATTTTACACCTACTCACAAGAATGCACATTGAACCACCTCTGTCCCGCCCCCTTCCTTCTCCAAAGCAGATGGAAATGAGGTGGCCGACTGGGAAGGTTGCCATGGTGCACTGGCTACAGGGATTCAATTGTAATCAAAAGAGGCTCCAGAGTCCCTTCCCCCAACCTTCCAAATGTGGGTTTCCCTCTTTTCTCTCAAATCCCTGTCTCAATTCCATGCTGTAGATAAACCAAAATGAGAATGATTTACTAGTGAACAAAAAACCATTTAGTGCCTCCAAAAGTTTACAGATGCATTGGTCTTGTCAGAATCAAAACACTGAGGAATTAGAACTGATCCATTTTAGATACAGCTTCTCACACACAAGTCAGAATTTCCTTTTTTTTTTTGAGATGGAGTCTCGCTCTGTCGCCCAGGCTGGAGTGCAGTGGCCAGATCTCAGCTCACTGCAAGCTCCGCCTCCTGGGTTTATGCCACTCTCCTGCCTCAGTCTCCTGAGTAGGTGGGACTACAAGTGCCAGCCACCTCGCCCGGCTAGTTTTTTTTTTTTTTTTTTTTTTGTATTTTTTAGTAGAGACGGGGGTTTCACCAGGATAGCCAGGATGGTCTCGATCTCCTGACCTCGTGATCTGCCCGTCTCGGCCTCCCAAAGTGCTGGGATTACAGGCTTGAGCCACCGTGCCCGGCCCAGAATTCACTTTTAAAATGTCTTATACAATACACCTCCATCTTTGAGACTTATATTTCATACTGATTTTATCCCCAGATAACCTGCAGATATCTCAAATTCAGTATATCTAAATGGAATTTGTTATTTTTCTCCATCACTCTCCTCAGTATTTTATATTCTCAATGATCCTGTGTTCTTAGTATTAGTTCATTGTCACCATCTTTCTGGTCTACGAAGCTAGATTAAAGTGATAACGTCGGCCAGGCGCAGTGGCTCATGCTTGTAATCCCAGCACTTTGGGAGGCCGAGGTGGGTGGATCACTTGAGGTCAGGTATTCAAGACCAGCCTGGCCAACATGGTGAAACCCCCATTGTACAAAAATTAGCTCGGTGTGGTGGCTCACACCTATAATCTCAGCTATTAGGGAGGCTGAGGCACGAGAATCACTTCAACCTGGGAGGTAAAGGTTGCTATGACCCGAGATCGCACCACTGCACTCCAGCCTGGGTGACAGAGTAAGACTCTGTCTCAAAAAAATATATATATATATACATATATAAAAAAATAATAAATAATCATAATAACCTCATATAACACTGTGTTCCAGGCACTATTCTAAGTACTTTAATCCATTTAAGTTAATCCTAACTGATCACTAAATTCTGTCAATTACAATTCAAAATTGTCTTAGTAAACATATGCAGAATGAACAATTGAGGAGCCTTCTGAAGCTTTACCAGTCTTTTTTTTTTTTTTGGAGATGGAGTCTCACTCTGTCGCCCAGACTGGAGTGCAATGGTACGATCTCAGCTCACTGCAACCTCTGCCTCCCAGGTGCAAGCGGTTCTCCTGCCTCAGCCTTTGGAGTAGCTGGGAATACAGGTGTGCACTACCACACCAAGCTAATTTCTGTATTTCTAGTAGAGACGGGGTTTTACCATATTGGCCAGGCTGGTCTCAAACTCCTGACCTGAGGTGATCCACCCACCTCGGCCTCCCAAAGTGCTGGAATTACAGGCATGAGCCACTGTGCCCGACTTGACCAGTCTTATTAGCCAAAGGGCCTAGATCAAGGGGAGGACGTGGCAGAATATTTAGGTCGGGCTTTGAACCTCCCTCTTCAAGTGTTACAAGCATAAATCTAAGACCAAAATAGAAGATATCCCCCTGTAATATGTTGGAATGATCATGTACACCAGTGTTTCCTAAATGTGCTGAAGTAATTGGGGTGCTAGTTAAAATATGGATTCCCAGTTCCTCCACCAGAGAGTCTGATTCAGTAGGTCCAATTCAGTAAATAATACTCTCCTAGAATTAATAATGTATCATTTCTGAGCTAAACAATTTTAGTATGTTTGATGTGGTTCAGCTATTTCTAAATTCTGATATCCCCTCGATACATTTACTGAGAATTACTTTATTTATGGTTGTTAACCCTAAAGACACAACTCCTAGTGAAGCCTAGCCTCAAAGAGCATTTTAAGAAACATCTCTCCATATTCCCTTTTTAAAATATTTTCTTTTTTTTTTTTAAACTTATCTGGAGATAATGCTGGATCCTCCTTCCTTTAGATTTAGAAATCGATTATGCACAGGCAAAAGAGAAGTTAGAAAAAGCTGCATTTTTCTTCATCTGCCTAGCCTAAAAGATCATTTAGGAAACATTTCTCCATTTCCCTGTGGATGTAAACTTTGATTATACATGTGTAGAAGAGAAAGGGTTAGAGAACACTGTGGATTTTTTCCTTCATCTGCTCATGCGAACAGCAATCTGTTATTCTAGTACTGTCTACAGATTATAAGAGATGTAGAGGTTCACTCAAGATAGCATAGCCTGAAATAAGTCCCTTACATGGCAAGACTATTTATGGATTTAGTATATTTTAATAAATAAGCCCACTATTAATCTTTTTAAAATGATTTCAGTATTTTTAGACTTGTAAGAGCGACTTCACTCTCACCCCCATGTTACTAAGCAACGTATTATACAGTTGCTAGGAGACAGACTAGCAAGGTTGGGGGTATTTCAAATTTCCGTTGTCACCTTGCCTATCACATGACTATAGCCTAGAGAGTTTTACAGCTTTAGAGAAAAGAGAAAAAAGTTAATGGCACATAGAAAAGAAGGAAAGAGAGATGAGGGTGAGGAATAAAGGAATAGAATAAGGAAAATTGCAAGGTATTTGAGAAGAGTCTCTGAACTTGGCAGGGAAAGTCTATTATGCAATTTCCTTGAATGAGTCATGGAAAAACCTTAAATTGCCAGTGCTGTATTTCATATTCGGTATGCTTCTACCTTTTCTAAAAACAAATTAGAGAAAAAGCTTGGAGAAGAAGATCTTTCAGATAGTTTTTCTGAATACTTTCAGAAGAGTGGAAATCAATTATAACTCTTACAGAAAACAGGCATTTACAAATTAGTTTTTCAAAGTCACACATAATTTAAAATCCCCAAGTCGGATAAACAAGCTTATTTCCTTCTGTTTCTCCCTCAAAATAGTAAAAAAATGACAGAGGAAGGTTAGAATACAAGTGTTCTTAGACAAACCGAGAAGCAAGATGGCCATATAGGCTCTTGGGCAGTATGTGTTTCTGCACACAATTTAAAACGTTTAATACAAAGGGGAGAGAGAAGAAGGCTTTGTGCTCTATCTCAAGGACTGTGTATCTGAAATAAGAAACCAGGCTCCAGGTCTCATTGTGTGTATGTGAAAGGTTGAGTCTTTGTGTCATTGTGTCTCCATGGTATTTACTGTTGCTAGCAACCAGGAAGCTCCCTAGTGATTGTCACTAGGTCCTCCGTGCCTCTGTCTGCCTGAAACCTTAGTCAGTGCCAGAAACACCAGAGATAAAAATCGTTGCAAAAAATCCAGGGCACGTCATCCCCAATGGCTTTACAGCAAACGGTTCATCTTGTGTTCAGTGAAAATCTGTGTAAAATGGAGGCTTCACACAGAGCCCATCTTCAGTTTCCTCTTCATGAATGCCAGTCTTTCCGTGCAGAGTGGACGTTGTGATGGTTTAATTAAAATAAGATTTATATCCTAGCGTCATCAGCTTTAACCAATAAAATAATAAATAAATCAATAAATCAGACAGCCGGGCACAGTGGCTCACACCTGTAATCCCAGCACTTTGGGAGGCTGAGGCAGGTGGATCACCTGAGGTCAGGAGTTTGAGACCAGCCTAACATGGAAAAACCCCATATCTACTAAAAATACAAAATTAGCCAGGCATGGTGGAACATGCCTGTAATCCCAGCTACTCGGGAGGCGGGGGCAGGAGAATCACTTGAACCCGGAAGGCAGAGGTTGCAGTGAGCTGAGATCACGCCATTGCACTCCAGCCTGGGCAACAAGAGCGAAACTCCGTCGCAAAATTAAATAAGTAAATAAATAAATAAATAAATAAGTAATAAAAATAATTAAAATAATTAAAATGAAATAAATCAGATGAAGAGCAGAGAAAAGAAAGATTTCACCAGTATTAGGTGACTTCTAGTTCTAAGGCATCAACACTTGCTGACAACTTGAGATCACCTTTGTGTTCACAGATCCATGGTACAAATGATGGTACTATTTCCACAGAAGAGTCTAGAATATTCTGATTAAAGATCCACATCAGTGTCATCCCCAGAAATGACTGACATCATCTCTCAAAACTCAATTTTTTGGGTCTTACATGAACCCCAAATCAATACAACTTACTTATGCCATCCTGTACAAATGCAGACTTTGTTTTGTTTCCTGTGTGTTTTCTACCCAGAGGTAGATAGTTACAGCTCTGAAATAGAAAAGAATTGCAAATCTGAGCTGAAATTTAAAAAAGATTAATGTTGAGATGACATAAATATGTACTTCTGTCAGGTACCTATATCCCAAAAAAGTATCTGAAGAGATATTTACTTATATATGTATTGAGACTCTGTTGCCCAGGCTAGAGTATAGTGGCACAATCAGGGCTCACTGCAGCCTCAACTTCCCGGGCTCCAGTGATCCTCCCACCTCAACACCCCTGAGGAGCTGGGACTACACACCACCATGCCCAGCAAATTTCTTGTATTTTTAGTAGAATTGGGGTTTCACCATGTTGCCCAGGCTAGTCTTAAACTCCTGACCTCAAGTGATCCTCCTCCCTCAGCCTCCCAAAGTGCTGGGGTTACAGGTGTGAGCCACCACGTCCAGCTGAGATATTTATTATTGTGATTACAGCATCTAATGAAGGCTATAAGTAATACAGGAGTTAAGAAAAAATCACTTAGGCAGATAGTTAGGGTACGGGTGTACCGCAGGGTATATACCCCAGACCTAGCCGCTTCATAAGTACTGTATATTTATTATGTAATTTAATCATTTATTTTATCCTCAAAATAATTCTAGGAGGTAGATACAGTTATATTCACTATTTTTCTCAGTTGAGGAAGCTGAGGTTTAAATTTAAATAGTATGGCCAGGCGTAGTGGCTCACGCCTGTAATCCCAGAACTTTGAGAGGCCAAGGTGGGCGGATCATCTGAGGTCAGGAGTTGAAGACCAGCCTGACCACATGGAGAAACCCCATCTCTACTAAAAATACAAAATTAGCTGGGCAAGGTGGCGCATGCCTCTAATCACAGCTACTCTGGAGGCTGAGGCAGAAGAATTGCTTGAACCCAGGAGACAGGAGGCAGATCGTGCCATTGCACTCCAGCCTGGGCAACAAGAGCAAAACTCTGTCTCTAAATAAATTAATTAATTAAATAGTATATCCAAGCAAGATCTCTTATAACTGATAAGTAACAAAATGAAAATTCAAACCTAGGTCTATCTGGCTTTAGTGTTTGACTCTCAACCATTAATTAATTAATTAATTAATTAATGTATTTTTGAGATGGAATCTCACTCTATAATACAGGCTGGAGTGCAATGGTGCAATTTTGGCTCACTGCAACCTCTGCCTCTCTGATTCAAGTGATTCTTCTGCCTCAACTTCTGGAGTAGCTGGGACTACAGACTCATGCCACCATGTCCAGTTAATTTGTGTATTTTTAGTAGAGACAGGGTTGCACCACGTTGGTTTTGCACACCTGACCTCAAGTGGTCCACCCACCTCAGCCTCCCAAAGTGCTGGGATTATAGGCGTGAGCCACTGAGCCTGGCCTATTATTATTATTTGTTTTAAATAAACCTCTCAACATCCCTTAACCATTATTTTACATATTGTGTGTAACAGAGAAAGCTTTCTACATGGAATTAAATGTGCAGTACAGTATTGTGTCAGGTGAGGAGCACAGACCCTAGAGTCCCTCTGTCTCCTTACAGGATAAAGGTGACTCAGAATGCCTGTTTACTCTGGGGCTGGGCCTTCCCACAGGGCCCTACCTGGATGATCACCTAGAACTAACAATTCCCCAGCCTTGGATTTCCTCAACTCTAGGTGCTTCAATCTGGAAGACCTCCATGGGGTCTTTAGATGGATAGTTCTCACTGGGCTCTGTGATGCCAGTCCAGTCAACCTGACAGTTCTTTTTCAGTGTGAGGCAAAGACTTGTCCCTAGAGCCTTCCTGCATTCATCTGATCTTCTCCCCTCCTTTTCTTATCTAGTAAGAACAGGAGATCCATTTTAGGGACCACGTGTGGCCTGAATTCTAATTTATAAAATAATGTGTTTTGAAGAACTGTCTAGGGGACTGCAGCATTTCACATTCTTCAAGGCGTGGTTCAGTGCCTTGGAGCCATATTGTCTCAACATGTTCATTTCAGAAGAAAATCTTAGTTTTCCCTTTGCATAATGAAAAAATCCATTGAATTGGTATTCTTAGAACAAAGAAACATTTAATACATATATATATTTTTCCATTTAAAAATGTATTTCTTCTTACATACACACTGAGCACAAAACATGAAACAGTCACATGCAGGTGGTGTCCTGGCGCCTGCCTGGAAGACTCCTGAGAACCAAGTGTATACACCCGTTCCCAATTTGGTGTTCAGTGACATCACATTGGTGGCCTGAAATGGGCCATGACAGAAACATTTACATCATGGAAATTGGCAAATGCTACAAATCAAGTCTTTTTCCTTTCTTTCTCTCTCAGTGCCAGTTAACATTTTACCAGAAGGCCTAGTGCAGTGGCTCACGCCTATAATCCCAGCACTTTGGCAGGCCAAGGAGGGCAGACTGACTGAGGTCAGGAGTTAGAGACCAGTCTGGCCAACATGGTGAAACCCCGTCTCCACTAAAAATACAAAAAAAAAAAAATAGCCAGGCATGGTTGTGCAAGCTTGTAATCCCAGCTACTCGGGAAGCTGAGTCAGGGGAATTGCTTGAACCAGGGATGTAGAGGTTGCAGTAAGCCAAGATCGCACCACTGCACTCCAGCCTGGGCGACAGAGCAAGACTCCATCTCAAAATAAATAAATAAAATAAATAAACATTTTACCAGAAAACCACTAGGAGAGGAGTTCTTAAAGAGCAATGTGCCTGTAATCCCAGCTCCTCTGGAGGCTGAGATGGGAGGATCGCTTGAGCCCAGGAAGTTGAGGCTACAGTGAGCCATGATCGTGCCACTGCATTCCAGCCTTGGCAAGACAAAGAGATCTGTCTCAAAATAAATAAATAAATAAATAATAAAAGCAACATGTCATCAGTGTAACTTCAGTGAAGCATAGTTCATCCTTGTGTCACCTGGCATCATCTTGCTGGACTTCTCAAATCATATAAATGAAAGAAGTCATTTGCTCAGTGATGTGTGCTAATACAACTTTTGTTAAATGGGGGAGTATTGCAAGCGCCCTCAAACACAAGACTTGCTAGAAATTATGTTCACCATCTAACACAGGGCAGGCTATAGTAGGGTTGGATATATCCAGATTGCCTACAAAAAAAAGGCACAAAGCAGGTTGCGAGAATAGCACCGTTTTCTCATTACAGTGTTTGTAGTTAGCTTTTCAATTCTGAGATGATTACCTAAAGGATCTTTATTGAAATCTGTAGATGATTGGTTTAGTTACAACATGTGAGAAGCCTTACGATCTGACTTTAAATGGTAATTATTAGAAAAATAGGATTTAAAAATCTTGACTTGTATTGCTAAATGAACTGAGAACATCCATAGTAATAACTAACATTTTTAAAGTTATGACTATGTGCCGGGCTGTGTTCTAGGTATTACGTTTGTATTAACTCATTTATTCTTCACCACAACTTTCAGGGATAGATATTATAATTAATCCCATTTTACAGATGACAAAATTGAGGAACAAAAAATTTAAGTAATTTGCCAAATGTCACCAAGTAAATAAAGCCAGAGTTCAAACACAAGCAGCATAAATTTGAATCCTTCTAATCCTAATTAAGGACTTCTGGTATTATTTTTTATGCTAAATATAGATTTAAACTCACATTTAGATTTTTCTAGTGATTTTTTAAAACAGATCATATACTGTCCACTAGTTCAGTGTTTTTCCAAATTTGTTGACCATTGATCTATTGTTAAAAGTATATTTTGCATTCATATTATATCCATAATGAAATAAAACTTACTCTTGTTATACACAATGAACTCTAATTTTAAAATTCTATTATATTTCACTTTTTAAAAGTTGGTCACAACTCACTAAGAGAAAAGAAAGAAAGAAGAAAACAAAAAAAAAAGAAAGAAAGGAAGGAAGGAAGGAAGGAATGAAAGGAAAGAAAGAAAAGAAAAGAGGCCGGGTGCGGTGGCTCAAGCCTGTAATCCCAGCACTTTGGGAGGCCGAGACGGGCGGATCACGAGGTCAGGAGATGGAGACCATCCTGGCTAACACGGTGAAACCCCGTCTCTACTAAAAAAAATACAAAAAACTAGCCGGGCGAGGTGGCGGGCGCCTGTAGTCCCAGACACTCGGGAGGCTGAGGCAGGAGAATGGCGTAAACCCGGGAGGCGGAGCTTGCAGTGAGCTGAGATCCAAAGAGAGAGGAAGAAGGAAGGAAGGAAGGAGGGAAGGAGGGAAGGAGGGAAGGAGGGAAGGGAGGGAAGGAGGGAGGGAGGGAAACTCATGCCTGTAATCCCAGCACTTTGTGAGGCTGAGGCAGGAGTTCGAGGCAAGCCTGACCAACATGGTGAGACCCCATCTCTACTAAAAAACAAAAAATAAACAAAAAAACACAAAAAACATTAGCCAGATGCCTCAGCCTCCCAAAGTGCTGGAATTACAGGCATGAGCCACCACGTCTGCCCTAGATTTTATTTTTGTTTTTAATTTTTAAATTATTATTTATCCTTATTGTATTTATTTATTTATTTGAGACAGAGTTTTGCTCTTGTTGCCCAGGCTGGAGTGCAATGGCGGGATCTCCGGCTCACCACAATCTCTGCCTCCTGGGTTCAAGCGATTCTCTTGCCTCAGCCTCCCGAGTAGCTGGGATTACAGGCGAGCCACCACACCTGGCTAATATTGTATTTTTAGTAGAGATGGGGTTTCTCCATGTTGGTCAGGCTGGTCTCAAACTCCCGACCTGAGGTGATCCGCCCACCTCGGTCTCCCAAAGTGCTGGGATTACAGGCGTGAGCCACTGTGCCTGGCCCATTATTATTATTATTATTATTATTTGAGACAGGGTCTTACTCTCTTGCCCAGGCTGGAGGCTAGTGACAAGATTTTGGCTCACTGTAACCTCCGCTTCCTAGGCTTAAGCAATTCTCCTGCCTCAGCCTCCTGGGTAGCTGGTATTACAGATGTGCGCTGCCACACCCAGCTAATTTTTGTATTTTTAGTAGAGACGAGGTTTCACCATGTTGGCCAGGCTGGTATCGAACTCCTGATCTCAAGTGACCCACCTGCCTTGGCATCCCAAAGTGTTAGGATTACAGGCAAGAGCCACCATGCCTGGCTATTATTATTATTTTTTAACTTTTATTTTAAGTTCAGGGGTACGTGTGCAGGATGTCCAGGTTTGTTGCATAGGTAAACATGTGTCATGAGGGTTTGTTGTACAGATGAGTTCATCACCCAGATATTAAGCCTAGTATCCATTAGTTACTTTTCATGATCATCTCCCTCCTCCCACCCTCCACCCTCCAGTAGGCCCCAGTGTGTATGGTTCCCCTCTATGTGTCCATGTGTTCTTATCTTTTAGCTCCCACTTAAAAGTGAGAACACAGAATGAGATTTGGGCGGGGACAAATATCCAAACTATATCAACAACTGACCCAGTTTATTCAACAGGACAATGGCATGGGGGTTTAAAAAAAGGGAAGAGGAATGGCTTTAGATTAAAAGACAAGAGGCCGGGCTTGATGGCTCACACCTGTAATCCCAGTACTTTGGGCGGCCGAGGTGGGCAAACCACTTGAGGTCAGGAGTTTGAGACCAGCCTGAGCAACATGGTGAAACCTAGTCTCTACTAAAAATGCAAAAATTGGCTGGGCTGTGGTGGGGCCCACCTGTAGTCCCAGCTGCTCAGGAGGCTGAGGCAGAAGAATCACTTGAACCTGGGAGGCAGAAGTTGCAGTGAGCCAAGATCACGCCATTGCACTCCAGCCTGAGTGACACAGTGAGATTCTGTTTGAAAATAAATAAATAGGCTGGGAGCGGTGGCTCATGCCTGTAATCCCAGCACTTTGGGAGGCCAAGGCAGGTGGATCACGAGGTCAGGAGATCGAGACCATCTTGGCTAACATGGTGAAACCCCATCTGTACTAAAAGTACAAAAACTTAGCCGGGCGTGGTGGCGGTCGCCTGTAGTCTCAGCTACTCGGGAGGCTGAGGCAGGAGAATAGCGTGAACCTGGGAGGCAGAGCTTGCAGTGAGCCGAGATCACGCCACTGCACTCCAGCCTGGGCGATAAAGAGACTCTGTCTAAAAAAAAAAAGCGTTCTCCTCATTTGGATACTTTTTCAAACAAAACAATTATAAAATAATTTATTTTGAGGTAATCAGGGAAATTTGAATATAGAGCACGAAATTGTTAATTTATTAGGTATGACAATTATATTCAGGTTATGTAAGAAAATGTCCATATTTGTAGGCGATAGGTACTCAAGAATGTAGGGTGAAATGATATGAAGTCTGATTCAAAACAATAATAATAATAATAACAATGAGACATGTTATATTATTTCTCTCTACTTTTGAATGTGTTTGAAAGTATTAATAAAGTTTGAGGCTGGGCACGGTGGCTTATGCCTGTAATCCCAGTACTTTGGGAGGCTGAGGCGAGTGGACTTCTTTGAGTCCAGGAGTTCGAGATCAGCCTGGGCAAAATGGTGAAATCCTGTCTCTACAAAAAAACACAAAAACTAGCTGGGTGTGATGGTGCATGCCTGTAATCCCAACTTCTTGGGATGGTGACGTTGGAGCATCGTTTGAGCCTGGGAGACAGAGGTTGCAGTGAGCCAAGATCGCACCATTGTGCCCCAGCTTGGGCAACAGAGCAAGATCCTGTCTCAAAAATAAATAAATAAATAAATTAATTAATTAATTACCCCTTAAAAATTAGCCAGTGTGGTGGCTCATGCCTGTAATCCCAAAGCACTTGGGAGGCCGAGGTGGGTGACCACCTGAGATCAGGATTTCGGTGACCGCCTGGCCAACATGGTGAAACCCCATCTCTACTAAAGTAATACAAAAAATCAAAATATTAGCCAGGCATGATGGTGCATACCTGTAATCCCAGATACTTGGAAGGCTAAGGCAGGAGAATCACTTGAACCCCCAAGAGAGCAGGAGGCTGTGGGCGGAGCGAGATCTCACTCGGCTGCACCTGCCACAGTGAGACGCTGGGTCTCAAAAGAAGGGAAGGGAAGGGGAGGAGGGAGGGAGGAGAAGAAAAGATTAAGATTGGTGAGATGAACACATCTGATCCAGCACTTCGTGAGTGCCGAGTGTGGTGGGATTCGAGGTCAGAGTTCGAGACCAGCCTGACCAACATGATGAAACCCCATCTCTACTTTTAAAAATACAAAAAATTAGCTGGGCATGGTGGCGGGCACCTGTAATCCCAGCTACTCGGGAGGCTGAGACAGGAGAATCACATGAACCCAGGAGGCGGTGGTTGCAGTGAGCCGAGATCGCGCAACTGCACTCCAGCCTGGGCAACAAAAGCGGAATTCCGTCTAAAAAAAAAAATTTTTTTTTTAAAACAAGTTGCAGAAGACATACAACAAGACTCCCTGTTTTTTTTTTTTTTTTTTTTTTTTAAGACAGGGTCTCTCTCTGTCGCCCAGGCTAGAGTGCAGTGGCGCGATCTCGGCTCCCTGCACGCTCCACCTCCCGGGTTCACGCCATTCTCCTGCCTCAACCTCCTGAGTAGCTGGGATTACAGGCGCGGGCCGCCACGCCCAGCTAATGTTTCGTATTTTTAGTAGAGACAGGGTCTCACCGTGTTAGTAAAGATGATCTCAATCTCCTGACCTCGTGATCCGCCTGCCTCGGCCTTCCAAAGTGCTGGGATTACAGGCGTGAGCCACCGCGCCCAGTCGCAAGACTCCATTTTTGCAGACTCCACCGCCAGTGTTGTGGATACCGTGATGCACTGCCCCGATCCCCCTTTACTAAGGGACTTGTTGTCCCTGCTACTGGAGAGTTGTTGGCAGATGCCCACAGCTGTCGGCCCCTGCAGAGACTTCCTCAGCTTCAGGGAGCTGTAATCAAGTTAAAATGAGGTCATTAGAGTGGGCCTCGATCCACTATGACTGGTGTCCTCATAAAGAGGAAAGTTGAACAGAGATACAGACCTGCACAGAAGGCAGACAGACACAGGAGGAAGGTGGCCACGGAAAAGCCACAGAGAGAGGCCTGGAACAGATCCTTCCCTCACGGCACTCAGAACAAACCAGTCCTGCTAACACCTTGCTTTTGGACTTCTAGGCTCCAGGACTGAGACAATAAATTTCTGTTGTTTAAGGCACACAGTTTGTGGTACTTTGTTCTAGCAGCCATATCAAACTAATACAGATGGCAAGCAAAACTAAACACTTTGTCCAATCATGCACACAAATGTACCAAAACCATCAAGAAAAGCAAGAGAATAAGCACTGATTCTTCCGCGTGGGAGGAAAGGGCTACTGTCTGGGTGGGAGCATGGGGAGCTCCATCAAGAGTCCTGCCTCACAATGTGGTTCCCGATGCTTCAGTTCTTAAGGGGGTGGGAAGTTCATGGATATTGGTCCTGTAATTATGATTTTAAATTTTTACATTATTTATATTCATATGTATATTTAGAGACAGGGTTTCTTTCTGTTGCCCAGCAGGAGTGCGGTGGCACAGTTATGGCTCACTGCAGCCTTTGACATCCTGGGCTCAAGAACTCCTCTAGCCTCAGCCTCCCAAAGTGCTGAGATTACAGATGTGAGCCACCATGCCTGGCTTATAATTTTTTTAAAATGTAGAAAACTCATCTGAATTGTGGGAATATGCACAAAGTTCTCTTGCAGAGTTTGGCATTACGAGAGAGGGGAAGTATAGACAAACATGAGAATCTATTTCCTTTTACAGGTACCAGAGTTCAGAAGGGGGACTATTTGGTGGTATTCCTATCTAGCCCTTCTGGGCCTCCTTCATGGCCCATGGGATGTAAGAGGCAAAAATTCGTACTTCAATATTGAATGCCCCAGGAAACAAGTTGCTCATATGAACTCAATGATGAATCAGCTGAAGTAACTCATTTATGTAATTTTGAGAATGGATTCAGCTGATTTCTTTAATTCCAACACTGACTGCGGCAGAAAATAAATGTGCTTGACCTCATTCTACAGCTTGCTGGAAAATAGGATTAATGTTTACCTCAGAACAGTCATATGAGGCCTGATGTTTCAGATATTTTTGATGAGTTGTGTTTAAGAAATCCAACCTGTTTGGACTGCAATCAAGGTTAACTATTTTCTTGTTTGGCTAAATAGGGACTCTATTTTGCCGGGTTTTTTGTTTGGTTGGTTGGGTTTTTTGAGGGTTTTTTTGGTTTGTTTTTTTGTTTTTGAGTTTTGCTCTGTCGCCCAGGCTGGAGTGCAGTGGCATTATCTCAGCTCACTGGAGCCTTGACCTCCTCGGCTCAAGGGATCCTCCCACCTTTGCCTCCAAGGTAGCTGGGACTATAGGCTCATGCCACCACATCTGGCTAATTTTTTTTTTTGAGACGGAGTCTCACTCTGTCGCCCAGGCTGGAGTGCAGTGGTGCCATCTTGGCTCACTGCAACCTCCACCTCTGGGGTTCAAGCAATTCTCTGCCTCAGCCTCCCACCAGCTGGGATTACAGGTGCCTGCCACCAGGTCTGGCCAGGCTTTTGCATTTTTAGTAGAGACGTTTCACCATCTTGCCAGGCTGGTCTTGAACTACTGACCTCGGTGATTGGACCCGACTCAGCCTCCCAAAGTGCTGGGATTACAGGTGTGAGCCACCTCGCCAGCCTCTGCACTTTTTGTATTTTTAGTAGAGATAGGTTTTGTGTCATGTTGTCCAGGCTGGTCTCGAACTCCTGGGCTCAAGCGATCCGCTTCCACCTCAGTCTCCCAAAGTGCTGAGATTACAGGCATGAGCCACCCTTCACCGCATTAGCCTTGTTCTTCTTTAGTGCTGATCTTGTGCCTGGTACTCTCCCCAGGGGCCAACATCCTGGCCTCTCCTGCCTTTTTGGGGGATAGCTATTATTCCTGAAGCCATGTTCAGGCAGGTCATCGCCCCACCCCCTTGAGGGGTGCCGCCTCGGGAGGGTATGCCTTCCTGCTGCTCAAAGTATCAACCCTTCCTTGCCTGGGGCCAACACTTCTTATGCCAGGAGGATTACTTAGGGCTGGACACAGCTTCCAAAAGGCCATTAGCATAAAGGGAAAGCAGTCCAGTTTCAGAACCTGGCAGCAAAGGGACTGTAACTCAAATTATACATCTAAATGTTGGAAGTCGGAAACAAATGAAAGGGGAGCAATTGCTTAGTGGACATTTCTGCAAAACTTATATCAAAAGCAAAACCCCGTTCCGTCCCGAACCCGTTTTCATGTGTTAAAAAGCCTCGAAAGTATATAGGTGGGATTAAAGAGATTTATCGGCGACTTACTGGAAGCACAAAGAGAAGCTTTTATTGTTGATAGCTAGGTTGGGTAAGTGCCAGGAGCATCCCCAGGGAGCAGCTGCCAAGCAGTGACAATACAGAGCCGACCCAGTCCTTTTTATGCTGACTGCTTGCCAGAAACGACAGTGAGGACCGTATGTTCCAGTGCGGCTTTAGAACAAATTTATGGAGACTTGGAGCATCCTGATTCTGGCAACAATTTGCTGAAATAGAGGAAAGCAGAGATCTATCAGCTTCGGTGCAGGAAGTAATGTCTAATCGGTTTAGGAAATCCGTCGGTAACCACTCTGCACGCCATGGCGACCAGCGGCGGTCCTCCTGGTTTCGGCACCATAGATTTAAATTCAAGCTTCAGCAAATGCTACCAGAGACCTCTAGGTTAAAAAAAAATGCAGCTATTTGTAAACCCAATGTATTTCTTGGTGGACTTTGGGAAGATTTCATCTCTGGTTTTAAAGTCAGAGGAGAGAGGGACAGGGTAATGAGCACACGTGAGAGAAGAAAAGAGGTGTTGAGGATTTTGAGGGAAATAGCAATCCAAAGCCCAGAACAATGCATAGATTTTGTTAGGACTCAACAGAGTCACAAACAGTGTGGAAAGAGCTTGAGATGGGTATCCCTGTCCCTCTACTGATCATCCCACTGACAAGGAACCCAGGGACCGAAAAGTGGAGCGACCAGGCCAAAGAAGCAGAGCCAGGTGGTGGCGAAACCACGCTGGAAGCGCTTGCAAGCCGGCCTTCCTCATGACACCCCTGGCCTCCGGCGGGATTCACCTCGCATCCCACCTGGTCTAATGATCGTATTTCTTTGTCCTTAGTCCTTTCACTTTCAGAGGCCGTGGACAAAGGGGCCCCCATAAAGCAGGTAGGATTGCACCTATGAAATGCCTGCTAGCCTCCAGGTTCTGTATCTTCACATCCTAAGACAAACAACCTACCTAAAAAGCTCTTATTTTTTTAGTCTTTCATTTGGAAAATATAATATTTGAGAAATGTAACAGGGGGAGAAATATTCTGTAAATTTCCTCTTTTTCATGGAACAATTGGCCCTACAACTTCTTTTTGAGATGGAGTCTTATTCAGCCGCCCAGGCTGGAGTGCAGTGGTGCCATCTCGCTCACTGCAACCACTGGCCACCTGGGGCTCCCAAGCGATTCCTCCCAGCCTCCTGAGTAGCTGGGATTACAGGCAACTCACCATCATGCCCGGCTAATTTTTGTATTTTAATAGACACGGGTTTCACCCATGCTGGCCAAGCTGGTCTTGAACTTGACCTCAGGTGATTCGGCCCCACTTTGGCCTCCCTAGAGTGCCAGGGATTACAGGTGCGAGCCAACGCCTGGACTCTACAATCTTTATGTTGGTGTAGATCCCACATACCTCCCATGGCCATGCAGGTAGTGCCGCCAGCTTCTGCAGTCTCCATATTCCTCCTGACAATGGGGCCAATTTGTTTTCTCCATAGAAGTCCCTTGAGCAATAAGGATTTTGCCAGGATGCAGTACAGGGACCACATAATCAAAGCTTTAGCCTTCCAGGCTGGGCCGGTAGAGCAGGGGGGAAAGCAAGCGTGCACGTAAGTAATATAAAAATATACAATAGTGTGCATCTAGAGTATGGCCTTGGGTCTTAATTACCTTCTCTCCTTTTATTTTTGTCTTGTACTCTGCTAGACATCTGTTGCCTCAACTACCAATAGGCCAGTACAGTAATTTGCGTTTGTTTTGAGTACCGCATTCAAAACAGAAAACTACATAAAAGCGGTGATTTTGGGTTGTTTTGGAGACAGGGTTTCGCCTGTCACCTGTGTGGGCTGCGATGCAGTCATGAAGCTCATCAAAAAATCCCCAGACTCCTGAGTATCTAGGATTGCAGATGGGTACCTGATCTCCAGTCTCAGCCTCCAGAGGAATGCAGGATTGTAAAAGTGGGCCACTATACTTGGTTAATTTTTATTTTTATTTTTGTAGAGATGGGTTTCACTCACTGCCCAGGCTGACCTCAAACCCTGCCTGCCATCCCTCTGCCTCATATTTTGTTTTCTAATGCTCATTCCTGGTGTGTCTTTATGAAGTGAGAGACAATCCTCTTGATTCCTCACCTGGCCCAGGAGGCAGGTGAAGACATGGGGCAATGGTGAGATGCTCCTCAAAAAATTAAAGTAAAATTGTCCTAATAAACATTTAAAAATTATTATTAACTGACTGGGTCGGGTGGCTCACGCCTGTAATCCCAGCCTTTGGGAGTCCTAGACAGGTGGGATCACGGTGTCAGAGATCTGAGACCATCCCATAACATGGTGAAACCCTGTCTCTACTAAAATACAAAAAATCAGTCAAGCGTGGTGGTGGTGCCTGAACCCCAGCTACTCTTTGGGGAGGCTGAGGCAGGGGAATGGCGCTGAACCCAGGAGGCTGAGCTTGCAGTGAGCCAAGATTGCCGCACTGCACCTACAGCCTGGGCAACAGAGCAAGAATCTGTCTCAAAAAGAAAGAGAGAGAGAGAGAGAGAGAGAGAGAGAGAAAGAAAGAAAAGAAAGAAAGAAAAAGAAAGAAAGAAAGAAAGAAAGAGAGAAAGAGAGAAAGAGAGAAAGAGAGAAAGAGAGAAAGAGAGAAAGAGAGAAAGAGAGAAAGAGAGAAAGAAAGAATTAGGAACTAAGACATAGAGAAGTTAAACCATTTGCCCAGTGCCACATAGTTAGCAAGTAGGAGAGCCAGAATTTGAGCATAGTCTGATTCCAGAATATATGATCTTAAAGAAGTATAAATTGGCCGGGCAAGGTGGCTCATGCCTGTAATCCCAGCACTTTGGGAGGCTGAGGTGGGCAGATCACCTGAGGTTGGGAGTTTGTGACCATCCTGACCAACATGGAGAAACCCCGTCTCTACTAAAAATACAAAATTAGCCGGGCGTGGTGGTGCATGCCTGTAATCCTAGCTACTCTGGAGGCTGAGGCAGGAGAATCGCTCAAACCCGGGAGGCAGAGGTTGTGGTGAGCCGAGATCGCGCCATTGCACTCCAGCCTGGGCAACAAGAGCGAAACTCCGTCTCAAAAAAAAAAAAAAAAAAAAAAAGAAGTATAAATTATGGTTCCTGCACTCAACAAATTTATAATCTAGTTGAGGGAAATGTGACTAACACACATGAAAGCAACAGTAGATTATGTAAAATGAGCATATATAATTAAGTGCTAAATTGAATGCTTCAGAAGTTCAGAGGGCACAGGAAGGCGTGGACCAGGCAAGCAGCCTTTTATGAGGAATAACCTTGAAGTTGAGCCTTAAATGGTCCCTGAGATGTGCATAGGGAACGCACTGCTGCAGGTGAGGTGGTGGCAAAAGCATTACAAGCAGGAGTGAGCAAGGCTTTATCCTGGAGGATGGAGCAGCCAGCCTGACCACAGCTGGGTGGAGCTGATGGGAAGGGATGGACCAACTAGGAAGGCTTTTAAAGCAAGACAGAGTTTAGGCTGAGAGAGACTCATGAAGGGCCCTCCATCAATAAAGCAAAATTATAACCGATGTTTAAGGAAGACATGCTTGGCAGGAGGATCTATCTTTCTTATTAAAATTGTAGATGACAGCCAGGTGCAGTGGCTCACGCCTGTAATCCCAGCACTCTGGGAGGCCGTGGCGGGCAGATCACGAGGTCAGGAGCTCGAGACCAGCCTGGTGAATATGGTGAAACCAATATGGCGAAACCCCATCTCTACTAAAAATACAAAAATTAGCCAGGCGTGGTGGCATGCACCTGTAGTCTCAGCTACTCGGGAGGCTGAGGCAGCAGAATTACTGGAACCCGGGAGGCAGAGGTTGCAGTGAGCCAAGATCACACCACTGCACTGCACTCCAGCCTGGATGACGCAGCAAGAATCTGTTTCCAAAAAAACAAAAAAAATTGTAGATGACACAAAGCTTGAAAAAACATGAAATGATTCTAAATTGTTATCTCAAATTAACTGCTGATTTTGTTTGATCTTAGGCTTTATTTCACATTAGCAAGTTCTGCCAAATCTTCCTCCTTAATATTTTTCCAATTTGTTTCTTTCTCTACATTTCCCTTGCCATTACTTCAGTTCAGCCACCATCCTAAGGGTGAGGGGAGGTGTCAGAGAAACCTTCCTGGAAGAGATGACATTTTTCCAGAGTCCTGAATATTTAGCAAGAATTAGCCAGGTACCAAGGGAAGGGCTTGAGGGGGGAATGGAAGTGAGGAGACGGGAAAACGAAGAAGGGAAGGATCAAATAATGGGCAGAAGAAAGCAAAAGCAAACAAACAAAATAAAATACAGACTTTGATGCTGGAATAAGGAAAATTAAATGTGGCATTAACTTAGTGACAAGGGTCACTGGTGGGTGATGCAGACCCAAAGAATCCAGACTAGAACACTGATGACGCCTTGCTATGTGGTATCAAAACATTTGGTCGAAATGTCACTTCTTGTACCCTGGATGGCAGACCACTCCCAGTGAAGTGGAAAGTAAAAGGCCCTTGAAGAGGTGACATGCAATCAGGGCCCTGAACACACAGGTTCAATGGAAGGGACCATCTTGGCAAAGGCACAGAGTCTGGTGGTGCAGGGAGGAAAATCCTGACTTGCAGGGTTGAGCTCTGGGCAGATTGAACTCTTGATGGCGGTGCAGAGAGCAGGGAAATGGACCCAAGTAGGGAGAACTAAGTTAGGGAGAGGGCCCAGCTGAAGACTACTCACCTGCTTTAGAGAAATGTTGGCAAATGGGGAAGTGAATTTTTTATTTTTACTTTGAGACAGTGTCTTTCGTTCTGTTGACCAGGCTGGAGGGTAGTGGTGCAATCTCAGCTCACTGCAGCCTCAACTTTCCAGGCTCAAGCCATCTTCCCACCTCAGCCTCTGAGTAGCTGGGTCTACAGGTGTGCGCCACCCTGCCTGGTTAATTTTTGTATTTTTTGTAGAGATGGGGTTTCACCACATTGTCTAAGCTAGTCTTGAACTCCTGAGCTTGAGTGATCCACCTGCCTCCACCTCCCAAAATGCTGGGATTACAGGTGTGAGCCACTGTACCTGGCCAAAATTTGTAATTCTCTTTCAAAATCCAGTAAGAAGTGAGCACTAGATTTTTAAATAGCTTTGTTGAGGTAAAAATCACATACTATAGCGATTCACCTATTGAAAGTATGCAATTCAACTATTTTTAGTATATTCAGAGAGTTTCACAGCCATCATCACAATCAATTTCATCACTCCCAAAAGAAATCCTGTACCCATTTCTATTCCTTCCTCCTAGCTCCTAGTAATTACTGATCTACTTCTGTCACTAAGGACTTTCCTGTTTTGGACATTTTATATAAATGGAATCATACAATATGTGATCTTTTGTGACTGGCTTCTCTAATAACTACTAGATTTTGCAAGTCCATAATTTTGTTATTAAATAACCAATGGTTAAACTACACATTTGCAAATATATTAGTAGGAAATAATAGTAAATATTTGGAAAACAGTGAGGCAGGATGCTAGTATAAGAATAAAGACTCCAGGCTGGCCCGGTGGCTCAAGCCTGTAATCCCAGCACTTTGGGAGGCTGAGGCTGAGGCTGAGGCGGGCGAACTGCCTGAGGTCAGGAGTTTGAGACCAGACTGGCCAGCATGGTAAAACGCCGTCTCCACTAAAAATACAAAAAATTACCTAAGCGTGGTGGCAGGCGCCTGTAATCCTAGCTACTTGGGAGGCTGAAGCAGGAGAATTGCTTGAACCCAGGAGGTGGAGGTTAAGATCACAAGCCATTAGAATGAAGTCTGAATAAGAATGGAAACCACCTGAAAGAAAAGAAAAGAAAAGAAGAAACATGAATGGAATGGAATGGAATGGACAGATAGGAATGGAATGAGGTGGAGGTATGCGCGCGCCGACGCGACGCGATTTGACGCGCGCGACGCGACGCCGATGCCGACGCAATATTTCGCCGACGCGCGCGACAACATCCATGATGTCGACGCGCGATTGATGCCGCGCGATCGCAAGCGCAAAGCGATGCGGCGCGCGATGCGCGATGATATCAGCGACGACGCGATATCGCGCGCTGACGCGACGCGACGCGCGCTGACGCGTGCGCGATGCGCCGCGCGCGATTTATCGCCAGCGCGACGCCGCATCATCCGATCCAGCGACGACGCGCGACGCGCGCGACGCGCGCGACGCTGACGCGCGACGCGATGCATGATTGCCGCGCCGATGCGCGCGCGCGCGACGCTGCCGCGACGCGCGATGACGATCGGCGCGCGATGACGCGACGCGCGACGCGATATTTTCGCGCATGATGATACCGCAGCGATGTGCGGATGACGCGACATGATGACGCGCGATCGAGCGATGACGCGCGATATCGCGACGCGTCGGCGCGCGCGACGCGCGACGCGATGACGCGACGCGCGCGATGACGCGCGATGATCCAGCGCGATTGCTGACGCGCGCGCTGATGATGACGCACACCATCGCGCGATGCATCGCGCGCAAGATCGCCCGACGCGATGACGCGACGCGCGATCGCTGACGCGCGACGCTGACGTGCTGACGCCGACGCTGACGCCGACGCGCCGCAGCGCGACGCAAGGCGATCGCTGGCAGCGATGACGCGCGACGCGCGCGCGATATCGCTGATCGCTGACGCATCGCGCGATGATCCGATCACGCGCGACGCAAGGCGCGATCGCTGCTGGCATGATGACGCCAGCGATCGCCGCTGAACGACGCTGATCGATCGCAAAGACAAGCGTTTTGATGACCCGGATTTACGCGCGACGCGCGCGACGCGCATCAGCATCGCGCGCGATTTCCGCGCGCGACGTGCGATCGCTGCCATGACGCGCGATTATCGCGCGATCGCGACGCGACGCCGTGATTGATCAGCGCCAGCGCGACGCGCTGATCGCCGACGCGCGATTTCGCTGACGATCGCGCGACGCCAGCGCGCGACGGCGCACAAGACGATTCGCGCGCGATTGATCGCTACGCGCGATCGCATGATGGCGTGTGTGAGAGAGAGTGTGTGTGAGAGAGAGAGTGTGCAGTAAGGAGAGAGTGTGTGTGTGACAGAGAGAGAGAGAGAGTGTGTGTGTGAGTGAGGGAGAGAGATAATGCTTGGCATTTTTTTAGCCCACTTCCTCATGGACAGCTGGTCAAATTCCTAACTTGTGAGACTGCTTGGATAGACGTGGTTGAGTTTTATATAACAGAAGAGTGCTTACTGAAAGCTTTGAACAAGATGGGAAGAGACACATTCTTTAAAAAGAGTCTAGAGCTCCCTCCCTAACTTTCACTCACATGGGAAATGCAGACATTTTGATCCTTCTCTTTTAGTACTAGCAATCCGTTGTTCCTATACCTTGTTATCTGTTTTTAGCTGCCACACATCTTCTCAAAAAAGGGGACAGGGAGCGAAGCTTAGCCTCCACCCAAAACATAAGCCGGCCTCATGGCTCATGCTTGTAATTCTAGCATTTTGGGAGGTCAAGGCAAGAGGATCGGTTGAGCTCAAGAGTTTGAGATCAGCCTGTACAAAATAGTAAGACCTTGTCTCTACAAAAAATAGATAAATAAATAACCAGGCAAGATGGTGCATGCCTACAGCCCCAGTCACTCAGGAGGCTGAGGCAGGAGGATGACTTAAACCCAGCAGGTGGAGGCTTGCAATGAGCTGTGATTATGCCACCCCACTCCAGCCTGGGCAACAGAGTGAGACCCTGTCTCCAAAACAAAAAACAAAAAGAAAAACAAAGGAAAAAACAAAGAAAGAAACCTCACAGGTGTAAATGAATTAACACTCACCATTACCAAATATACAGTGTCCGAACTAGCAGGGAGAGTTGCTGATGAGAGAGGAGCTCTGCCCTCATCCCCGGGACTCTGTCTCTCTCCACTTTTCTGGGTTTTCCTCCATGTATTGGCTTCATTCTCAAACAGGCTTATCCCTTTGGTGTCAAAATGGCTGCAGCAGCCCTGTCACCAATTAATTAATTAACTCCATGTCCAGGAGGAAGACAGACAGAGAGAGAGAGAGAGAGAGAGACACTACTCCTCCAGTAACTCTGGAGAAAGTCTCTAGATTTAATCTGATTAGGAAGGCTTAGAGCACATGCTTACCTCAAACCAATTAGTTAGGATAGACTGGCTGATTTAGGCCTAAGGCTTGTCCTTCACCCTGGGGCTAGAGGTTGGGGAAGCCCTAATCAGATCGCAAAAACCAAAAACAGAGAATTCCCAGAAAAAAATTAGGCCTATTGTCAGAGTACAGGGAGAGAAACTGGGGTGACAAGAAACAACGTCCACTGCAATTCAGTAGGACTAGAGTGAGGATATTACATAAGAAACCATATAACATAGCATATAAAAATGCAGTTAAAGAAGAAAAGAAAGGAAGACCAGCCTGGGTAACACAGCAAGACCCTGTCACTACAAAAAATTTTTAAAAATCTGGGTGTGGTGACAGGTGCCTGTAGTCCCAACTACTCAGGAAGCTGAGGTGGGAGGATCTCCCGAGCCTGGGAGGTCGAGGCTGCAGTGAGCTGTGATTGCACCACTGCATTCCAGCCTGGGCAACAGAGTGAGACCTGGTCTCAAAAAATAGAAGATAAATAAATAAAAGCATATCTAGGGCCATATGCTATGGTAGATGCATTTTACATAAATATGTAAAAGAAATAAGTCTTGGTCTTTGGGAAATTTGTACTTTAATGAGGGAGGCAGACATATAAACAAATCAAATAGGCTAAGTGTCAGAGGATGGGTGCTGCAGAGGTCCAGACAAGGCACCGACAGCTTTGCCCGAGAGCTTAGGAACGATTTCCTAGAATACATGGCCCCAAGCTGAATCCTTCCCACCTGTCCTCCAAACTATTTTCCATGCTGCCATCAGAGCCACCTTCCCTCCCTCCCTCCCTCCTTCCTCCTTCCTTCCTTCCTTCCTTCCTTCCTCTCTCTCTCTCTCTCTCTTTCTTTCTTTCAAAGGAGGGATCTCGCTCTGTTGCCAAGGCTGGAGTGCAGTGGTACACTCATGGTTCACCGTAGCCTCAACCTCCTGGGCTCAAGTATCTTCCCACCTTAGCCTCTGAGTAGCTGGGACTACAGGTGCACCATGCCCACCTAATTAAAAAACAATTTTTGTAGAGATGGAGTCTTACTGTATTGCCCAGGCTGATCTCAAACTCCTGGGCTCAAGTAATCTTCCTGCCTCAGCTTCCCAAAGCACTGGGATCACAGGCATGAGCCCCGTGCCTAGCCAGAGCCTTCTTTTTCTTTTCTTTTCCCTTTCCTTTCCTTTCTTTTTTTCTTTTTCTTTTTCTTTTTTTTTTTTTTTTTTTTTTTTTGAAATTACAGTCTTGCATGTCTCCCCAGGCTGGAGTGCAGTGGCGCGATCTCGGCTCACTGCAAGCTCCACGTCCCGGGTTCACGCCATTCTCCTGCCTCAGCCTCCCAAGTAGCTGGGATCACAGGTGCCCACCACCACGCCCGGCTAATTTTTTTGTATTTTTAGTAGAGATGGGGTTTCACCGTGTTAGCCAGGATGGTCTCGATCTCCTGACCTCATGATCCGCCTGCCTCGGCCTCCCAAATTGCTGGGATTACAGGTCTGATCCATCGTGCCCGACCCTTTTCTTCCTTCCTTGTTTCTTTCTTTTCTTTCTCTCTCTCTTTCTTTCTTTCTTTTTTTTTTTTTAATTGAGATGGGGTCTTGCTCCATTGTCCAGGCTAGTCTTGAACTCCTGGGTGGAAGGAATCATCCCACCTCAGCCTCCCAAAGTGCTGGATTACAGGCGTGAGCCACCGCGCCCAGCTTACAGGCCATCTTTCTAAAATGCAGTTTGGATCATTTTACTTCCCTGCTTGGAACTTTTTGGTGGTTCCCATGAGCTACCAAGAGAAAATCCAGCTTTCTCCCCTTGTCACACAGTTTTTCCATTGATCTCTACCTAAATTCCCAATCTCATCTTTGGTGCTATGCAAGCCCCAAACTTCCTTTTTTTCCAGCAAACACCAGGCTCACTATCTATCTCAACGCCATGTACTTGCATCCCTCCTCCCATCCCTGGAAAATATCCCTTATTTCTCAAAGCTCAACTCAGGAATCACTTACTTACTTCCTTATTTTTTTAGACACGATCTTATACTGTCGTCCAGGCTGGAGTGCAATAGCGTGATCTTGTCTCACTGCAAGCTCCGCCTTCCTGGTTCAAGCGATTCTCCTGCTTCAGCCTCCCGAGTAGCTGGGATTACAGGCGCCCACCACCACACCTGGCTAATATTTTGTATTTTTACTAGAGACAGGGTTTCACCCAGGCTAGTCTCAAACTCCTAACCTTGTGATCCACCCACCTTGGCCTCCCAAAGTGCTGGGATTACAAGCGTGAGCCACTGTGCCCAGCCAAGAATCACTTCCTTTGACATTTTTCTGATTCCTTGAATCTCAACTAAGGAAAACAGTATTTCCTCCTCCCACTGTGGCCCCACAGTGCTCCCCTGCATGTTAAGTGTTGACACTGCTGGCTCCTTGAGGCTGTGTCTTACTCGTCGGAGTAGGCTTATCAGCCCACAGGGGTTTAGCAAATAATGAGCTTTTAATAAATGCTTTTGAGCAGTTGAACGAACTGTACATGAATGGGTTTATATTACAACCCGGTAAACACTAAATTTGTTCCACGGAGAACTTCCTACCGGTTGCTCCTCCTCACAGCTCTTGAGGCCATGGGCGTGGCCAGGGCTACTCCTGTGTAAGAGCAGGGCCCAGGCGTCCAGCCTGTTGAGGTCCATCCTGTGCTTCTATGACAGTTGTGTGGCATTTGGTGACTCAGGTTCTAGTACAAGGCCACTGAGTTCTCAGTAAACTCAGTAAATTCAGGGAAGCATTTCTAAACATATGGTCCTTTGGCTGGGCATGGGGGCTCACACCTGTAATCCCAGCACTTTGGGAGGCTGAGGTGAGCAGATCACCTTAGGTTAGGAGTTCAAGACCAGCCTGGTCAACATGATGAAACCCTGTCTCTACTAAAAATACAAAAATTAGCCGGGTATGGTGGTGGGCACCTGAAGTCCCAGCTACCCAGGAGGTTGAGGCAGGAGAATCGCTTGAACCTGGGAGGTGGAGGTTGCAGTGAGCTGAGATGGAGCCACTACACTCCAGCCTGGGCAACACAGTGAGACTCTACCTCAAAAAAATAAGAAAAATAAAAATAAAAATACAGTCCTTGGGTGAGGAAAATTCTTTCCTCAGAGAAAGAGAGTCCTTTCCTGGCCAATATAGTTAATTATCAAGCATAGGATAAATTAGAGAAAGGCAGGTTTGTGACAAAACTGATCAGAAGCCGTTTGCATAGTGCTAGGTGTTAAACATCTATTAGCTAATTTCATGACACTGTCATGTGACTTCTCACTTTTCATCTGTGTTTTTTAATCTTCCAAGAAAAGTTATTAGACTAGATGATCTCTAAGATCACTTCCCATTCTATCATTTCACTGTCTGGTTCTTACCTAATACCAATATAATGTGTGTTTGAGATGGTGAAGGTTCAGGAGTTCTTGGCAACATTTCACAGACAGGAAACAGGGCAGCGGGGCACGGGGTTTGCTTCAGATCCATGGATCCTTGCTGAGCTCTGCTTCATTAAGTGATCAATATTTCCTGGCTCCTGGGTGGAACTGCAGTTACATTTCCCTTTGGAAAAGCTGGTCTGTTTTTCCCAATAGGCCTGCAGAAAAAAACCAAGGCTGGCCGGGTGCAGTGGCTCATGCCTGTAATCCTAGCACTTTGGAAGGCCAAGGCAGGCGGATGACCTGAGGTCAGGGGTTCGAGACCAGTTGTCAACATGGTGAAACCCCGTCTCTACTAAAAATACAAAAATTAGCTGGGTGTGGTGGCACACGCCTGTAATCCCAGCTACTCAGGGGGCTCAGGCAGGAGAATCGCTTGAACCTGGGATGTGGAGGTTGCAATGAGCCGAGATCTTGCCATGGTGCTCCAGCCTGGGCAACAGAGCAAGACTCTGTCTCAAAAAGAAAAAAACCAGGGTCAGAGTATTGTTATGAAAAATACAACAGCACCATTTATTCTACTCCCACAGCCTACCTAGGCTTTGAAGCTCATAGTATTGAGAGTAAGAAAACTCAGAGGTGCTAAGTCTGCCAGTCTTAGGCTGGAGGAGAAGAGGAATAGATGTGAAGCTGCTAAGGAGCAATTTCAGTGATCTGTGGACTAGGATGGAGGAGGGGGCAGGGACCTGATCCCAAGGGCACAATGACAAGGTCAGCCTCATCTCTTCTCTCTGTTCTTGGCAACAGCCAGTCTAGCCAGAAAGAGCAATCTGTCAAATCTAATTAGAGTAGAAGAAAGTGAACAATGGGCGCCCAGCTCTAAAATGACAGCCTGTTCAATGGGGTGGAGGAGCTCGGGAGGGATGAGTGCTTTGTGTGCTTGGAATTAGATCCTTCAAATGGATCCTTTCTGAACTCCAACTGCACATCTCTAACTGGATTCTTATTTACTTCACCAGGACTCTTCAGCTCCCTACGCCTTTTAACACATGCACATTCAGCCAAAGCAGAGGAGAACCTGGCTGCGATTCAAAGGTAAGGCTGGAGTAGTAATGTAATGTAAATAGTTTCATCATGCATGGCTTGGACATGGTACTGTGTGCATGCAACTGATATTTATCAATTTGTTCCTATTTCTTGTTTCATGTTTAATTATATTGGTGGCATTAGTGTTTATCTTATTATTTCTGCAATTCTTTTCATTATAAGGCTTATTATTGGAATCTTGAAATTTCAGAGCAGCCTGAAGTTTTATTAGGACCACAGATAAACATATTTTAAGATGCAATACACGTTAATTATATTTTTGTCTTATACTTTAAATGGCCTCTCTGATTTGGATATTTTAGTTTTTGAATCAAAAGTGGGTTGCACAGGGAAGAGGCATATTTTATAAATGGAATCAAATGAGCATATCCCTTAAAATAAATACATGAATACAGGCTATTGAAGCTTAAAAGCCATGCATCTGCAGAATCTGAAGTCTCAAATTACAGAGGCCTATCTATTATCAGCAAATATTATACTAAAGACTAACGGTTTACTAATTTTACTCTACTTCAGTGTGGGATACTCAGACATCTTAACGGTGTGAGGAAAAACAATTCTGTGAAGTGGGATGCAGAGAATGGGAAGAGAGTAGGCGCTAACACAATCTGCAGTTTACAAGTCTCTGTCCCCCAGGTTTGGATGGTCTTTCCTATGCATTATCTCATTTAATCCTCAGGGCACCCTGTGAAGTGTGTTACTATCCTCTCCACTCTGCAGATAAGGAAACTAAGGCCCTGAGAAACTAGCCCAAGGTTACAGAGAAAGGCAGTCGGGCCTTGAACCCAGGTGGTCTGCTTCCAAGTCTATTGAACTTCTCAGGAATCTATTTCTGGTAGACACAGGAGACCTTAAATTTTAAAAAATCATTAAAGTATTAATAATGTCAACACGAGGACACTCCTCTAATCTATTGGCCTTCCCTGGACATGAAGGAGGCGGTGGATTTCAGCTTGGTGTATTTGTATCACTTTCCCCACTTTACTGCATGTTGCGAACCTTTATCTTTTTTTTTTTTTTTGACACAGAGTCTTGCCCTGTTGCCCAGACTGGAGTGCAGTGGCATAATCTCAGCTCACTGCAACCTCTGCCTCACGGGTTCAAGCAATTCTCTGCCTCAGCCTCCCAAGTAGCTGGGATTACAGCTGTGCACCACCATGCCCGGCTAATTTTTTTTTTTTTTTTTTGAGACGGGGGTTTCACCGTGTTAGCCAGGATGGTCTCGATCTCCTGACCTCGTGATCCGCCCATCTCGGCCTCCCAAAGTGCTGGGATTACAGGCTTGAGCCACCGCGCCCGGCCATAATTTTTGTATTTTTAGTAGAGACAGGGTTTCACCATCTTGGCCAGGCTGATCTTGAACTCTGACCTCAGGTCATCCGCCCTCCTCGGGCTCCCAAACTGCTGGGATTACAGGTGTGAGCCACTGGACCCGGTATATTTTCTAACAGCATCATTTGTTTCTTTTCTGTCCTTTTTTTCTTTACATACCCATTATATGAATAAATTATCTTGTAAAAAGACAAAGGAAAAGTCTGCCAGCACTGCTCGCTTCACCCCAAACCCAGTCTTCTCCCCAGAGAAACACCTGTTAACAATTTGGGGTGTAACCAACTATTTCCTACCTGTTTGCATAGAGGTGTGTGTGTGTGTGCACATTACATTGTTTTGTGTGGCTTTTTAGAATAAATTGTGCTATGTTGTGTTTTCTATTCTTAACTTGCTTTTTTTATTTCTTTCTTTATTTTATTTTTTGAGATGGAGTCTTGCTCTGTCGCCTAGACTGTAATGGCACAGTATAGGCTCACTGCAACCTCTGCCGCCTGGGTTCAAGCGACTCTCCTGCCTCAGCCTCCCTAGTAGCGGGGACTATAGGCACGTGCCACCATACCCTGCTAACTTTTGTATTTTTAGTAGAGACAGGGTTTCACCATGTTGGCCAGGCTGGTCTCAAACTTCTGACCTCATGATCTGCCTGCCTTGGCCTCCCAAAGTGTTGGGATTAAAGGCGTGAGCCACCATGCCTGGCCTTTTATTTTATTTTATTTTATTTTATTTATTTTATTTTTTAGAACAGTCTATGCCTTGTGGAAATCTTTACCTGGCAGTATGCTAAAATCTAATTCATTCTATTTAACTCTTACAAAGCATTTCATGAATCATGACTTGTACTGCTTTCTCTCTACCTCATCTGTGCTTTTGAAATGGTTTAATGGCATACAAGTCGACATTTAACCCTATTTGTACTTATGGGGCAGGTAGAGACAGGTGCAAGCTTTCTGGCTCGCTGGAGTGTTACTAACAACATAGGAGAAGAAGGAAAGGTGAGACACGCCCACACCAGCACTGTGAGCCTAAGTGAGAGGCCTGGGGCAGGTACAGTGTTATCAGTAGATTCGTTCCCTCTCTGCCTCTGAATATTTGAGCGTTTACCTTTTTCTTGAACCCAGCTGTTCTCCAGACATTTATTCCTTATACATGAGATAACAATAACATACTCCACAGGGTGCCATGGGGATTACACTAGAAAATGTGCAGGAGAAGACATCAAGCCCAGGCATATTGCAACATGTTCCGTTATGAATTGTGCCTGTGCTGACCCTTTTCCCTCTCCCTCTCAAATCATGTATTGCTTTTTAAATTTTATTTGAGCTCATTTGCTCTGAAGGACTATCCCTCTCACTTCAGATATTAGGTTGCAAGGCTCAAAGCAGGGTGGTTAATAAATGGAGCTATGGAAGTCATCTTGAGATGTTCTGGTGCAGGACTGTGCCTGAAAGCATTGGAAACTGACTGAGAGCTGGACTCAAGTCCTGATGTGGATACTTAACTACCGGTGTGACTTGGGTAATGTTTTGTCATCTGGAAAATAAGGGTAATCCTAATAGTAATACTTAAGTCTATGGGGTGTGGTCAGGTGTAAATGAGATAATGTATGAAAAGAACTTAGTATAGTTTCTGGTATGAGGAAGGTCAGCTGCTGTCATTATTATTTAGAAAAGTTGCACCATCCCCACTTTCATTTTCTGGCTATAAAGTATCACTGTCTAGTTTCCTCAGAAGTGACAATAAAAACAGGCTTAATCTCAGAGCACAGCTGTTTGTTGTTCCGTTAGTCCATAATTATTTTTTAATTGTTATTTTTTATAGGCAGGGCCTCACTCTGTTGCCCAGCCTGGAGTGCAGTGGTGCAATTATAGCTCACTGCAGCCTCAAACTCCTGGGCGCAAGTGATCCTCCTGTCTCACCCTCCCAAGGAGCTGGGACTAACTACAGGCATGCACCACCACTCCCAGCTAATTTTTAATAATTTTTTGTAGACGTAGGATCTTGTATTGCCCAAACTGGTCTCCAACTCCTGAGCTCAAGCAATCCTTCTGCCTCAGCCTCCCAAAGTGCTGGGATTACAGGTGTGAGCCAGCACTAATTTCTTTTTTAAGTAAGTATTCCCTGAGTGACCACTGCATGTGTAATACCTTGCTGGGCACTGTAAGAAATATAAAGGAAGTGTGAAACAGGGCTCTTGCCCTCAAAGTGCTTACAAATTTTAAATGTAATCCCCTTAACACTGGAGAGAACACAGTGTAGTACTGTGAACATACGTGCCATGGCTATTTTTCTTTAAATTTCTGCTACATTAAATATAGATAGATAGATATAGATATAGATATAGACATATAGATGGAGTCTCGCTATGTTGACTAGGCTGGTCTTGAACTCCTGGCCTCAATTGATCCTCCCATCTCAGCCTCCTGAAGGGCTACGATTACAGGCGTGCACCACTGCGCCTGGCCTTCTGTTACTTTCAGAGGCATCTATAATTCTTGGACACCTGCTCATATGTTCTGTGTCTAGCTTCAGAATTATTGTAGAAGCTTGCCTGAAGGTCACCTATAGAACCTGAGCCATTAGATCATCTGTCCCTAAACGCTAATGCTAGGCTGGTTTCCTGGCTGGGGGTGGCTCTCAATTCCTCCTGAGAGCCTGAGAGAAAGAGAACAAGAACTGATTGGGAGGAGCTGCCCTCCCGGCTACCCAACGCTTGCTTCCACAGTAACGTGCAGACAGTCCCTTGTTCTGGACACAACAGGAGCGGATATTTAGAAGGCAGATTAAATCCAAAGAGTAGAAACTGTCTGAAAGGGCCTGAGGAAGCTGTGTGAAGGGAATGAAACAACCTTATTTTTGTGGATAAATTCCCAGGAAATGAACCTATAGTATTTACAAAATGTCCACCTAGTCCTTCTCAGCACAGTAAGCTTTCTCTGACCCACAGAACCCATTTTCTGTTTGGACGTGAACTCACTGCAGCCTGCCCAACATGAAATTCCAACTGGACATAAAAGGCCACTTCAGCTGTCAAGCCATGTGTGGATTTCGGTTTAAGAATCAGCCCAGGCAGCAGATGCTCTGAGTGCTTGGGGAGTGGCACGCCTATTCCTGATGCAGAAGTCAGGCACCCTTTGTCTTGATCCCCCACTTAAATCAGGGATAGGCAATTCTGAATTTTTAAAAAGGAGCTATGTTAAATCCTTCTTATGAGAAAAAAAATATCACTTATAATGTGCAAAGTTGAGGTTTCTCAGAGAGATCTCCCTTTTACTGCTGAACGGGCTTCTTAGCAGGCAAAGATATCTGCTCAGTAAATTATACCCCTGTGAAGAAGCGATTCCTAAGTGTAATGTGTATGACTTGCCGTTTTTGGGTTAAGTACAATTTCAAACACTCTGTCTCCACCACCTTTTTTCCTGGAGGTGTTCTTTTTATTTTATTTTATTTTATTCTTTCAAAGTGGGGCACATTTCTGAAATTTTTGCTGGGAAACTCAGAATACGAACTTAATCTAAAAATAGTTTGACCCTGCATTTCAGAGAGTTCAGGGCTTCAAAACTATGCTGTCCAAACACGATTGGTGATTAATTTATTTTGACCCCCTACAAGAAGTGAAAGCAGCTGGTTTACGAGACTTGAGAGACAGCCCATTTTCCAAGGGAGAACAAAGAGAAAGTGGCCACCCCTCCCCCCGGGAGCGCGCTTTGCTTTGTCTGAGCGGACTCCCTCCAGGGACTGCCGCAAGGGAGGCTCAAAGCTGTGTCCTTGCGATTAATTTGGTACACTTGGTTCAGCAGCCCGGGGAATGTGCGGAGATGTGTGCCTGCACAGTATCAATGTTATCAGCTGCCCTGTTCATGTCGCCTCTCCCTGAAGGACACTTTCATGACACAGTAACACTTAGGAGGACGTTCCCCTCCTTTACTTCTGTTTCTCTGCTGATAAACAAATGTCAGGCATCTTCCTGGATCCGGTCCCTGATTCACTAAGTTACTGTACATCCTTTGCCCTTTTCTGTCCTCCAAACACTGAGCTCTCAGTGCTCTTCTGGCTGGATCCAGATTGTGAAGGTTACAGCCCCACTGGTCCCTTTCAGGACCTGGGGGCCCAACCTTCCATCTCCAGGGCCTCAAGAAGCCTTCCATTCCTGATGGATTCCCAATTACCGTGTTTCTGGTGCTACCAGACAAAAGAGAAGGCCCTGTTTTGACCCAGAGCCCCATAGCTGTGCCCTGATGGGAGATGGGAATTTTGATGTCTGACAACAGGAACCTGATCAACAGGGTGACTCCTAGACCAAGTGAACCGTGGTCCGTCCACGAGCCTTCATCACTAGAGGAAAAACGGAGATGAATGATTATGACGCTTGAAGCAGTGAACCTCTGCAAATGGGAGGGTCCGGAAGGTTATTCCGGAGTCACTGGGCAAGGTGAAAGGCAGGGCTGCGTAAGAGAAAGGGTCTGCTCAGTGCAGGGCAGCATAAACTCTGCAACATAAAAAGAGGGAAGCTGCGCTCTGACATCATCTTGCGGGTTGCAGTTCCCGGTAACAGGGCTGGCTCCAGAGCAGAAGCGCAACCCGTCATCTTCTTGCGGGCCGCAGCCATAGGTGGAGAAAGGTGGTACCACAAGGCTTTCCCAGTGGATGACGGTGACGCGCAATAAGCAGACGATTGCAGAGGCTCCTGTCAAATGGGTGCAGAGAAAAGGGAAGTAGGGAGAGGAGGAGGGACTTAGAAATGGCACTGCAACGATCCTGGAATAAAAACGAGGGGCCACAGTCAGAAATGACAAACGCCTCCACCTTGAAATACAACCCCTAGCCCATTTATCCAATTCGCCTCTGATAACTGCTTTTAGTATGTTGTAAATCCCATTAAAGCAGGATAGAATAAATGAAAGCAGTCTCCTACCAGGTTCTAATTTTCATTCTCCTTTAGGATTGTCTTAAATAACAAGGGCACCCTAAAAATCAAGTCCACCCTGTTTAGCTGTGGCAAGCGTTAAAAACCGTTAAGCTCGTTGAAACACTGCTCTCCAAACCAAAGCAGGCCTCCGGGTATCTCTGCAGAGCAGAAAGGAGGCTGTGGTTGTGTCCATGACTTTGCTTCCTTGGTTAGGGCGGTGACGTGCAGCGCTAGGTCCTGGGCCTGGGCTCCCACCCGCGTGGCGCCGCAGCCCTGGCGAGCCCCGAGGGCTCTGTCCCCGGTGACCAGCAGGCGGCGTTGTCTTTGGGCCGCGGCCGCCGCCCAGCCCGCCACGAAGGCCACTTCCGCCGCGGCCCAGCGAGCGCGTCCCCGCCTCGCCCTGCTGTTTAGAAGCGACGTTTCTTCACACGGCGCTGCCCGCGAAAGTTTGTGAACTCTTGTGCTCTTGTGACAATTAATGCTGTTTGAAAACCTCCCTCTTGTGTGGACATCCAAAAAAAAAATTTTTTTTGGAGACGGAGTTTTGCTTTTGTTGCCCAGGCTGGAGTGCAGTGGCGCGATCTCGGCTCACTGCAACCTCCGCCTCCCAGGTTCAAGCGATTCTCCTGCCTTGGGATTACAAGCGCCCGCCACCACGCCCAGCTAATTTTTGTATTTTTAGGAGAAACGGGGTTTCACCATCTTGGCCAGGCTGGTCTCGAATTCCTGTCCTCGTAATCCGCCCGCCTCGGCGTCCCAAAGTGCTGGGATTACAGGGATGAGCCACCGCGCCCGGCCGAAAAAAAAAGAAAAAAGAAAATTAATTTGGGATTGCGTAATCAAAAAGTTTTTTAGACATCTGAAATGCATTTCAACTTATTCGAATAAAAAGGGCCCCTGACAAGACAAAAAGGCAGTATAGGTTGACAATTAGGATGCTGGGGAAAAAAAAAGAATCCCCTTCCTGTTTATTCCAGATTTTTCTACAGGCTTGGAGGACAGCTCGCGAAAATTCAGCTGGGGCGCCATCTGCTGGACGTGCCGCGCGGCTGCAAGACCCTTTCCGGGAAGGTGTCAGGGTGGCAGGTGACGGCCCCATTTTTTGTCCAGGAGAGACTCTTCGGCCCCAAGGTAGCATTCATATGCTACCTTGGCTGGACCAAGCTGGGCGCAGTGGCTCACGCCTGTAATCCCAGCACTTTGGGAGGCCGAGGCAGGTGGATCACCGGAGGTCAGGAGTTTGAGACCAGCCTGACCAACATGGTGAAACCCCGTCTCTACTAAAATACAAAAATTAGCTGGGCGTGGTGGTGTGCGCCTGTAATCCCAGCTACTCAGGAGGCTGAGGCAAGAGAATTGCTTGAACCTGGGAGGCGAAAGTTGCACTCCAGCCTGAGCGACAGAGCGAGACTCTGTCTCTAATAATAATAATAATAATAATAAGAGACCAGCCTGACTCTCTGCAAGAAAGTGGCCTGTGTTGAGGAGCCCTGGGGCTTCAGTGAGTCGTCATTTGCTACATTGGTGGTCTCTGAGGAAAACCTGAGGCTCAACTCATTTCATTTCCTCCACCAGCCCAGGGGCACAGGACTACAAACTAAAACTATGCTTTCCATCAGTGCACACAGCGGGTTTCAGGGACAGAAATCACAGTGTACTTACTCTGAATGCTTCTGATTTTGCTGAATGGGAGGAGTTTCCAAGGTGAAGAGGGTGACAGAAATGAAATTAATCTGGGAGTAGGGAGATGTTAAAATGTGGCCTTGCCATGGTTTGATATAAGATCACGAAGCCCTGCCAACATTTTCCAAACTCCTCAGTCAGTTCTGATTCAGTTGAAGATTTTTCTATTTAGAAGACTTTGGGTCCTTTCCACATGAGGGTCTAAACCCATTAGCAAACACATTTATACACATACTTCAGCATGAGCCTGCATTCCCCAGTACTGCACTTTGTTAAAGCCCATAATCAGAAAACATTTGGAGAACTGGTAGAAAGCAGAATTTTAGAGCAGATTGCAGTTGGCCCACCCGCCTGGAAAAATATAGTATGAGGGATAGAAAGCATTTGTAATGGAAACGTTATCAAGCATAGTTCTGACCCGGCAAAGCTTAATAGTTACTTTCCAACAAAACTGAATGTTGTATTCAGAGATGAATTATGATGGTCTTCCTGAAAGAGATGAAGTAGCTTTATCAGCAGTGTAGCCTACTGGAGCCTCACTGATTATGTAGTCCTTGAGGTCCATGTACTGTGACTGCCCCGTAAGTCATGTGTCATTTAATGACTGATACTTTCTGAGAAATGCATCCTTAGGCAATTTCATCACTGTGCAGACATCATAGAGTGCACATACACAAACCTAAATGGTAGTGTCTTCTACACTCCTAGGCTATATAACATAGCCTATTGCTCCTAGGCTTCAAAACTATATAGCATGTGACTGTACTGAATACTGTAGGCAATTGTAACACCATGATAAGTATTTGTGTATCTAAACATAGCTAAACAGAAAAGGTACAGTATTTGATACAGTACAGATTATGATATTATAATCTTATGGAACCACCATCATTAATGAGGTCCATGATTGACTGAAACATCATTATGCAAAGCATGACTGTATAGTCAATATTTTATAAGGACATCCTTTGGTACTTCAATAACTAAGCCCTCGTGAATGAGACCCGCTGATTCTACCATGATGCTGGTCATAGAGAAAATGTTAACTTTCTATATGGGTGCTTGAAGAAGATAGACAACTAACAAAACGAGATGAAAAATAAGACAAAAATCCGGGCCAGGCGTCGTGGCTCACACCAGTAATCCCAGCACTTTGGGAGGCCGAGGCGGGTGGATTACTTGAGGCCAGGAGTTAATATCAGCCTAACCAACATGGAGAAACTCCATCTCTACTGAAAATACAAAATTAGCGGGGGAGTGGGGGCGGTGCCTGTTATCCCAGCCTTCTCGGGGAGGCTGGCCCGGGCGAACCTGGGGCCGGGGGATCAGATCGATCAGGATGGTGCGTTGGGATCGTCGATCTGGAGGGAGAGAGAGAGAGAGAGAGAGAAAGAGAAAGAAAAGAAGAAAGAAAAATAAGATAAAAATCCAACCTGGGCTGGATGTGGTGGCTCACACCTATAATCCCAGTATTTTGGGAGGCTGAAGCATGTGGATTACTTGAGGTCAGGAGTTTGAGACCAGCCTGGCCAACTTTGTGAAAACTCGTCTCTACTAAAAATCCAAAAATTAGCTGGGCATGGTGGTGGGCACCTGTAATCCCAGCTACTCAGGAGGCTGAGGCAGGAGAATAGCTTGAGCCTGGGAGGCAGAGGTTGCAGTAAGCCGAGATTATGCCACTGCACTCCAGCCTGGGTGACAGAGTGAGATTCCGTCTCAAAAAAAAAAAAAAAAAAAATTCACTCTGGCAATTCATGAGTGGACTGTATCAGAAAACTAGTAAGATGAAGTTATTGGGTACCGAATTGTGACTAGTATAGGAAATACTGATGGCTAATGTAACATCTATTATATCCCACAATTCTGCTAATGTGAAAATATATAAGAAAAAACTAATTTAGTTTCTCCTGTACTGTCACTCAGCAATCAACACAGAATGCTTCTGTGACCTCTGGTCACCAAAATGTGTATGGGAATTTTTCCCCACCAACAATCAATCAATCAGTTCTTTTCTGCAATGGATAGTAGCTGGGTGTTCTCTAATTCAATTCTCACACTACCTGGAGAGCCTCCGATCCCAGTCCCACAAGACTGAGCCCCACTTAGGATGCTGATTGCAAGCCCCAGGTGGTTTTTACCGGCTATAAATGAGGGTTCCCACAACCTCCTCTTTGGGATCAATTAGTTTGCTAGAATGGCTCACACAACTCAAGGAAGCACTTATTTATGTTTACCAGTTTATTATAAAGGATATTCATTTTTAATTTTTTTTCTTATTTTTATATTTTAAAAAATCTGTTTACAGACAAGGTCTCACTGTGTTACCCAGGCTGGTATTGAACTCCTGGGCTCAAGCATGAGCCACCACACCTGGCTACAAAGGCTATTTTCAAGGATGCAAATAAACAAGCAGATAGAGGCATAGGGCAAGGTACGGAGGAAGGGGCACCAAGCGTCCATGCCGTCCCTGGGCACACCACTCTCCAGGAACCTCTACATGTTCAGCCATCCAGAAGCTCTCTGAACCCTGCCCTTTTGTTTTTTTACTGAGGCTTCATTACATAGGAATGATTGATTAAACCGTTGTCCATTTGATGATCAGCTTAACCTTCAGCCCCTCTCCCCTCCCTGGAAGTTTCAGCCCTCTGGGAGTGTGGCTGGTTCCCCTGCCAGATCCCCATCCTGTAGCCATCCTGATTTTCACCTCATTAATGTAAACTCAGGTGTCTCGAAGAGTTTGGTAAAAATAACAAAAGATTGTCTGTCTTCCACCTTTATTACTCAAGCTTTTCCTGAACTGCTTCAAGACTCAGGACAAAAGGCCTTTAATAAAAGATATTGCTCTAGTCACTTAGGAAATGACAAGGCTTACAGAAGCTGAAAGCCAGGAATAGTGGAGGAAAATGAAAATATATACATCATAATGTCACATAATGTATTAATATTTGTAGAGTCAGCCACATGCGGTGGCTCATGCCTGTAATCCCAGCACTTTGGGAGGCCGAAGTGGGCGGATCACCTGAGGTCAGGAGTTTGAGACCAGCCTGGCCAACATGGTGAAACCCCATCTCTACTAAAAATACAAAAATTAGCCAGGTGTGGTGGCACATGCCTGTAATCCCAGCTATTCAGGAGGCTGAGGCAGGAGAATCACTTGAACCCGGGAGGTGGAGGTTGAAGTGAACTGAGATTGCACCACTGCACTCCATCCTGGGCGACAGAGTGAGACTGTGTCTCAAAAAGAAAAAAAAAGAAATAAATCGCCTCAAGCTGGATGCAGCTGTGTACTCCTGTAGTCCCAGCTACCCGGGAGGCTGAGTCAGGAGGATTGGGCGAGCCCAGGAGCTGGGAGTCAAGCCCTGGCAACATAGAGAGACGGTATCTCTAAATAAATAAATAAGTAGCTTGATAACAAATCAGCACTGAATATTGGCATTAAGTAGAGACTCGAGCATCTCTCAGCAAAGGTTTTTTCAGGGCCTCTGGCTTGAGACAGGACCAGGATGGGAAGTGGAGCAGTGGGATCTTCCACTTGTGTGGCACAAGGCAGTTCCTTGAAGCTGTTTTCTCTTGTTGTTCCGCTTATTTCAGTTACTTGTTTGCTAGGAGGGTGCCTCCACCCTCAGAGCACAGCCACATACACACACACACACACACACACACACACACACATAACCTGCCTTTTTCCTCACAGACATCCCAAGAGCATTCTCTGAGCACTATTTTTGGTGAAGCCAATATAAAAAGGCTGCCCACTCCCCTGGCAGTTGAGCTCAGGATTCAAATATTTATGTTTGGCAAAAAGCAAGGGGAAAATTTTTCTGGAGATGACCTCTCCCTTGACTTTCAGCTTGTTCTATAATTGGGCTTTTGAGAATATGTGACCATTCTTTGGGGGAAAAAAAAAAAAGCAAGAAACATTAAATTCAGTAGTTTCTATCTGGACCCTAGAGTTAAGTGTGTTCCTCACGTTGAAATCCTGATTCCACAGAGGAACTGCCTTAAAAATATCAATTTGGCTGGGTGCAGTGGCTCACACCTGTAATCCCAGCACTTTGGGAGGCTGAGGCAGGTGGATCACAAGGTCAAGAGATCAAGACCATCCTGGCTAACACAGTGAGACCCCATCTCTACTAAATATACAAAAAAAAATTAGCCGGGCGTGGTGGCGGGCGCCTGTAGTTCCAGCTACTTGGGAGTCTGAGGCAGGAGAATGGCGTGAACCCGGGAGACGGAGCTTGCAGTGAGCCGAGATCACGCCACCGCACTCCAGCCTGGGCGACAAAGCGAGACTCCGTCTCAAAAAATAAAATAAAATAAAATAAAATAAAATAAAATAAAATAAAATAAAATAAAATAAAAAATATATATCAATTCAATTGATTTTTGTTCTTTCAGTATAGATCAGTCCTCTTCTCTCCTCTCTCCACAAAATGTCAGGCTCATCAGAGGGTCGTGGCTTTCTGGCCACTTCCTGGACCCCCACAGGGTGCCCCTGCTGTGAGTTGGCAGCACCCATTGTGGCTCTTTTATCTACTTATTTATTTTTGAGACAGGGTCTCTCTCTGTCACCCATGCTTGAGTGCAGTGGTGCAAACACTGCTCACTGCAACTTCGACCTCCCGGGATCAAGTGATCCTTCTGCCTCAGCCTTCTCAGTAGCTGGGACTACAGGTGTGCACCACCACACTGGACTAATTTTTTAAATTATTTTTTTGTAGAGATGGACTCTCACCACGTTGTCCAGGCTGGTCTTAAACTCCTGGGTTCAAGCGGTCCTCCCACCTCAGCCTCACAAAGTGTTGAGATTACAGGCATTAGCCACTGCACGCAGCCCATCATAGCTCTTTTCTTCTTTTTGAGATGGAGTCTCACTCTGTCACCCAGGCTGGAGGGCAGTGGTGAGATCTCAGCTTACTGCAACCTCTGCCTCCCAGGTTCAAGCAATTCTCCCACCTCAGCCTCCCAAGTAGCTAGGACTATAGGCATGCACCACCACGCCAGCAAATTTTTGTATTTTTAGTAGAGACAGGGCTTCATCATGTTGGCCAGGCTGGTCTTGAACTCCTGACCTCAGGTGAACTGCCCGCCTCGGCCTCCCAAAGTGCTAGGATTACAGGCGTGAGCCACCGTGCCTGGCCCCATCATAGCTCTTATAATACCATATATAATATGATTTATCTGTGTCTTCCATACCAGACACTTAAATTTTATGAGAATGGGGCCAAGATTATCATGTTCATTTTGCACCCCTAGTGGCTAACTAGTGCCTCAGACCAGGCAAATGTTAGGTAGGATTCAACACTGAGATGGGAGGGAAAGGTGTGTCCATTGGAGGAACTGGCAGGACCACATACAAAGGTATAGACCTGGAAGAGTGACAAGGAGCATGAATGTGGTTTGCTTCAGCCTGAAGGGACTGACAGGAGGTAAGATGGGGTGATTATGATGTGAGTGTGAGTTTAAGGCAGTGGTCATCAGAACTTGAAATAGTTACAGTTGATGCAATTTCTAGTGTACGATAAATGCTTTACCCCTTCCTTCCTCCCCTTCCTCTTCCCCTTCCTTCCTTCCTTCATCTCGCTCTGCGCCCAGGCTGGAAGTACAATGACGCAATCTCAGCTCACTGCAACCTCTGCCTCCCGGATTCAAGCAATTCTCCTGCCTCAGCCTCCTGAGTAGCTGGGACTACAGGTGCACGGCGAGGCGCCCGGCTGATTTTTTGTATTTTAGTAGAGATGTGGTTTTACCGTGTTACCCAGGCTGGTCGCGAACTCCTGAGCTCAGGCAATCTGCCCACCTCAGCCTCCCAAAGTGCTAGGATTACAGGTGTGAGCCACCGTGCCCAGCCTTTACACATATTTTCATCAAAACTTAGAGCCTTCTTTCTTTCTTTTTTTTTCTTTTCTTTTTTTTTTTTTTTGAGACAGAGTTTCACTCTTGTTGCCCAGTTGCTGGAGTGTAGTGGTGTGATCTCAGCTCACTGCAACCTCCACCTCCCAGATTCAAGCGATTCTTCCACCTCAGCCTCCTGAGTATCTGGGATTACAGGCGCCTGCCACCACACCTGGCTAATTTTTTGTATTTTTGGTAGAGATGGGGTTTCACCATGTTGGCCAGGCTGGCTTTGAACTCCTGGCCTCAAGCAATCCACCTGTCTCGGCCTCCCAAAGTGCTGGGATTACAGGTATGAGCCACCGCACCTGGCCAAAAGTTTACAGCCTTCTTAGACAAGGTGGCATGTGGGAAAAAATGTGGTTTGGAGCCACAGATCTAGTGCATTCCATTTGTAGAGAATATCACTTAACTAGCAAAACCAGTCCCCATGGCCAAACCAACCAGTCAAATGGAGTTATTTTGTTTTTTTGTTTTGTGTTGTGTGTTTTTGTGTTGTTTTATTTGTTTTGAGATGGGGTCTTGCTCTGTCACTCAGGCTGGAGTGCAGTGGCACAATCCTAGCTCACTGCAGCCTCAACTCCCCAGGTTCAAGCAATCCTCCCACCTCAGCCTCCCGAGTAGCTGGGACTGAAGGTGCACACCATCACACCCAGCTAATTTCCAGCTAATTTTTGTTGTTGTTGTTATTTATATAGACAGGGTCTCCCTGTGTTGCCCAGGCTGGTCTCAAACTCCTAGACTCAAGCGATCCACCTGCCTCAGCCTCCCAAAGTGCTGGGAATACACGTATGAGCTACTGCGCCTGGCTTATCTGTGACTTCTAATTGTTTTGTTATTGTTGTTTTGAGACTGGGTCTTACTCCTGTTGCCCAGGCTGGAGTGCAATGGTGTGATCTCGGCTCATTGCAACCTCTGCCTTCCAGGTTCAAGCTGATCCTCCCACCTTAGTGGCCTGAGTAGCTGGGACTAAAGGTGCATGCACCACCATGCCCAGCTAATTTTTGTATTTTTAATAGAGACAGGGTTTTTGCCATGTTGCTCAGGCTGGTCTCGAACTCCTAGCTCAAGTGATCTGCCTGCCTCAGCCTCTGGAAGTGCTGGGATTACAGGTGTGAGCCACCATGCCCGGTTGTGACTTCCAGTTCTAAGAAGCTTGCCATGAATTTGTTAAGATGAAATAGGGTGAGGGCCGGGTGCGGTGGCTCATGCCTGTAATCCCAGCACTTTGGGAGGTCGAGGTGGGCAGATCACCTGAGGTCAGGAGTTCAAGACCAGCCTGGCCAACATGGTGAAAACCCCATCTCTACTAAAAATACAAAAAATAGCTGGTGGCACGGGCCTGTAGACCCAGCTACTCGCCAAACTGAGGCGGGAGAATTGCTTGAACCTGGGAGACAGAGGTTGTAGTGAGCCGAGATCATGCCACTACCCTACAGCCTGGCAGCCTGGGTGACAGAGTATGACTCCAACTCCAAAAAAAAGAAATCAGGTGCTACCCTGTGGGTGTTTCTTACTTGGCTCTCAGGAGATCCTCCGTCAGTCATGATGCTTCTCCAGTTATCCCTTTGCTTGGGAACATAGCACATAGCATAGTTCAGGATGATTGAGGGATAGCTTTTTGTTTTTGATTTTTATTATTTTATATATTTATTTATTTTGAGACAGAGTCTTGCTCTATTGCCCAGGCTGGAGTGCAGTGGTGCAATCATGGTTCACTACAGCCTCAATCTTTTTGCTGTGAAGGCTAAGAGGACTTGGGAAGGGGAGGCTGGAAAAGAAAAATCAGCTCATTGCAAACCATTCTCAGGCAGATCCCTTTAAGGAAAGGATACATTTGGTGGTTTAGAACCTGGAAATTGAGACTTGTAATACTATCTCATTAAAAGAAAAGCTTTAGGCCAGGCGTGGTGGCTCATGCCTATAATCCCAGTGTTTGGGAGACCAAGATGGGAGGATCTCTTGTGTCAGGATGTCAAGACCAGTCTGGGCAACACAGCGAGATCCTGTATCTACAAATAATTTAAAAATTAGCTGAGTGTGGTGGCATGCACCTGTAGTTTTAGCTACTTGAGTGGCTGAGGTGGGATCACTTGAGCCCAGGAAGTCGAGGCTGCAGTGAGCTATGATCATGCTACTGCACTCCAGCCTGGGTGACAGGAGCGAGACCCTGTCTCAAAAAAAGGGGGTGGGGGACACAATTGCTGGCTGAGGTGATAGCAAGGAACAGTATCAGCATGAAGAGAATGGACAGTGGTTCCATGCCTGCTCTCAAAGAGCGGGTGGTCTCACTGACACAGGACACACAAGTAACAATAGTGAAAGATGAATAGTGCATGAATAGTGCATAGAGGAAGGACACTGAGGAAGAACTGTAGAACAGAGAAAGGGCAATTTTTAAAACGCTGTTCTAGGCCAGGCACAGTGACTCATGTCTATAATCCCAGCACTTTGGGAGGCCGAGGTGGGCAGATCATCTGAGGTCAGGAGTTTGAGACCAGTCTGGCCAACATGGTGAAACACCGTCTCTACTAAAAATACAAAAATGTGGGGCCAGGTGCTAGTGGCTCATGCCTGTAATCCCAGCACTTTGGGAGGCCAAGGTGGGCGGGTCACGAGGTCAGGAGATCGAGACCATCCTGGTCAACATGGTGAAACACCGTCTCTATTAAAAATACAAAAAATTAGCCAGGCGTGGTGGTGCGCACCTGCAGTCCCAGCTACTCAGGAGGCTGAGGCAGGAGAATCGCTTGAACCCGGGAGGCAGAGGTTGCAGTGAGCCGAGATCGCGCCACTGCACTCCAGCCTGAGCGAGAGTGAGAATCTTAAAAAAAAAAAAAAAAAATTAGCCAGATTGCGCCACTGCACTCCAGCCTTGGTGACAGAACGACACGCTGTCTCAAAAAAAAAAAAAAAAAAAAATCTGTTTTAAAACATGTATTCTCTGCAGAAACAGCTGAATTTTCAGCAAGGCCCTAAATGGGGCTCTAAATGACCTCACCACTCACCACAGTATTTTCATTTTCAAATTTCACACATTGTTTGGTCATGTTTCTCCTTCTTCATCTTTTACCACAAAATGAATGTTTCCGTTCTGATTTGGGAGACTGTGTCTTCTTCGAAGAAACATCTACAAATGGGAAAGCTTGTGATTAAGAATTTACATCTATAGTCCTGGTCTTTTGAAGATATCTACTATAATGGTTAAAATGCCCAGGGAAGAAGGAAGTTAAGGGAAGTAATTTGAGTAGCTTCCCTATTTTTAGAAATTCTATTATGACCAAATTTTCTCAGAGAGGTTTTTTTCTTTTTTTTTTTCGAGATGGAGTTTCGTTCTTGTTGCCTAGGCTGGAGTCCAATGGCGTGATCCCAGAGAGGGGATTCTTTAAAGTTCACAAAGAACATCATCATAAGGCATAATAATACCTTATACTTGTGTCTAATGGATATAATATAAAAGAGTTTTCATGATCTTATCCCTGCATTCCCACCAGTCATGTCTCCACTGTGTGTAAGGATGGAAAACGAGGTCGAGGGCCATCCCAGACTCACAGTCTGAACAGGAGCTCAGACCTCCTGACAAATACTATGTTGGGAAAGGACTCTGAAGCATCCTCCCAGACGCTTGCTCAGACCACACCTTCCTTATAATAACTTTATAATAACACCATAGCTATTATTTTAGCTATTTAACAGAAAAAAACAAGACTTGGAGAAGATAAATATACTTGTCAAGTACACAATGACTAAGTGGCAGAGCTATAATTCAACCCAGGCCTGTCTTACTCAGAGCCTGTTTTAGTGCCTGGGAAGTAACTGATAATTTTTGATAAGACAGTTTCAGTACAGTGGTCAAGACAGAACACAAATTACAAGGGGTTTATTCACCTATTCATCACATGTTTATTGAAGAGGGTGAAACGTCCAGCTATGGCAATGTGAAGACATGGGCAAATTCTTTCCCTAAAAAAATATTACAAGCCATCCCAGACTCACAGTCTGAACAGGAGCTCAGACCTCCTGACAAATACTATGTTGGGAAAGGACTCTGAAGCATCCTCCCAGACGCTTGCTCAGACCACACCTTCCTTATAATAACTTTATAATAACACCATAGCTATTATTTTAGCTATTTAACAGAAAAAAACAAGACTTGGAGAAGATAAATATACTTGTCAAGTACACAATGACTAAGTGGCAGAGCTATAATTCAACCCAGGCCTGTCTTACTCAGAGCCTGTTTTAGTGCCTGGGAAGTAACTGATAATTTTTGATAAGACAGTTTCAGTACAGTGGTCAAGACAGAACACAAATTACAAGGGGTTTATTCACCTATTCATCACATGTTTATTGAAGAGGGTGAAACGTCCAGCTATGGCAATGTGAAGACATGGGCAAATTCTTTCCCTAAAAAAATATTACAAAGGTGGAAAAAATTGACAAAAATGACCATTTCCGGCACTCTGAAAATTGACCAGAGGCATGTAATAATCTGAGAAACAGCCAGGCGTGGTGGCTGACACCTGTAATCCCAGCACTTTGGGAGGCCAAGGTGGGAGGATCACTTGAGGCCAGGAGTCTGAGTCCAGCCTGGGCAACATAGTGAGACTCCCATCTTTACAAAAAATACAAATTAAAATATTGGCCAGGCAGTGATGACACATGCCTGTAGTCACAGCTACTCAGGAGGCTAAGATAGAAGGATTATTTGAGGCTAGGAATTTGAAGCTGAATTGAGTTCTGATCACTGCACCCCAACCTGGATGAAAAAAATCTGAGAAGCGTTTATGTTTGAGTAACTGTTGAACTTTTGTAATAACAGTGGGAATCTGTGGCATCTTGCCTGGGGACGCTGCCATTCTCAGCTGTCCCCTCAGCTCCATCAGCAAGGGGATTTTGCCAGAGTGGGGACTGCTATAATAACCAGCTTTGCAGCTACACTCCAAGAGGGCCTACTTGGTGTGGAGCAGGGCAAGACCAAAGGTTCTACTAACCTGAGGTTACGGTTCTGGCTGGGGCAAGCATCTTCCTGGCTAAACTTCTGCACATTTACAGCAGAAGACAGAGGGCCTAAGATTGCCACATACTTCTTTTTTTTTTTCTTTCTGAGATGGAATCTCACTCTGGCACCCAGGCTGGAGTGCAGTGGCACAATCTCAGCTACCTGCAACCTCCGCCTCCCAAGTAGCTGGGACTACAGGCACGCACCCCCACGCCCACCTAATTTTTGTATTTTTTAGTAGAGACGGGATTTCACCATGTTGGCCAGGCTGGTCTCAAATTCCTGATCTCAAATATCTGCCCACCTCAGCCTCCCAAAGTGATAGGATTACAGGCATGAGGCACTGCACCTGGCCTAATTGCCACATGCTTCTGCCTGACCCTGGGCAGCCTGCCTAGAGAAAATGTGATGGAAAAACCCAACAGCGAATAAAAGTAAAAGCCCAGACAGAACTGAAAATGGCCTGAACTTGGCCGGGCGCGGTGGCTCAGGCCTGTAATCCCAGCACTTTGGGAGGCCGAGGTGGGCGGATCATGAGGTCAGGAGATCGAGACCATCCTGGCTAACACGGTGAAACCCCGTCTCTACTAAATATACAAAAAATTAGCCAGGTGTAGTGGCGGGCGCCTGTAGTCCCAGCTACTCAGGAGGCTGAGGCAGGAGAATGGCGTGAACCCGGGAGGCGGAGCTTGCAGAGAGCCGAGATTGCGCCACTGTACTCCAGCCTGGGCGACAGAGTGAGACACCGTTTCAAAAAAAAAAAGAAAATGGCCTGAACTTTGAATTGGGTGCTTCCTAAAATATGCAGAAATGCATTATCAGAAGACAGAAGGCCAACTGGCTTATGGTGTTTCAGGACAATTTCTGCCCCATCATTGGTCAACCAGGAAAGGCTACTCAGACACAGGGGGCAACTCCTAGAAAGCCAGACTTAAAAAATAAAACAAGGCCGGGCACAGTGGCTCACAGTGGCCCAGCACTTTGGGAGGCCAAAGTGGGTGGATCACCTGAGGTCAGGAGCTCGAGACCAGCCTGACCAATATGGTGAAACCCCGTCTCTACTAAAAATACAAAAATTAGCTGGGCCTGGTGGCGGGCACCTGTAATCTAAGCTACTTGGGAGGCTGACACAGGAGAACTGCATGAACCCAGGAGACAGAGGTTACAGTGAACTGAGATCGTGCCACTGCACTCCAGCCTGGGCGACAGAGTGAGACTCCATCTCAAAAAAAAAAAAGTAAGAGAAAAAGAAACTGAGCAGAGAGATCAGCAGCTGCACACCTCAGAGGGGGAGACAGAGCTCATAGATTTAACCCAGGCAAGTCTCTAAACAAAGACAAACCTGCCGGACTTGGTGGCTCACGCCTGTAATCCCAGCACTTTGGGAGGCTGAGGTGGGTGGATCACCTGAGGTCAGGAGCTCAAGATCAGCCTGACCAATATGGTGAAATCCCGTTTCTACTAAAAATACAAAAATTAGCTGAGTGTGGTGGCATGCACCTGTAGACCCAGCTACTCAGGAGGCTGATTGCTTCTCAGCCTTTTGGCTAAGGTCAAATGTACTCAAGAGGCTGACACAGGAGAGGTGCTTGAACATGGGAGGTGGAGGTTGCAGTGAGCAGAGATCAAGCCACTGCACTCCAGCCTGGGCAACAAAGCAAGACTCTGTCTCAAAACAAAACAAAACAAAAACAAAGACAAACCCACAAACAAAGCAAAAAACAGGCTTTAGAAAGTAAAATCGGCTAGGCACGGTGGCTCACGCCTGTAATCCCAGCACTCTGGGAGGCCAAGGCAGGCAGATCACGAGGTCAGGAGTTCAAGACCAGCCTGGCCAGCATGGTGAAACCTCGTCTCTACTAAAATACAAAAAAATTAGCTGGGCATGGTGGTGTGCACCTGTAATCCCAGCTACTCAGGAGGCTGAGGAAGGAGAATTGCTTGACCCCAGGAGGTGGAGGTTGCAGTGAGCCAAGATCCTGATACTGCACTCCAGCCTGGGTGACAGAACAAGACTCCGTCTCAAAAAAAAAAGAAAAAAGAAAGAAAGAAAGAAAAGAAAGTAAAATCAGAGCTAGGTGCGGTGGCTTACGCCTGTAATCCCAGCAGTTTGGAAGGCTGAGGTAGGCAGGAGATCGAGACCATCCTGGCCAACACGGTGAAACTCCATCTCTACTAAAATACAAAAAATTGGCCAGGTGTGGTGGCACACACCTGTAGTCCCAGCTATCCAGGAGGCTGAGGCAGAAGAACTGCTTGAACCTGGGAGGCAGAGGTTGCAGTGAGCCAAGATAGAGCCACTACACTCCAGCCTGGTGACATAGCAAGACTCCGTCTCAAAATTAAAAAAAAAAAAAAAAGAAAGAAAGAAAAAGAAAGTGGCTCACGCCTATAATCCCAGAACTTTAGGAGACTGAGGCCAGCAGATCACCTGAGGTCACGAGTTCAAAACCAGCCTGGCCAACAAGGTGAAACCCGTCTCTATTAAAAATACAAAAATTAGCTGCGCGTGGTGGCAGGCGCCTGTAATCCCAGCTACTCAGGAGGCTGAGGCAGGAGAATCACTTGAACCCGGGAGGCAGAGGTTACAGTGAGCTGAGACCAGGTCATTGCACTTCAGCCTGGGCAACAACAGCGAAACTCTGTCTCAAAAAAAAAAAAAAAAAAGTTAAAAATCAACAACAGAAAGAAATCTGGGAAATCCCTATGTATTTGGAAATAAAACAGACTTCTAAATAGCCCACAGGTCAAAAACCATATCACAAAGGGAATCTTAAAATATTTTGAACTGAGTAAAAATGAAAATACAACATATCAGAATTTATGGGAAGCAGCTAGAAGTGCTCAGAGGAACACAGGTATATAAGAAGAAAAGAAAGGTCTCAAATCAAATTAAGCTTCTACCTTAAGAAAATATAAAGAAGGCCGGGTTCTGTGGCTTATACCTGTAATCCCAGCACTTTGGGAGGCCGTGGCAGGCCGATCACCTGAGGTCGGGAGTTTGAGACCAGCCTGACCAACATAGACAAACCCCGTCTCTAGTAAAAATACAAAATTAGCCGGGTGTGGTGGCGCATGCCTGTAATCCCAGCTACTCGGGAGGTGGAGGCAGGAGAATCGCTTGAACCCGGGAGGCAGAGGTTGTGGTTGCATGTCCATGTGAAGATATCACCAAACAGGCTCTGTGTGAGGAACGTGGCTGTTTATTTCACCTGGGTGCAGGCGGGCTGAGTCCGAAAAGAGAGTCAGCAAAGGGCGGTGGGATTATCATTAGTTCTTATAGGTTTTGGGATAGGCAGTGGATCTCACAAAGTACATTCTCAAGGGTGGGGAGAATTACAAAGAAACTTCTTAAGAGTGGGGGAGATTATAAAGAACATTGATCAGTTAAGGTGGGGCAGAAACAAATCACAATGGTGGAATGTCAGTTAAGCTATTTTCACTTCTGTGGATCTTCAGTTGCTTCAGGCCATCTGGATGTATTCGTGCAGGTCGCTGGGAATATGAAGGCTTAGCTTACGCCCAGAGGCCTGACAGTGGTGAGCTGAGATCACGCCACTGCACCCCAGCCTGGTCAACAAGAGCGAAACTCTGTCTCTTTTTTTTTTTTTTTTTTTTTTTTTGAGACTGAGTCTGGCTCTGTCGCCCAGGCTGGAGTGCAGTGGCCGGATCTCAGCTCACTGCAAGCTCCGCCTCCCGGGTTTACGCCATTCTCCTGCCTCAGCCTCCGGAGTAGCTGGGACCACAGGCGCCTGCCACCTCACCCGGCTAGTTTTTTGTATTTTTTTTAGTAGAGACGGGGTTTCACCGTGTTAGCCAGGATGGTCTCGATCTCCTGACCTTGTGATCCGCCCGTCTCAGCCTCCCAAAGTGCTGGGATTACAGGCTTGAGCCACCGCGCCCGGCTTGAAACTCTGTCTCTAAATAAATAAATAAAAGAGCAAACTAAACCCAAGGTGAGCAAAAAAGAGGAAATAAAGATTAGAGCAGAAATCAATGAAACAGAAAACAGCAATACAGAAAATCAAGGAACAAAAAGTTGTTTCTTTGAAAAAATAACAATGGCTGGGCGTGGTGGCGCATACCTACAATCCTAGCACTTTGGGAAGCAGAGGCAGGTGGATCACTTGAGCCCAGGAGTTGGAGACCAGCCTGGGGAACATGGTGAACACTGTCTCTACCAAAAAAATACAAAAATTAGCTAGTCAAGGTGGCACATGCCTGTAGCCCCAGCTACTTGGGTGAGGATGCTCATGAGATAGGAGAATTGCTTGAGCCTGAGAGGTTGAGGCTGCAGTGAGCTGAGGTCTTGCCACTACACTCTGGCAGGCAATAGAGCAAGACACTGTCTCCAAAAAAAAAAAAAAAAGATTAATCAAGGGAAAAAATTAAAAAAAACAAAGGCCGGGCATGGTGGCTCATGTCTATAATTCCAACACTTTGGGAGGCCGAGGTAGGTGGATCACTTGAGGTCAGGAGTTTGAGACCAGCCTGGCCCAACGTGGTGAAACCCCATCTCTACTACAAATACAAAAATTAGCTGGGTGTGGTGGCGGGCGCCTGTAATCCGTTACTCGGGAGGCTGAGGCGGGAGAATCACTTGAACCTAGGAAGTGGAAGGTTGCAGTGAGCCAAGATCGTGCCACTGCACTGCAACCTGGGCGACAGAGTGAAACTCCATCTCAAAAAATAATCGTAGTAAATTTTTTTAAAAAAAGAGAAGACACAAATTAGCAATATCTAGAATGAAAGAGAGGACATCAATCTCTGCCCTACAAAAGTTAAAAGTATAAAAGTATATTATGGGGCCAGGCGTAGTGGCTCATGACTATAATCCCAACACTTTGGGAGGCTGAGGTGGGCAGACTGGTTGAGCCCAGGAGTTCCAGAACAGCCTGGGTAACAGTGAAACCCCATCTCTACCATACACACACAAAAAGTATAATATAAAAAACTTTATACCAGTAAATTAGGCAATTTAATGAAATGAAAAATCCCTAGAAAGGCACAAATTATCAAGACCAACTCAAGAAGAAATAGGATATCCAAACATACCTATATCAAGTGGTTAAAAAAAATGAATTTAAAAAACAATCTTCCAGCTAGGCATGGTGGCTAACACCTGTAATACCAGCACTTTGGGAGGCCAAGGCAGGTAGATCACTTGAGGTCAGGAGTTCAAGACCAGCCTGGGCATTAAGGTGAAACCTCCATCTCTACCAAAATGTACAAAAATTACCCAGGTGAGGTGGCACACACCTGTAGTCCCAGCTACTTGGGAGGCTGGGGTAGGACAATTACTTGAACCAGGGAGGTGGAGGTTGCAGTGAGCTAAGATTGTACCACTGCACTCCAGCCTGAGGCAACAGAGTGAGACCCTGTCTCAAAAACAAATAAATAAGCAAAACAAAACAATCTAACAATCTTCCCACAAGAGCCCAGCCCAGATGGCTTCACTGGTAAATTCCATTAAATATTTAAAGAACCAATAATACAAATATTCAACAAATTATTTCAGAAAATAGAGGAGGAACACTTCCCAATTTATTCTATAAATTCAATATTATTCTGATACTAAAACCAGATAAAGACACTGTGAAGAAAAGCATATATCAATATCCTTATAAATATTGATGCAAAAGTCCTCTGCAAACCAAATCCAGCAACATATAAAAGAGATTATAGGCCGGGCGCGGCAGCTCAAGCCTGTAATCCCAGCACTTTGGGAGGCCGAGACGGGCGGATCACGAGGTCAGGCGATCGAGACCATCCTGGCTAACACGATGAAACCCCGTCTCTACTAAAAGATACAAAAAACTAGCCGGGCGTGGTGGCGGGCGCCTGTAGTCCCAGCTACTCCGGAGGCTGAGGCAGGAGAATGGCGTGAACCTGGGAGGCGGAGCTTGCAGTGAGCCGAGATCGGGCCACTGCAATCCAGCCTGGGTGACAGAGCGAGACTCCGTCTCAAAAAAAAAAAAAACAAAACAAAGAGATTATAGGGCGGGCCTGGTGGCTCACCTTGTAATCCCAGCACTTTGGGAGGCCGAGACGGATGGATCACTTGAGGTGAGCAGTTCAAGACTAGCCTGGCCAACATTGTGAAACCCCTGTCTCTGCTAAAAATACAAAAATTAGCTGGGTGGTGGCAGGCACCTTTAATCACAGCCACTTTGGAGATTGGGGCAGGAGAATCGCTTGAGCCCAAGAGGTGGAGGTTGTAGTGAGCTGAGATGGCACCACTGCACTTTAGCTTGGGCGACAGAGCAAGACTCGGTATTTAAAAAAAAAAAAAAAAAAAGGATTGTAAATCACGACCAAGCTGTATTTATTCCAAGGATGCATGGTTGGTTTAAATTCTAAAATCAATTAATGTAATATACAATAGTAATAAAGGACAAAAGCTACATATCATCTCGATGCAGAAAAAACATTTGACAAAATCCAACCCATTCATGATAAAATCTCAACGAGCTAGGAATAGAAGGGAATATCCTTAACCAGAAAAAGGGCTTCCAAGAAAAACCAACAGCAAACATTCTGAGTCTGTCAGCTGGTGAATGGGTAAATAAAATATGCTATATCCATACAATGCAATACTGTTCAGCAGTAAGAAGGAATGAAGTATGGATGCATGCTACCATATAGATTAAACTCCAGAATATGATGCTAGGTGGCAGAAACTAGATGCACAGGTTAGGATGTTTTTGCTCTGTGAGGCATTAACCAGTTTTGTACCTACCTGGAAATTTTATTCTAATAAAGTTTTAAGTGTCTTTCCTCCTGCTCTTCAAGTGCTCTTTTCACCAGCTTGACCATTTTACTGCTTCCTTTAGTTAATAAAACTTGGTGTTTATTCTATATTTGTATGACAGTCATAATCTTAACTTTTTCAAAATTATATTTTAACAAGGAAAACATAGCAGTAGGGGCTTGGGGACATTCTTTTCTGACTGTTTCTATTTTCTCAGTGAATAAGGGTGAAAAGCCATGAACTGAGAGTGAGAATAAGGAGAAGGTTTGGGGGAAGTTGAGGGTACTGAAGAAGATATTACAAAATGACTTTTAGAGCCTGGCCAACATGGTGAAACCCCATCTCTACTAAAAATACAAAAATTGACCGGGCGCGGTGGCTCACGCCTGCAATCTCAGCACTTTGGGAGGCCGAGGCAGGTGGATCACTAGGTCAGGAAATCGAGACCATCCTTGCTAACACGATGAAACCCTCTCTCTACTAAAAAAATACAAAAAGTTAGCCGGGCGTGGTGGCAAGTGCCTGTAGTCCCAGCTACTTGGGAGGCTGAGGTAGGAGAATCACTTGAACCTGGGAGGCAGAGGTTGCGGTGAGCCAAGATCATGCCATTGCACTCCAGCCTGGGGCAACAAGAGTGAAACTCCATCTCAAAACAAAAACAAAAACAAAAATTAGCCAAGTGTGGTGGGCCTCTGTACTCCCAGCCACTTTGGGAGGCTGAGGCAGGAGAATTCCTTGAATTCGGGAGATGGAGGTTGCAGTGAGCCGAGATTGCAGCACCACTGCACTCCAGCCTGGGCAGCAGAGCCAGACCCTATCTTAAAAACAAAACAAACAAATGAACAAAAAAAGACTTTTAGGAGAGTGGGAAAATGAAAAATTAAGGGAAATTCCGGATGACTGCTGAGCAATATAAGCCCACTGGAGGTTAGTGGTCATGAATTTTAAATGGAACTGTCAGCATACCACAGCCATGCCTGCAGGCATGGAGTAGGCAGAGTAGATTTAATCAGGTTATTCGGTTTTGCTAAGTGAGCACAAACAAGAAAATAAAGCATGAGAGTTGGTAGGCATAAGCTACGGTGGAAGCTATGGAAGGAGACCTGAGGATGTAGCGGACTAGAGACCGTGCACACGTGGGAGTGTAATGTCTTGTAAGTCCCAGTTAGGTAGAAGGGTTGTGGGTATTGGTTTCCTAGAGCTAAAAAGTGGGAGGTTGTGGTTGGATTGTGGGATGCTTAAAATTAAAATCATGAAAGGAAGGGGCATGGGGAAGGGCTATTCATTTTATTTTTGAAAGAGGGTTTCACTCTTGCCCAGGCTGGAGTGCAGTGGCACCAACACGGCTCACTTGAATTCTTGGGCTCAAGCGATCCTCCCACCTCAGCCTCCCCAGTAGCTGGGACTACAGGTATGTACCACCACACCATGCTAATTTTAAATTTTTTTGTAGAGACAGGGTCTCACTATGTCGTCCAGGCTGGTCTTGAATTCCTGGACTCAAGCGATCTGCCTGCCTCTGCCTCCCAAAGCGGCCTGTAATTTTATTTGAACAGTAACTCAAACTGGTACTGAAACTAGAGTTCAGTCCCAATTTGTCTAAACAAAAGAAAGTGGGCCGGGTGCGGTGGCTCAAGCCTGTAATCCCAGCACTTTGGGAGGTCAAGGCGGGTGGATCATGAGGTCAGGAGATCGAGACCAATCCTGGCTAACACGGTGAAACCCCGTCTCTATTAAAAATACAAAAAAAAAAAAAAAAAAAGTCAAGAAAAAGGGTTAAATTATGAAGCAAGATCCCAGAGACTGTGAGCAGGAATACAGAACTGGGGCACAGGTGGATAGGACTAGTATTAATAAAATTAGGGACGGGGAGCCCTACAGAGATAGAAGGGAGGGTAAAAGCAGGAAGGGGAGCCGGGTATGGTGACTCACGCCAGTAATCCCAGCACTTTGGGAGGCCGAGGAAGGCAGATCACCTGAGGTCGGGAGTTCGAGACCAGCCTGACCAACATGGAGAAACCCTGTCTCTACTAAAAATACCAAATTAGCCAGGCGTGGTGGCGCATGCCTGTAATCCCAGCTACTCGGGAAGCTGAAGCAGGAAAATTGCTTGAACCTGGGAGCCAGAGGTTGCGGTGAGCCAAGATCATGCCATTGCCCTCCAGCCTGGGCAACAAAAGCGAAACTCCGTCTCAAGAAAAAAAAAAAAATTAGCCGAGTGTCGTGGTGCACGCCTGTAATCCCAGCTGCTCAGGAGACTGAGGCAGAGAATCACTTGAACTTGGGAAGTGGAAGCTGCATTGAACCGAGATCACGCCACTGCACTCTAGTCTGGGTGACAGAGTGAGCTCCATCTCAAAAAAAAAAAAAAAAGCGAATGAATTGCCAAATGAGGAGATAGATAGGGTGAGGTCTGGAAGGCTCCTGAGTGCAGCAGCTTCTGTCCTTTGAGTGTAGTATAGTGGAGCTGGGGTGCACCACCCTCCTGGCAAGTGGATATGTTCTTATTTACCACCTTGGAACTCTGGGAACCTGGTAATTTAGGGATTTTTATGGAGGCTTCATCATGTAGGTATGATCAATTTTTAACTCAATCGCTAGTCCTTCTCCCCTCCCTGGAGGATGGGGGATGTGGCTAAATTTTCAAGCCTCTAATCATGACGTCGTCTTTCTGGTGACCAGACCCTATCCTGAAGCTATCCAGCAAGCCACCGAGAGACCCTGGTTAGTACAAAAGATGTTTCCATCATCCAGGAAGTTCCAAGGGATTTAGGAGCTCTGTGTCAGGAACTTGGTGCAGAGGCAAAATACATATATTTCTTTTTCTTTTATTTTCTAAGTAGAAATGGGGTCCCTCTGTGTTGCCCAGGGTGGTCTCAAACTCCTGAGTTCAAGTGATCCTACCACTTCAGCCTCCCAAAGTGCTGGGATTACAGGCTTGAGCCACCGCACCTGGCCTCAGGCTGTTTTAGAGCAAGCCTTAGCCTCACACCAAATGCAGGTGGAGAAACTCACCCAAAATACAAGTAGGGACCTTGCCAAAGCTTACTCTATTTAATCACACTATAAGCCAGAATTCCTAGTAATTATAATGGCTCTGAGAGTTTACAGTGAATAGTCTCTAATTCAGTATTTTGTTATTTTAATCTTTACTTTCCTCACCCTGCAGTGCTTTTCCCTTTGTGTTTTATCTTGTCCTTGTCTTTAAAGGTCAAAATGATTCTGTTGCTTGCTAAGAAACCAACTACCACTTTCCCCAGCAGCTGAAGTTTTTTTTTTTTTTTTAATATATATATATATTTCTTTGATAGAGATCTTGCTATGTTGCTCAGATTGGTCTCAAACCTCTGGACTGAAGTGATCCCCCCACCTTGGTCTTCCAAAGTGCTGGAATTACAGGCATGAACCACTCTACCCGGCAGATTTATCTTTTTTCATTTTTTTTTCGAGACAGTCTCACTCTATCACCCAGGCTGGAGTGCAGTGGTGCAATCTCAGCCTCCCAGGTTCAAGCGATTCTCGTGTCTCAGCCTCTGGAGTAACTGGGATTACAGGCACCTGCCACCACGCCTGGCTGATTTTTATATTTTTATTAGAGACGGGGTTTCACCATGTTGGCCAGGCTGGTCCTGAACTCCTGACATCACGTGATCCGCCGGCCTCAGTCTCCCAAAGTGCTAGGATTACAGGCGTGAGCTACCACGCCCAGTCTATCTTCTTAGGCTTCCATAGCAATGTGCTTGGCGCTAGGGCGTGGTGGCTGACATCTGTATTCCCAGCATTTGGGGAGCCTGAGGCCAGTGGGTGTGGTGGCACGTGCCTGTAGTCCCAGCTACTTGGGAGGCCGAGGTGGGAGGATCACCTGAGCCTGAGACATTGAGGCTGAAGTGAGCTACAATGGTGCCACTGCACTCCAGCCTGGGTGACAGAGTGAGACCCTGTCTCAAAAACGAACAAACAAACAACACTAAAAGAAACTAGTGTGCTTGGGGTTAGGCCCTCCTGGCCTTCAGCAAAGGCCATGAAACCCCCCAATGCAATTGAGCAAGCAAGCATCAGGGAAACAGGCTGTGTAGCTTGTCAGGTGATCTCTATTCCAGGATAATTTTTTTTCCTCTGAAACAACTTTGGTTTATTATCAGTCATTTCATGCAGAGTAAAGAGAAAGAACAGCGTGAATTTAAAATTTGTTTCTTTATTTTGAACAAAAATTATTTCTTTTTTTTCTTTTCCACAGTGTGTGAACCCAGTTCTATCCCTTGGGTTCTGTACAAATAAATGGAGCAGCTGAGGGAACCGGATAAGAAGCTGATTTTGTAGTTACAGGCTGTTCCATATCACCCATTTACAAGGTCAGTGGGGACTGCAACTGAGCAAAACAGAGAACTGTGTACTTTAAAATGAGGAAAACTTTATCTACCAGAAACACACAAAGACCCTTCAGGGGTTCTAAATGGCTTATATTCCTGACTACACTGGAACAAAATATGCTGGAGGGTAAGAAAAAAAGTGTATGAAGTAGAGGATCAAAACAGCAAAGTGTTGTAAAAACAGAGGCCTGCAAGTGCAGACCCTTATCTGTTAGAACCCTGTTCCAGCCTCCCTCCTTCACTGCATCTCCTGAGGGGTTTGGGGACCACTGCAGATTTTGATGATTTGGGGAAATAAACTTGTAATTAAAGTTGTAGATATAAAAGTGGTTCTATATTAATGTTTTTGGAGAGAAGACAGTAATTTCGGCCAGGAGTGGTGGCTCACGCCTGTAATCCTAGCACTTTGGGAGGCCAAGGTGGGTGGATTACCTGAAGTCAGGAGTTCGAGACCAGCCTGGCCAATATGATGAAACCCTGTCTGTACTAAAAACATAAAAATTAGCTGGGCATGGTGGTGGGCGCCTATAATCCCAGCTACTCAGGAGTCTGAGACAAGAGAATCACTTGAACCCAGGGGGCAGAGGTTGCAGTGAGTCCAGATCAAGCCACTCCATCTCAAAAAAAAAAAAAAAAAAAGACAGTGGTTTAGAAATGAAGGCCTTAGGCCGGGCGCGGTGGCTCAAGCCTGTAATCCCAGCACTTTGGGAGGCCGAGACGGGCGGATCACGAGGTCAGGAGATCGAGACCATCCTGGCTAACACGGTGAAACCCCGTCTCTACTAAAAAATACAAAAAACTAGCCGGGCGAAGTGGCGGGCGCCTGTGGTCCCAGCTACTCGGGAGGCTGAGGCAGGAGAATGGCGTGAACCCGGGAGGCGGAGCTTGCAGTGAGCTGAGATCTGGCCACCGCACTCCAGCCTGGGCGACAGAGCCAGACTCAGTCTCAAAAAAAAAAAAAAAAAAAAAAAAAAAGAAATGAAGGCCTTAAAGCCAACCTCCTGAGGGAAGGGTTGGGATTCCAGAGAAGACGGCTGGACTGAAGGCAGCATGGGCTTCTGTGTGACCTCAGGGCAGTTTCCAAAGCCAGGCAGTCTCCATTTCCTCTCCTGTAAAATGGAGGTAACAATAGTGTCTACCTCATAGGGTTATCATGAAGAATAAATAAGTTAAAGCATTTAAACTCCTCAGTCCAGGGATAAACACCTAGCATGCAGATACTGGTACTAGCAGTGGAGAGGCTGAGGAAAGGGGTTGGGAGGAGGCTTTTTTTTTTTTTTTTTTTAATTTTATGGTTGCAGGCCAGGCGAGGTGGCTTAAGCTTGTAATTCCAGCACTTTGGGAGGCCAAGGCGGGAGGATTGCTCGAGGCCAGGAGTTCAAGACAGCCTGGACAAGATAGCAAGATCCTCTCTCTACAAAAGATACAAAAAATTAGCCAAGCATGGTGGCGCACACGGTAACCTCAGACATTCGGGAAGCTGAAGCGAGAGGATTGCTTGAGCCTGGGAAGTTGAGGCTGCAATCAGTCGTGATCATGCCAGTGCACCCCAGCCTGGGTGACAGAGGGACACCCTGTTTCAAAAAAAATGTTGTACAGCTGTACAATGTGTTTGTGTTTTAAGCTGTGTTATTACAAGGGTCAAAAAGTTTAAAAAAAATAAAGTTTACAATTTTTTTTTTTTCTTGAGTGGAGTCTCACTCTATTGCCCAGGCTGGAGTGCAGTGGTGCAATCTTGGCTCACTGCAGCCTCCACCTCCCAGGTTCCAGCTTTTCTCCTGCCTCAGCCTCCTGAGTAGCTGAGATTACAGGCATGCACCACCACGTCCGGCTAATTTTTTGTCTGTTTAGTAGAGACAGGGTCTCACCATGTTGGCCAGGCTGATTGTGAACTCCTGACCTCAAGTGATCCGCCCGCCTCAGCCTCCCAAAGTGCTAGGATTATAGGCATGAGCCACAGCACCTGGCCTTACAAATTTTTTTTTTTTTTTTTTGAGACGGAGTCTCGCTCTGTCACCCAGGCTGGAGTACAGTGGCCGGATCTCAGCTCACTGCAAGCTCCGCCTCCCGGGTTTACGCCATTCTCCTGCCTCAGCCTCCCGAGTAGCTGGGACTACAGGCGCCCGCCACCACGCCCGGCTAATTTTTTGTATTTTTAGTAGAGACGGGGTTTCACCGTGTTAGCCCGGATGGTCTTGATCTCCTGACCTCGTGATCCGCCCGTCTCGGCCTCCCAAAGTGCTGGGATTACAGGCTTGAGCCACTGCCCCCGGCCACAAATTTTTAAAGCTACAGTAAGCTAAAGTTAATTATTGAAGAAGGAAACATGTTTTCAAGTTTAATGCAGCCTAAGTGTCAGTGTTTATAAAGTCTACAGTAGTATACAATAATGCCCTAGGTCAGCTGGCATTATTGTAGTGCAGTGGCTCCCACCTGTAATTCCAGCACTTTGGGAGGCCCGGGAGGAGCATCACTTGAGCCCAGGAGTTTGTGAGCAGCCTGTTTTTATAAAAATTAGCTATTTATGTTTTGTTTTTTGTTTTCTTTTTGAGATACTCTCGCTCTGTTGCCCAGGCTGGAGTGAACTGGTGTGATGTGGCACATTGCAACCTCCACCTCCCTAGTTCAAGTGATTCTCCTGCTTCAGCCTCCCAAGTAGCTGGGATTACAGGTGTGCACCACCACGCCTGGCTAATTTTTGTGTTTTTAGTAGAGATGGGGTTTCACCATGTTGGTCAGGCTGGTCTTGAACTCCTGACCTCAGGTGATCAGCCCACCTTGGCCTCCTAAAGTGCTAGGATTACAGGCATGAGCTATCGTGCCTGGCTATAAATAAATAATTCAAAAATGAATTTTTCTTTCTTTTTTTTTTTTGAGACAGAGTTTTGCTCTTGTTGCCCAGTCTGGAGTGCAATGGCACACTCTTGGCTCACCACAACCTCCACCTCCCAGGTTCAAACAATTCTCCTGCCTCAGCCTCCTGAGTAGTTGGGATTACAGGCATGTGCCACCACGCCCGGCTAACTTTTTTGTATTTTTAGTAGAGACGGGGTTTCTCCGTGTTGGTCAAGCTGGTCTCAAACTCCCGACCTCAGGTGATCCGCCTGCCTTGGCCTCCCAAGGCTGGGATTACAGGTGTGAGCCACTGCGCCCAGCCAAAAATGAAACATTTTTAAAAATGTCCTAGGCCTTCACATTCACTTACCACTGACTCACTAAGCAACTTCCAGTCCTGCAAGTTCCATTCATGGTAAGTGCCCTACATAGGTGTGCCATCTTTATCTTTTATACCATGTTTTTACTATAGGTTTTGAGACGGAGTCTCACTGTGTCGCTTAGGCTGGAATGCTGTGGTGCAATCTCGGCTCACTGCAGCCTCTGCCTCCTGGGTTCAAGCGATTCTTGTGCCTCAACCACTTGAGTAGCTGGGATTATAGGTACACACCACCACGCCTGGCTAATTTTTGTATTTTTAATAGAGTTGGGGTTTCACCATGTAGGCCAGGCTGGTCTCAAACGCCTGACCTCAAGTGATCTGCCTGCCTCAACCTCCCAAAGTGCTGGGATTACAGGCGTGAGCCACCATGCTCAACCTAGATACAAATACTTACCATCTAGTTACAGTTGCCTAAGTATTTAGTACAGTAACAGGCTGCACAAGTTTCTAGCTTTGGAGCAATAAGCTAAGTTTGCATATGTATACTCTGTGATGTTCCCACAATGAAGAAATTGCCTAGGATGCATTTCTTAGAACAGATCTTGGTTGTTACGTGACACATGGCCGTACATGAGTAAAAAGAGACCGGTTTTACCTCTAAGTTTCCTAACTGTAATTTATGCACTGATATTCTCTAGTATTCAGATTTTATTGCCTTAATTATGTACCAAAAAAATTACTTAGTGTACTTGATAATGGCTGGCTGTGTGTCCTGGGAGCAGGAGGAGGCAGGTGGAGATACAGAAAAGTAAAAGGGAAAATATTATCCTGAGATTCACAGTCCCTAAACAAATTCCCCATTGTCTTGCTTGGTGGCAAGAAGTTAGTCACAGGGAAAGAAAACCTCCAGGGGTCTTCCACTTTGGGCTGCCCGAGTGCTTTTTCAGTACATGAATAAATTTATTAAATAAATGTTACTATAAATAGAAAAGTTTTTCAGACTCTATGATATAGTCCACTTATTAGAATAATACTGTAGACAATTGAAGAATGTGAGTAGTTCCTTTTAATTTCCTCCAAGAGAATTTTATCTGTGTATCCTAAGGGAATGGGGGAAGGGAGCAAGGGAATGGTGGTTAGTTCCAGGAAATATTGATTAGCAAGAGCTTGAGTAAGAAGTCGTGGGTGTAGGGATACAGGGTGGGAATACAGGGCAAAGGAACCGGTTCAGTTGTTTCAGTTAGTCACCGAGGAAGCAATGCCACAGCACTTTATTTTTAGGAAATATAAAGCAGATCAGAACAAGTCAAATCTCAGTGGAAAGAAAATGTGTAATTTCAGAGATGAAAGTCAATCTTCTATGGTAACCTCCCAGAACGGAGCTAGCATTTCACATACTAATCCATGCCAAAGGGGAAGTCATCCAAAACACAGCTCAGATCAGGGAGGAAGAGAACTTCTAAAGAATTTGTAGGAAAGTTGTAAAGACAGCAAACATTTGTGGGATAAAAGAGAAATAAGTAAAAGTTAAAGGATCCAAGGACTGTTTTTCCCATAAAAGAAAATAACATGTTACCTAGAAAATAGTGTCCTGCTATTCTGTACGTACAAGGCGTAAAAAAGGAGAAAAAACAAACTGCCTTGAAATACATAATTTTATTTATTTTGGGTGGAACAGGGTCTCAGTTTTCCCCCCAGGCTGGAGTGCAGTTGCAAGATCTTGGCTTACTGCAGCCTCAGCCTCCCAGGCTCAAGTGATCCTCCCACTAAAGCCTTCTAAATAGCTGGACGACAGGCACACACCACCATGTCCAGCTAATTTTTTTAAAATTTTCGCAGAGACAGGGTTTCGCCATGTTGCCCCAGGCTGGTCTCGAACTCCTGGACTTAAGCAATCTGCCCACCCTGGCCCCAAAGTGTTGAGATTACAGAAATGAGCCACCTCACCTGGCTGAAATGCATAAATCTTAAAAAATGCTTATTGTAGGCTGGGCGCAGGTGGCTCATGCCTGTAATCCCAGCTGTTTGGGAGGCCAAGGCAGGCAGATCACCTGAGGTCAGGAGTTTGAGACCAGCCTGGCCTACATGGTGAAACCCTATCTCTACTAAAAATATAAAAATTAGCTGGGCGTGGTGGCAGGTGCCTATAATCCCACCTCTGGAGGCTGAGGAAGGAGAATCACTTGAACCCGGGAGGTGGAGGTTGCAATGAGCCAAGATAGCACCATTGCACTCCAGCCTGGGCGACACAGCGAGACTCTGTCTCAAAAAAAAAAAAAAAAAACCGCTTGTTTTAAAGAAGGTTGTTCAACTGCCGAGTCCTAGCTGCCCTTTGGGGTTGTTAAAAGTAGGGTAAATTCTTTTTTTTTTCTTGTTACATTAGTAACCTTGCCATAGGACTACAAATTCAATAAATGACTTTTCTAGGACTTCCCTTTCCCTGTTAACTAGAGCCAATAACAGGCTGAGGAAGAACCTAGAATAAAAGAGACAACTGTCATTGTAGGTATTTAATCTGACTCCTATCTCTTGTGGTTTGGGGTAAATTATTTCAAGTCTCAGGACTTTATTTTCCATAGTTCCATAATACATACCTCTGTAAAAACTAATTTATAAAAACTTTACCAAGGCACTACTGCAATAGAAAACATTTTGTTAGAAATTGCTACATAAGCACAAAATATTCCTACATCATTAATTGTAACATGTAATTTGTAACTGAATACAAAAAAATACTTCAGCATTACTAGTATTCCAGCAAAGAAAACAAGAGTTAGGCTGAAAAAAAATAAGGTTCAGTTTTATCTGAATTCTTTTCTCTTTACTAATGTTTTGTGATGTTTTGTGAACATGCTATATGATAATTTAAAGCCCAAGTTCCCCAAAGCTGCAGTAGGTATGCAACGCTTATTTCCCTAAAGCATTGTAAGATTACAATGAAAGCCCCATCTCTAACTATTTATCTAACGTTCTGGTGATTCTTCAGTCAAGATGTTGACTGAGAAAGCATGTTTTCTCCTTTGCTCATATTTGTAGAGCTCACATGAACCCCACAAACTTTGAGTCACACATCACAGAGTGTTAGGGCTGGAAGGGCCTTACAGAGGATGCTGTCCAATCTCCTCATATTTCACATTCAAAACCTGGACCCTGAGGAGGGGAAATGTCCATCCGAAGTTTATTAGCCAGGCATGGTGGCTCACGCTGTGATTCCAGCACTTTGGGAGGCCAAGGCAGGAGGATTGCTTGAGCCTAGGAGTTCAAAACCAGCCTGGGAAATATAGTAGGACTCCATCTCTACAAAAAAAAAAAAAAATTAGCCAGGCATGGTGGCACACATCTGTAGTACCAGGTACTTGGAAGGCTGAGGCAAGAGGATTGCTTGAGCCCAGGAAGTTGAGTCTGCACCACTGCACTCCACCCTGGGTGACCCTGTGAGACTCTGTCTCAAAAAAAAAAAAAAAAAAATGTTATATAAAAAAAAAAAAAAAAAAGGCTGATCACTGAAGCAAGTCTTCTGTCACCCTATTAATAATTTAGCATAGTCTGGGCGAATTGGCTCACACTTGTAATCCCAGCACTTTGGGAGGCTGAGCCCAGTGGATCACCTGAGGTCAGGAGTTTGAGACCAGCCTGACCAACATGGTGAAACCACATCTCTACTAAAAATACAAAAATTAGCTGGGCGTGGTGGCACATGCCTGTAATCCCAGCTACTTGGGTGGCTGAGACAGGAGAATTGCTTGAACCTGGGAGGTGGAGGTTGCAGTGAGCTGATAGCGTGCCATTGCACTCCAGCCTGAGCAACAGAGCGAGACTTCATCTCAAAATAATAATAATAATTTAGCATATTTTTGGTGAATTCTGGAAACTGTCAACTAAAAAGTAAGATCAGTTTCTGCCTCTCCTTACACTGTAATTTTTAGACTCAGAAAGATCTATTAATATAAAGGGTGAATGTTTAACTGTCTATCCAGGAAAGAGATTTTTCCCAAAAAAATTCCAGCAGAGGGCAGCAAATTTAAATATGGATCCCAATGCTTAAAATTTATTTGAAGAGAATTACTTTTTTTTTTTTTTCCTGAGACAGAGTCTCTGTCACTCAGGCTGGAGTGCAGTGGCACAATCTCTGTTCACTGCAACCTCCACCTCCCAGGTTCAAGCAATTCTGCCTCAGCCTCCCAAGTAGCTGGGATTACAGGTGTGCACCACCATGCTTGACTAATTTTTGCATTTTTTTTTTTTTTGGTAGAAATGGGATTTCACCATATTGGCCAGGCTGGTCTCAAACTCCTGACCTCAAGTGATCCGCCCAGCTCAGCCTCCCAAAGTGATGGAATTACAGACTGGAGCCACTGCGCCAGGCCTGTTCGTTTTCTTCCTTATCCCACTCTAGAATATACTCTCCATGAGGCAGGGCCATCAGTTTTGCTCACACATATTCCCTAAGCACCTCGGATACTGTGCTAAATATATCTGGGGAATGAATGAAAAAGTTGAAAAGCTCTACTAAGACTAAAATCTCTACACATATGTTCCACAAGGGCCATTTTTTTTTTTTTTTTTTTTTTTTTTTGAATGGGGTTTTTCGTTTTTGCTCCCGGGCAGTGGTCGGGTCTCAGCTCACTACAAGCTCCGCCTCCCGGGTTCACGCCATTCTCCTGCCTCAGCCTCCCGAGTAGCTGGGACTAAAGGCGCTCGCCACCTCGCCCGGCTAGTTTTTTGTACTTTTTAGTAGAGACGGGGTTTCACCATATTAACCAGGATGGTCTCGATCTCCTGACCTCGTGATCCGCCCGTCTCGGCCTCCCAAAGTGCTGGGATTACAGGCTTGAGCCACCGCGCCCGGCCCACAAGGGCCATTTTGTATGTGTGAGTTGAAGTATACATCTTGAACTCCTGACCTCAAGTGACCTGCCTGCCTCAGCTTCCCAAAGTGCTGGACTTAACAGGCGTGAGCCACCGTGCCCAGCCAGAAAATTCACTTTTGTTCTCTCAATATTTCCATAAACTCTGTGTTTCCCAGAGATGGTCAAGGAATTCATGAGCTAAGATAACGTGATAGAGTTGCAGAGAAACAAAAACAACAGAAATAAAGGGCGCTTCTCAGAAACCTTGGCAGAGATGGTCAGAGAGGCACATTTAGTATGAAGCAGTACAAGTTAGTGTTGAAGGATTTAATTCCTAGGAGCCCTACTTGCCTCATCTGCAAACGGGATAATAATTCATAGGGCTTGTCATATGAATGAAATGTAATCATGTGATATGAAAAGCCAATTACTCGGCCGGGCGCGGTGGCTCACGCCTGTAATACCAGCACTTTGGGAGGCCGAGGCGGGCAGATCACGAGGTCAAGAGATCGAGACCATCTGGCTAACACTGTGAAACCGTCTCTACTGAAAATACAAAACATTAGCCGGGTATGGTGCCACGCGCCCGTAGTCTCAGCTACTCAGGAGGCTGAGGCAGGAGAATCGTTTGAACCCGGGAGGCAGAGGTTACAACGAGCTGAGATCGCGCCACTGCACTCCAGCCTGGGTGACAGAACGAGACTCCGTCCCCGCCCCCCCCCCCCAAAAAAAGCCAAGTACTCTGCATAGTTAGCAATCAAAAACTGGAAGCTATTCATTATCCTAATGAACTGAAAAAAACCGCTTTCGCAGCTATAGGGAGGAGACTGTTAGGAGCCAAGGTTCATTTAAAGAGGAGGTAAGGAAAAGCAGCCAAAAAGGTGGGAATAGGGTTTAAGGCGCGTTCGTGGTGATTGAGACCTAGAGTGGGCAGCAAGCCCTCTCTCTGGACAGCCCTCAGGAGCGAGGGGAGCGGGCGCCCAAGGGCCCAGCCGGGGTGCCCGGCAGCCAGGACGCCGAGGCGGAACCCGCAGCCTGGCCCCGGCGTCGGCGCCTCCCCGGCTGCGTAGGGAGCGCAGCCGCGGGGACCGGAGGCGAGGCCGGGGCGGTGCAGGAAGGGCTTCCCTCCAGGGCGCGGTCGCCCTCTTACCTGGCGTTTCCCCTCGCTGGGGTTTTGCCCACCTGACGCCCCCGCAACCCACTGGGGACGGGGCAGACGCTTGGCCTGCTCCCTCCTCCCAGTGGACGCTTCCGTCCCTGTCCCAGCCCATTCTCCAGCCCTAGGACCCTTCCTCTCTTTCCTCCCCTTCCTGTTTCTGGCTCCTTCCGACGAGTTTGGTTTGAACGTTTGAATCAGCCAATCAGCGCCGCGCGCCCCAACTCCGCGGGTGCGGCCTGGCGCAGGCCAGGGCTAGAAGGTGGGGCCGCGGCGGCCCGGGCCAGGGCCCGGGGCCCGCCCTCACGACACGTGGCCGGGAACCGGGTATATAAGGCCCCTCGGGGCCGGCCACCGTTTCACTACTTCTCCCCCGGACTCCTTGGTAGTCTGTTAGTGGGAGATACTTGTCGCCCTTCGCCTCCTTCAGCGCCGCAGACCCCTTCAAGTTCTAGTCATGGTGAGTGGGGTCCCTCGGGGCTGGGGAAGAGTGCGCGTCCCAGGGGACGGCGGGCCCGGGAACTACCGCCTGCACCTCGGGCCTCGCCCAGGACAGTTTCAGATGGTCCCGGTCCCCTCCGGTTAACCTGGCTTGTGGTGGCCGGACTGGAAGGTCGAGTTCACTGGACAGACACCAGTTCGGTCCCGAAGACCTGGCCCGGGTGCCGCCCTCAGTGGAAATGGAAAGCCCACTTGATCCTAGTGAGGGCTTTCCCCGCAGGGCCCGCGACTGTACTAGGGAGGAAGGTCAAGGAGCCTAGTCATTGGCCTCCAAGAACTTAAACTAAAAATCCCTCCCCACGTTTTCTCAAGCGACTTTTCCTTCCCACTGCCTTACGCACCGGGCTCCGGAGGCCCTCGTGCGCTCCCGCACCGACGGTGCAGCACTTCCTGGCGTCCGCTCTCCAGCACCCAGTGACTCGCTGCTGAGTCACCTGTGGCCCGGCCCTGGGGAGAGCTTCCAACTGCGCCAGTCCACCTGAGGATGGAGGCGGGCCCCTCCCTGGAAGGGAATAATTAACTTTCACGTTGCCTAAACCTGCATTTCTGGTGTTAATCTAGTGGTAGGTTTACAGCTGGAGCTTTCTACTTAAGCCGGGTTTAAAAACACGTCCACAAAAGGATATTTTCTTATAAAATCAGAGTTGGCCCGGTGCGGTGGCTCACGCCTGTAGTCCCAGCACTTGTTCGAGACCAGCCTGGCCAACGTGGTGAAACCCTGTCTCTACTTAAAAAAAAAAAAAAAAAAGCTGAGCATGGTGGCGCGCGCCTGTAAGCTACTCGGGAGGCTGAGGCAGGAAAATCGCTTGAACCCAGGAGGCGTAGGTTGCCCTGAGCCGAGATCGCGCCACTGCACTCTCGCCTGGGCGACAGAGCGAAACTCCGTCTCAAAAAAAAACGGAAACCCCAGAGTAAACTAGTACCACGTGTTCTTAGTTCGGTTTTCAAGAAACGTGAAATTATACATAACTTGAGTGTTCTCTATAAAGCTTCCAGAAGTACTGAAAACAACTGTCTTAGGCCGGGCGCGATGGCGTATGTTTGTAATCCCAGCACTTTGGGAGTCCGAGGCGGGAGGACTGCTTGAGTTCAGGAGGTCGAGACCAGACTGGGAAACACGGTGAAACTCCGTCTATACAAAAATTAGCTGGGCATCTTGATGCGCGCCCGTAGCTTCTCGGGAGGCAGGGGTGGGAGGATCTTTTGAGCCTGGGAGGTGGAAGCTGCAGTGAGCCTAGATCCCACCACTGCACTCCAACGAGACCTTATCTCAAAAATACATATATGAATTTAAATATAAAAATCATATGTAAATACATGTATATGTCGCACTGTACAACTTATTGTTTCTTTTCAAGCAATACCAAAAAGATACTGGTAAAAGTGTGATTCACAAAGTAGTTGAGACCCTTTAAAAAGCAGGAGAGCGGCCGGGCGCGGTGGCTCACGCCTGTAATCCCAGCACTTTGGGAGGCCGAGGCGGGTGGGTCACCTGAGGTCAGGAGTTCAAGACCAGCCTGGCCAACATGGTGAAACCCCCGTCTCAACGAAAAATACATAAAAATTAACTGGGCCTGGTGGCGAGCGCCTGTAATCCCAGCTGCTTCAGGAGGCTGAGGCAGGAAAATCACTTGAACCTGGGAGGCAGAGGTTGCAGTGAGCTGAGATGGTGCCACTGTACTCCAGCCTGGGTGACAAGAGTGAAACTCTGTTTTTAAAATAAAAAATTAAAAAAAAAAGAGCGGCAGCAGACTGATTTGGGCGAACACTGGTTAAATTTTCTTGTTTTTTAACGAGAGGAAAGAGCTGCTTATCCAGTGAACACTAGACCAGTTGACTCCACCTGTGCCTCACTTTCTCCCACGTGGCCAGGGGAGAGTGGAAGGTAAGGCAGTGGCTGAGGACATTGCCTGCTAAGCTTCAAGAAGACAGTTTAGGCTGAGCAATGAAAGAAAGATTGTGGGTGCCAAAATAGAAGAAGCATTTAAACAGAAGAAGCATTTTGTTAAAATGAGTGGATCTTAGATATTTTATCTCCTTGGGCCTGGGGGCCATCATGGTGAGGTATCTGGTTATCTCCAGCTTTTTGGGGCTTTGGCGTTTCCAAAGTCCAGTTAAAGATAAACATGATGCCGGGCGTGGTGGCTCACGCCTATAATCCCAGCACTTTGGGAGGCCGAGGTGGGCGGATCACCTGAGGTCAGGAGTTCAACACCAACCTGGCCAACATGGTGAAACCCCATCTCTACTAAAAATAAAAAAATTAGCCGGGAATGGTGGTGGGCACCTGTAATCCCAGCTGCTTGGGAGGCTGAGGCAGGAGAATCACTTGAACCTGGAAGGCGGAGTTTGCAGTGAGCCAAGATCATGCCACTGTACTCCAGCCTGGGCAACAGAGTGAGACTTTTTCTCGAAAGAAAAAGGTAAACATGATGCAATGGTAAATAATCATGGGCTCATTAGAACAAACTACTCCTGTTCTCCCACAGACCTGGAGCTGGGCAAGTAGACACAGGTGATACTGAGCTTGCTGATGTGGTCAGGAGACCTTGATTATTTCATGGGGAGTGTAGGCGGGAAGGAGGTTAAAGGTTGTGAGTAATTAGGGTTTTATTATCTCTTGGGTTATGAGACCAGGCCCTTTGAGAATTTATCGAGTGCTCTGCCAGTCTCCAAAGTGGCTAATCTGACTTATGATGAAATACTAAACACCTGTTTTGTGTTTCTGTTAAGTCTGTGTGTACAGATTCTGTTTGTTGCCTTATTTTACTAAGCAGGTGTGGGTTTGGTAACTTCTAACCATATTTTGCATTGGCCCCTCTGGCCCTTCTAAATTGGTCTACCTCAAAAAATATATATATAGAGAGAGAGAGACACAGACTGACTGAGTCTTGGCTCTGTTTCCCAGGCTGAAGTGCAGTGGTGAGATCTCTGCAGTCGCCGCCTCCTGGGTTTGGGTTCAGGTGATTCTCATGCCTCAGCTTACCCCAAGTAGCTGGGACCTACAGGCGCACACCACTGTGCCTGGATAATTCTCGTATTTTTTTTTTTTTTTTTTTTTTGGAGACGGAGTCTTGCTCTGTCGCCCAGGCTGGAGTGCAGTGGCCGGATCTCAGCTCACTGCAAGCTCCGCCTCCCGGGTTCACGCCATTCTCCTGCCTCAGACTCCCGAGTGGCTGGGACTACAGGCGCCTGCCACCACGCCCGGCTAGTTTTTTGTATTTTAGTAGAGACGGGGTTTCACCATGTTAGCCAGGATGGTCTCGATCTCCTGACCTCGTGATTCGCCTGTCTCGGCCTCCCAAAGTGCTGGGATTACAGGCTTGAGCCACTGCGCCCGGCTAATTCTCGTATTTTTAGTAGAGACGGGGTTTCAGCATGTGGCCAGGCTGGTCTTGAACTCCTGACCTCAGGTGATCTGCCCACCTTGGCCTCCCAAAGTGCTGGGATTACTGGTGTAAGCCAGCACCTGGCCGGAAACAACTAATTTCTTAACCTATCAGTAAAGTCTTGGTAACATTTCTAGCCTTTATTATTATGGTCTTCCCTCTCCCGGAGATGTTTTGATGGTGAAGGAAAAATGTTCTTCCTTTTTTTTTTTTTTTTTGAGACGGAGTCTCGCTCTGTCGCCCAGGCTGGAGTGCAGTGGCCAGATCTCAGCTCACTGCAAGCTCCGCCTCATGGGTTTGCGCCATTCTCCTGCCTCAGCCTCCCGAGTAGCTGGGACTACAGGCGCCCACCACCTCACCCGGCTAGTTTTTTGTATTTTTTTTTTAGTAGAGACGGGGTTTCACCGCATTAGCCAGGATGGTCTCGATCTCCTGACCTCGTGATCCGCCCGTCTCGGCCTCCCAAAGTGCTGGGATTACAGGCTTGAGCCACCGCGCCCGGCAATGGTGAAGGAAAAATGTTCTTCCTAACAGATTCTTCTACATGGTTAAAAAGCTGCCTCTGACCACAGTTTTTAAAATACAGCTAACTGCTGCTTATCCAGCATTTTCTTCATGAGTCATATGGCTGTAGTTTGCTGGTTTAAGCTGGTTTTAAAGGAGGGAGGGAGAAGCTTTTGTCTCCCAAAGAATAGGATTAAAGCAGGACCAGAATGAGCTCAGTAGTTACACAATCATTCAGAGAATGAATCAGAGCTGGAAAGGGGAATTTTGCCTTAGTTTAAGGAATCATATCTACTGTGGCTACAAAGCAATGGTCTGGTCTTGCCGAGTAGTTCATGAACATATCTTTGGTTTTCCAAGGCATTTTTGCTGAATTAGGTCTTCAAAAATTTTTACTTTTGAAAGTAGTCCCTGAGCAGGAGTGGCCTGCTGAAAAATGGTTATCTTTTTTGTTTGAGATGGAATCTCTGTCACTCAGGCTGGAGGGCAGTGGTGTGATCTCAGCTCACTGCAGCCTCCACCTCCTGGGTTCAAGTGATTCTCCTGCCTCAGTCTCCCAAGTAGCTGGGACTTACAGGTGTGTGCCACCATGCCCGGCTAATTTTTTTTTTGTATTTTTAGTAGAGACACAGTTTTGCCATGTTGGCCAGGCAGGTCTCGAACTCCTGACCTCAGGTGATCACCTGCCTCAGCCTCCCAAAGTACTGGGATTACAGGCGTGAGTCACTGCGCCCAGCCAGTTATCTGTCTTGAAGGTTAATCAGTCATTAGGTGTGAATCATTCCTAAATGTCCCATCTGATGTATCATATCCTGACATTTTCCTTTCTTCCTCCCACAGCGTGAGTGCATCTCCATCCATGTTGGCCAGGCTGGTGTCCAGATTGGCAATGCCTGCTGGGAGCTCTACTGCCTGGAACATGGCATCCAGCCTGATGGCCAGATGCCAAGTGACAAGACCATTGGGGGAGGAGATGATTCCTTCAACACCTTCTTCAGTGAGACGGGCGCTGGCAAGCATGTGCCCCGGGCCGTGTTTGTAGACCTAGAACCTACTGTCATTGGTGAGTTGACCTCAGTAATCCAAGTGAGATCCCAGGGTGCTGGGACAGGAGGTCTGTCCTGGGGGCTCCGCTAGTCACCCACTCACCCACTCTTTCCCTCTCCCCTGCTCCTCACCGTCATCTTCTCCAGATGAAGTTCGCACTGGCACCTACCGTCAGCTCTTCCACCCTGAGCAACTCATCACAGGCAAGGAAGATGCTGCCAATAACTATGCCCGAGGGCACTACACCATTGGCAAGGAGATCATTGACCTCGTGTTGGACCGAATTCGCAAGCTGGTAAATATAGTACTTTAAATAAAGTGGGGCAAGAGTTTCTTTTGTGGTTCTGAGACCAAACTACAAAAATCATTCTTTGCAACTGAAATGAGACTATTGGCATTGCAACTAAAATGCAACTGCTCACTAAATTAATTGGATCTCTGAACCAGATGGTCTTGGGTTTATGGGATAACTATGGGGTAGGAGGAAGTGCTCATTAGCCTATTTTGATTCAAGCTGAGACACCCCTTTTGAGGTCATCTTAGTCACACTGAGTAGGTGGCTGACTTCTATATACAACTAATTGATTAAAGTCACTTAAAAAATCTGGACTGGTTCCTTCATGTCAATAAAGTTCAGAGAACAAGAAGCCAGTGTCACACTGACAAGAAACAGCCAACAGTGGAAACTTCTAGTACAGCTGAAAGTGGAGTCGGGAGCTTCCTTATGAAGTGTGCTGTTTGGATCACTTTAAGAGCCTGGCAATCAGATGACTCTTTGCTCCTTAGGCATGTGGGAAGCTTGTAAGTAATTAACCAGAGATCAAGCATGATGGCCTGGGCAGAGTAACTTGTCAAGAAAATCACATTGTATTTTAAGCCCAGCCATGACTGCTCCATTCTAAAAAAAGAATGGCCTCATCATTCATGGCTTCATACTTTCCTCAAATGTTTACGTAGTCTTCCCAGAAAAACTGGACTGGTGTTTCCTATGCTTAAAAACTAAGCTTTAGTTACAAGCACTGACTTGGAAATCAGGACCTGCCTTTAGGGACAAATAAACCTAGTAGCTAGTTAGGGTTCTGGAGTGAGGTTTATTGCCTGCCAAAATAATTGCATTTGTCCTTAGCGTTACTGGGTTCACAGGGGGCTTAATGGGTGTAATTGGTAGGTGAGAGTCTGTCTTGTGCATTGATCTCATGTAGTTTATGGACCCACAGGCTATGAGGGAGCTGAGTAGAGATGTTCACAAATCTGAGGCCCATCACTTGGAGAAGCAAGAGTTTACAACAGAATACTTTATTTGGAAGGTCAAAATCATTCCTTCTTAAAGTAGCAATTTGCTAACCAAAATAGCCCAGTTAGGTGGAAGAAATCCCCAACAATCTGAGGTCTCATGGAATTGTGGTTGTGTCACTTTACCCGAAATGAATGGACTTCTTGGTACCTGGTATCATATATTGGGTGCTTACTGTGCCAAGCACTATGCTAAGTACTTATTTAATTCACAACCTAAGGTAGATTACTATTCTCATTTAATCAGTGGAAAAACTGAGAAATGAATGTGGTCATACAGTAAGGAACTGGTACAGCCGGATCCTGACACAGCCTGACTCCAGTACCAGGGTGTTAGAACTTTGGCTATTCTGTTGTTCCACCTCAGAAAGCAGCTGCCAAATCTTTATAAGACATCCACTGTACTGGGCTGGTGATCCTGGGCCTGCCCCTTAGGAGCGCTCCAACTAAGAAACTGCCCTGTTCTGTGGCCACAGCAAGGGAATCAGAGGCTGCCCTCCCAGTTACCAAAACTTGAGTCGTGTATGCAAGCCTAGACCTTGTAATTCCTCTGCCTGAGGAAGTAGTTCATCTTAAAATAGTCTTAGCAGAGGTTTTCTGCTCAAGGACTTGATTGTGAAAAGTTGCTCTGAATCACTTAGCACTTAGAAGCTTTTGTTTTGTTTTGTTTTGTTTTGTTGTAAGACAGAGTCTACTCTGTCATCCAGGCTGGAGTGTAGTGGCATGATCATCAGTCTTGAATGCATGGGCTCAAATGGTCCTCCCACCTTGGACTCCCAAAGTGTTGATTACAGGCATGAGCCACTGCACCTGGCCCAGAAGAGTTTTAAAATTGGAATTGGTGTAGCCATAGATTTATAGAAGTCCTCTGCAGGTTTCACAACAATGTCTCGCAACACTAAAATGAAACGTTTTTATTTTGCAGGCTGACCAGTGCACCGGTCTTCAGGGCTTCTTGGTTTTCCACAGCTTTGGTGGGGGAACTGGTTCTGGGTTCACCTCCCTGCTCATGGAACGTCTCTCAGTTGATTATGGCAAGAAGTCCAAGCTGGAGTTCTCCATTTACCCAGCGCCCCAGGTTTCCACAGCTGTAGTTGAGCCCTACAACTCCATCCTCACCACCCACACCACCCTGGAGCACTCTGATTGTGCCTTCATGGTAGACAATGAGGCCATCTATGACATCTGTCGTAGAAACCTCGATATCGAGCGCCCAACCTACACTAACCTTAACCGCCTTATTAGCCAGATTGTGTCCTCCATCACTGCTTCCCTGAGATTTGATGGAGCCCTGAATGTTGACCTGACAGAATTCCAGACCAACCTGGTGCCCTACCCCCGCATCCACTTCCCTCTGGCCACATACGCCCCTGTCATCTCTGCTGAGAAAGCCTACCATGAACAGCTTTCTGTAGCAGAGATCACCAATGCTTGCTTTGAGCCAGCCAACCAGATGGTGAAATGTGACCCTCGCCATGGTAAATACATGGCTTGCTGCCTGTTGTACCGTGGTGATGTGGTTCCCAAAGATGTCAATGCTGCCATTGCCACCATCAAGACCAAGCGTACCATCCAGTTTGTGGATTGGTGCCCCACTGGCTTCAAGGTTGGCATCAACTACCAGCCTCCCACTGTGGTGCCTGGTGGAGACCTGGCCAAGGTTCAGAGAGCTGTGTGCATGCTGAGCAACACTACAGCTGTTGCCGAGGCCTGGGCTCGCCTGGACCACAAGTTTGACCTGATGTATGCCAAGCGTGCCTTTGTTCACTGGTATGTGGGTGAGGGGATGGAGGAAGGCGAGTTTTCAGAGGCCCGTGAGGACATGGCTGCCCTTGAGAAGGATTATGAGGAGGTTGGAGCAGATAGTGCTGATGGAGAGGATGAGGGTGAAGAGTATTAACCTGTGTGCTGTACTTTTACACTCCATTGTCTTGGAACTGTCTTATTTTTGTTCTGTAAATGTCTATTGCCCTACATTGTTAATAAAAGTGATGTTTCCATTTTAAATGTCTAGCTGACTTAAATACTTGATCCAGTTAAAGTTGGATGTATGAGGCTGGTAGATGAACCACCTGACTTGAGGGTCTTGCTCTGTTGCCCAGGCTGGAGTGCAGTGGCATGATCATAGCTCATTGCAGCCTTGAGCTCCTGGGCTCATGTGATTCTCCTGCCTCAGCCTCCTGAGTAGCTGGGGACTACAGGTGCATACCACCATGCCCAGCTATTTTTCTTGTAGAGATGGGTTCTTGCTATGCTGCCCAGGGTAGTCTTGAACCGGCTTCAAGTGATCCTCCTGCCTCAACCTCTCAAAGTTTTGATTATAGGCATGAGCCACTGCCCAGCTTGTTGGTTTATCTGTTTTTAATTTGGGCCTGAAGTGAGTGGTTATAGAATCATTTTGTAAGCAAGGAAACAAGTTCAGATTGAGCCAGTGCTTCTAACAAAAATGGATGTGAATCAACAGTAGATACTAAAATACAGGTTTGGGGTCAACCTGGTGGCTCATGTACTTCGGGAGGCCAAGTTGGGTGATCACTTGAGCCACCGGAGTTCGAGACCAGCCTGGGCAACATGATGAAACCCCATCTCTACCAAAAAAAAATGTGTGTGGTAGGGTTAGGGTATAGGGCACGTGCCTATAGTCCTAGCTACTTGGGAGGCTGAGGTGGGAGGACCACCTGAGCCCAAGGAGGTTGAGGCTGCAGTGAGCAGTGATTGTACGACTGCATTCCAGCCTGGGTAACAGGGAGACCCCTGACTCGCATTTAAAAACAAAATGCAGGTTCTAAATCTATAGGCCTGAGGTGAGGCTTCAGACATGTCTTAATTGTTTTTTCTTTGAGATAGTCTCTGTTGCCCAGACTGCAGTGCAATGGCATCATCATAGCTCACCGCACCCCCTTGACCCGGGCTAAGCCATCCTCCCACCTCAGCCTCCCAAGTAGCTGGGACTAAAGGTGTGTGGCACCATGCCTGGCTGATTCTTGTAATTTTTTTTTTTTTTTTTTTTTTTTTTGGTGGAGATGGGGTTTGCCATATTGCTTAGGCTGGCCTTGAATTCCTGGGCTCAAGCAGTCCTGCCTCCCAAAGTGCTGGGATTACAGAAGTGGGCCACCACACCTGGCCCCTAGATACTTTTTTTTAATAACCTCCCAAATGATGCTGTTGGTCTGATGTGACCACATGTACAGTAGCAAAGGGTTAGATAACAGTAAACGTTGGAGCCAAAATTCAGGTGCCCAGCCACACTGCCAGAACTATTGCTGTCAGTCTTTAATAAAGTATTGGTCGCATGAGAAGGGCTTGGAATCCTGATTTATTCCATACTTAGCTGAAACCTACAATGGCAAACATGGTTTGCACTGAAGGGGTTATTGCTTAGAGAAAGTGAAGCTGTCAGACAAAATACCAGTCACTGGTTTTTCATGCTTGACCCAAATTGTATGTCATGGAGATTATTTAAAGTAGGAGTAATATGCATGTGTATGAAAGATTGGAGAGGGGTGAGTTCTCTGATTTGGACTTTTTTCCAAGCACCTGTTGGAGGACCGTGGTTCTTGAGAGCAGACGGGTGAAGGGGCATGAGTGTTACACGTAGCTGGAGAGCTTGGTGCATGGTACTCAGTTGAACTCTGAGCAATGGGAAAGGACAATGACTAAAAGGTCAGGCTTCATGCAGAAGGGAGGAATCGGTTTTGGTGCCTGGGTGCTTGCGTGAGTGGGAATGCCTAATGAGTGGCAGCAGATGGGCCCTGGGGGCACAGTTGCAGACATAACTCACCTCTCCTCCGTGACTTTATTCTGATGGTACCCAGTTACCATCCCTTTCCCAAAGGTGTTTTGTATCCCTTACCCATTGCTCACTTTAGCCCCTTTACTGTGAGAATTGCATCTGAAAGATGTGTATGTTTAAGGCCAGCGCTGGGATTCACAGCTGCAATCCCAGCACTTTGGGAGGCCAGGGTGAGAGGATTGCTTAAACCCAGGAGGACCAGCACCTGGGCAACAATGGAGACCTTGTCTCTATTTCGAGCATGTTTTTGGCTGGGTACGGTGGCTCACGCCTGTAATCCCAGCACTTTGGGAGACTGAAGCGGGTGGATCACTTGAGCTCAGGAGTTGAAGACCAGCCTGGGCAATATGGCGAAACCCTGTCTCTACTAAAAATACAAAAAATTAGCTGGGTGTGGTGGTGCACATCTGTGGTTCCAGCTGCTTGAGAGGCTGAGGTGGGAGGATTGCTTGAGCCTGGGAGGTGGAGGTAGCAGTGAGTTGAGATCGTGCCACTGCACTCCAGCCTAAGGGACAACTATTTTTTTCCCTTAAAAAAATTTTAAAGTCTCAAAAAAAATTTTAAATGTATATATTGTATTTGAATACATAGCACAGCATGCTTTTGCAGCCTGAGATGCCTCAACTATGTGCTCAGGATGATTTTATAGAGCATTTGTCAAGAGCAACTATGGTTTTATGTCCTTCGGGGCAAGGTAAGACCCCAGCACAAATTCAGCCACTGCTACTTCTCAGATACACCAGGTTCTTCCTGCAGCCTGGGCAGGGGAACGGGGTGGGATACCTGGAAAGAAGGTGAACCTTGAAGACTCCGGCCAGCCTGCCAGAGGGGATTTCGAGACCTTCCCAGCCCAGGAGATCTGCTGACTGCCATAGTGCAAGCACTGGAGGAAATGGGACACCCACGTATGAAAAGGAGCAGATAAATCACAAAGCTTAGGCGAGTGTGACACCCCATGATACTAGCATTTCCCAAGCAGGGTGCCATGAGAATGGGATTCAGGGTGTGTATATAGGATCCTTTTGGCTTTTAGAATGACATGGTGGAACCTGGAAAGCCTGACTCACCCATCCTCCCTGGGGCCAGTCACCCCGGCCAGGAGCAGCCCCCTCCATTTACCTCTGTACACCTTACAGATGAATTATTTTCTACACGTGCCAAGATGTGAAAAAGGTTGGAAAGCTTTAAGCAGCCGCAGAGGTCTGGGGTGAAAGAAGGTGAGAGAAGAGTTTAGCTGAGAAGAAATATTCCAGTAGAATAGAGCCTGGGGAATTGGAAGAGCAAAGTGCCAGTGGCTGGGTGGGGGGGCATTTGTCCTTGTAAAGATGATTTCCCCCTCCTGTGTTGGAGGGAAAGTGAATAGAAGTTAGCCTGCAGCAAGAACAAATATACCCCAAGGTCTAGGTCACTGCTTTGTGGCTGACAATCATCTGATCTGCCCTTGAGCACAAATGGAAAGTCTGGACCCAGAGCTGCAGCTGATGCTGATGCTGAGGCCACTGAGGCTTGATGGGAATAAATGGACACAGCCTAAGAGGATGTGGGCTCCTGAGGCTGGCGGCGGCCCCCGGTTCCGGCTGTCTGGACAGAGGGCTTAGACTGCTCTCACCTGACCTGGCCAGAGAAGCAACCTGCTTCCCCCACACAGAGGCCGCTGACCACTAAGAGGTGAGTGTGTCTGGGCAGAGGTGCTTTGGGCTGGGATGAGGAGGGGGATAACGACTTTGAGGGGCTGAGGGCCTGCCTGTCCACCAGTCACTGTGTTTGGGAAGCAGCTGGCAAGTGACTCTTCAGCAGGAATCTGTCGGGCCAGAGGATGGCCAAGTGGGTTACGCAATTACAAATCTGTCTTCAGGCCTCTGACTGCTGGAAGGTGGTGTGACAGTCCTGGGTGAGGCTGAAGGAGGTCAGGGGAGGCGTTGTCAGGGTGGGAGGAAAAGGTGCCTTCACATTTTCCACAACACCCTGGGAGGTGATGTTATTATGCCCACTTCCATAGCTCAGAGAGATTGAATATCTAACCTAAGGCTACAGAATGAGTGGCAGAACTGAAATTTGACCACAGAGCTCTGGCTCCAAAGCCTAGGCTCACTCAACTCTGTTGCCCAGCCATTGAGGAGCCCCAGGGGAAATCAGCTCTGCCCCTGGCAGCCTTTCCAGTCCTGGGGGGATAGTGCCACCTCCCAGGCCCCTTTGCGCATGAGACCAACAGGGGCCAGCCCTCACATGAGCACTGGATGGAGCTGTAGTCGCAGAGAGATCTCATCATGCCAATGATTGTCAGAAAACCTCCCAGGAGCCCGGTTCCTGGGCCCAGGTGGTAGCTCGCTGACCTTAAATGGCAAAGCCAGCTGGTCCCCACTGTCCAGGCTGTAGCTTCTCTAGTGAGGGGGCATTTTTGTCCAGGCCTCCCTCTGAACTCTATTCTTAGGTCACGGGGAGATACAGTGTCCTTGCAGGATGGCTGCTGCCACCTGCCTGGTCTCCTGCCAACAGGGACACCAGCTGAGGCATAGGCAGGACAGTGCACACCTGGAGCCTCGCTCCTCTACGCCCTGGGGCCAGAGTGGTCAGTGCCCGTCAGCTGAGGCCGCAAGGTGAAGCTGGCAGAGATGACCCAGGCAGATGTCCCCTAGGGCCCAATGCCAGGGTGACTGTCTAGGAGACACAAGGCAGCAGAAGCTGAAGAGAAAATAGACCCTTGGGTGTGGGGGCTGTGGAGCAGGAGCAGGCCCTGGCCCTGTGAAATATGTCCCCTTTGCTGACATCTCATTAGCCTGTCACTGCCCCTTTCAAGCCAAGAATCTAGTGCCCCTGAATTTGTCAATGTCAGCCCCGAGCAGGTTTTGGGAAAACAGTTCTTTCCTTCTCTACACTCCCTCCGAGTCTGCAGCAGGAGAGCAATAGTCAGAATCAATGAACCTTCCAGAGCTAGAGACATGTCTGCTTTAGTCATAATACAAAAAATGCTTTTAAACACTAGTTTCACCACTGGATTGTTTTTCTCTCTCTATTTTTATTTTATTTATTTATTTATTTTTATTTTATTTTTTTTGAGACAGTCTCACTCTGTCGCCAGGCAGGAGTGCAGTGGCGCGATCTCAGCTCACTGCAACCTCCGCCTCCTGGGTTCAAGTGATTCTCCTGCCTCAGGCTCCCAAGTAGCTGGGACTACAGGCATGTGCCACCACGCCCAGCTGATTTTTGTAGTTTTGGTAGAGACAGGGTTTCATTATGTTGGCCAGGATGGTCTCCTTCTCCTGACCTCGTGATCCACCCGCCTTGGCCTCCTAAAGTGTTGGGATTACAGGTGTGAGCCACCACGCCTGGCCTCTTCCTCTTTTAAAATTGGAACAGACTGGCCGGGCGCGGTGGCTCAAGCCTGTAATCCCAGCACTTTGGGAGGCCGAGATGGGCGGATCACAAGGTCAGGAGATCGAGACCATGGTGAAACCCCGTCTCTACTAAAAATACAAAAAATGAGCTGGGTGCGGTGGCGGGCGCCTGTAGTTCCAGCTACTCGGGAGGCTGAGGCAGGAGAATGGCGTGAACCCAGGAGGCGGAGCTTGCAGTGAGCCAGGATCGCGCCACTGCACTCCAGCTTGGGCGACAGAGCGAGACTCCGTCTCAAAAAAAAAAATAAAATAAAATAAAATTGGAACAGACTATAAAGGTTTTACAGAATATAAAGGTTTCCTAATTACACAAAGATCTTGTCTACAGAAATTAGTTTAACTCATGGAGGAGGACAGGTATGAATGAAACCTCACTCTGTCTCCCTTCAACCTCTCTGCACACTGCTCTATTTTTATCAAATATCTCCTTTGGCTTCCAAGAGATGTCTAGTCCAAGAGTAAACTAATACTGAAATGCCCTTGGCAAAGGTAATTCAATTATACTATTCTGGCAATCGTCTCCAGTTTTTTGTTTGTTTTTCTTTTCTTTCTTTTTTTTTCAATACAGAGTCTTGCTCTGTCACCCAGGCTGGAGTGCAGTGGCGCCATCTCAGCTCACTGCAACCTCTGCCTCTTGGGTTCAAGCGATTCTCCTTCCTCAGCCTCCCGAGTAGCTGGGGTTACAGGTACCCACTACCACTCCTGGCTAATTTTCGTATTCTTAGTAGAGACAGGGTTTCACCATGTTGGCCAGGCTGGTCTCGAACTCTTGACCTTGTGATCCGCCCGCCTCGGCCTCCCAAAGTGCTGGGATTACAGGCATGAGCCACCATGCCCGGCTATTTTTCTTTTTTTTAAATTGAGCCTGATACTTGCTAAGTTTATTTTTTTAGAAACTGAGTCTTGCTACATTGCCCAGGCTGGCCTTGACCTCCTGGTCTCAAGCACTCCTCCCACTTCAGCCTCCTGTGTAGCTGTGACAACAGCACACCACACCGGGCTTCATTTTCAACTTTTAAGTTTTATTCATCTATTATTTTTGGAACACCTATTTGGTGCAAGTCACTGTGCTTGGTACTATAGGAAATATATTTAGCTTTTTGCTTCTCAGATTTTAGAGACAGACCACACATGCATAATCCCAATTCGAGACAGTATATGCCACACGTCACAGAAGAGGCTGTCATAGGCAGTAGCCATTGTTGCATAGCTACTTCAAAGCCATTCCCAGCTTGTTCCACTTGCCAACACAACCCAGCTCTGTCCCGGTGTGGGACACCATGTGCATCAGAGGGGCTGGGCTTCACCACCAGGGTGAACCTTCCCCTAAGCCAATCAAGGTAATTCCAGTTGTTTTGCCAGGGTCTGGTTAAGGAACCAGCATGTGATGTAATTATGGAAATGAGAGGTGAGGTAATGTCTGCCAGTTGGGGGTTGGAAGGAAGATACTCTTGCAAACATTTCCTTGCTCTTATAAAAGAACTCAGGGAAAGGATTTTCCTTTTGCAGCCCTGGGCATTACTGTGTGAGTACATTGTGCTTGTGCTTGTGCCTGGTGCTTGAGTTTGCTGCAGCTGTCTTGTGACCAGAAGGGGACAAACACGAGGACAAAAGCTACTGCTCAGAGCAAGGCAACACAGAAAGCTGAAAAGAGCATGGGTCCCGATAGAGTGCTAAGCCCCTGAATTAACCAACCTTGACACCAAACCTTGCTCTGCTGCTGAAGTTTTTACAAGACTTTAAGTCCCTTTATTGTTTAGGACATTTTGATTTGGGTCTTCTTTTGTTTCCTGCCAAAAGCATTCTAACTAACATTAAAGCCTTATGTAATTATTAATATAATTTTTTTTTCCTTATTTTATGCTGGGCGCGGTGGCTCATGTCTGTGATCCCAGCACTTTTGGAGGCTGAGATGGGTAGACCACTTGAGGTCAGGAGTTCAAGGCCAGCCTGGGCAACATAGCAAAACCCTGTCTCTACAAAAATAAATAAATAAATAAATAATAAAATAAAATAAAATAAAATAGAAGAAGCAGGGCATAGTAGTGTGCGCCTGTGGTCCCAGCTATTCCAGAGGCTGAGGTGAAAGGGCTTGAACTGAGTCCAGGAGGCAGTGAGCTGTGACCATGCCATTGCACTCCAGTCTGGGCGACGGAGCAAGACCTTGTCTCAAAAAAAAAAAAAAAAAAAATTTTTTTCTGTATTTTCTTCTTCCTCCTCCCCTCCTCTTCCTCCTCCTCCTCTTTCTCCTCCTCTTCCTCCTTCTTTTGCAGTAGAAACAGGGTTTTGGCAGGGCATGGTGGCTCACGCTTGTAATCCCAGCAATTTGGGAGGCCGAGGTGGGCAGATCACTTGAGGTCAGGAGTTTGAGACCAGCCTGGCCAATATGGTGAAACCCCATCTCTACCAGGTGTGGTGCCATGAGCCTGTAATCCCAGCTACTCAGGAGGCTGAGGCAGGAGAATCACTTGAACCCAGGAGATGGAGGTTGCAGTGAGTCGAGTCGCACCACTGCACTCCAGTCTGGGCGACAGAGCAAGACTCTGTCTCAAAAAAAAAGAAAAAAAATAAACGGGGTTTCACCATGTTGCCCAGGCCGGTCTCAAACTCCTGAACTCAAGAAATTCACCTTCCTCAGACTCCCAAAGTGCTGGGATTACAGGTATGAGCCACTGTGCCTGGCCAGAAATTTGTAGTAAAATAATTAATAATAAAAATATGAAGGCCCTGCTTTCATTCAGGCCAAAAAGTATTAAGGCCCTTTTGAATTTGCAGAACCCCTTTGCCAGTGCAAACCTTGCCTTGGGCGAGTGAAGATCCTGTCCCCTCTTTCTTTCCTCATATGTTGCCTTCTTCCGCCTGTAGTTCCTGGTCCACCAAATGGATCTGCTTTTTCCTTCCAGTCTTCCCAGGTGCCTTTGCCAAACTCAAACCATAAATAAAAAGAACACAGACACCAGGCATGGTGGCTTCTGCTGTAAAACCAACACTTTGTGAGGCTGAGGAGGAAGGATTGCTTGAGGCTAGGAATTTGAGACCAGCCTGGCAACATAGCGAGACCCTGTCTCTACACAAAATGTAAAATTACTCAGGTGCTGTGGCACGCACCTATAGTCCCAGCTACTCGGGATGATGAGGTAGGAGGATTGACTGAGCCTGGGAGATCAAGGCTGCAGTGAGCTGTGTTCATGCCACTGTGCTCCAGCCTGGGTGAGAGGGCAAGACCCTGTCCCAAGGAAAAAAAAAAAGGATAGAACATCTGCAAGTTCAAACAGTGTGCCATCTCCTTTTTTTTTTTTTTTTTTTTTTTTTGAGACCGAGTTTCGCTCTTGTTGCCCAGGCTAGAGTGCAATGGCGCGATCTCAGCTCACCGCAACCTCCGCATCCCAGGTTCAAGCGATTCTCCTGCCTCAGCCTCCCAAGTAGCTGGGATTACAGGCGCCTACCACCCTGCCTGGTTAATTTTGTATTTTTAGTAGAGACGGGGTTTCTCCATGTTGGTGAGGCTGGTCTCAAACTCCCAACCTCAGGCGATCCACCCGCCTCAGCCTCCCAAAGTGCTGGGATTACAGGCGTGAGCCACCGTGCCTGGCCTCATCTTCTTCCTTTTTACATACAGCTATGAGTGAGGCCTGTGGCCTGATGTGAGGGGGTAGAGAAGAGCAAGGAGGCTCCACCCTGAAGGAATGCCCCACTCCTAGGTACCCATCAGAATGAGCCTGACCCCAGGGCAATGCAACAGCTTCCAGAGCCTCCCATACTATTTCAGACCAAGGATCTTGTAGACACAGAGAGGTGCAGGGTGACGTGGATGAGACCCAGACCCGACTCTGAGGGCTCTGGGATGTGAATGGGGTTAGCTGACTGGTTGCTCCCCGTGTGGAGGCTCTGGGGCCTGTGAGAAGAAAAAGCCCAAGTTTCCATTTCTGGCCCATTGGTTTCCTCTATTCTTCCTCCTCCCCTCTTTCCACTACCTGTCACCTCCATTTACCTTCTCCTCTCCCCTCCTCTCTTCCCCCTTCATTTCCCACTTCCCTCTCTCTCCCATTCAACTCTCCCTTTTCCTGTCTCTATCTCCTCTGCCACTGCCCTCCCCTCCAGCCAGGGGCCAGCACAGATAGCCGAGTACTACAGAAAGAATCCAATTAGAGAGTGAGAGAATGTTCTTCTTTTGTTGTTTTTGTTTTCTGAGATAGGGGCTCCCCTGGTCACCCAGGCCGGCGTGCAGTGGCACAATCATAGCTCACTGCAGCCTCAACCTCCTGGGCTCAACCAATTCTCCCACCTCAGCCTCCCAAGTAGCTGGGACTACAGGTGTGCACCACCATGCCCAGCTAATTTTTAAATTTTTTGTAGAGACAGGGTCTCCCTATGTTGCCCAAGCTTGTCCTGAGCTCCTGGGCTCAAGCAATTCTCCTGCCTTGACCTCCCAAAATGTTGGGTTTACAGGCATGAGTCGCTGTGCCTGGCCAAGAGAATTTCTGACAGACATTGCCCATCAGGTCACTCTGGGTGTGAGAGCCACTGACTCCAGAAGCTCAGTCCTGGTGGCAGCTGTCAAACCAACACCTACATAGCCTGCAAGCAGAGGGCAGGCGGGGCAGTTTGTAGGGCTTCAGACCCTGTGAATTTGTCTGTTCAGCTGTCACCCAACCTCTCCCTGCAAGAGGCAGGGTGAGACGGATGGCAGAGTGTCGTGACTGAAGAAGAGCTTCTGACAACTGTCCTGATGGGCACAGGCCCCTGCCCTGTCTCATGTCAGGCACACGCATGTGCTCCAGTCACTGCCTGGGAAAAGGCATAACCATGTACCAGGGTAAGATTTCTCCCCGGCTCACAGAATTGCAAGTATTGCTCCCCCTCAGCATCTTCAGCAGGAAATAGGGGGTTGGGGATGAGGGGCTGTGCCTGGTGATCCCAGTTTTCCTCCTTCACTAATCTTCCAGGGTTCCAGGCTGAGGAGCTCAGAGGTTGTGTGGAGGAGAGAGGGGGATAACAGATGGGCCCACATCAGGGCTGCACCTCCTCTTGGACAGTCCCAGTACTCAGAGTTGGCAGGGGTGAGGAGGATCGCTGCCCTCCTTGGACACCCCGACTGTGGTCTACTCTAAAAATCCTCCCTTTACCTGGGGAGGAGATTGCAGGCACGCTCCACCTCCAGCACGGTCCTGAAGTGGGTTGTCCCCACTTCCCCCTGCCCTTTCCTTCCTGGGTAAAGGGATGACTGCTCATTCCCACCCAGAGGATCTTGGGGCATCCCCCTGAGAAGGAAGAGCTTAGGACTCCTTCCCCACTCCACAAAGAGCAGTTAAAAAATAAAAACATAAATTCAAAACGCAAACAAAGGCTACTCTGGGCACACTGCCTATGGGGTAGCCTATATCCATAGGGGGCTGTTTAAAAAGTAAAACAACAATAACAACAAAAAACAAAAAGAACTACTGGGGGCAGTGGTCTGAGACCCACCCCTGTCTTTAATAAATGTCTATTTTATTTTATTTTTAATGGAGTTTCACTCATTGTTGCCCAGGCTGGACTGCAGTGACATAATCTCAGCTCACTGCAACCTCCGCCTCCTGGGTTCAAGCGAGTCTCCTGTCTTAGCCTCTCAAGTAGCTGGGACTACAGGTGCCCACCACCACACCCAGCTAATTTTTGCATTTTTAGTAGAGACGAGGTTTCCCCATGTTGGCCAGGCTGGTCTCGAATTCTTGACCTCAGGTGATCCGCCCACCTTGGCCTCCCAAAGTGCTGGGATTACAGGCGTGAGCCACTGTGCCCAGCTGATATTTGCCATATTTCAGCTGGGCCTAGTGGTTAATACTTGTAATTCTAGCGCTTTGGGAGGCTGAGGCAGGAGGACTGTTTGAGCCCAGGAGTTTGAGACCAGCCTGGGCAACATAGTGAGACCCAGTATCTATTTTAAATAAATAAATAAATAGAAAAAAATAACACCTTGATTTTGGACTTCTGGACTTCAGAACTGTGAGAGAATACATTTTTTGTTGTTCTAAGCCACCAAGTTTGTGGTAATTTGTTATGAAAGCTCCAAAAAACACCAACAAAAAATGATATAAACTTTTTATTATTATTATTTTGACATTAACTTCTTTTTTTCTTGTATTTTTAGTAGAGACAGGGTTTCCCCATGTTGACCAGGCTGGTCTCCAACTCCCGACCTCAGGTGATCCGCCCGCCTAGGCCTCCTAAAGTGCTGGGATTATAGGTGTGAGACACTGTGCCTGGCTTTGACATTAAGTTTTTAAAGAGTCTAGGACTCTTGAAAAGTCTTATAGAATGTCCCAACTCTGAAATTGTCTTCAGATTGACCTTTTAAAATCCTAAATCTGCCGGGCGCGGTGGCTCAAGCCTGTAATCCCAGCACTTTGGGAGGCCGAGACGGGTGGATCACGAGGTCAGAAGATCGAGACCATCCTGGCGAACACGGTGAAACCCCGTCTCTACTAAAAAATACAAAAAACTAGCCGGGCGAGATGGCGGGCGCCTGTAGTCCCAGTTACTTGGGAGGCTGAGGCAGGAGAATGGCCTAAACCCGGGAGGCGGAGCTTGCAGTGAGCTGAGATCCGGCCACTGCACTCCAGCCCGGGCGACAGAGCGAGACTCCGTCTCACAAAAAAAATAAAATAAAATAAAATAAAAATAAAAAATAAAATCCTAAATCAGGGTGGGGCAAGGTGGCTCATGCCTGTCATTCCAGCACTTTGGGAGGCAGAGGCGGACAGATCACGAGGTCAGGAGATCGAGACCATTCTGGCCAACATGGTGAAACCCCATCTCTACTAAAAATACAAAAAATTAGCCGGGTGTGATGGTGGGTGCCTGTAGTCCCAGCTACTCGGGAGGCTGAGGCAGGAGAATCACTTGAACCTGGGAGGTAGAGGTTGCAGTGAGCCAAGATCGCACCACTGCACTCCAACCTGGCGACGCAGTGAGATTCTGTCTCAAAAACAAAACAAAACAAAAATCATAAATCAGATTAAGTTTTTCCCTGTTTCAAACCCTCCAATGGCTTTTCATTGCTTTTTTTTTTTTTTTTTTTTTTTGAGACGGAGTCTTGCTCTGTCGCCCAGACTGGAGTACAGTGGCCGGATCTCAGCTCACTGCAAGCTCCGCCTCCCGGGTTCACGCCATTCTCCTGCCTCAGCCTCCCGAGTAGCTGGGACTACAGGCGCCCGCCACCTCGCCCGGCTAGTGTTTTGTATTTTTAGTAGAGACGGGGTTTCACCGTGTTAGCCAGGACGGTCTCGATCTCCTGACCTCGTGATCCGCCCATCTCGGCCTCCCAAAGTGCTGGGATTACAGGCTTGAGCCACCGCGCCCGGCTTTTCATTGCATTTAAAATAAACTCATTACTCTGATTTTAAAAGCTTCATGATATTTGACTTCTTGCCATGCCTCTAACCTCACCTTTCCCACTCTCCTCCCTCATCTGCCTTGCGCCAGCCTCACTGACCTTTCTGCAATTCCTCAAACATGCCAACCTCATCCCAGCCTTACCCTTCTGCTCAGGTGATGACTGAGTACAATTCATGATTTTCAAATCCTAGATTGCTTGGAAATAGATATAAAGAATGTTATTGGGGCAATTGAGGGAATTTCAGTATAGGCTGTGTATTAGATAATAGTTATATCAGTGTTAAATGTCTTTTTTGTTAGTTACAATTTTTTTTACACAAATAAAGGCAAATCAATGTTAAATGTCTTTAGTGGGCTAATCCTACTGTGGTTATGTAGGAAAATGTCCTTGTTCTTAGGAGTCACATGCTAAAGTGTTCAGAGATTAAATATGATGTCTAACACTTCCGGAGGAATTGTGGCAAAACATTGACAACTGGTAAATCCAAGGGAAGGATATATTGGTGTTCATAGCAGCATTCTTTCAACTTTATCCTGGGTTTGATTTTTTTCAAAATAAAAGAGTAAAAGGTAGACGATTTAAAGAAAAATACTTTAATCCAGGAATACTTAAAAATCACTAGGGCATTTGTCAATGCCCTTCTAAAGATTCAGAAGATCTGGGTGGGACCCAGGAGTCTGTCTTTTCATGGCCTGGGCAACCCTCAGGCAGCTGCACAGGCCACACTTCGAGTAGGTTCACTGAGCACTCTGCCCTTGGAGTGTGGCTCGCTGGCACAGCCCATTATTTCCCATTCTCCAGCTGAGGAGTGGCTGACTGAAAGATCAGGCAGGTGGATGGAGACGTGATTTTACAGTGAGGGTGGAACTGGAGATTGTGGACATCGTGGAGAATGGTGAAGAGCTGAGGAAAGATTTTGTCTTCCTGCCCTGTCTTTTGGCTTCTGGAGGAATAGAAGAGGCTCCTAGAACTCAGGGAAAGAATGGAATGAGGGCTCCAAACTCCTAATACCAGTGCTTCTCTGATTCCATTTTACACCCCCTTGGATAAATATCATCTGTAAACAAACAAACAAAAAAAGAAGTCACAATAAATTTTGAAGTATTCCCCAAATTCCAGTGTTCCAGGAGTCTTGAGTCTTGAATTCAACATAGATGCAGACTGAAAACACGTCAGCACGTCATTCTGACGTCTGACCAGAAGGTGGCAGCAACATACCTTGCTTCATTTTAGGGGCCTCCAACCAAGAGATTTTTTCCGGTGACTCACACACATTTGATTGACCTAGGTCCCACCCCAGACACCACGGACAAAAAGATGAGTCAGATCTGATCGCTGCCCTCAAAGATCATATTGTCAGGGAGCAGAAAGTCAGAGTCAGACATATAAACAGATTATTAGTTACTAGCTGTGTGACCTTAGGAAAGTTGCTTAATCTCGCTGTGCCTCAGTTTCTTCAACTATGAAGTGGGAATAGTAACAGTACCTATGTCATAGGGTTACTGTGAGGATTAGGAGTGATTAAATAAATGTGTTAGACCTAGCAAAGGGTGGTCATTACTATGTGATACAGTGAGAGAAGGGATGAGCTGGCAGAGATGCCCACGGTGCTCCCTAACTGGGAGCAGTGGAGCCCCAAGTGGAGACAATGGGAAAGAGTTCCACTCTGGTAAAGCCACTCTGTCAGTGGGGACCTTGCAGCCAAACTGGGCTGGGAGAGTCTACCTTCAAAAGTGTGGTGCTGGATCCCTTCTGGCTGAGGCTCACCTTGGGTCCTGTGGGCACAGAGCGCAGAACACCAGCAGGGTCACTCAGGGCCTGATCAACCAGGATGCGCCCTTCCAGAGAGGAAACCACCACTAGCTCACGGTACAAGCTCAGACATGCAACTTGGTCCCTCTGACCCCCAGTTCTTACTTAAGTGATGGGGAAATAGGACCGCAGGAACCAAGGAACAGTGCTGAGTTCCACATCTGGGACATCGCAAGAGCAACTATATATTCAGGCAATTCAGGGGCAACAAGGACTTGGAGCTAGGGACTTAAAAATAAAGCTTGGGGGCCAGGTATGGTGGGTCACGCTTGTAATCCCAGCACTTTGGGAGGCTGAGGTGGGTGGATTACCTGAGCTCAGTAGTTTGAGATCAGCCTGGGCAACATGGTGAAACCCCATCTCTACCAAAAATACAACAAAAATTCACCATTGTGGTGGTGCGCTCCTGTAATCCCAGCTACTCACGGACTGAGGCAGGAGGATCATTTGAACCTGGGGGGTGGAAGTTGTAGTGAGCTGAGACTGTGCTACTGCATTCCAACCTGGGTGACAGAGTGAGACCCTTCTCAAAAAATAAAAATAAAATAGGCTGGGCGCTGTGGTTCACACCTGTAATCCCAGCACTTTGGGAGGCCAAGGTGGGCAGATCATGAGGCCAAGGAGATCAAGACTATCCTGGCCAACATGGTGAAACCCTGTCTCTACTAAAAATACAAAAATTAGTTGGGCATGGTGGCGCGCCCAGGATGTAGTCCCAGCTACTTGGGAGGCTGAGGCAGGAGAATCACTTGAACCCAGGAGGCGGAGGTTGCAGTGAGGCGAGATCGTGCACTGTACTCCAGCCTGGTGACAAAGTGAGACTCCGTCTCAAAAAATAATAGTAATAATAATAATAAAATAAATAAATAAAAACAAAATAAAGCTGGGAAGACAAAGGAATCCTGGAGAGGACCCTAGACTTCACCCAGGATGTGGAGTGGAGGTTTAGGTTTTTAAATTTTATTTTGGTAATTTATTTATTTATTTATTTTGAGACAGGGTCTCAGTCACTGGGGCTGGAGTACAGTGGTTCGGTCACGGTTTACAGCATACTTGACCTCCTGGGCTCAGGTAATCCTCCCACCTCAGCCTTTCAAGTAGCTGGGACTACAGGTGCATGGCACCATGCCTGGCTAATTTTTCTGTGTTATGTAGAGATGGGGTTTCTCCATGTTGCCCAGGACTGGTCTTGAACTTCTAGGATCAAGCGATCTGCCCACCTTGGCCCCCAAAGTGCTGGGATTACAGGTGTGAGCCACCTCGCCTGGCCTGGCGTGGAGGTTTGTGTCAATCCTAGACGTGGAGAGGCAAGGAAACCCCAGCTGACAGATGCAAGTATTAGGGATGTGCTGAAGCAGGGGGTAAGGCTGGGAGGAATTTAGCATGTCTTTTTATTTTTTATTTTTTGAGACAGAGTGACTCTGTCGCCCAGGCTGGAGTGAAGTGGCATGATCTTGGCTCACTGCAACCTCTGCCTCCCGGGTTCAATAGATTCTCCTACCTCAGCCTCCCAAGTAGCTGGGATTATGGGTGTGTGCTACCATGCCCGGCTAATTTTTTGTATTTTTAGTAGAGGCGGGGTTTCACCATGTTGACCAGGCTGATCTCGAACTCCTGACCTCAGGTGATCTGCCTGCCTTGGCCTCCCAAAGTACTGGGATTACAGGCGTGAGTCACCGCACTCCGCCGGCATGTCTTTGTTCTATGACTGTTCTTTGGCCAGCCATGGATCTCTTTACTCTCCCAATCTCCCACCCTCTCTTGCCTACATGCCCTCCTAATCCAGCTCTGAGTCCGTGGCCTGACATTTAATAGCACTCTTGGCCGGGCATGGTGGCTCACACCTGTAATCCCAGCACTTTGGGAGGCCGAGGCAGGCGGACCATTTGAGGTCAGGAGTTCGAGACCAGCTTGACTTACATAGTGCAACGCCATCTCTACTAAAGTACAAAAATTAGCCAGGCATGGTGGCGGGCACCTGTAATCCCAACTACTAGGGAGACTGAGGCAGGAGAATCGCTTGAACCCAGGAGGCGGAGGTTGCAGTGGGCCGAGATCAAGCCACTGCACTCCAGCCTGGGTGACAGAGCAAGACTATCTCTCAAAATAATAATAATAATAATAAAATAAAAAATAGAACTCTTGCCAGTAACCTAAACTTCATTACTCACCTTCCCTGCAAACCCCTGAACACATGCAATCGTTGTTTCTCTTCCAGTCTTCATCAGAGCAGCCAAGGGAGGCAGGAGGAGAAGGGGCGATGAGAATACTGGCAAATACTTCTACAGCATGTACTAGGTGCCAAGCACTAAGTGCTTTACAGAGGGTAACTTGCTTAATCCTCCCAACACCATGAGATAAGTATTGTTATTATCATTCCCATTTGTGGATAAAGAAAATGGGGTGGCCCAGCACGGTGGCTCACGCCTGTAATCCCAGCACTTTGGGAGGCCAAGATGGGCAGATCACAAGGTCAGGAGATCGAGACCATCCTGGCTAACACGGTGAAACGCCGCCTCTACTAAAAATACAAAAAAATCAGCTGGGCGTGGTGGTGGGCGCCTGTAGTCCCAGCTACTCGGAGGCTGAGGCAGGAGAATGGCATGAAGCTGGGAGGTGGAGCTTGCAGTGAGCTGAGATTGCACCACTGCACTCCAGCCTGGGCGACAGAGCGAGACTCCATCTCGGAAAAAAAAAATGGGGTGAACAAAGGTTAAGTCACTCAGAAAACCCAAAGCACATAGCTAATTAAGGTGTGCAGCCATGATTGAACCTGCGCCGTTTGCCCAGAGTCCCCGTCCACCAGGGGAGGGTGAGGCCAGGGAGGACTTGGCTTCTTCTGCCTTGTGTCCTGCACTGCTCTCAGCTACCAGGGGCACAGTCCAGAAGAAGGCCAGACCCTCACTGCTCTTGGGGCTGACGTTATCACTCTGGAGGTTAATAATAATAATAGTAATAATAAAACCAGTTTCCATTTTCAGGCTTTAAGATGTGTGTCCTAAGCACTTCATATGTATTTATTTATTCCTTTAGTCCTCCCAACAACACTATGAGGTAGAAGCTACAGTTATCTCCCTTTTCTTGAGGGACATGAAGGGACATAGCGATGAGCCTAAATTCTACAACACAGAGTTGTGGATCAGATGGGAAGTGTGGCGGCTGGATGCCAGAGCCCAGCTCTTAAGCCAGACTCTTTGCCTACCTTTGCTCCGCCTGGTGTCTCTGGCCTGCTCCTTCTGCTTGAGGGGAGGAGCCTCTTCTGCCTTGCAGTTCCTCACCCAGGCCTGATCCACAGCTCCAGAGCCCTGTTGTGGCAGCCCTCTGTCCCTTCTCCTCCGAGGCATGTAGGTGGCCAGCAGAGGGCTTAAGCAGGGTGAGGACGGGACCTCCATCTGGAACGCCCCAGACCCAGCCGCAGCCCCAGCAGCCTCTACTCTCAGTAGGCTTGGGTTCCCCACAAGCGCCCTGTAGACAGGGCCTGAGCTGGTCCTCCCCAGGCCTTGCCCGCCTCTCCGGGTACAGCGCTGGCTCCCTGCTCCTGGAGGGTGGGGCCAAATCTGGGATAGATGGGGCTCCAGGCCAACGGCAGCTGGGGCTCAGTGCCCAGGACTGTGGCAGGAAGCACCAAGGCTTCCCTAGCCCCCTCCTCACACCCACCAAGCCTTCTGGCCCTATCCCAGGTGGGACCCTACCCCTCCCCATTCCCAGGAATTGGGGGAGGCCAAGCTGTCATTTATCCATCCTGTCCCATCTCTCCCTTCCTCCCACTTCCCACTCCCCTGGCAACCAAACCAGACCCATCAAGGAGAAGGAACTGGCAGCTGTGCAGGGAGAGACTAATGGCCCGGAAGGAAGGAGGGGCCTGGAGAGGAGACGAAGGCGGTAGGGACGTGAGTAGGGCGTTGGCCCTGGCCCATCTCAGAGGACACACAGAGGGGGGAGGGGGACACTGCCCTGCAATACTGACGAGCTGGCCAGCCAGGGAGCCGCCCTCCTCACCCCCAGCCAGATATCCAGGCAGGAGCCTCAAATCTGCTTCCCCAGATGCACTCTCTTGTCCTCAGGTCCCATCTGAGGCAGACCTGTCTCACAGGAGAGTGCTGGAGTCCCCGGCAGCAGCAGCATCCCCAGCCCTATGGTTCCTGGCAAACCCAGCAGACCTCAGCAACCCGGCTCCTGCAGATGATCCGAACTGCCTCTGTCCACTCCTGGGCAGGTTGTGCTTGCATTCTGGAAGCTGTTTGACATACAAAGGCCAGATATCAGCCTTCCCGCTAACTCTGGGGTAGGGGAGGTGTGGTGGGGTGTGTGATTGTGTGTGTATTTGTGTGTATGTAATGTGTGTGCACATATACAAGGCTGTGTGTATGCATCCGTTTGCGTGCGCAGGTTTGTGGACCTGTTTTGGGGCCTTCTCTCTTTCAGACTGCTGGGGATGGGCACCTTCTCTTTCCCCATCTCTTCCCCATCCAGCCCCACCCATCCCTGGTACCTGCAACACATCAATACTGGAAACCAGCTCCTGCCAGTCCATCCATCTCTCAGCCTTGGCAGCACCCTCAGCCCCCTCCCCTTCCTACCTCAGGAATCACTCTGGTTCCCGTAAAGCCCATGACTGAGCAGCAATTGGTGTGGGGTTGGGGGGAGGGAGAATCCAGTAAACCCAGACAGAATACAAAAGGCCCACTCAGCCTAGCCCGTGGCATGGGGCAGACCCTCCTGCGTGGGATCCAGAGCTGGGTCCAGCCACCTTCAGCCCCCTATGATGTACCCACCTCATTAGGGCTTCTTGGGGGGGTATGTCTAGGTTTGGGGGCTGTGTCTTTAAGGCTGAAACATCAGCAGACAACCTCTGCTGGGCAGTGTTCAGGGGAGGGGGAGGGGAAGCAGGGCTGGTCAGCCCATTAGCAGCAGAGCTGGCGCCAGGCACCAGCCCTTCACAGGGCCCTGGGGATTAGGGAGAGTAGCTCTTCCCCAGCCCGATCTGCCTCTGCGCCCCTGTCTCCTATTCCTCTCTGGGTGTGGTGAAGGAGGGGTAGCTGACAGCAGGTGAAAGTAGAGCCTGGCCTTCAGGGGGCAAGTCAAGGCACCAGCTATGGGGCCTAAGCCAGGTCAACTCTCCCTCCAGCTGGCCTCCTCCCTACTCCTGTGCCAGAAGCCTGCCCTTTAACTTCAGGTCCTTCTACCTCGCAATTTTCAGGGACCCTAGTTTAAATCAGGCCTTCCTACCCTAGGTTCTAGCTTTGGGTGCTTGTTGGGAGATAGTGACCCCCACTCCAGCCGCAACAGGGGGCAATCAAGTGGGCAGAGGCCTGCAACCAGGGAAGGGAGGGGAAGGCGCTCCTGCTGTTCCGCAGGGGTGGGGCATCCCCCTCCCCACACAACCCCCCTCCAGCGGGCCATCAGGCCAGTAGGAGGAGCTGCCCGTGCCCCCCCTGAGACCGCAGGGCTATAAAGCCGCCTCGCAGCGGTCTGCGGCTCCTTCCCAGCCCCTGGCCTAGCTCTGCCAACGGTGACTGCCCATCCTCGGCCGCAATGAGCCACCACCCATCGGGCCTTCGGGCCGGCTTCAGCTCCACCTCATACCGCCGCACCTTCGGGCCACCGCCCTCACTATCCCCCGGGGCCTTCTCCTACTCGTCCAGCTCCCGCTTCTCCAGCAGCCGCCTGCTGGGCTCTGCGTCCCCGAGCTCCTCGGTGCGCCTGGGCAGCTTCCGTAGCCCCCGGGCGGGAGCGGGCGCCCTCCTGCGCCTGCCCTCGGAGCGCCTCGACTTCTCCATGGCCGAGGCCCTCAACCAGGAGTTCCTGGCCACGCGCAGCAACGAAAAGCAGGAGCTGCAGGAGCTCAACGACCGCTTCGCCAACTTCATCGAAAAGGTGCGCTTTCTGGAGCAGCAGAACGCGGCCCTGCGCGGGGAGCTGAGCCAAGCCCGGGGCCAGGAGCCGGCGCGCGCGGACCAGCTGTGCCAGCAGGAGTTGCGCGAGCTGCGGCGAGAGCTGGAGCTGTTGGGCCGCGAGCGTGACCGGGTGCAGGTGGAGCGCGACGGGCTGGCGGAGGACCTGGCGGCGCTCAAGCAGAGGTCAGGGGGCAGGGCTGGACCGCGGCCGTCGAGGCGGCTGCTCTTCCCTCCCCTCGATTCCCCTCTCCATCAGCAGCCCAAGGGTGTGGCTCCCCTTACCAACCCAGGTGTGTGCAGGCAGCATCCTTGCCCACGGACTCCAAGTCCCCCTCGCCTCCCACTTTGCTCTGAGTGTCTGGGGAGGTGGGAGAAGTGGGTATCTGTGCCTCTCCTGAGTAATGTCGGAACCCCCTTTTCAGCTCCCAGTCCGTTAGAGAGAAAGCGGGGCAATTTTATCAGGCAACCTCAGTCTTCCATTTAGAGTCCTGGGCAGCAACAACAGCCTCTAACCAGATCCCGGGGGGGCGCGCGGTCTGGGGTGCCAGCTGGGCGGCGACCCAGCAGTTCAGCCTCTGCACTCTCTTCCCGTCAGGTTGGAGGAGGAAACGCGCAAGCGGGAGGACGCGGAGCACAACCTCGTGCTCTTCCGCAAGGTGAGTCTGAGCCCCTGTCCGAGTTCAGCCTCCCCACCCCAACCCCCGACCTCAGTATCCAGAGGTGGCATCGGTGGGCGCGGGAAGAAAGGGGCAACCAGACGCCTCCCGAGGCAGACAGGGAGGTCTGGTCCTTCCTCGGCCTACGCAGCCCCTAACTTCTCTTGAACCTCCACTGCTACCCCTCGAAGGACGTGGACGACGCCACTCTGTCCCGCCTGGAGCTAGAGCGCAAGATTGAGTCTCTGATGGATGAGATTGAGTTCCTCAAGAAGCTGCACGAGGAGGTAAGTGGGCCCAGTATCAGGGGCAGCTTCTGAGGTTGTGGGGTGGTCTTGCTGGAGCTGGCAGGCGGAGCGGAGGCATCGCCCTGGGGATCAGGACGATGCTGGGTAGACGCAGCCCCTCCACCCCAGTCTACAGGTGGTTAGACTCCCACCCTTGCGCCACCTGGCGGCGGGCAGCGGGGCTGTACCTCCGAAACCTGGCCTCTGGTCTCGCGCCCGCGGGGGCGCAGGGCTGTAGGCCCCGCCCTCCCCGGCGCCCCCTTCTGTTCGTTCAAGCGTTTCTTCTCTTTTCTGTGCACGAACTGCGTGGCCCGCGTGGGATTTGCGCCACTGTCCATCCTCTGCCTGCTCCCGGCCGTAGGAGCTGCGAGACCTGCAGGTGAGTGTGGAGAGCCAGCAGGTGCAGCAGGTGGAGGTGGAAGCCACAGTGAAGCCGGAGCTGACGGCAGCGCTGAGGGACATCCGCGCGCAGTACGAGAGCATTGCCGCGAAGAACCTGCAGGAGGCGGAGGAATGGTACAAGTCCAAGGTGCGAGAGCCGGGAGGGCCTGCGAGGCGGGGCGCTGGGGTGGTGTCGCGCTTCCCAGCCGACTCAAGCCTGGGTTACCCCCACTTCGCAGTACGCGGACCTGTCCGACGCCGCCAACCGGAACCATGAGGCCCTGCGCCAGGCCAAGCAGGAGATGAACGAGTCCCGACGCCAGATCCAGAGTCTGACATGCGAGGTGGACGGGCTGCGCGGCACGGTGAGTACGAAGCTGCGCGCCCGGGCCCGGGGAGCGGACGATGAATGTTCCGCAACTGGCCCCTTCCACTCCCCTACCCCAGAACGAGGCGCTGCTCAGGCAGTTGAGAGAGCTGGAGGAGCAGTTCGCCCTGGAGGCGGGGGGCTACCAGGCGGGCGCCGCGCGGCTCGAGGAGGAGCTGCGACAGCTAAAGGAGGAGATGGCGCGGCACCTGCGGGAGTACCAGGAGCTCCTCAACGTCAAGATGGCCCTGGACATCGAGATCGCCACCTACCGCAAGCTGCTGGAGGGCGAGGAGAGCCGGTGAGGGTGGGGCTGCTGGGGCGGGGCAGGGAGGGGTCGGGACTGGGCGGGGAGGGCCGGGGCCTGGGCAGGGGCTCTGACAGCTTGCTTCGCCTCCAGGATCTCCGTGCCCGTCCATTCTTTTGCCTCCTTAAGTATAAAGACGACTGGTGAGTCTGCCTTACAGCCTGTACCTCTCCTTGTCCACTTCTGCGCTCCTCGGGCTCCTGCTCTGACTCACCTCAGGGATCTGTTCTCCTCACGGAATTTCTGGGTCTTGGCCTATACCCACCCCTACTCCTCACACCCCACCCTTCCCCTGCCCTCAGATATAGCAGTGGGAGCCTAAGAGGAGATATTCCCAAGACTTACCCCTTGAATCCTTCATCCTACTTTCTCCAGTGCCTGAGGTGGAGCCTCCCCAGGACAGCCACAGCCGGAAGACGGTTCTGATCAAGACCATTGAGACCCGGAATGGGGAGGTGAGGCATGGCCCCTAATCCCAGGACCCCACCATTTCCCATATTGTTTCTCAGTCCCAGCCTGGCTGTCGCTAATCTTACATAGGGTGGGTAATTCTTGGGGAGAGACAGAGGAGGAGACAGAGAACATGGATAGATAAACAGGAGTCTCTGCTGATTACCCCAAGGAGTGGGGCTCTATGATCCAAAGGAGTAGGATGGAGGGTGGCGCTGAATGGCTTGTGCCCATCATGTGCCCTGTCCCCAGCAGGTGGTGACAGAGTCCCAGAAGGAGCAGCGCAGTGAGCTGGACAAGTCTTCTGCCCACAGTTACTGAACCCCTTGGTTCAGAGCCTTGACTCTGCCCTAGGCCTGGTCTAAGCCCAAACCCTAACAAAACTCCTGAATTGTCTCCTCTTCCACTGCATGTGTCTAAAAGGTGGTACCAGGCATCCCTTTCCTGGCTTATGGCCAAGCCCTACCCGGCCAGCAGTCGCTGAGCCTCTCCCTGCTCTGACACTTGATGTGACCTATGTGCTCCCCTTTTCATGTCCCGATAAGAAGCCAATGATCCCCCCCTCAGGACAGATCTACTCCAGCCACAATGAGAAGTGGGTGAGCCAGGGTCTGAGTTTCACGTTTGAACCAAATAAAATGCTGTCAAGAGAAAACTCTCCAGTGCATTTGTGTCTGTGGAAGTGTGTGGGGGGTGCCTGAGGGGAGGAGCCTCAGCGGTGTTCTCCCTTTTCCTCGAGTCATTTCTTTTTTGGCTGTCACTCTCTTGGCATCAATATACCTTTCTAGGTTTTCTATCTCTGTCCATTACTTCTCAGCTTTTGTTCCTCACCTGCAGCCTAGAATGCTCAGCCACCTGCTGGGTGCCTCACAGGTCACTCAAACTCAATCTGTCCCAAACAGAGCTCCTCACCTCCCTCTGCAATCATGCTCTTCCTCTGGATTCCCCGCCCGAGAAGAAGGCACCACTAAGACACCTAGTGCCCAAGTTAGAATTCAGCTCAACTTATGCACCCTCCTTTTCTTCACCTGACTCCCAATTCTGTGAAGTCTACTTCTTTTGCTATTTAAAAAATTTTAATAGGCCAGGCAAGGTGGCTCACACCTGTAATCCCAGCACTTTGCGAGGCCGAGGCAGGTGGATCACGAGGTCAGGAGATCGACACCATCCTGGGTAACATGGTGAAAGCCCGTTTCTACTTAAAAAAAAAAAAAATAGCCAGGTGTGGTGGTGGGCACCTGTAGTCCCAGGTACTCGGGAGGCTGAGGCAGGAGAATGGAGTGAACCCAGGAGGCTGAGCTTGCAGTGAGCTGAGATCGCACCACTGCACTCCAGCCTGGGTGACAGAGCTCAAAAAAAAAAAAAGCTACATAGTGGCACGCTCAGTCCCAGCTACTTTGGGGAGGCTGAGGCAGAAGAATACTGAACCCAGGGCAGAGGTTGGCCGAAAGGAGATCAAGATCACTGCACTTCCCAGCCTGGGCAACAGAGTGAGACTCTGTCTCAAAAAAAAAAAATTAATATATAAAAATTATTTTATTTATTTATTTATTGAGATGGAGTTTTGCTCTTGTTGCCCAGGCTGGAGTGCAGTGACGCAGTCTCCACTCACTGCAACCTCCACCTCCCGGGTTCAAGCAATTCTCCTGCCTCAGTCTCCCAAGTAGCTGAGATTACAGGTGTGCACCACCATGCCCAGCTAATTTTGTATTTCTTTTTAGTAGAGACGAGGTTTCACCATGTTGGTCAGGCTGGTCTCGAACCCCTGATCTCAAGTGATTCACCCACCTCGGCCTCCCAAAGTGCTGGGATTACAGGCATGAGCCACTGCACCCGGCCAAAAATAATTTTTAAATTTGCTTCATGAGTTGGGATCTCGCTATGTTGCCCAGGCTTGTATTAAACTCCTGGGTTCAAATGATCCTCCTGCCTCAGCTGGCCAAAGTAATGCTAGGATTACAGGCACAAGACATCATGTTAGGCTTTTTTTTTTCTTTTTGAGACGGTCTCACTCTGCCACCCAGGCTGGAGTGCAGTGGCACAATCATAGCTCACTGCAGCCTTGACCTTCTGGGTTCAAGTGATCCTCCCACTTCAGCCTCTTGAGTAGCTGGGACCACAGAAACATGCCACCACTCATGGCAAATTTTTCCATTTTTTGTAGAGATAGGGCCTCTCTATGTTGCTCAGGCTGGTCTCAAACTCCTGGGCTCAAGTGATCCTCCCACCTCAGCATCCCAAAATGCTGGGATTATAGGCGTGAGCCACTGTGCCTGGTATGAAGTCTACTTCTTAACTCTCTTTCAAGTCTGTCTGGTTCTCCCCGTCCCCATTACCAACATCTTAGTCCAGGCCACCATCATATCTTGCCTGGGTCACATTATCTACATTATCAATGGTTACCTTCTCCTGGCCTGCTCTGCCACCTGCCCAAATGTATTCAATACCCTTAGTAAATCAGATTATGCTATCACCATCCCTGCCCCTGCTTGAAAATGTCTATTTCCTGGTGTATCACCAGGTGTGGTGACTCATGCCTGTAGTCCCAGCACTTTGGGTGGCCAAGGTGGGAGCATGGTTTGATGCCAGGAGTTCGATACCAGCCTCAGCAACACAGAGAGACCCCATTTCTACAAAAATTAAAATATTAGCTGGGCATGGTGGCATGAGCCTGTGGTCCCAGGTACTTGGGAAGCCGAGGTAGGAGGATCACTTAAGCCCAGGTCGTGGTTGCAGTGAGCCAAGAAAAGTGCCACTGCACTTCAGCCAGGGTAATAAAGTAAGAACCTGTCTCCACAAAAAGAAAAAAAGAAAAAAAAGAAACACCCATGCTGTCTTCCATTCCAGCTCCATTCTTCCATTCCATCCTACCCTTGCCTTCAAGTCAAAATTCACATCTGAATTTAAGATGATCTTCTTCACTCAGCTATGGTGCTAGGTGCAAGGAATAAGCCAGAGTCCCTGATCTCAAGGAATTTACAGTTTGGGATGGGGGAGATAGGCAGCATAAGCAGACAATTTCAACCTCATAAGGAGTGCTGTCTGGGATAATAAGCACATAGTGATGTTAATATGAAGATAAGCACCTAAGCCAGGCTTAGGCAGGAGGGGTGGCTTCCCACAGGAGGTGACATCACACTAAGCACTGAAGAATGAGCAGGAGTTAGTCAGGTGAAGCAAGGAGAGAAGGACTTGCTTAGAGAAATGAGCCGGGAGGTAAGACAGCGAATTTGGAAACTAAAAGCAGTTTTATAATGATGGAGTGAAGGCTAGAATGGAAGGAACAGCATTGATGCTGGAAAGATGAATCAGGGCCCAGTCATGGAGGGCTTGATAAGCCATGTTAAAGCAGTCAGGTTTTTGTTTTTTAATTAATTAATTAATTAATATATTTATTTATGTATTTGTTTGAGGCAGAGTCTCACTGTGTTGCCCAGGCTGGAGTGCAGTGGTGAGATCTCACCTCCCAGGTTCAAGTGATTCTCTTCCCTCAGCCTCCCAAGTAGCTGGGACTACAGGCGCATGCCACCACACCCGGCTAATTTTTCCCAACCTCAGGTGATCCACCCACCTTGGCTTCCCAAAGCGCTGGGATTACAGGCATAAGCCACTGCACCTGGATTTTCTTTTCTTTCTTTCTTTTTTTTTAAATTTAAAGACAGGGTCTCTCTCTGACACTAGGCTGAAGTGCAGTGGCACTATCATAGCTCACTTCAGCTTCCAACTCATGGGCTGAAGTGATCCTCCTGCCTCAGCCTCCCCAGTAACTGGGACTACAGGCGCATGCCACCACACCCAGTTAGTTTTTTAAATTGTTTTGTAGATACAGGGTCTTGCTATGTTGCCCAGGCTAGTCTCAAACTCCTGGCCTCAAGCAATCCTCCCACCTCGGCCTCCCAAAGTGTTGGGATAACAGGTGTGAGCCATCACATCCGGCCTGGAATTTATCCTAAGAAAAAGGGAAAGAAACTTAAAAGTTTTAATAAGGAGGGTGATTCAGATCTGCATTTTAGGAAGATCACTCTTGCTGAAATATGCAGAAAGAATTGGAAGGAGATGGGAGATCAGGTCAGAGGCTTTTTCAGTGAAAAATACAAGAGATGATGATGGGTATGGTCACCGGAGGTGGGTTTGAGAAATACTGGAGGGTGGAATCTGCAGTTTCTAGGATTGATTGGCAGTGTGCGGAAAAGGAATAGTAACAATGACCCACGTTTTTGCTTGAACAACCAGGCAGCTAGATGATGGTACCTTTCAAAGAAAGAGCAAAGCTGGATGCAGTGGCTCTCGACTGTAATCCCAGCTACTCGAGAGGCTGAGGTGAGAGGACTGCTTGAAGCCAAGTTCAATACCAGCCTGGACGACATCAGGAGACTCTAGCTCTAAAAAAAAAAAAAAGGAAGACTGAAGTGAAATGGGGAAAGTGGGAACCCAAGACGACAAAGTCAGTTTTAGACTCACTGAGGATGAGATGCTCTGGAACATCCAAGGGGAAGGGATGAAGGGATGCCAGGCAGCTGGTGTCACAGGTCTGGAGTTCAGGCGTGGTTGGATATTTTGAGATACTGAATCTATTGGAATGCTTTTTATTACAAGTAACAGATAATCTCTCTAAGAAAAATAAGGCCGAGTGTGGTGGTTCATACCTGTAATCTCAGCACTTTGGGAGGCCAAGGTGAGAGGATCTTTTGAGCCCAGGAGTTCCAGATCAGTATGGACAACACAGGACAATCCTATCTATACAAAAAATACAAAAATTAGTGGCATGCACCTATAGTCCCAGCTACTCCAGATACTGAAGCGGGAGGATCGCTTGAGCCTGAGTGATGGAGGCTGCAGGGAGCTATGATCTTACCACTGCACTCCAATCTGGGCAACAGAATGAGATCCTGTTTCATAAATAAATAAATAAATAAATAGGAAATACCTCACATAACAAAGAGCCAGAGGTAGGGGGCAGGCTCTGAGGTTGGTTGATTCAGAAGCTCAATGATGTCACCAAGGACGCAGGCCCTGTCCATGGCTCTGCTCGGCCTCCTCCTCGGAGGGGTACTTTGCCCTTGGGATGGTCCTCATGATTCCACAATGGCTATCAGCAGCTACTGGGTGATGGCAGGTATGAGATAGAAATCTTTCCCATTAGACTGTTTAGCTAATGTCTTTGGTGTGTCTACTCTTGAACTAGTAACAATTGCCAGGGGACAGCTGCTGACTGGCTTGGGCTCATTATCCGGTATGGAATGGAAGTCAGGAATCCATGAGGTCACACCAGACGTTGCTCAGGCTTTCACCACTACCCTCTGCATAGGACACACGTATACACACATTCTTTACACCCCGTGCCTTTGCTCTCTTCCATTCAGCACCTATTACCTCAAAGGAGAAATATCACTGTGGAAAAGCAGACAAAAGCTTTGGGGTTTCAAATATTTAGGTGTTTAAGTAGGCAAATGTTCCAGTTTGAAAACTTTTACATCAGTTCATGGCCTATGATTTGTACTGGGTACAAGGAAGAGAGACTGAGCCAAAGAAGGGCATGGGACGTCTCAGGTGTCACACATGGGAAGAAATGAAATCACCTGGCCGGGCGTGGTGGTTCATGCCTGTAATCCCAGCACTTTGGGAGGCCAAGGTAAGTGGATCACCTGAGGTCAGGAGTTCGAGACCAGCCTGGCCAACATGATGAAACCCCATCTCTACCAAAAATTCAAAAACTTAGCTGGGCGTGGTGGCGTGCACCTGTAATCCCAGCTACCCAGGAGGCTGAGGCAGGAGAATCACTTGAACCCGGGAGGCTGAGGTTGCAGTGAGCTGGAGATCACGCCACTGTACTCCAGCGTGGGCAACAAGAGCAAAACTCCGTCTCAAAAAAAAAAAAAAAGAAAGAAAAAAGAAATCATCCAAGAACAGTGCATATAGTGAGAAAAGAAAAGGACCATGGGGAGAATCTTAAAGAGAATGTGGAGAATTAACAGGCTGAGATGGAAGAGGAACACCAAGAAAGTGTGGCCTTGACTTCTCAAGGCCAGAGAAAGCTTTAAAGAGGGAGCAGTGGGCCACATGATACTGGGGGCCCAAGTTAGAAAACAATAGGAAAATTTGGGATTTATCAACAAGGAAGATGCTAGAGAGCTCAGTGACAGCGGATTCAAGGCAGAATTGGGTCAGAAGAAAAAAGAGGAGTGAATGAGAGATGAGGAAGTGAAGACCAGAGTACCCTCTTTTTTTCTGAGACAGAGTCTACTCTGTCACTCAGGTTGGAGTGCAATGGCGCGATCTTGGCTCACTGCAACCTCCACCTCCTGGATTCAAATGATTCTCGTGCCTCAGTCTCCTGAGTAGCTGTGATTACAGGCGTGAGCCACCATGCCCGGCCCAGAGTACGCTCTTAAGATGTGGTTTGGCCTGGCACGTTGGCTCACGCCTGTGACCCCAGCACTTTGGGAAGCCGAGGGGAGCAGATCACTTAGGTCAGGAGTTCGAGACCAGCCTGGCCAACATGGTGAAACCCCGTCTCTACTAAAAATACAATAGTTAGCTGGGCGTAGTGGTGGGTGCCTATAAACACAGCTACTCAGGAGGCAGACGCACGAAAATCGCTTGAAGCTGGGAGGCAGAGGCTGCAGTAAGCCCAGCCTGGGTGACAGAGCAAGACTCTGTCTCAAAATAAATAAATAAAATAAGTTTTTTCTTTCTTTCTTTTTCTTTTCTTTTCTTTTTTTTTTTTCAGAGTCTCGCTGGAGTGCAGTGGCGCAATCTCAGCTCACTGCAAGCTCTGCCTCCCAGGTTCACGCCATTCTCCTGTCTCAGCCTCCCAAGTAGCTGAGACTACAGGTGCTTGCCACCATGCCTGGCTAATTTTTTTGTACTTTTAGTAGAGATGGGGTTTCACCATGTTAGCCAGGAAGGTCTCGATCTCCTGACCTCGTGATCCACCTGCCTCAGCCTCCCAAAGTGCTGGGATTACAGGTGTCAGCCACCACACCCAGCATTTTTTTTTTTTTAGATGAAGTCTTGCTCTGTCACCCAAGCTGGAGTGCAGTGGCACAATCTCCACTCACTGCAACCTCCACCTTCTGGGTTCAAGCAATTATCCTTCCTCAGCTTCCTGAGTATCTGGGACTACAGGTGCGTGCCACCATACCTGGCTAATTTTTGTATTTTTAGTAGAGACGGGGTTTCACCATGTTGGCCAGGCTGGTCTCAAACTCCTGACCTCGTGATCCACCTGCCTCGGCCTCCCAAAGTGCTAGGATTACAGGTATGAGCCACAGCACCCAGCCTCTTTTTCTTTTTTAGACAGAATCTCATGCTGCTCAGGCCGGAGTGCAGCGGCATGAACATGGTTCATTGTAGCCTCAACCCCCTGGGATCAAGCGATCCTCCCATCTCAACCTCTCAAGTAGCTGGGACCACAAGTGCATGCCACCACACTTTGGTTAATGTTTTTTACATTTATTTCCTTTTTATTTAATTTTTAAATTTTTATTATTTATTTTTATTTTTATTTTTTTGAGACGGAGTCTTGCTCTGTCACCCAAGCTGGAGTGCAGTGGCCGGATCTCAGCTCACTGCAAGCTCCGCCTCCAGGGTTCACGCCATTCTCCTGCCTCAGCTTCCCAAGTAGCTGGGACTACAGGCGCCCGCCACCATGCCCGGCTAATTTTTTGTATTTTTTTTAGTAGAGACAGGGTTTCGCCGTGTTAGCCAGGATGGTCTCGATCTCCTGAACTCGTGATCTGCCCACCTCAGCCTTCCAAAGTGCTAAGATTACAGGTGTGAGCCACCACGCCTGGTCAATTTTTTTTCTTTTAAATGGAGATTCGGCCTCACTTGGTTGTCCAGGCTGGTCTTGAACTCCTGACCTCAAGTGATCCTCTGCCTCGGCCTCTCAACGTGCTGGGATTACAGGCATGAGCTCATGCCACCAAGCCCTCCCTATTTTTTATTTTTCTGTTTTTGAGACATGGTTGCCTAGGCTGGAGTGCAATGCTGAGATGACAGCTCACTGCAGGCTTGACCTGGGATCAAGTAATCCTCCCACCTCAGCCTCCTGAGTAGCTTGGACTACAGGTGCATGACACCACACTTGGCTAATTTTTGTATTTTTTTTTTTTTTTTTTGTAGAGATGGGGTTTTGCCATGCTGTCCAGGCTAGTCTCAAACTCCTGGGCTCAATTGATCCTCCCACCTTGGCCTCCCAAAGTGCTGAGATTACAGGCATAAGCCACCATGCCTGGCCTAAAATTCACTTTTTATCTTTATACTGTGGCTAAAAAAAATTAAAAGAGACCAGGAATGAACATGTTTAATGCTGGAGAGAACGTTAAACAATCAAATTGTCATGGGTGAGCCCAGCCTTCTGTTAAAATGATACAACCTCAGACTTGGATGTGATTGAAAAGTTTTAGGAAAACTCAAAATCCAATTCTAATCAAGGTGATCCAATTTATTTATTTATGAGACAGAGTCTTGCTGTGTTGCCCAGGCTGGAGTGCAGTGGCACGATCTCGGCTACTGCAACCTCCACTCCCAGGTTCAGGTGATTCTTGTGCCTCAGCTTCTCAAGTAGCTGGGACTACCGGCGTGTGCCACCATGCCCAGCTGATTTTTGTATTTTTGTATTTTTAGTAGAGATAGCTTTGCCATGTTGGCCAGGCTGGTCTCAAACTCCTGACCTCAAGTGATCTGCCCACCTCGGCCTCCCAAAGTACTGGGATTACAAGTGTGAGCCACTGTGCCCAGCCGTGATCTGATTTTTTTTTTTTTTTTTTTTTTGGAATTTCGCTCTTGTTGCCCAGGCTGGAGTGCAACGGCACGATCTTGGCTCACCGCAACCTCTGCCTCCTGGGTTCAAGCAATCCTCCTGCCTCAGCCTTTCGAGTAGCTGGGATTACAGGCATGCGCCACCATGCCTGGATAATTTTGTATTTTTAATAGAGATGGGGGTTTCTCCATGTTGGTCAGGCTGGCTTTGAACTCCCCACCTCAGGTGATCTGCCCACCTTGGCCTCCCGACGTGCTGGGATTACAGGAAATATCTGTACAACATTCTTCTTGAGAAGAATGAGTCCAGTTGGGCCTCCCAGGCAGGAGACCCTTAGCAGTAGGGGGCACACTGCTCCCTCACCTAGGGTTCTACTTCTTTGATTGCTCCTGTCTTTTTTTTCTTTTTTTGAGACAGCGTCTCACTCTGTCGCCAGGCAGGAGTGCAGTGGCGCAATCTCGGCTCACTGCAACCTCCGCCTCCTGGGTTCAAGTGATTCTCCTGCCTCAGCCTCCCATGTAGCTGGGACTACAGGTGTGCGCCACCATGCCCAGCTAATTTTTGTACTTTTACTAGAGACGGGGTTTCACCATGTTGGCCGGGATGGTGATTGCTCCTGTCACAATGAACAAATGACCTCGCCCTGGTGTTTGCTTACCCAGTTTCTTCTTACTCATGGCTTTGACTGCCCACAGCTTCCATTGCCTAGTAGCAACTGCATACTGATTTCTGGGGCTTTCTTTCGCTTCCTATCACAGAAGATGCCCACATTATCAATCTTATCAAATGGATCGATACTTTCCACCCTCTCTGTAAGACATTACTCCCACCTGATATCCAAAACATGCTGAGCTCGTGAGACAGCTGCACTAGTTCCTTGTGTACCCTGGCTCCCACAGGCTGAGTTAACAAATGTTAAATGCATAACACATGTTGGTCATATTTGTTCCTAAATCTGTTTTTGACACTTATATTTGTTATAAAATCCTGTCGTTCAAGTAAACATTTCTTAAACTAATGAAAGAGTGAATCATACAACTTTCATTTAACAGATGACATAGTAGTTAAGAATCTCCGCATTTGGGCCGGGCACGGTGGCTCAAGCCTGTAATCCCAGCACTTTGGGAGGCCGAGACGGGTGGATCACGAGGTCAGGAGATCAAGACCATCCTAGCTAACATGGTGAAACCCCATCTCTACTAAAAATACAAAAAAGATTAGCTGGGCGTGGTGGCAGGCGCCTGTAGTCCCAGCTACTCGGGAGGCTAAGGCAGGAGAATGGCGTGAACCTGGGAGGTGGAGCTTGCAGTGAGCTGAGATCGTGCCACTGCACTCCAGCCTGGGTGACTGAGCAAGACTCCGTCTCAAAAAAAAAAAAAAAAGAATCTCTGCATTTGAATCTTGAATCTTCTACTTACTAGATGCATGACCTTTGGAAAGATGCTTCATATCTTTTTGCCTCAGTTTCCTAATCTGTAAAATGGACACAACAATAGTAGCTGCTTTATAGGATTACTGTGAAGTAATTATCTATGTGAAGATGAAATGAGATGATTCATGCAGAGCTGAGTGGACACGGCTATCCTGTACGCAGGAGAATAGGGTGACACTGTTTAGAATATGACCTGGACTGCTGCCCTCAGCAGGGTGGCATGGGACTGATCATAAATTATAAACCAAGGATCACAGTTCTAATTGTTCTTCAGCAGTATAAACCTCAAAGATTTTTTCCATTTCAAGCAGAAAGCTTGAAAATATGTTTCAGCCCTTTTCATGCTATATACATTTCCTACTGCTGTTGCAACAAATTATCACAAACTTAGTGGCTTAAAACAACAAATTTAAGGGCCAGGCATGGTGGCTCATCCCTGTAATCCCATCACTTTGGGAGACTGAGGAAGGAGGATATCTTATTTATTTATTTATTTATTTATTTATTTATTTTATTTTTGAGACTGAGTTTCACTCTTGTTGCCCAGGCTGGAGTGCAATGGCGCCATCTTGGCTCACTGCCGTTGCAGACGTATTCGCCACCGCGGTTTGTATTTTAGTAGAGATGGAGTTTCACCATGTTGGCCAGGATGGTCTCGATCTCCGCCTACCTCAGCTTCCCAAACTGCTGGGACCTGATGGGCCACCACGCGCCAGCTCTGGATTTACTTTCTTTTCTTTCTTTCTTTTTTTTAGAGGCCGAGGTCTTGTTCTGTCACCAGGCACAGATTCACCGGTATCAGGATCTTGGCTCACTGCAACCTCCACCTCTGGGGATCAAACGAATTCTCCCTTCCTCAGCCTCCTGGTGGCTGGGATCCTGAGGTCACCACCATGCCAGCTAATTTTTTATTTTAGTAGAGCGAGGTTTCACCATGCTGGCAGGCTGGTCTTGAACTCCCTGACCTCGTGATCTGCCTTGGCCTCCCAGAGTGCTGGGATTATAGGCGTGAGCCACCGTGCCTAGCCGATTTTACTTCACAAAACCTGTTTTGCTTTGTTTGTGGGTTTGTCTTTGTTTTTGTTTTTGTTTTGTTTTGAGACAGAGCCTTGCTTTTCTGACCGCCCAGGCTGGAGTGCAGTGGCTTGATCTCTGCTCACTGCAACCTCCACCTCCCATGTTCGCTTTCTCATGTCCAGCCTCTTGAGTACGGTGACTATGTAAAGGCTGAGAAGCGTCAGCCTCACGAGTAGCTGGGTCTACAAGGTGCATGTCCTGCAGCTCAGCTAGGCACTGCATTTTAGTAGCGGGATTTCACCATATTGGTCAGGCTGATCTTGACCTCAGGTGATCCACCCACCTCAGCCTCCCAAAGTGCTGAGATTATAGCCACAGCACCCGGCCATCTTTTTTTTTTTTTTTTTTTTTTTTGAGACAGGAACCGGCTCTACTGTCTGCAGCTGGAGTGCAGTGGTATGATCTGACTCCACGCAACCTCCGCCTCCCAGGTTCTTGATTCTCGTGCCTCAGCCTCCTGAATAGCTAGGATTACGAAGCTCACCACCACATTTGGTTAAGTTTTTGTATTTTAGTAGAATGGGGGTTTCACCAGCCGGTGAGCTGGTGTCAAACTCCTGATGACCTCAGGTGATCTGCCTATCTCAGCTTCCCACAGTGCTGGGATTACAGGCATGAGCCACTGCACCTAGCCCAGGAAGGAGGATATCTTGAGACCAGGAGTTTGAGACCAGCCTGGGAACTATGAAGACCTGTCTGCTTGGTAGCGGTGGCTCAAGCCTACTGTCCAGCACTTTGGGAGGCCGAGGCAGTGAGATCAAGGGAACTCAAGAATCGAGACCATCCTGGCTAACACGGTGAAACCCACGTCTCTACTAAAATACAAAAACTTGAGGCGGTGGCTAGTCCCAGCTATAGGGAGGCTGGCAGAAGAGGCAGGAGAATGAAAAGAGCAGACTGGAGGCTTGCAGAGCTGAGATCAGGCACTGCACACTCAGCCTGGAAGAACTGAGGCGGAACTCAGATCTCAAAAAAAAAAAAAAAAAAAAAAAAAAGAAAGACCTGTCTCGTAAAAAATGAAAAATGAGCTGGGTGGCATGTGCCTGTAGTCCCAGCTACTACACTGGGAGGAGCCTGATTGGGAGGATCAATTCCAGGAGCTCAAGGCTGCAATAGAACTATCATTACCACACACCCCTGACCTGGGTGACAGAGTGAGAACTGCAGAAGCTCTCGGCTCAAAAACAAGGCGAGGCGTGGTGGCTCAGCTGGAGCCGAGAGACAGGCGGGATCCGAGGTCAGGGGAGGGTCGAGACCATCACAATAGGGATGAGCAGTCTGTAAAGAGGCTCCTGAAGCAGAAGCAGGAGGCCTGCTGGGCCAAGCTGCTGAGGCGGGAGGCGTGGCATTCCCGGAGAAGACTTGCAGTGAGCTGAGATCCGACCACCTCAACCTGGGTGACAAGTAGGAACTCAAATAAAAAAGCAAAAAAAGCAAAAACAAAACAAGCCAGAAACAAAGGCACAGGCAGGCAAGCTCACATTTGGCATGCCTCTTGGGGTTTGTTCACTGGAGTCAGGAAATTCCAGAGCTCGGATCTTTAGAACTTCGTTCACCATTGGGAGGCTAAGGAACTGCCTGAGACCATGAAGAAGCAGGACATGGTTCATGCCTCACACTCCAAAACACTTCCAGGAGGCAAAGAGAACCACATGGCAGATCGTGAGGTCAGAAGATCGAGACCATCCTGTCTAACACGGTGAAACCCTGTCTCTACTAAAAATACAAAAAATTAGCCAGGTGTGGTGGTGGGCGCCTGTAGTCCCAGTTACTTGGGAGGCTGAGGCAGGAGAATCGCTTGAAACTGGGAGGTGGAGGTTCCAGTGAGCCCAAATTGCGCCACTGCACTCTAGCCTGGGTGACAGAGCGAGAATCTGTCTTAAAAAAAAAAAAAAAAAAAAAAGATTAATTGCCTTTTTCAACTTCTAAAGACTGCCCGTGTTCCTCAACCTGTGGTCCTCTTCCATCTTTAAAGCCAGCAATTGCCTCAGTCCAACCTCTACTTCAGTTGTCACATTTCTGACTCTGACTCTCCTGCCTCCTGCTTCCCTCTGATAAGGATCCTTGTTATTACATTGGGTGCACTCAGATAATCCAAAATAATCTCCCTATTTCAAAATCCCTAATTTGGCTAGGTTCAGTGGCTCATGCCTGTAATTGTAACATTTTGAGAGGCTAAGGCAGAAGGATCGCTTGAGCCCATGAGTTTGAGGTTACAATGAGCTATGATCGCACCACTCTACACAGCATGAGTGACAGAGAAAGGCCTTGAAAAAAGAAGGAAGGAAGGAAGGAAGGAAGAAAGAAAGGAGAAAGAGAGAGAGAAAGAAAGAAAGAGAGAAGGAAGGAGAAAGAGAGAGAGAAAGAAAGAGAGAAGGAAGGAGAAAGAGAGAAAGAAAAGAAAAGACTTAATCAAATCATTAAAGTCCCTTTTGCAATGTAAGAAAACGTATTCACAGGTTCTGAGGGTTAGGATGTGGACACCTTTTGGGGAGGATATTATTATGCCTACCATATTCAGCCCTCTGGCCTCTGAAGATTCGTGTTCTTCTCACATGTAAAATATATTCAGCCCATCTCAAGATCTCCAAAAGTCTCAAGCCATTGCAGTATCAACTCAAGTCTCAAATCTCATTTAAATCTAATCAGCTCAAAAGTCCAATATCTCATCATTTAAATCGTCTAAATTAGGTATGAGTGAGGCTCTGGATATAATCACTCCTGGGGGAAAATTCTTCCCGATCTGTGGACCTGTGGAACTAGAAAGCAAGTTATCTGTCCCCCCTACACCCCACCCCCCTTTTTTGAGACAGGGTCTCGCTCTGTGACCCAGGCTAGAATGTAGTGGCATCATCATGGCTCACTGCAGCCTTGAGTTCCCTGGGCTCAAGCGATCACCCCATCTCAGTCCCCGAGCAGCTGGGACTACAAGTGTGCACCATCATTTAAAAAATTTTTTTTTATTTTTTATTTTTTTTGAGACAGGGTCTTGTTCTGTTGCCCAGGCTGTAGTGCAGAGGTGCAGAGGCCTGATCTCAGCTCACTGCAACCTCCGTCTCCCAGGTTCAAGCGATTCTCCTGCCTCAGCCTCCCAAGTAGCTGGGATTACAGGCGTGCACCACCATGCCTGGCTAATTTTTGTATTTTTTGTAGAGACGGGGTTTCATCATGTTGGTCAGGCTGGTCTTGAACTCCTGACCTCGTGATCCGCCTGCCTCGGCCTTCCAAAGTGCTGGGATTACAGGCGTGAGCCACCGCGCCCGGCCCATTTTTTATGTGTTTTATAGAGATGGGTTTTTGCCAAGATGCTCAGGCCAAAGTTATCTGTTCCTAAAATACAATGGTGGGACGGACAATAGGATAATAGTTACAGACATTCCCATTCAAAAAGGGAGAAAATGGAAAGGAGAAAAGGACTTACTAATCTGAAGCAATTTCAAAACCCAACTGGGAAAACATCAGATGTCAAGGCCTAGAAATAATCCTCTGTGGTCTTAGCTCCCCTTCCTGGCCATGCAGTTCTGCCCTTGGCATCATCCTCCTTGTTCCATGTGTTGTCCTATGTTATTTACTGGCTGCAGAATTCTGAGATTCTGATAGCCTTCTTTCTTTTTTTATTATTTTTATTTTTGTAGAGATAGGATCTCACCCTGTTGCCTAGGCTGATCTTGAACTCCTGGCCTCAAGTGATCCTCCCACCTCAACCTCCCAAAGTTCTGGGATTATAGGTGTGAGCCACTGCACCTGGTTCAGCCTTCTCTCTCTCTTTTTTTTTTTTTTTTTGAGATGGAGTCTCGCTCTATCGCCCAGGCTGGAGTGCGGTGGTGCGATCTCGGCTCACTGTAAGCTCTGCCTCCTGGGTTCATGCCATTCTCCTGCCTCAGCCTCCCGAGTAGCTGGGACTACAGGTGCCCTCCACCATGCCCGGCTAATTTTTTGTATTTTTTGGTTGAGACGGGGTTTCACCATGTTAGCCAGGATGGTCTCAATCTCCTGACCTTGTATTCCACCCGCCTCGGCCTTCCAAAGTGCTGGGATTACAGACGTGTGCCACTGTGCCTGGTCCAGCCTTCTCTAATTTTTTCCTCTCTCTGTTCCTTTCAGTACAAGCTGGCAGTGTTTCTGTCGCATGACATTCTCAAGAATCTCGTGGGTTTCCTATGTATGTCTCAGGGATTCACCTCATTAGACAAGAGGCTCTGTCACAAATCTTTTCGAATAATCCTATTTCTATTCTGCTTAGATGACTGAGGAGACTCACTAGTCACATGCCAAAACCCTCCAAAGGACCCGTTGTATGGCTGAATGATCTGACCTTTGATCCTTCCCAGGCACTAGCAGAAGATTGTCCAGGTACGCTCTTGGATTTCTTTTCAGAGCACATTTCCTGACAGTGAATGGCCTAATTTGAGCATATTTACCAATACAGGTAGGCTGAGAATTTCCCAGATCCCAAGTCCTGCTTCCTTTCTGCTCAACAGTTCTTCCTTCAGTTTATCTCTCCTCTCACATTTTACTATAAACAGCAAAAAGAAAGCAGTCCACCTTCAACACTTTACAACACAGCTAAATATCCAAGTTCATCCTCACAAATTCTGCATTCCACATAATTATGACACAATTCTGCTGAGCTTCCTACTACTATATGAAAAATCCCCTTTCTTCCATTTTCTAAAAAACCTGTTCCTCATTTCCTTCTAAGCCCTCAATGTCAGCACTAACATTCACATTTCTACCGACATGATGACTTAGAGATTCTCTAAGATAATATAGGGATTCTCTCCTATGCTCCTCACTTCCTTCTGAGCCCTCCCTGGCAGAGTTGTTAGCAGTCATATTTTTACTAACAGTATATGTAAGGAAAGCTGGACTTTTTTTTTTTTTTTTGAGATGGAGTCTCACTGTGTCGCCCAGGCTGGAGTGCAGTGGCATGATCTCGGCTCACTGCAAGCTCCGCCTCCCAAGTTCAAGCAATTCTCCCTGCCTCAGCCTCCCGAGTAGCTGGGGTTACAGGTGCATGCCATCATACCCGGCTAATTTTGTGTTTTCAGTAGAAATGGGATTTCACCATGTTGGCCAGACTGGTCTCAAACTCTTGACTTCAGGTGTTCTGCCCACCTCGGCCTCCCAAAGTTCTCAGATTACAGGCGTGAGCCATTGCGTCTGACCAGAGGTCCTGATTTTCTTTCCTTTGGGTATATGTATAGTAGTGGGATTGCTGAATCATATGGTAGTTCTAGTTTTAATTTTTTGAGGAACCCCCATAGTGTTTTCCATAATAGTTGTACCAATTTACACTCCTACCAACAAGAGTCTCCTTTTCTCCACATCCTGCCACACATCTTTTATCTTTCTGATAATAGCCATTCTAGCAAGTATGAGGTGATATCTCATTGTGGTTTTGATTTGCATTTCTTTGATGATTAGTAATGTTGATTTTTAAAACATATATGTTAGCTGGATGTAGTGGCTTATGCCTGTAATCTTAGCACTTTAGGAGGCCTAGGTGTGCAGATCACAAGATCAGGAGTTTGAGTCCAGCCTGGCCAACATGATGAAACCCCATCTCTACAAAACATACAGAAAGAGAGAGAAAAAAAAAAGCCAAGTGTGGAGGTGCACACCTGCAGCCCCAGCTACTTGCAAGGCAGACGTAGGAGGATCAGTTGAGCCCGGGAGGTTGAGGCTGCAGTGAGTCAAGACTGAGCCACTGCACTCCAGCCTGGGTCATGTAGTGAGACCCTGCCTCAAAATAAAATAAAATAAAATAAATATATCTGTTGCTCATTTTTATGTCTTCCTTTGGGAAATCTCTACTGAGGTCCTTTGCCCATTTAAATAAATCAGGTCTTGTTTTTGTTTGTACTATTGAGTTATTTGAACATCTTATATATTCTGGATATTAGCCCCTTCTCAGATATATGGTTTGAAAGTATTTTCTCCCTTTTCATAGGTTGTTTCTTCACTTTGTTGATTGTTTCCTTTTCTGTGCAGAAGTCTTTTAGTTTGATGCAATCCCATTTGTCTATTTTTGCTTTTGTTGCCTGTGCTTTTAGGTTCATTTCCAAAAAGAAAAAAAAAATCATTACCCAGACTAATGTCATGAAACTTTCTTCTTTTTGCTCAAAATTGCTTTGGTTAGTTGGGGTCCTTTGTAGTTCCATATGAATTTTTTAATTGTTTTTTTCTATTCTGTGAAAAATGCCATTGGAATTTTGATAGGGCTAGCTTGAATTTGTAGATCATTTAGGGTAGTATGAACATTTTAACAATATTAATTCTAATCTCTTTGTATTTTCTTACATCTTTTTCATTAACTTTTTATTGTTTTCAGACCTCTATTATTATGATAAAGGGGTCCGTTCATCAACAGGATATAACAATTGTAAATATATATGCACCCAACATCAGAATAACTATATATAGCAAATATATAAAGCAAATATTAACAGAACTGAAGGTAGAAATAGACAGCAACATAATAATAGTAGGGGACTTCAATATCCCACTTTCAACAATAGATAGATCATCCAGACAGAAAATCAATAAGGAAATGGCAGACTTGAACAACACTATAGCCAAAATGAACCTAACAGACATATACAGAATATTCCATCCAACATGTAGCTATGCTGGAATGTAAGAATGCTTAAAAGTGATGAGGTGGTCGGGCTTGTAATCCCAGCACTTTGGGAGGCCGAGGCGGGCGGATAACGAGGTCAGGAGTTCAAGACCAGCCTGGCCAATATGGTGAAACCCCGTTTCTACTACAAATACAAAAATTAGCTGGGTGTGGTGGTGCGCGCCTGTAATCCCAGCTACTGGGGAGGCTGAGGCAGGAGAATGGCTTGAACCTAGGAGGCAGAGGTTTCAGTGAGCCGAGATCATGCCACTGCACTCCAGCCTGGGTAACAAGCAAGACTCTGTCTCAAAAAAAGAAGTGATGAGGTTATGTTAAAAGGATACAGTAAGGCCGGGCGCGGTGGCTCAAGCCTGGCAAAACAAGAGAAAAAGTGTCAAGAAAAAAACAATATTGGGCCGGGCGCGGTGGCTCAAGCCTGTAATCCCAGCACTTTGGGAGGCCGAGGCGGGTGGATCACGAGGTCAGGAGATCGAGACCATCCTGGCTAACATGGTGAAACCCCGTCTCTACTAAAAATACAAAAAACTAGCCGGGCGTGGTGGCGGGCGCCTGTAGTCCCAGCTACTCGGAGGCTGAGGCAGGAGAATGGCGTGAACCTGGGAGGCGGAGCTTGCAGTGAGCCGAGATCGTGCCACTGCACTCCAGCCTGGGTGACACAGCGGGAGACTCCGTCTCAAAAAAAAAAAAAAGAAAAAAACAATATTAGTAACTGGATAGTGGTCCATTGAATAGGAATTTATGAGTTCATACTGATATAATTTTAAAAAGCAAAAGAAGTCAGGTGCGGTGGCTCATGCCTGTAATGCCAGCACTCTGGGAGGCCGAGGCGGGTGAATCACCTAAGGTCAGGAGTTTGAGGCCAGCTTGACCAATGTGGAGAAACCCCATCTCTATTAAAAATACAAAATTAGCCAGGTATGGTGGCACATGCCTGTAATCCCAGCTACTCAGGAGGCTGAGGCAGGAGAATCGCTTCAACCCGGGAGGCAGACGTTGCGGTGAGCTGAGATCACGCCATTGCACTCCAGCTTGGGCAACAAGAGTGCCCCCCACACAAAATACTTCTTTTTTTTTTTTTTTTTTAGACGGAGTCTCGCTCTGTCGCCCAGGCTGGAGTACAGTGGTGCAATCTCGGCTCACTGCAAGCTCTGCCTCCTGGGTTCACTCCACTCTCCTGCCTCAGCCTCCGGAGTAGCTGGGACTACAGGTGCCTGCCACCACGCCCGGCTAATTTTTTTTGTATTTTTAGTAGAGACGGGGTTTCACCGTGTTAACCAGGATGGTCTTGATCTCCTGACCTCGTGATCCGCCCGCCTCAGCCTCCCAAAGAAAATACTTCTTAATTACAAAAGTGAAGAGTAATTTACAGTGGAGAAACTTGGCAGATATCACTTTTTTGTTGTTGTTGTTGTTATTGTTGTTGTTTTGGAGACAGGGTCTCTCTCTGTCTCCCAGGCTGGAGTGCAGTGATCAGATCCTGGCTCACGACAGCCTCAAACTCTCAGCTCACGTGATCCTCTTGCCTCAGTCTCCCAAGTAGCTGGGACTACAGGTGCACACCAGTATGCCCAGCTAATTTTTATTTATGTATTTATTTATTTATTTTAGAGATGGAGTCTCGCTCTGTGACCCAGGGTGGAGAACAATGGCGTGATCTCAGCTCACTGCAACCTCCACCCCAAGGGTTTAAGTGATTCTCCTGCCTCAGCTTCCTGAGTAGCTGGGATTACAGGTGCCCACCACCACGCCTAGCTAATTTTTGTATTTTTAGTAGAGACAGAGTTTCACCAAGTTGGCCAGGCTGGTCTCGAACTCCTGACCTCAGGTGATCCACCCACCTCGGCTTCCCAAAGTACTGGGATTACAGGTGTAAGCCACTGCACCCGGCTGCCCAGTTAATTTTTTTAAAAAATTTTGTAGCGACAGGGTTTCACCATATTGCCCAGGCTGGTCTCCAACTCTTGGACTCAAACGATCCTCCTGCCTCAGCCTCCCAAAGTGCTGGGATTACAGTCATGAGCCACCACACCTGGCTACCACTTGAATCTAATAATTAAAGTAACAGGACACACTGAAATGGGAGTCACCTGATAGGATGTAGTAGGAAGAAAACAGCATAACTTCTGTGACAGTCCTGCCAAAGATTATAGCATGAGTTTAATCATAAGAAAACATCAGACAAACCCAAACAGAGAAATTCTACAAAATAATTGGCCCATAATCCTCATAAATGTGAGGTTATGAAAGTCAAAAATGAAGAACTGTTTGAGATTGAAGGAGACTAAAGAGATATGACAACTGGCTAGGCGCCTGCCACCATGCCCAGCTAATTTTTGTGTTTGTAGTAGAGATGGGGTTTCACCATGTTGGCCAGGATGGTCTCGATCTCCTGACCTCCTGGTGATCTGCCTGGTTCGGCCTCCCAAAGTGCTGGGATTAGAGGTGTAAGCCACCACACCCGACCTCTTTTTTTTTTTTTGAGAAAGAGTCTTGCTCTGTCTCCCAGGCTGGAGTGCAGTGGCCCGATCTCAGCTCACTGAAACCTCTGCCTCCTGGGTTCAACAATTCTCCTGCCTCAGCATCCCAAGTGGCTGGGATTACAGGTGCTTGCCACCATGCCTGGCTAATTTGTGTATTTTTAGTAGAAACGGGGTTTCACCATGTTGGCCAGGTTGGTCTCAAACTCCTGACTTCAGGTGATTGCCCACCTCAGCCTCCCAAAGTGCTGGGATTACAGGCGTGAGCCATGGTGCCCGGCCACGCCTGGCTAATTTTTGTATTTTTTAGTAGACAGGGGGTTTTGCCATGTTGACCAGGCTGGTTTAGAACTCCTGACCTCAGATGATCCGTCTGCCTCGGCCTTCCAAAGTGCTGGCATTATAGGAGTGAGCCACTGCGCCCAGCCGCATATCCACTTTATTTTATTTATTTATTTATTTATTATTATATTAATTAATTAATTACTTTTTTGAGACAGAGTCTTGCTCTGTCTCCAGGCTGGAGTGCAGTGGTGCAATGTCGGCTCACTGCAACCTCCATCTCCCGGGTTCAAGCAATTCTCCTGCCTCAGCCTTCTGAGTAGCTGGGACTACAGGTGCATGCCACCATGCCCAGCTAATTTTTTGTATTTTAGTAGAGATGGGGCTGTTGATCTCTACCATGTTGATCAGGCTGGTCTTGAACCCCCGACCTCAGATGATCCGCCCGCCTTGGCCTCCCAAAGTGCTGGGATTACAGGTGTGAGCCACTGCGCCCAATCTATTATTATTATTATTATTTATGATGGAGTCTTGCTCTGTCGCCCAGGCTGAAGTGCAGTGGCTCAATCTCGGCTCACTGCGAGTTCAAGCGATTCTCCTGCCTTAGCTTCCTGAGTTGCTGAGTCTATAGGTGTGCGCCAGCAGGCCCAGATAATTTTTGTATTTTTAGTAGAGATGGCATTTCACCACGATGGCCAAGCTGGTCTTGAACTCCTGACCTCAGGTGATCTGCCCACCTTAGCCTCCCAAAATGCTGGGATTACAGGCATGAGCCACTGCATCTGGCTCCCCATATCCACTTTAAACATTGCAAATATTTTCTTAGTGGGGGAATATAATTGATTTTCTATCCAATGAACTCTTTTCTTATTTTTCTATTGATTCTTCTAGGTTTTCTACTGAGATAATTATGTCCTCTGTAAACAAAATGGTTTTACATATTCCCTTTCAATCTTTATACCTTGTTAGATTTTTTGTTTTTCTTGTTTTGTTTGATTTTTTTTTTTTTTTAAATGGTGTTTTGCTCTTATTGCCTAGGCTGGAGTGCAATGGTGTGATTTCCTCCACCTTCTGGGTTCAAGTGATTCTCCTGCCTCAGCCTCCCAAGTAGCTGGAATTAAAAGCATGCACCACTACGCCCGGCTACTTTTGTATTTTTAGTAGAGATGGGGTTTCACTATGTTAGTCAGGCTGATCTCTAACTCCTGACCTTAGGCGATCCACCCACCTCAGCCTCCCAAAGTGCTGGGACTATAGGCGTGAGCCACTGTGCCCAACCCTGATTCTGTTGATTTCTTTTTCTTACACCATCATAGAAAATTTCCAATATTAACAGCAACAGTGCTGGAACAACCTTGACTTGTGGGAAACCATCTGAAGCTTCTCCAAAGAGTAACTTTTTTCCCTGTTTTTGTGAAACCATTTTAAACTTACAGAACATTTGCAAGGATACACATAACATTTTTTCTCAACCATTTGAGAGCAAATTGATAATATATTGCCTCAAATATTTCAGTATGCTTTAATTAAATTAATTAATTAATTAATTAATTACTTTATTTATTTATTGAGAGGGAGTCTCTCTCTGTCACCCGGGCTGGAGTGCAGTGGTGTGATTTTGGCTCACCCCAAACTCTGCCTTCTGGATTCAAGTGATTCTCCTGCCTCAGTCTCTCGAGTAGCTGAGATTGCAGGCTCCCACCACCATGCCTGGCTAATTTTTGTATTTTTAGTAGAGACAGGAGTTTCACCATGTTGGCCAGGCTGATCTCGAACTCCTGACCTCAGGTGATCCACCCGCCTCAGTCTCCCAAAGTGTTGGGATTACAGGCATGAGCCACTGCGCCCAGCCCAACCTTGATACATTCTGACCACCTAACCCTCAGGCCCTGTGATGGTTAATTTAAGGCGTCGACTTGATTGGATTGAGAGATGCCTAGATGGCTGGTGAAGCATTGTTTGTGCGTGTATCTGTAAGGGTGTTGCAGGGGAGATTGGCTGTGAGTCCTTGGACTGAGAGAGGAAGACCTGCCTTCAGTGTGGGTGGGTATCATCTAACCGCTTGGGGTGGATTTGAACAAACAGGAAGAAGTGGGGGAATTATCAAACTCTCCCTTCCAGAGCAATCTGCTTTTTCTCCTCCTGCTCTTGTACAACAGACTACAGGTTCTTCAGCTTTTGGACTTTGGGACTTGCACCAGTGGCCTCTCAGGGGTCTTCAGGCCTTTGGCCTCCAACTAGGGGGTTGTACTGTTGGCTTCCCTGGCTCCGAAGCTTCTGGAGTTGGACTGAGCCATGCTACCAGCTTCTCTGGTTCCCCAGCTTGCAAAGAGCCTATCATGGGATTTTGCCTCTGTGATCATGTGGCTAATTCCCTAATAAATCCCCTCTCATATATCCAGTTGGTTATGTCTCTCTGAAGAACCTTAATACAAAAATTAGCCCGGCGTGGTGGCGTGTGCCTGTAATCCCAGCTACCTGGGAGGCTGAGGCAGGAGAATCACTTGAACCCGGGAGGTGGAGGTTTCAGTGAGCCGACGTCGGGCCACTGTATGGGCGACAGAGCAAGACTCCATCTCAAAAAGTAACAATAATAAATAAAATAAAATAAAATAATTTTTAAAAAAGTGAATGTGGGATTAATATTCATAATATAGTGTAATCTTATGAAGGAACAAAAGTAAAGACAGGAATCCAAAATAAAAATAGCACAAAGGATATGAATAGGCATTTCAGAGAGGAGGAAGTTTTGTTGGCTAATAAGAATATGAAATAGCCAGGTGCAGTGACTCACGCCTGTAATCCCAGCACTTTGGGAGGCCAAGGTGGGTGGATTACCTGAGGTCAGGAGTTGGAAACCAGCCTGGCCAAAATGGCGAAACCTTGTCTCTACGAAAAATACAAAAATTAGCTGGGGATGGTGGCACATGCCTGTAATCCCAGCTACTAGTGGGGCTGAGGCAGGAGGATCACTTGAACTTAGGAGGCTGAGGTTGCAGTGAGCCAAGATCATGCCACTGCACCCCAGCCTTGGCAACACAGTGAGACTCCATCTCAAGAAAAAAAAAAAAAAAAAAAAGAATATGAAGTAACACTCAAACTCACTAGTAATCAGAGAAATGTAATTTTAAATAACTAAGAGTACACTTAATATACACACTAGAATTGCAAATATTAGAGAGTTGTATAATATTAAGTGTTGGGAAGGGTCCGAGGTAATAAAAACTGACAGTAATAATGTTGATACTGTAAACATCTACAGACCTGGGTTTTCTTGTTTTGTTTTGTTTTTCAGGTTTTTTTAAAGAATGTCTCACCATGTTATCAAGGCTAGCTTCAAACTCCTGGGCTCAGGCAATCCTCCTACCTCAGCCTTCTGAGAAGCTGGGACTACAAGTGCATGCCATGCCTGGTTTATAGCTACAGATTTTCTGAAAAATATTCTGATGCTACTTAGTAAAATTGAGCATGCACATACCTTACCACAGAAATTCCACTCCGAGGAATATGTTCCAGAGAAATTCTTGAACTGGCTCACAGGGGACTATGTAAGAGATAACTGTCTGGCATTGTGTATAGAAGTCAGGAATGGGTAAGTAAAGTATAATGGATGCCTACCATGGAATCCTATGTAGCAGTTATAAGCAATGAATTAGATTATGTGTAGTGATAAGGATGAATCCTGAAAACAGAGTTAATCAAAAAAAAGTAAAAGCAGGCTGGCATGGTGACTCACATCTGTAATCCCAGGACTATGGGAAGGTGAGGCAGGCGGATGGCTTGAGCCCAGGAGTTTGAGACCAGCCTGGGCAACATAGCAAGACTCCATCTCTATACAAAAAAGAAAAAAGTGTACATTTAAAAAAAAATTTTTTTTTTGAGACAAAGTCTCACTCACTCTCTCTCTCCCAGCCTAGAGTGCAGTGGCATGATCTCCGCCCACTGCAACCTCCCCCTTCTGGGTTCAAGTGATTCTTGTGCCCCAGCCTCCCGAGTAGCTGGGATTACAGGCATGCACCACCACACCCAGCTAATTTTTGTATTTTTAGTAGAGATGGGGTTTTGCCAAGTTGGCCAGGCTGGTCTCAGATTCCTGACCTGAAGTGATCCGCCTGCCTTCGTGTCCCAAAGTGCTGGGATTGCAGGTGTAAGCCACAAAGGCTGACCTTAAAAATTTTTTTAAAGAGGAAGTTCAAACATTATTTCTTCTTGGAGGTCTTTCCTGTTGATGCATTCAATCATATATTCATCTGTCTATTGACTCATTCAACAAGGATTGAGCACTTTTATGAAGGATAATGCAAGGTACTAAAGATATGATGGTAAGCCAAAAACAGAGGGTTACCTTCATCATCTCCTTGGAGGTCTATTGGGGGAAACTGAGTTTAGTAAACATATTATGTTCACATTGATAAATATATAATTACCAACTAATATACATGCTCTGAGGAAACAAACATTAGTTTTTGCGAGCACATAGCCAAGAAGTCTTTACTAGATTGGGGTGGGTGGTAGGTAAAGGGGTTCAAGGAAGGCCTGAGGAAATAACAATGGAAATCAATTTGGAGGCATAAATAGGCAAAGTGGAAGTGAAAAGGACATTCCAGAAACAGGGACCATATAGAGCAATCAGGACAAACTTGAGGAATTGAAAGAAGCCATGAAGTTGGAGGTATTAATAGAAGGGGAAGAGTGGTGGAAGATGGAAGGTTTCAGTGGGGAGAGGTCAAGGGATAGTGGTAGCCTGACTGGATGTGCATTTTGGAAAGATTACTCTAGCTGCTATATGGAGAATGGAAGAGTGTGAAAAGAAAGAGAGACTAAGGGATGTGAGACCAACTAAGAGACTCTTGCAATTGCCTAGGTGGAACTGAGGTGGATTAGGGTGGTGCTAACAAAGAACAAGAAAGTAGATGGGCTGGTGGCTCACTTTGGGAGGCCAAGGCAAGTGGATCACTTGCGGTCAGGAGTTCGAGACCATCCTGACCAACATTTGTGAAACCCTGTCCCAACTAAAATACAAAAATTAGCTGGGCATGGTGGCTGGCACCTGTAATCCCAGCTGCTCAGGAGGCTGAGGCAGAACTCGGAGGTGGGAGGCTACGGAAGATCAGGCCACGGCAGGTGATGCGGCAGGGAGGTCGGGGAAGATCGAGATCGAGAAATCAGCGCAATCTTTTTAAATCCGTATCGCACCCGGCGACACGACGACGTGGCAGCGGCGGCGGCGGCAAATTCGCTTGCGGCAGGCTCGACAATCGTGGATCAGGTCGATCAGATCAAACTAGCGGTGGTGGCTGGCGCCTGTAGTCCCAGCTACTTTCGGGAGGCTGAGGCAGGAGATAGGCGGGCGGAGCTTGCAGTGAGCTGACATCCGACCGTGCACTCCAGTCTGGGTGACAGGCCGGGACTCCGTCTCAAAAAAAAAAGAAAGAAGAAAGAAGAAAGAGATTTTCTTTTTTGAGACCAGAGTCTCACTGTCACTCAGGCTGGAGAAATCCCAATCAGTACAATCTCTATGCTGCAGCCTCTTACCTCACGGAGTTCAGCATTCTCCTGCTTCAGCTCTTGAGTAGCTGGGATTACAGGCACCAGCCTACATGCCCTAACAGGCCACATGTGTTTAGTAGGAACAGGGTTTCACAATGTTGAGCTCGGGATGGTCTCCAAGTGTGAACTCAGGGCAGATATACCCACCTTGGCCTCCCAAAGTTGGGATGTAAATAAACCCAACCAGTAGATAGAATTTTTTTTTTTGTTGTTTGTTTGGTTTTGAGATGGAGTCTCTCCTCTCTGCCCAGGTTGGAGTGCAGTGGTGGAGTCTCGGCTCACCTCAGCCTCCGCCTCCCCAGGTTCAAGCGATTCTCCTGCCTCAGCCTCCTGGTGGCGGCTGGGATTACAGGCATGGCATGCAAGCCTTAATTTTTGTGTTGTCAGTAGAAGGGTTTCTCCATGTTGGTCAGCCTGGTCTTGAACTCCCGACCTCAGGTGATCCACCTGCCTTGGCCTCCCAGGTGCTGGGATTACAGGCATGAGCCACTGTGTCCAGCCTGAAAGTAGAGTTTAAAGATACATACAATTAGTAAAAATTACCTTACATATCTTTAATTTTTTTTTTTTTTAGCAAAACAGGATCTTGCTACATTGTCTAGGCTGGTCTGGAATTCCAGGGCCTCCCAAAGGGTTGCCTGGGCCATCCAAGTGCTGGGAGGGACACCTGCAGCCCCAGGCGAACAATGTGGCAGATCACATGCAAAACACAAATATTATTAGCTGGTGGGGGCACCTGTAGTCCCAGCTGCCACTTGAGAGAGCTGGTGGGAGGATCCTTGAACTCTCAGGAGGTCAGGCTGCAGTGAGCTGAGATCGCACCACTGCACTCCAGCCTGGGCCGAAAAGAGTGAGACCCTGTCTCAAAAATGCATAAATAGTAAAATTAGTGAGTGAATGAGAGATGGGATATGTAAAGGGAGTGGGAGGACTTAAGGGTAACTCCTAAACGACTTGTCTGAAATAACTTCTGTGTGATTGGTGGGAAAATGCACCAGAGTTCTGTCAACTTGGTGTTGTTCATTTCCCTGTCCCCGTAGGGATTACCCCTTCCATCTTAAGCAGGATATTCTAGGATCTCTCAGTCTGTACCCACCAATAACCAGCAGGTGAGCCCCCTCTCCCCAGACCTCTAGATCTGCAAGGTAGCAACCTGGAGGCAAGGAAAGCCCAGCCAGTGATGTTCATTGGGCTGTGGTAACTGGTTCAAAACAACTGATGCTGGCCACCTATGTGTGAAAGACACCTCACAGACACCTCACTGGGTTGTGAGGCTCAAAGAACCTTTTACATTGTTAGGCTCAGTTAGATTCCCTTCCAGCCCTCTGCCTGTTTGAAGAAGACAGTTCCTTATCTTGGAGACAGCGTGCAGATGTTCTCTCTCTCTTTTCCCTCTTTATTTATTTATGTATTTATCCCTTAAGACAGGGTCTCTCTCTCATTTGCCCAGGCTGGATGCAGGTAAAGCGTGACACAACTCAAACAGCCTCAACCTCTGAGCAAAAGCAGTCCTCCTGCCTCCCAGCCTCCGAGCAATGGGACTACAAAGCTTTCCTCATAGGGATTATTTATTATTTTATTATTTTGTAGGGAGACAGGGATGAAATTGGTCTCGCTATGTTCGCCCCAGGCTGGTCTCCAGGCTCTTGTCAGAGATCCTCCCGCCTCGGCGTCCCAAGTGCCGGGATTACAGGTGCCTGCCACGCGCCCGGACACAGATATTTTCTATGGGTATCTGGAATGGCGTCCCCAAAGCTTGGCGCAGTGCTATGGTCAAGCCGGGTGGGGGGCGCTGGAGCCAACCTTCAACCGTTGGCACCAATCAGAACAAGCAACCGTCCTCCCTCAGGGCCGCGGTGGCCCCTTTCTGCCCAATGGCCAGCCCCTCGCTTCGGTCGAGACCTCGCGAGGCGCTCCCATGGCTACGCCTTCCCCGGCCTCGGAACGGCCTCGGAACTGCCCCATCCTTCCTTCTTTCCCCATAGCTTCAGCGGCGCTCCATCTGGTTGGCAGTTCCAGGCCAGTCCAGTTTTCTTGGCTTGGAAAGCGGTTCGACAGGTGGTCCTTCTTTTGGCCCCTCCTGCGAAGCCCGGATTGGACGGCTGAGTCTGGCTACCTGAGCCTCCCGCGGGAGCATGGCCAGGCCGTCAGGAGCCCAGCGTATTTTACAAACTGAGGAAGTTCCTCCAGCCGTATCCGAGGAAGTGGGGCGGAGGAGGCTGAGTTGGCCCTGAGGGGCTCTCAGTAGGTAGGCACAGGGGTCTTTGGAGAGACGAGGGCTGCTGGGCTCATAGGGTTGGGCAGTTCGAGGTCCGAGGGCGAAAAGTGGAAACTCGGGGTGTCTGGAGGTAGCACCCATAAGGCAGTCTTGCAGACGGGGGCTTGTGGGCGCGTGGATTAGGGCAGAGACATCCGGGGATGGCAGGACAGGTGCCCTGAGAACTGGTTTGATCTTTGATCTCCGATTCTACCTGCCTTCTTCCCCGTCTCAACTGCCCAGCCATCTTGACCACCCGGCGAAGCCCACGGTCCTCCACTCCCAGGGGTGTATCTCCTACCCTAGCAAGATTCCGGTACGCTCTCAGAAACGCGCGCCCTTTCCCCACTGTTACATCCCGTGCGCCCTGGACCAGGAGAACCAAGATCGCAGGGTAGGGGCTTGTATGGGGAAGACAGTAGTCACACCAGTAATGCACCCAAGCATAGCCTCGCGTCCCCCTCTCTCCCCTAGAGATGGTTGCGGAAACCACCGTAATGTTCGGCGCCCCTCGTTGATTCAGCAGACCCTAGGCCCCAAAGCCAACACCAGGCAGAGACATCACAAGGTGAGGTGGGATCCCTCGGCCGCCAAGACCCTTGGAGGAGCTCAGGCCCAGCCCTGAGGGGGTCAAAATGTGGGGCCTGTTTCCCTGCCCAGACAAATTTACCTGTTGGAGCCACAGTGACATAGGCCTCCATGTGGCGAGGTAGGGAACTAGGAAGGAAGGGGTAAAGTGGGGTTTGGGGTTTTTGCACTCACTCCTGCTGTCTTCTGCTTACTGTGATAGTCTGGGTTCCACCTCTGGAAGCTCTTTGCTCTTAGAAGATCTCCCTTTCCTCCAGAAATGTCATCTCACCAAGTGGCTTTGCCACCAGTAATCACAGCTACTCAGGAGGCTAAAGCGGGAGGAGGATCACTGGAGGCCAGGAGTTGGAGACTAGCCTCTCTGGATGACAGAGGAGATCCTATCTCTTTAAAAATAAATAAATAAATAATAAATGTCCGCACTTCTTCTGAAGCCTTTTCCAGTTCCCCATGTCCTTGTTCTCTGGCCACTTTGCAGTGCTAACATAACACATGCTTATATATACCCAGCTTGAGTCTGTTACCCTTGTCTATAGTTTGATGATAGCTTCTTGAGGATGAGGGAGCTTTGTGCTCTTATTCTTATGGGACCCCAATGCTTAGAATAGTGTCTTATGTAACATTCTATGAACATTTGGTGGGCAGGTGTGGTGGCTTAGCCTGTAATTCCAACACGAGAGGCTGGCCGGGAGGTCACTTGAGCTCAGGAGTTTGAGACCAGCCTGGACAACATAGAGTGAGACCCCATTTCTTTGAATTTTTCTTTTTTCTTTTCTTTCTTTCTTTTTTTTTTTGGAATGGGAGATCTTACTGTATCCCTCAGGTTGGGCGACAGTGGCATGATCTCAGCTCTGCAATATCCCACCTCCGAGGGTTCAAGCAATTCTCATGACTCAGCCTCCCCAAGTACCTGGGATTACAGGACACCTGCCACCACACCTGGCTAATTTTGTTTGCTTTATTTATTTATTTGTTGTTATTTATATGAGGCAGTCTCAGCTCTGTCCTGAGCTGGAGTGCAGTGGCATGATCTTGGCTCACTGCAGCCTCCACCTCTGGAGATTCAAATGATTCTCCAGCCTTAGCCTCCTGAGTAGCTGGGACTACAGGTGTGTGCCACCATGCCCAGCTAATTTTTTTTTTTTTTTTAAGTACAGATGGGATTTTACTATGTTGACCAGGCTGGTCTCAAACTCCTGACCTCAGGTGATCTGCCCGTCTCAGCCTCCCAAAGTGCTGGGATTACAGGAGTGAGCTACCATGCCCAGCCAATTTTTGTATTTTTTTTAGTAGAGACAGGGTTTTGCCATGTTGGCCAGGTTGGTCTCAAACTCCTGACCACAAGTGATCCACCCGCCTCAGCCTCCCAAAGTGCTGGGATTACAGGTGTGAGCCACCACGCCCAGCCATCTATTGCTTAAAAAAAAAAAAAAAAAAGCCAAATTCAATTGAATGAGTCTCTTTTGCTCACCTTGTATCTCAAAGTGACTATGCTAGGGTCCCTATCCCCCTCAGCTTTCCCCCTTCCTGTTCCTTCTTACCTTTCCTTCTCTTTCCTTGCAGAGGCTCCAGGGACCATAGAGTTTGTGGCTGACCCTGCAGCCCTGGCCACCATCCTGTCAGGTGAGGGTGTGAAGAGCTGTCACCTGGGGCGCCAGCCTAGTCTTGCTAAGAGAGTACTGGTTCGAGGAAGTCAGGGAGGCACCACCCAGAGGGGCCAGGTAATGAAACAGGATGTGAGGAGACCAGGCTGGGGGCGCTGAGGTGGGCATCCTGAGCTGTGCTGACAGCCTCTGTTGGTGTCCCAGGGTGTTCGGGCCTCTGCATATTTGGCCCCCAGAACTCCCACTCACCGACTGGACCCTGCCAGGGCTTCCTGCTTCTCAAGGCTGGAGGGACCAGGACCTCGAGGCCAGACTTTGTGCCCCCAGAGGCGACAGGCTCTGGTGAGTGCCCTTGAGAGGCCTGATACTTGGTGCTTCTGGGAGCTCCTTCCAGGGACAAAGCTGGCCTTTGGGAGAGGAAGTACCTCATGATGAGGCAAGGGATCCTACTGGGGGAGATGGGGTTGGTGGTGAGGCCTGAGGGTTTAGGGTCCACCTCTGATTCCGTTTTCATCTCTTGCTCCTGTGGATCAGCTTTCACCTTCAGGACCTTCCTTTCACCCTTCCACTCGCCCCAGTTTCCAGGAGCTAAGAAGGGAGACAGCTGGCAGCAGCCGGTGAGAAAGGAGAGGGTGTGGGAGAAGGTCATCTGGAAAAGAATGAACCAGTGTCTGATACAGGAGTCCCCCAGAGTTGGGGCCTTCCAGTAGCTTTAGGACTCCCCACCAACTCTGAAGGGGAAGCAAGAAACCTGTGATTACCCAGGATGAGCCCTTGGGATAGGGTTCAGGCCTTCACAGGCAGGCCTCAGTGTGACATCAGTTTCTTCAAGTCATGGGGGGACAGGGAGGACAGAAATGTGCTATCTCTTTTGTTTAGTGGCTACAGTATAGACTGTGGCAATAAATGGGATTTGGGTTTATATCCTAACTCTTACCACTTACTAGCTGTGCAAGCTTGCCTTCACCTCTCTGAGCTTTGGTTTCTTTGTCAAGTGAGAATAACATTTGTATCATCATTAGAAATTGTCATGAGAATGAAATGAGATGATGTTTGTAAAGCACTTAGCACATGTCCAGCTCATACTTGGTACTCAGTGACTCCTGGCTACTGTCCTTATTGTCATCAGGACTTCAGTGAGCCAGGCCTCAGGATTGCTCCTGGAGACCCCAGTCCAGCCTGGTGAGTGTGTCTGGCTGTGGGGAGAGCACAGGGGCAGTTGGGCTGCCTGAAGCAGGGAACAAGATCAGATAAAACTCAGCAGGCTGGGAGGGAGCATGAGAAAGTGGGAGGCTGGGAGGCTAGGTCAGAAGGAGAAGAAGAAGAGACTTTCTAGATAGGCCAGAGGTTGGCACAGTTGCACTTGTGTCAAAGGAGATGGTCTTCATTTCGGCCCTCTCTCTGCCACTTCCTGCAAGATTTATCTTCCACTCACTGTTTATCCCCAGCCCCTAAGTCCCATCACCACATCCCCAGCCTACTCAGACGTTCAGATTAGTAAGTGTTTACTGAGATAGTGTTGGGTGTTGAGGGGCTGCTGGATGGGCTCCTGTCCCTAATAGTGCAATGGGGGCTATTAAACTAATATACCCTCTTCAGAATTTGTAGAACCCTGTGCCAAACTTTGGTGGGTGTTCTAGAGTCTACAACAAATGTCCTGTTTCTTCCTAGCTTTCTCTCTCCCTAAAGGAGAACATGAGGCTGTCACTCGCTCAGATGAAGGAAGTGTGGCCTCTCTTGGTCTGGCCCAGCGAGTACCATTAAGAGAAAACCGAGAAATGACACATACCAGGGTGAGATGCAACTCTCCTGGGATGGTGGGTGGGAGGTGCAGGAGATGCTTGGGAGAATTTCGCGGCAGCAGCCAACACTGAGAATTGTAGGTAGAGCCAGGCAGTCTTGGGCCTCAGGATGTTATTGGGTAGGTTTACCCCAGATGCACCCAGTCCCTCTCCAATGTGAAACTGACCTCTCTTTATCAAATGTCTAGGGCCTGGGGTGAGAGATCATATTTGTATCACCATCAGATCAGTGCTAAGGGTGAGACAGATCTGCCACTTGTCAGCCAAAAGCATTCATCCCTTCGCTTCACAAATATTTACTGAGTAGCACCAGCCTACTGAGTGCCAGGCCGTGTTCTAGGCTCTGGACATACAGCAATAAACAAGTTCATATTCTAGAAGGGGGAGACAAGAAATAAACACATATATAAAATAGTGTCTCAGATGACTGTAAGTTCTCTATAAAAAAATAATAAAAATAAGCCGGGCGCGGTGGCTCAAGCCTGTAATCCCAGCACTTTGGGAGGCTGAGACGGGCGGATCACGAGGTCAGGAGATCGAGACCATCCTGGCTAATACGGTGAAACCCCGTCTCTACTAAAAATACAAAAAACTAGCCGGGCGAGGTGGTGGACGCCTGTAGTCCCAGCTACTCGGGAGGCTGAGGCAGGAGAATGGCGTGAACCCGGGAGGCGGAGCTTGCAGTGAGCTGAGATCCGGTCACTGCACTCCAGCCTGGGCGACAGAGCGAGACTCCGTCTCAAAAAAAATAAATAAATAAAAATAAAATAATAATAATAATAATAATAATAAAAATAATAGGGCACTAAAGGGGAATTGGGAGCAGGGGAGTTGGTGTTGCAATTTAAAATAGATTGGTCAGGGAACTCTTATTGAGAAGATGATGTTTAAGTGAAGACCAGGGGTTGGAGGAGGAGTGAGATATGTTGATATCTGGGGGAAGGAATGTTCCAGGCCAAGAGAACTGAAGAGGCAAAGGCCCTGGGGAGGGAATGTGCCTGGCATATTTGAGGATCGGCAAAAAGGAGAGGCCAGTGAGATTGAAGCAGAGTAAGGAGAGCGGTAGGAGATATGGTTTTAGTGATAACACGATCAGATTGGGTAAGGAATTGTACACCAGTGTAAGTCCTTGGCTTTTCTTGGAAGTAGTGGGAAGCCATGGGGAGAAGGGTTGATCAAGAAAGTGACATGCTTTGACTTAGATCTTTTTTTTTTTTTTTTGAGATGGAATTTCACTCTTGTTGCCCAGGCTGGAGTGCAGTGGCATGATCGCCGCTCATCACAACCACCGCCTCCCAGGTTCAAGTGATTCTCCTGCCTCAGCCTCCTGAGTAGCTGGGATTACAGGCATGCATCACCACGCCTGACTAATTTTGTAGTTTTAGTAGAGACAGGGTTTCTCCATGTTGGTCAGGCTGGTCTCGAACTCCCGACCTCAGGTGCTCTGTTCTCCTTGGCCTCCCAAAGTGCTGGGATTACAGGCCTGAGCCACCATGCCTGGCTTGACTTAGGTCTTAAAAGAATCACGCTGGCTGCTATAGTGAGAACAAGATATAGGAAGACAAAGGGGGCAGGGATCACTCTTCCACCTTTTTCTTCTTCACAGGACAGCCGTGACTCCCACCTGATGCCCTCCCCTGCCCCTGTGGCCCAGCCCTTGCCTGGCCATGTGGTGCCATGTCCATCACCTTTTGGACGGGCTCAGCGTGTACCCTCCCCAGGCCCTCCAACTGTGGTTTGTGTCAACAACTGGGGGCTGGGCAGGGGCAGAACAGTCTGGCCAGAGATCCTTGCTAGGTCTGCTAAGCCACCCACATCTCTCCCCAGACCTCATATTCAGTGTGGCGGCGTCTCACCATTCAACCTAAAACCCGATTCACGCCCATGCCATCAATCCCCAGAGTTCAGCAGGTAAGAGAGGGCATGGGGAGGTGGCTGGCAGAAGCCACAGCTAGGGGAGAAAGGAGATGGATGGGTACAGGAGAGATAAGACAGAAGCAAGGGGAGGTTGAGTGCCACCTGTGGGTGTCAGGCCTTGCTGACATCTCACTTCTGTGCCAGGCCCGGTGGCTGAGTGGTGTTTCCCCTCAGTCCTGCTCTGAAGATCCTGCCCTGCCCTGGGTAAGTATCAGAAGGCTCCCCCTACTGAGATTCCTTGCCCTGTGCTGCCAGCCTGAAGGCCCAGGAGTTTGAGATACATGTGCTTTCTGGGCCAGGCATGATGGCTCACACCTGTAATCCCAGCACTTTGGGAGGCTGAGGTGGGAGGATTGCTTGAGCCCAGATCTTTGAGACCAGCCTGGGCAACATAGTGAGACCCTGTCTCTACTAAAAATTTTAAAAATTAGAAAATGCTCTCTGGAAAAGCTGCCTAACTCTCCCTGCTTCTCTGCTGCCCCTCCTAATGTACATCTAGGGCCTCTCAGTCAGCGGCTTTAATCTATTCCTCATGAGGGTGGGACTCAGGCTGGTCTTTCTCCTGCCCCATCCTGGCTTTCTTGTGTGCCTTGTTCCTTGGTGACAGGAGCAGGTTGCCGTCCGGTTGTTTGACCAGGAGAGTTGTATAAGGTCACTGGAGGGGTCTGGGAAACCACCTGTGGCCACTCCTTCTGGACCCCACTCTAACAGAACCCCCAACCTCCAGGAGGTGAAGATTCAAGTGAGTCTGTGTGGGCAACAGCTTTGATGTCTATTGAACAGTGACTGGGGCTGAGGAAGAAGGAAAAGAGATGGGGGGTCAGGAATAGGACAGTGTAAGTAGACTACTGAATGCACATCTTGATGTCACACTGGGGTGCTCTCTCCCACCACAGCGCATCGGTATCCTGCAGCAGCTGTTGAGACAGGAGATAGAGGGGCTGGTAGGGGGCCAGTGTGCCCCCCTTAATGGAGGCTCTTCTCTGGATATGGTTGAACTTCAGCCCCTGCTGACTGAGATTTCTAGAAATCTGAATGCCACAGAGCATAACTCTGGGACTTCCCACCTTCCTGGATTGTTAAAATGCTCAGGGCTGCCAAAGCCCTGCCTTCCAGAGGAGTGCGGGGAACCACAGCCCTGCCCTCCAGCGGAGCCTGGGCCGCCAGAGGCCGTCTGTAGGAGTGAGCCTGGGACACCAGAGCCCTGCCCTCCAGCAGAACCCAGGCCCCCAGAGTCCTGCTGTAGGAGTAAGCCTGAGATACCGGAGCCCTCCCGCCAGGAACAGCTTGAGGTACCAGAGCCCTGCCCTCCAGCAGAACCCAGGCCCCCAGAGTCTTGCTGTAGGAGTGAGCCTGAGATACCAGAGCCCTCTCAGCAGGAACAGCTTGAGGTACCAGAGCCCTGCCCTCCAGCAGAACCCAGTCCCCTTCAGCCCAGCACCCAGGGGCAGTCTGGACCCCCAGAGCCCTACCCTAGGGTAGAGCTGGGGGCATCAGAGCCCTGCACCCTGGAACATAGAAGTCCAGAGTCCAGCCTACCACCCTGCTGCAGTCAGTGGGCTCCAGCAACCACCAGCCTGATCTTCTCTTCCCAACACCCGCTTTGTGCCAGCCCCCCTATCTGCTCACTCCAGTCTCTGAGAACCCCGGCAGGCCAGGCAGGTAAGGAGTTGGCTGGGAAGGAGTGTGAACACAAGAGGTCCTCAACTCACTGTGAGCTGCACCCCTGCCCTGCCCCACCCCTGCTCCAGGCAATCCCATGCTTCCACACCTTCCACCCTGGCCCAGCCTGGCTCTCCCTCAGGAAGAGGGGAGGGGCTGCACTTCCAGCCCTGTGCTCCTAATTGGTTTGGCCGTTGGTGGGGGAGGAGGAAAGGACAGTACATGGTGGAAGTATGGGACTCCAGACCGCCCTCTAAATTCTCCATGCCCCTCAGGCCTCAGCAGTCTGGCCCCTCGAACCCTAGCCCTGAGGGAGCGCCTCAAATCGTGTTTAACCGCCATCCACTGCTTCCATGAGGCTCGTCTGGACGATGAGTGTGCCTTTTACACCAGCCGAGCCCCTCCCTCAGGCCCCACCCGGGTCTGCACCAACCCTGTGGCTACATTACTCGAATGGCAGGATGCCCTGGTGAGACTCCAACCCACAGCCCAGCTGTGGCTGCACAGTGAGCCTGATGGGAGGTGGGGAACGGGGACAGGGGGCCACCTGGGCTCCTTCACAGAGAGGTCAGCAGGAAGGCTTGGCTACAGTGCAAGGCTGGCTGGGCTGTGACAAGGTCTTCTCTCTCTCCAGTGTTTCATTCCAGTTGGCTCTGCCCCCCGGGGCTCTCCATCATGAGACAACCACTCCTGCCCTACCGTGCTTCTTCCTTTTAGCCCTTATTTATTGTCGGTCTGCCCATGAGACTGGGAGCCGACCACTTTTGTCCTCAATAAAGTTTCCAAAGTATCCACATGTCTAGCTAATGAGTTCTAACTGTCCAAACAGGCCAGCTACTGCTGTCACTCTCCCATTGCCCACAGGGTGGCAGTGTCCTCCAGTTCAGAGGACAGCGCTGGGCTCTTGGGATCCCCCAGGCTCTCATCCAGAAGCGAGTCCTGAATCCTGAAAGGGAAGGAAGCAACCCACTCCTGCCTAGCCCACCCCCTTGCAAGCTCTGAGCATCCCACTCCTGCCAAGCCCACTCCCAAGCTCTGTAAATATGTTGGCGAGCAATTGGAACCGCTGTTCCCCTTGCCTTTTGAGATCAGTTCCACTTAACCTGCAGGAACCCTAGACTACTCCTTCACCCCCTAGAGCTCCTTTTCTAGAACTCTCTGCATGCACTGGGCAGAAGAGCAGAAGAACCAGACCCAGACCTTTGGAATCTTCCCTTGTTAGGTTGCTGTCTCCCTCCACCTACAACGTGAGGCCCCAAAGCTTTCCTGAAACTGAGACCATCCCTCTTCCTCCCCATAGCAGAGTAGAAGCACACACACACACACCCCTTTTCTCAGGCCTTGACTGGAATTAACTAAAACTTTGCCTCTGGCAGGGACTGACAGCACAGTAGGAGTCCTTTAGAGGAATGAGGGAAAGGGTCAACCACTTTCCCCCCGAGTCTATGCACCAAGTTAAGCAGCCACACACAATCCCCCAACCTCACTTTATTGGACGAGGCAGCAGCAGCTGTAGCCCTGGGGCCTAGTCCGGATAGGGGGGAATGGAGACTGTACAGAATGCGTTTTAAATGCCAGGAAAGAATTCACTGGTTCCTCTAGTTCACAGAAGGCTGCCAAGGCTGGAGCCTGAGCCTGAAAGTGGAGATGAGGGGAGGAGAGGGTGGCGAGAGAAAGTTGTCGTGACGGCGAACCTGCACTTCCCTGTCTTAATGTCTTCTCTTGCCTAAATGGGCTCCTCCTGTTTCTGTTATTTCCCTCGCAAGCTGCGGGGCTTCCCTCCGGCTTTCTGGGCCTCTGAATCCCGCTAGTAAAACTGCTCCCCATCTCTGTACAAATGAGAGAGCCACGACCTCTGCCCCTCTGGGGTCCATCGCGCACTTGGGTGCGGGTGATCCCTCCGGAAGTCGCTCTGCTCCTCCGGCCGGGTCTCCTCCTCTTTCCGGCCACTTATACCCTTGAGCACCAAGAGTTCGCCCATTTAGGCCGCCTCCAGGAACGGGAGGGTCCACCCCACCACCAGGCTCTCAAAGGGTGGGGTGGCGCCTCGGGTGGGGCGGGCTGGAGGTGGGTGAGGACGGGAGAGAAGGCGTGAACGGGGGGCACAGGGCGGGGCCGGCTCAGTCGGGGTAGATGATGAAGCCGGAGAAGGTGCTGTACTTGTTGGTGTTGCCGCCGTGCACCTTCCCGCCGTCCAGCTTGATGAAGACCTCGTCGCCCACGTCCAGGTGCAGAATGACGCTGTTGCTGGCGTAGTCGTAGTTCTGGTCCGCGTCCTGAGCAATGGCGCTGGCCCGGACCTATCGAGGGAGAAGAACCCCCTCATGCTCGGTGTGGAGCTGGGGTGACGGGAGGGGTCGGGGCGGCTGGGCGTGCGAAGGCGGCAGCGCAGCCGCCGCAGGGGCTGGGGAGGACCAGGAAGGAGGGTAGGATATCGCGGAGTTGCTCCAGCGCTGCCATTCACTAGCTGTGTGACGCGGAGCAAATTCCACGCCTTTTCTGGACCTCAAATTGATCTATAAAGTGAAGGATAATAATAGAACCCACCTCATAGGATGTTAGGATTAAGTGAATTACTACGTGTGAAGTGTGTTCAGAACAGTGGTTTGCTTTTTTTTTTTTTTTTTTTTTGAGGTGGAGTTTCGCTCTTCTTGCCCAGGCTGGAGTGCAATGGCGCGATCTCGGCTCACTGCAACCTCCGTCTCCCGGGTTCAAGCTATTCTCCTGCCTCAGCCTACCTAGTAGCTGGGATTACAGGCGCCCACCACCACGCCCTGCTAATTTTTTCTATTTTTAGTAGAGACGGGGTTTCACTGTGTTGGCCAGGCTGGTCTCGAACTCCTCACCTCAGGTGATGCACCCACCTCAGCCTCCCAAAGTAATGGGATTACAGGCATGAGCCACCGCATCTGGCTCAGTGGTTTCCATTCCTAAATTATTTTTAATGCATTTTCAAATTACTATTGTCATTTAAAAAATAAAATTGGCTGGCCAGGCCCGGTGACTCATACCTGTAATCCCAGCACTTTGAGAGGCCGAGGTCGGCGGATCATCTGAGATCGGGAGTTTGAGAAGAGCCTGACCAACATAGAGAAACCCTGTCTCTACTAAAAATACAGAATTAGCTGGGCGTGGTGGTGCATGCCTGTAATCCCAGGTACTAGGAGGCTGAGGTAGGAGAATCGCTTGAACCCAGGAGGCAGAGGTTGCGGTGAGTGGAGATAGCGCCATTGCACTCCAACCTGGGCAACAAGAGCGAAACTCTGTCTCAAAAAAATAAAAAAAATAAAATAAAATAAAATAAAAATTTGCCTATAGGATAATTTCTAAAATTCTGAACCGACTTGGACCTCCTGTCAGTCCTCACGGAGGGTTGGCTTCCCCAGTGGTGGAGCATAGGTGTGCCTGTGCGTGTGCCACAGAGTGCAGGCCATGCTGAGATGCACTGTTGCCCTCTCGCCTGTGGGCGTGAATTTCCCGACCGAGCACCCGCTGGTGCCCAGGCGCGGGGAGGTCGTCTTCTGCCAGAACAGGGAGCCCTTCCTCCCCTCTGGGCTCATGGCGGTCGATTCGGGCCTCCAGCCCCCCTCTTCTAGAGAGTCCCACAGGGGCTGGTTATTAACTCATTAATTATTCATCATTATTCTAATCACTATTTACCGTCCCCAGGGCCGCAGCGCCCGCACCGAAGAATACAGAGTGGGAGCTGCGCGGTCCCCTCCCCCTCTGAAACCCGCACGAATTAGTTACACACTGGCCCCCTCCACCTCCTCCCAGATACCCCGCATAGACAAAGCACACCTACTCTGTGTTATATGCAGATAGACACCTCTCCACTTTCAACATCTTTGCACTCCGCAGTCACACACACTCCCTGATACACATATATATTCTCTCACTCCATGAGGACGCACACTCACTCCCTTTCCCCGGGTTCCTGGGGCAGCCCTGCTGGGATGAGACCCCAAAGCAGGTCTGGGGGCAGGCAGACGCTGCCGCCGTACCAGGCTCCCGCAGGCTGAAGCTCCTGAGTAGCCACCACTCCCTTCATGCGGGACATCCTGAGGTCACCACTCAGCCCCAACCTCCCTTTGCGGCCTGCGCAGCTCTGGCACCTTCTCCCACCTACCCCACACCTGTGGCCTCTAGTTCCCACTTTATGTGAAATTTTGGTGCTACAGCTTAGTTCTTGGGGCTATTCCCCGAAAACAGAGGCAACAGTGACTCCAACTGCCCACAAAGGCAGGGAACCACGGAACCTGGATACTGAGAGATTGCTAGGGAGGGTGTGGGGCCTACAAGACCAGGCTAGGGTCCAAGGCTTTTCTACCTGTCCCTTGCCTCTTTCCTCCCTCAAGTCCATTCATTCCAGCCACCTGGCTGACCCTTGAGCTGCCAGGCTACAGACTCAGCTGAGGGCAAGGCTGTTCTAGGCCCCCAGCCCTGGGGTGAGCAATAGGACAACTGATCGGCAGGTGAAGTGAGCAAGCTAATGTTTTCTTCCTTTTATACCTTTTCCTGAAACATCCAACCCAAATGCCCCCAACTTGAGAACAGCTGCCGACTTCCTATTGCCTGAGACATGGATTCCATTCTAATTCGAAGGAGTCTAGACTCCAGTTAGCTGGTCCAATGCAAGGCTGGGAGACCCAAAGGCCAGGAGGGCTGCCGCGGAAGAAAGGATAGCCCAAGACGGGACAAGAAAAGAGGCCAGTTGGCAGGGCCAGACACCAAAGACATCTGGTGTTGCCCATAGTTGCAATGTGAGGTCGCAGCTGCAGAGACACTCAGGTTTGAGTCCTGAGTTCTAATTCTAACACCATTCCTACACTCCCTGAGGCCCTAGGCAGGAGGTTTTCCTTCTCTGGCCCCCAATTTCCTCTGTGGCTAAATGAAGCCGTCTATCGTTCTTGGCAGCCTCATGTTCCTGGATTCAGTGACGCCTTTTGGGGGAATAATCTCAGGTTGTGGGATGAGTGCAGGGACATCTAGAGAGCGACCAGTCTCAGCTGGTTGGGGGGAGGGGCATCTCACCTGTCCGTTCTTCATGAGGTCAGCCCACATGCTGGTGCCGTCGCCGCCGCGCATGAGCACGTGGTAAGCGAAGAAGTAGACGCCTGGCATGGGGCAAGTAAACTTGCCGCTGGCTGCCTCATAGGCGTTGCCCACGTTGGTCACCACGTCGTCGAAGCGCAGCACCTCGTAACCCTCGTGGGGCCGCCGCAGGCCCGCGTAGAAAGCAATGCGAGGCACGTAGCCTGCAGCAGGCGCCACCCCGCCCGGACCTGGGCCGGGAGGGCCCGGGGGGCCTGGCCTGCCGGGTTCTCCAGGGGGCCCTCTTGGACCTGGTGGTCCCGGGGGCCCCCGCAGGCCTGCTTTCCCGCGCCGGCCCACCTCTCCCTTGGCGCCCGGCGGGAAGGGGGACACGGAAGCAGGCGCGCCGTCGGGGCCCGGGCCTCTGGGCCCATGTGGGTCGCACACCATGCGGCAGCGACCCAGCATCTCGTAGTGCGCTGGCCCGCGGGAGCTGTGCACCAGCAGCGGGATGGCCACCAGCAGCAGCAGCACCATGGCCACCCCGACGGCCGCACCCGCCACCCTCTTGCGGCGGCTCAGCCGCGACGCGGCCAGGGCCAGCAAATCTTCTTCACTCTTGGGCGCAATGGCTGCCGGGGCCCGGGACTCTCCGCGGGCCCAGGAGGCGGTGACCCGCCTTGGGCCTGGGTCTGCACTCCCCCGACGGCTGCCCCCCACTCCCCTTACCCTGCCTCTACGGGTCCCCGCGGCGGCGGTGCCGCTCCCCAAGCCGTCCGTCAAGGGGAGGCCCCTCGTGGGTTACGTCAGGGGCAGCTCCTGACGATCCAGAGCCCGTGGTCCTCTAGTACCCTCCCGTTCAGTCCTAACGATCCTGGGCACCTGAGATCCGCGGCTTCTCAGACGGCTGGTTTCTTACAGATCTGAGATGCCTGCTCTCCAGACCGCTGCTTTCTCAGGGATGGCGCGGTGCCTGGGTCCCAGGCTGCTCAAATAGACCGCTCCCGGCTGGAGCGGGGACTACTCCCCGCGCTCCGGACGTCCCGGGGTCTGAGCTGTGGGTGCTGCTCACCGGGCGCGATCTCCTGGTAGGTTTTGCGCTCTGCCTCTTGGCAAGCACCGACTCACCTTGCTACCCCTGCCGCGGCCCCAGCCCCCGCTAGAGCCCTGGCCCGCGCCTCTGTCCTGCGAGCGCGGTCGGTCTCCGCGTCCCTAACCTTCCTCCCCTCCCTCCCGGGCGGCGATGCGGGTGGTGTGAGGCGCCGAGCGGCCGGAGCCACTATAAGCGGCCAGAGGCGGAGCGACCCCTGGTGCCCAGAGTGGGAAGCGCGGGGGCGGGGCAGGCAGCCGCCCCCACCCACGTCCTCCCCGCCTCCCCTTCACCCCCCCACCGACCCTAGGTTCCTTCCCGGCCCTGAGCGGGTTCTTCAGGGTCTCGCGGCCCCCACTCTATCTTTACTTTCACCCTTTACCCGGAGTTTGGCATTCTCAGAGCCCAGAGGAAACCCAAAACAGCGATGGGATGAAGAGGGGTCACGATACAAACACGCATAGTAGGTTCCCGAGGTAAAATGAGGGGGAGGGACCTCACAAACAAACAGAAAACAAAATAAGAAGGACTAGAAAAGATAGAAATTCGCCACCCCACGCCCCTTAGCGCCCGTGACCGAATAACATGGTAAAGGGTTCAACTGATACTAGTTGGCCTGAAGTGGAAAAGGCAAATCTCTAGCCAACCCCACACCCCCACCCCTCAGTATTGGGGCGCGGAGTGGAGTGTGTGTGTGTGTGTGTGTGTGTGTGTGTGTGTGTGTGTGTGTGGAGAGAGAGAGAGAGAGAGAGAGAGAGAGAGAGAGAGAGAGAGAGAAAATAAGAGAACAGAGCAGCCCGGAGGAGCAAGCAGGAAACCGACAAGAAAGCAGAGAAGGAGCGACAGAGAAATCAAAGAGAAGGAAAGCTAGATAGAGATGCAGAGACAGAGACAAAGCTTCGAAAAGAGACGGACTGACAGCCCCAGAGGGGGAGAGGGAGAGACAGAAACAGAGGAAGAGAGACCGAGCCGGGACAGGTTGACAGATCGAGAGAGAAATGTAAATGGCGCGCTGCAGAGAGACACCCAGGTCCGTGTTTGGACTCCAATGTGACACATCAACTGTGGGGAAGACGCGGGGGCAGGGCGGCTCTGCCAGCAGTGCTAGGCTCTGGGCCTGTGCGTTGTGACAGTGTGCTCCAAAGTGTGGAGGTGGCCATGGGATCCTGGCCCTGTGTGTCCCTGGGTGAGTGCGATTGTGGATTGTGTGTTGTCTTTGTGTATGTATACGTGAGGGCTGTTTGAAGGGAGGTATTTGTATTTGTCTTCCTCTTAGTCCCTAAATTTGAAGCCCACAAATGCCATTTTTCCTACCTTGGAACTGAGAATGAAGGAATCTACAGGAGAGAGAGGAAGTCAGAAGACAGCGGTTTTCTCATTTGCCCTGCTCAGCTCAGCCCAGTGACACCCCTGCCCTGGTCCCAGACTTATCCAGTCCCAGGAGTCTCTGCCCCTTCCTCCTTCAAGAGTTTGTTGTTAGATGAAACCCAGAGAAGTTGGATCCCACATAATGGGTATTTGGGGTGGGAGTTGAAGTTGGTCATGCAAATTAATGTAAGTAAAATGGAGATTAGGTGCTAGGCAGCCTCCTGTAAGAGGGGACTGTACCTGGCTTTCAGAGTGGCTAAGACATTGCTAGACACAGGCATTGCTAGATCAGAGTCCAGAGAAAAAGCTATTGACTGCATCCTTTCTTAGGGCCTGGGCCCTCTGGGGAAAATGGCTTGCTCACAAGGACCCCAGAGGCTAGGAAAACAGGCTCTAGGACTGGTAAAAAGTGGAGGCATTTGGAGACCCTGCAGGTGAGTAGCGGCAAAAGCCTCTTAGAGACCAGGATAAGCCAGGACTGTCATGTATGGGAATACATTGTATAAGATGGAGGGCACAGGGCACACCAGGGCATGATTATTGGATGGAGAGTGATTTCCTCCTCTCTTGTTTTCTGTACTCCTTCTTGACCCCCGCCTCATAATGATGCTGGGAGAGAGAGATTCCTGAGGCTGGGCCTGTGTTGGGGGTTGGGGGAGGCCCCTACACATCTGCAAGGAGTGGGAGAGAAAGGATTGGCAGTCAGTGGGGGAGGGGCCTCCTGCTCCAACCATAAATACAAATTTTATTCAAGGTCTTTGTCACCATTTGTCTTCCTCGGGGGGCTGAGGGCCGTGTCAGCCCTCTGCATGTCTAATTCTGGATCTGCTCCCCCAGGCTGGATGATGGATGGATCAGAGAGCAGACCCAGGCTCACACCAGCCTCCCCTGCCTGATCCTCAGGCCCCATCCACCCCAGGTCCTGCCACTCCTCTCCCTCCCTTTGCCCTCCCTCCACTTACCAGAGGCCCCCTCTGCCCAGCCGCGCTCCCCACTCCACCCATTCTACTTACCAAGGCCCCCTTTTTAAGTCCCTCACCTCTGCCCCTTTCAGGTCCCAGTCCTCTTCTCTCTAGAGTTTCCCCTCTCCTCCCATCCCCAGCCCAGGCTGTGAGCTGTGGTGACCAGCAGGGCTGCAGGCGGCAGCGGATCTGTGTGGTTTGGGAGCCGGCTTGGCTCAGGGGGAGCTGAGGGGCCAGCTCCATGAATTTATTCATGTTCTGTTGCTCTTTCCCCACACTCTGGAATGAAGCTGCCAGCTCACCAGGTCCTTATTGCTTCCCCTGCAGCTGCCACATTCTGCCAAGAAGGGACCTGGGTGGGGCCAAGGCCAGCCTGCACACCTGGGGCCAGAAGCCAAGTGTCTGGGCTGGAGGGAATGCTGGGGCCCAGGCTGGGGTCTGGGACAATTTATCCAGAGCTCCTCCTGCAGCCAAACTGGGAAGCCCCAGGGAGGTGGTATGATTGGGAATGGGAGGTGGGTAGAGAAGGGTGTGCTGCAGGACAAAAAAGAGGCAGTGGAAGTGGGGGGCCGAGTTGGCAGGGGGAGGGGAGAGGAGAGGAAGCCTTTAACGGCGTCCTAGGCTCCCCCATTTAAAGGTTAATGCAGCCTTCAGATAGAGCAGTCTGTCCTTGACTCTGCATTAACCTTGACCCTAACCCCTATTTATATACTTGACTCCTCTTCGATCATAAAATGAATTTTAACTCCAGAAACTGACCCTAAATGGAATGCCTCCCTCACCTGTCCGGTACCCAGGGGGCTCCCCAGAATTCCCCCCAGGGCTATAGCTAGTTGTGTGTCAGAGTTCTGAGGACCAGACTTTGGATTAGCATGTGATTAGCATATGATTTGCATGTGATATGTACCTTCTACTCTGCGGAAGTTTTCATGTTAAAATTTTATGAAGTCTAGTGGAAAGGTCCTGGCTCCTTGAAAGTTTTCTCCTTTTGTTCCTTCTCTCACACTTCCTGTCACTGACCCAGACCCCCTCAAGGGAAGAAAGAGGGTGAAGAGGTGAGCAATATTGGGCCCTTGGGAGGGAAGGTTCCAGCAAAGTCATATGCCTCCATCACTTGAACGAGCCTCAGTTTCCTCATAAGTAAGAGAAGAGAAACCTCCCTTCCACCTGACATTTTACCAAGATCTAAGGAAACACTTTTTTTTTTCCTTGCACTCTCTCCCTCCTCCCCTTCAGGGCCAGTCACAGTGTGGTTCTCCCTGCTTATTCCCACACTCTGGCTTTCAGCTCCCACATTGAAGCTCGCATGGATCTGGAAGCAGCCTGGGTTGCCTGATAGCAGTCCTCTAGTATGAAGAGAAAGGAATCCATGTGAGAGGACAGGGGAGGCATGGAAAGGGAAACATTATTGAGTTCTTATTGTATTTTAGGGCTTTAACATGCAACTTCTCATTGCATCCTCACAGTACCCCTTAGAGTTAGCTCTATTGTCCCCATTTTACAGGTAAAAAAACTGGGGCCCAGAAAGGGGAAATGACTTGTCCGTTATCACCCTGTAAGGGATAGTTCTGGAATTAGAGTTATGACCTCCTGGCTTTCTTCTCAGTTCCCTAGAGGAGATAAATGGCACCCAAGGCAGTGTAAGAGTGAGAGAGGCAGGCCCGGAGTGGGCAGTGAGGTTTGAACGGCTTCTGGGAGACTTTTGTATGTGAGGCCAACAGGGTTGTGTCTTGGCTCCGTGTATCTCCCAACCCCCATCCTGACAGTGTTAAACCTGAGGCCCAACAGGTGCTCAATTGTTGGCTAAAGGATGGACAAAGTTAGTTTCAGAGAACAACTGTCCAGATGGAGGAAGAGAGGGCAGAGAAAAGGGAAGCAAAGGAAAACGAAGCGAGTCAAGGAAAATTTGCTTAAGGGACAAAAGGCAATCCTGAAGTCGGCTCTTCTCCAACTGCAGCTGGGAAAACCGTCCCAGCCCAAGAACCTACTCATGGCTTGACTCCTTGCAGAGACTACCCGCCTGCCTCTGCCATCAGGCAGAGAGAGTGAGTGCAGGGCCAGGCCCAGGGCTCTCACTCATCAGCCAGTGCCTCTGGCACCAAAACTCAGTGCAACCTTAAGTTCAAAGTGTGGCACCAGGGTCCACAGGGCTGAAGACAAGCTCCTGGCTTCCTAGAGAGTGGGTAAAGACTGCTTCTAAGGTGTCTGTCAGGCCAGAGCTGTTGCTGGCTGACTTTGGCAGCCCTCCACCCCTGGCCAGGTGCTGCTCCTAGCCTTTGCCTCCTCCACCTTCCTTTGTGCTCCCCGCTGCCTCCACCGCTCGACAGCTCCAGCCTTCAGTTAATGAAATGTGGGGATCGGCTGCACAGAGAGCTGTCAGACCCCTCATTTCTCCGCTGGAATATTGACTCCAGCTCTGGGAGACCCACAGATGAAAGGAGGCGGGTGGGGTGCGGGAAGCTGATGGGGCGCAGGCTGACGAGAGCCCAGAGACCAGGAGGTAGTGCTAAGCTCCAAGTCTCGAGGGCTTGGCTAAGCGAGGAAGGCCCTAGGATGCTCTTTCTGCTTGGGGTCCCCAGCTTTTCTCTGACGAGCAGGATACTTAACGAGCCCCAACCCACCGCACCCGGACCTGGACCCCAAACTAGCACCCCAGGCGAGCTGGACTTTAGTGCGCGCCGCGCGCAGCGCCTCGGAGCCGGAGACCGCTGCCCGGTGCTTCCTCCCATCTTCTTCCATCCTTTCCCTCTTGCTCCCCCTCCCTCCCGCACTCCCTCCCCGGCGGCCGCGGCCTTTATTAGGGATTCCGCGGCTGTCGGTCCCGCCATCCATCCTGTCCGCCGGCAATTAGGCGGCCAGACAAAGAGCAGCTTCGGATGGATGAGGGTCCCGGCGGATCGGAAATGTGAAGGGTCAGCGCTGCCGCCCGCGGCGCACCCCGCTCCCCCTTCAGCATAATCACCGGCCGCCCGTCACTCAGCCGGCCGCCCGGGGAGCTCCTGGGCCAGGCCCGGGAGAGGGCGGGGTGCGGCTGCAGCCTAGGCGCCCAGGGCAGGGCGAGGGCGGACCTGCGGCAGGGCGCCTCCTGAGGAGCAGTGGAGGACTGCGCCTGAGGCGTTTGCCGAAGGGAGGGGGGTTATGGCCCCGGGCGCTCCCCGAAGGGAAACTGGGGCTAGCAGCTTGGGGCGTCCCAGTGGGGAAGAGGGAACAAAAGCTGCGGAGACCAGAGGCCCGAGGTTCAGGGCGCCCCCTGCTGGGAAGCTGGGGACCAAGCCTTAGAGGTCAGGCAGGTACAGATGAAACCAGGCCCAGGGCGACCCCTCCTAGGGAAACCAAGGGTTTCTAGCCTGGCGCGCCTCCTACCGGCTTTGAAGGACACTGCGCTTCTGTGCCCGCTCTGTTCAGAGAAATCCAACCAATCCTCATCCGCTCAAAAGAGGCTCCAAGTCCTGGAGAACCCGGGGGGAGCCTAGAGGGAGTTCAAGGAGTCCAGGTTTTACTGCAGATTCTTTGGCGCTAGCTCCCAGCTGACAAATCAACATCTCAATCTGACAATTAGTGGTCGAGATTGGGGGTGAGGGGCTCTCACAGCCCTGGCCGCTTAGCCCTCCTGGCGGGAGGCAGAGAGGTGGGCGGTGCTGGCAGTGATGAACGACTCCAGGGGGGCCCGGGGCCCCCGAGCACGCATTCATTACTCGACTGACAGGCGGGTGGGGGGTCGGGCGGGCTGCGAGTGGACGTGCCAGGAAACAGGCCAGTAGCAGGAGGGGGCTAAGGGAAGTGTTTAACAGTCCCACTGCTCCATCTGCTCCCGGTCCTTCGCCTTGACCCTGGGACTTGATTTCCTTGAGCTCGGCCTCCCAGTTATTGGAGCTGGCCCTGGCTGGGAAGCAAGGGTGGGGACCTAAGCCCTCTTCTGGAGTTAGGTGATTTAAGGTCTGAGATGTCAAGGAAAGGTATTAGGCAGGTATCAAGACTAGGCGCTTCGCTCTGACCTCTGAGAAACTGTGCGTGACTTGTGCACTCAGAGATGGTGTGTATGACAGGGATTGATGAGTGTGGATCGCACGTGGGGGTCAGTGACTGTGTGTGTCAGTGCCAGGTGTGTGTCAGTATGATTTTGCCAGTAGAGGTGTGAGATTCCCATCTGAGGATGAACCACCCTTCCCTGTGTGTCCACCCCCTGTGTGCCCATCTCCCCACTACCCCCCAGCTGGCTGTCAGCTCTGTCTCCAGTTATGGAGGAAATGGCAGTGCGCACGGTGACGGTGACAACTGAGGTGTGCTGCTGAGGTGGGGGGTGGGGGTGGTGCTAGATGTTAACTGTGAGAGTGCTGGTCAGGACAGCTGCTCCCTTCCAGCACCTTCACCACTAACATCCCTACCCTGAGGGTCTTGAAAGTAGTGGATTGATTTTTTGTTTGTTTGTTTGTTTGTTTTTTGCCAAAGTTTGGACACCTAGTTGCTGTGCCCTGGGGAACAAAGTGATTACTACCAGAGTTGTCTAGCCCATACTCCTACACATACACATACACGAGGTCTCCAATGTAAGATGTGATCTCCAACCCATGTGGCCTCCCTAGGCTGGTGTGGTGGCCAGAGAGGAGTTGGTAGATGTTGAGCAGATGCCTGTGTGATGCTCAGGAGGAGAGGGGCTGACCTTCAGACCTCCAAGGCAGCCTACCTCTTTGGAGCCTGTATTAGCAGCCTCTGAGATCCTAATCTTTTGGGTCTCAAGTCCAAGTTAGTTACTAGTTTATGCCTTGGGAGGATAATGCTAACTGCACTCTAATTCCTCTCCCTAATAACTCTCTTCAGTTTTGCTTGGTCTCCACTCTCAATCTTCATTCTCAAAAACACCAAGAAGTTGAACCTGGCCTCCTCCCCAGCCCTGAACCTCCTGGGTCTACAGAGCAGAAAACTGGGCTGACTCTGGATCTCTGGCCCCCTGTTTTTTTCAGGGAGACCCTTGCCTTTGCCTTGTTGTTCCTTGGGGCTAGGGTATCTCTTGGAGCTTCTGTATCTTTATCTCTGTACTCTTTTTCCTCCTCCTCCTCCTCCTCCTTCTTCGTCTTCTTCTTCTTCTCCTTCTCCTTCTTCTTCTTTTCGGGGTCTCGCTCTGTCTCCCAGGCTAGAGTGCAGTGGCTCCATCTTGGCTCACTGCAATCTCCTCTCCTGGATTCAAGAGATACTCCTGCCTCAGCCTCCTGAATACCTGGGACTACAGGCTCTGCCTGGCTTGCTTTATTTATTTATTTATTTATTTTGTATTTTTAGTAGAGCCAGGGTTTCTCCATGTTGACCAGGCTGGTCTCAAACTCCTGACCTCAAGTGATTCACCCACCTCAGCCTTCCAAAGTACTGGGATTACAGGCGTGAGCCACGGCGCCCAGCCTTTGTACCCTCCTTTGTGTCTGCATATTTCCACATTTAGGAATCTTCCAAATTTGTCTTCATACATTTTCGGGGGCTCTCTCTTTGTTCCTCTTGGGGCTCTTCTCTTTAAGAATACACCAGCCCAGCAGAATACCCCAAGGAGATTGGAGTAGGAGGAGGAGGGCTTTCTTCCTGCCCCCATCCAGAGGTGATTGCTAACCCAAGGATGGTCACACCGTGTCAGGACTCGGGCACGCGCAGGTCACTTCACATTCTGGGCACAGACGCCTGGTCGATGCCCTGCTGTCCCTCCCTCCTCCCAACCTCCCTCCTCCTGGCCCCTGCCCCCTCCGCCCGCCTGGAAAAGGCAAATTTGACATTTTTAAATCCCGAGCCTTAAAGGGATCGATGCGGCCCGGGGGCCCCGCCCGGGGTCGATATTCCTGATTGGGAAGCGGCCGCTGCGCGGAGCCCGCGTGTAAATCACCCGGGCTGGAGGAGTGGGTGTGGGGAGCCTACCACGTCCCAGACTGGTGAAGCCAGGAGGGGTCGGGACCCGGGCGGGACCCGAGGGCGATGGAATGAGAACGACGGGCCTTAGATAACCAGAGAGAAGCCCTCCCAGGGCCTCCCCCTCCCGCGCTCAGCCCTGTCAACTCCCCCGGCCAGCTCCAGTCTCGCTTCAGCGGCCGCCACCCTTCGCTGCCCCTGGAGCCGCCGGGGAGGCCAGTGTCGGAGCCAGCCATGCGGCGGCTCCTCTCCGGCCGCTCCCGCGGGGCCGGGGCTTCGGCGGCTGCTGTCACGGAGCCGACAGGCCGGGCCGGCCGGGAAGGGGCGGGTGGCGGGGGAGAGGCGGCGGGGTGAGGCTGGCTTAGCGCTGGCACTCAGTGGGCGCGCAACATATGTTCACCGAATTGAGAGTCTGGGACACCGAGCGGCGCAGGGCAGGGGGTCGGAGGGCACAGGCGGGGTAGGAGATGGCCCAGACCAGGTGAGGGCAGAAGCCTCACTCACGGTGGAAGAAGGCACTCGAGACCGCTCTGGGAACAGCTGGGCTGGGATAGACCACCCCAGCCCTCTCGGGGGACACCTGGGTAGTAAAGAACAAGACATAATGGGGCAGGCAGGAAAGTTTGGACCCCACCCACAAGCGCCTCCGCCACCCCAACCTCCGATCCTTGTCGCACTCTGCTGGGGAAACCAAGGCAGCAGATGCTGAGAATAGCCAAAAAGGTTAAAAGCAGGGTCAGCGACGAGGCTAGGGCAGCAACCAGAATTCCTGCATGGGTTTCTGGATCCTCCGCCCACGTGGGGCCCGTTTGCGGGTAAATGCACCACCGCGCCCCCCACCACAGCTCAGACACTTTCCACTCGCTGCAGCTTGTCAGATCCCCCCACCTCCCACTCTGCACCAGTTTATAGAACAACAATTTTGGGAAAACAATCCGGGCGGAGTGACGGCCCGGTAATTGTGACAAAGTGAGTGCGGGCTGCTGGAGAGAGCACTAGGGCGGGAGCGCTGCGGGGCGAGGCGGAGGCAGGGGCACCTCCCCCCGCCCTGCCGCCCCCTCGTTCTTATTCCGGTCACCTCCCATTCCTCTCCTTGTCTCTTCTCCAATTCCTCTTCTCCCGGCTCCTCGCGTCTTCGTTTGCTTGTTCCTCCATCTCTCTTCCCTTTCCTCCCGGTAACAGCTCTTCTCCCGCTCCTCCCACCCCGTCGCCCCTCCCCCGGTGCGCTTTTTCCTCGCTCACTTCTCCCCTCTCCTCCGCCTTCCACTCGTTTCTTCGGCTTTTCCTCGCGCTTACATTGCCCTTGGGCCCCTGGCTCTCCCCGCACAGTCGGCTTCTCTCCCTCCCCACTTCTCGCTTCCTAAGATCGAACCCTGAGCCCCTTCCCCACCCCCACTCTCTGGGCCGCCAGCGCAGCACTGCATTCCTGGGTTCCTCCGGCCGTAAAGCTGGTGGCGCGCTGCGGCCCGGGGCGCCCCGCCGGCCAGCCTCTTCCCTCTCCCTTGTGTGGCTGCCGCCGCTGCCCCACCACCTGAGCCGGGAGATTGTTTGTCCAGAGGCGGCCGCCGCCGCCCGCGCTGTTTGCAAAGCTTAGCGCGCCGTCGCGCAGTGCGGGCCCAATTAAGTCTCATTCATTATTCAGCGCCCCTGTCCGCCCCCGCCCCCAGCAGTCTGAGGCGTCGCTTTGGGGCCCCTCCCAGCCTAGGTCCCTCAGTGAGACCTAAGAGGTCATATAGAGAGCAGCATTTCCTCTCCAGGCCGAGATGAGGGCTGTGAGGGCGTTTGGAGGGAAACGCGCTGCCTACTGCAGGGAGGTGACACCCGCGAGGCCGACTGTCCCCCCGAAGCCCCCGCAAGTCCAGACTGGGGGACCTTGGAGATCCACGAGATTTCCAGAGAAGGAAATTGAGGCCCAAGAAGCTGCATGACTTAGCCAAGGTCACGGAGTAGAACCCGGGGTAGGAGCCCGGGACGTTGAAATGAAGGCGTCTTGCATCGCAGCTCCGTGGCAGCGCAGAGGCACAGGAAGGCAGACTACCCCGAGCCCCGGGCTGCGGCCTCGCTCTCCAACCCTGCGGCCTCGCCCTCCAACCCTCTGCTTCCGTTTCTCCCTCTGGTCCATAGCCCGCGGGACAGAGCAGCCCTGGATTGGGAGGCTCCTCAGATCTCAGGCTCAGGTGCAGAAGCAGAGCCCCTAACTGGAAGGCTCAGAGGTGGGCCCGTGAGGCAAGCCCTGTGGGGGGTTGAGGACAGCTTGGGTTGGGGGTCCCTCCCTGCAGCCTGTCCGTGGATGTCTCTGCCTTAGGGGAATTGGAGGTGGAACCATCCAGTCTTGAAGGTCAACGGAGCGTGAAAAGAGGAGCGTGCAGCTTGAGGTGAGGGAGGAGTCACCTTTCTATTTGTGGGGGTGGGAAGAGGTAATCAAGGACATATTCTTGCATTTACAGGACTTTGTCCTTTTTTAGCACTACAGATAGGAGCGTCCTTGCTCCTCCAGGCAGCCCCTCCATAGGGGCAGTCCTGTGCTGCTGTGACTCGGCGACCCACACAAGGTGAGTCTGGGGACCGCCCGGACCCGCCCTTCCTTCGGCGGCAGCGCCACCTGGCGGCGGTGGTGCCGTGGTGCGCGAGGCGCTGGGCCTGGGCTGGGCGCTGAGTCTACTGGAGCTGCAGGCGTCTGCAGAGCCTTGCACTCTCCCCTCGAGGGCTGGCGGGAGGAGTCCCAGGCGGGAATGTGATTCCGAGGGCCCGGGGAGGGCCCTGAGGAGGAGCTTGGCCTGGGGAGGCCGGACTTCCGTGACACAACAGACACAAAAGACAAAGTCCATTTGGATGGAAGTGGGAGCGGGGCGAGACATGTCATTTTCACTCTGTGGTCAAAGGAAATGACTGGTCTGACTCGGTCTGGGAGCGGGGCGCCCAGGTACGGCCACTTAATTTGGGACTAGCGGGTGCTGACTGGTTGTCGCTCCAGATAGAGGGGACACTGGCAGGCACGCTTGACGTCTGGTTTGATATTGTGAGGATTCGTCCAGCTGCTGTGGAGTGACTTTTCAAGCCGGCCTCCGAAAGAGGTGGTTGAGTTGTGGGGTGCAAAGGTCTAGGTCAAACGTAGTTTTCCAGGATATTTTAATAGAGGGAATTCAGGACCCCTTTTAAGTTTGACCTGTGGGAAAATCTCATGGCCTGGAGAGTTAGGAAGGCAGGAGAGGGGCTAAAGCCTGGGCCAGTGTGGAAGGGCAGCCACAGTTGGAGTTAAGTCGTGGGTAAGGCGGAGGCTTTCAAAATGTGTGGGAACTTTGGAAAGGCATCCAATGCAGCTCTGCCCCTCCACACATCCCCCCATGAGTCATTTGGGGTCATTGGTCTGATGGGAGGTCTGAAATTTAAACAGCTTTCTCCTCTAAATCTGGAGTCACTGTGGTTGTAAAGAATGGGACTGAGGTGCTAGGACAAGGGATATGAGATAAATAGCACTGGGCACTCAGGCAGATCTGGACTCTTTCATGGGAAAGAGAAATGGTTGCTGTGTTGGAGCTTGGACATCATCTTACGACTCTGCTTTTTCCCATCTCTTAGGGTCTAAGGATAACTCTGGGGCCATGACGGCCATGATTCTCACAGAGAACTCCAAGACTTCTGTGCTGCGAGTAAGCGGACTTGTTCTGAGACCTTTGCCCTAGAGGATGGCCAAGGGGCTCCTGGTGACCTATGCCCTCTGGGCTGTGGGGGGCCCTGCTGGGCTTCACCACCTGTACCTGGGAAGGGACAGCCACGCCCTGCTCTGGATGCTGACCCTGGGGGGAGGTGGGCTGGGCTGGCTCTGGGAGTTCTGGAAGCTCCCAAGCTTTGTAGCTCAGGCCAACAGAGCCCAGGGGCAGAGGCAGAGCCCCAGAGGGGTGACACCCCCTCTGAGTCCCATTCGCTTTGCTGCCCAGGTGATCGTTGGCATCTATTTTGGCCTTGTGGCACTGATTAGCCTTTCATCCATGGTCAACTTCTATATTGTGGCCCTCCCACTGGCAGTTGGCTTAGGGGTCTTGCTGGTGGCTGCTGTTGGCAATCAGACCTCAGACTTTAAGAACACTCTGGTGGCAGCATTTCTCACTTCACCTATATTCTATGGCCGCCCCATAGCCATACTGCCCATTAGTGTGGCCGCCAGCATTACAGCTCAGAAGCATCGCCGCTACAAAGCTTTAGTGATGTCAGAGCCGTTCAGTGTGCGGCTCTACCGGCTGGGCTTGGCTTACCTTGCTTTCACAGGCCCACTGGCATACAGTGCCCTCTGCAACACAGCTGCCACCCTCAGCTATGTGGCAGAAACCCTTGGCTCCTTCTTGAATTGGTTCAGCTTCTTCCCCCTTCTTGGCCGCCTCATGGAGTTTGTCCTCCTTCTGCCTTACCGGATCTGGAGGCTACTGATGGGAGATACTGGCTTCAACAGCAGCTACTTCCAGGAGTGGGAGAAGCTCTATGAATTTGTTCACAGTTTTCAGGATGAGAAGCGTCAGCTGGCTTACCAGGTAAGGCTTTCTTCCCTCAGTCCTGTCTGGTGGCTCTGGTGGCCCTCATGTGGAAGCACTGTACTTACGTCTGTTGGCCAGGTGCCAGAAGGATGTTCTGGCTTCTTTGGATATCTGTTTGCAATGGGCAAAGGTTACGGAGGCTGTAATAGTAGAGTAGGAAAAATATATGTGTATATTATTTACTTTTTATTGAGGTACAACATATATACGGTGCACTAATTTTATGTATACCCCACTCAGATCAAGGGATGGAACATTTCCAGCACTAAGAAGGTTCTTTTATTCCCCTTCTCGGCCTATACTCCCACCTTCAGAGGTTATCTCTATTCTGACTTTAGTCACCATACGTTAGTTTTGCTCATTCCTCTTCTTTTTTATTTTTTTAAGATAGAGTCTTGCTCTGTAGCGTAGGCTGGAGTGCAGTGGCTCTATCTTGGTTCACTGCAAGCTCTGCCTCCCAGGTTCATGCTATTCTCCTGCCTCAGCCTCCCAAGTAGCTGGGACTATAGGCACGTGCCACCACGCCTGGCTAATTTTTCGTATTTTTAGTAGAGACAGGGTTTCACTGTGTTAACCAGGATGGTCTTGATCTCCTGACCTTGTGATCTGCTCGCCTCAGCCTCCCAAAGTGTTGGGATTACAGGCGTGAGCCAACATGCCCGGTCCAGTTTTGCTCATTCTTGAGCTCCAAAAAAGTGGAACCATCCATTATGTGTTCTTTTGTATTTGGCATCTTTCTTCTTTCATTCAACATCATGTTTATGAGATTTATTACTCTTGATTTCTTTTTTCTTTTTTTTTTGAGACGGAGTTTCGCTCTTGTTGCCTAGGCTGGAGTGCAATGGCGCCATCTTGGCTCACTGCAACCTCCGCCTCCTGGCGATTCTCCTGCCTCAGCCTGCTGAGTAGCTGGGATTACAGGCGTGGGCCATGACGCCCAGCTAATTACATATTTTTAGTAGAGACAGGGTTTCTCCATGTTGGTCAGGCTGCTCTCGAACTCCCGACCTCAGGTGCTCTGCCCGCCTCGGCCTCCCAAAGTGCTAGGATTACAGACATGAGCCACCACACCCGGCCATTATTCCTCTTGTTACTTGCAATTGTAAATTGTTTGTTTTCACTGTTGTGTAGTATCCCATTGTATGATTATACCACAGTTTATTTACTCACTCTATTGTTAATGAACATTTGGGTTGTTTCTGGTTTGGGGCTATTATAAATAAAGTTGCTATGAGCTTTCTTGTACATGCCTTTGGTGGACATATATACATTTATGTCTTTTGTGGGGAAGAGATCTTGCCAGGGATATGAAGTTCCAGGTTGGACAATGGACAGTTGTGATTAATGGCCCTTGCCATGAGATCTAGAGCTTGTCTATGTTTCAAAAGACTGGCATTCTTTTTTCTAAAAGAATTGTTTTCTTTTATTATTACTCTCTAAGGCTGGAATTCTAACCTGAGCTGCTGGACCTTTCCCACGGGCAAGTAGAAGCCAATTCTAGAGATATGATAGCCTGATTTAGCAAAGGTGCAAGGAGAGGCCCAGGTACCCTAACAACTTGGGAGATTCTGATTTGTCATCTTCTGTTTCCATAAGGTTTTGGGCCTCTCAGAAGGGGCAACAAATGAAGAAATACATCGGAGTTACCGGGAACTAGTGAAGGTCTGGCACCCAGACCACAACCTGGACCAGACAGAGGAGGCACAGAGGCACTTCCTGGAGATCCAGGCTGCGTATGAAGTCCTGAGTCAACCCAGGAAGCCCAGGGGATCCTGGAGGTGAAAAGAAACTTCCCCCTGAGGATTGACTCTTCCTATCAGAGCTGGGCAACTTGTCCCAAATCTAGCTTTGCCCAGGAATGGCATCCCAACAAGGTTAAAGAAACTGCTTGCAGGGGCCGGGAGTGGTGGCTCACGCCTGTAATCCCAGCACTTTGGGAGGCCGAGGCAGGCAGATCCTGAGGTCAGGAGTTCGAGACCAGCAGCCTGGCCAACATAATGAAACCTCGTCTCTACTAAAAATACAAAAAATTAGCCAGGCGTGGTGGCAGGCGCCTCTAGTCCCAGCTACTTGGGAGGCTGAGGCAGGAGAATCGCCTGAACCTGAGAGGCAGAGGTTGCGGTGAGCCAAGATCACACCACTGCACTCCAGCCTGGGCAACAAGAGTGAAACTCTGTCTCAAAAACAAAAGAAAAAGAAAAAGAAAAAGAAACTGCTTGCAGGGAACATGAGAAAACCTTAATGGGGTGAGAAAAGGTTGTGGTAGAAGAATGTGTTTATATTCTGAATTTCTGAATTCTTGGCTATTGCATTCTTGATAATTTTTCTTAAAACCAGAGAGTGAAAGGCATATTATAAAACAGTCAAATATCTTTTAGAGTATGGACAACTATTATATATCAATAAAAAATTAATTAGAAAAAAATATATCTTTTAGAGAACACACCACCTTATCCCACCCATGATATATTGATGTGTGATGGAGGAAGGTTGTTTAACTATTTTTTAAATGTGTAAAACAGCAGGGCATGGTGACTCATGCCTTTAATCCCAACACTTCGGGAAGCTGAGGTGGGAGGATCATGTGAGGTCAGGAGTTCAAGACCAGCCTGGTCAACCGACGTGAAATTCCATCTCTACTAAAAATACAAAACTTAGCCAGGCATGGTGGCGCACACCTGTAGCCCCAGCTAGTTGGGAGGCTGAGTCAGGAAAATCACTTGAGCCTGGGAGGTGGAGGTTGCAGTGAACTGAGATTGAGCCACTGCACTGTACTCCAGCCTGGGCAGCAGAGCGAGATTCTGTCTCAAAAATTAAATAAATAAATGAATAAATAAATAAATAAATGTGTAAAGCACTATGTCAGGAGATTGAAGAAAAAATGTGAAGGTTCTAGTATTCACAAGCTGTCCTGTGATAAGAGGGATTTGATCTTTTCTATAGATGGGGTGAGACTAGGGTTACATTTCAAAATTTGAGAAAAATATTTTCATTCCATTTATGGGAGAACTTTCCAGCAGCTACACTTTCTCCAAGAAGGAACAAACTACTGTGGAATGGGGGTAGTTCTTCCTCCTCTGCTTAGAGGAGGATTTTTGGAGAGCCCTCAGACTTTACGTAGGTGGTTGGACTGGCTGACTTCTCAGGTCTTCCCATTATTTGAGGTCTGATTCTGGGCTACATACCCTACTCCTAGAAGCATACAATCTGATGGGAGATAATGACACAGGTACACAGATATCAAAGCCCTTGTTCAGTGTTTTGAACTAAATGTCATAAGAGCTATAAATAGTGTATTGGGACACTGGAGGAGGGACAGATAACATTGTTTTATGGGGACTCAGAAAGATTCATGATTTTATATGTCGTATGTCCCTTTGGGGACTTTGGGGAACCCTAGAGAACCAGCAGCTGGAGCATCTCAAGGGGGCCTTATTCAATTCTAGGTAACTAGCCAGGTGTGAAAGAAAGGGCCCAGGATGTCTCACTTTGCAGAGGAAGATTGGAAACCAGGAACATGATTTTAAATTATGTGCCTTTACTGCAGCTTTCTTGCTGTCTTTGTGTGTGTGCATTCTTTACATTTTTTTCTTCTTTCTGGATGTTAAATCTGAGTAATATATATAATTTTTTTTTTTTTGAGGCGGAGTCTCACTCTGTCGCCCAGGCTGGAGTGCAGTGGCACGATCTCGGCTCACTGCAAACTCCGCCTCCCGGGTTTATGCCATTCTCCTGCCTCAGCCTCCCGAGTAGCTGGGACTACAGGCGCCCGCCACCTCGCCCGGCTAGTTTTTTGTATTTTTTAGTAGAGACGGGGTTTCACCGTGTTAGCCAGGATGGTCTCGATCTCCTGACCTCGTGATCCGCCCGTCTTGGCCTCCCAAAGTGCTGGGATTACAGGCTTGAGCCACCACGCCCGGCCTGTAATTTATAAAGTGGAATTATGATCAGGCATAGTGCCGCTTGCCTATAATCCTAGCACTTTGGCAAGCCAAGGCAGGAAGACTGCTTGAGCCCAGGAGTTCAAGACCACCCTGGGCAACATGGCAAAACTCCATCTCTACAAAAAGTACAAAAATTAGCTGGGTGTGGTGGGGTGTGCCTGTAGTCCCAGCTAAGGAGGCTAAGATTGGGAGGATCACTTGAACCCAAAAGGTGGAGGGTGCAATGAGCCGAGATTGTGCCATTGCACTCCAGCCTGAGTGACACAGTGACAGCCTGTCTCAAAAACACAAAAATAAATAAATAAACAATAGTTGAATTACGTTGGCGACTATTCTGTCTGTCTCACTCTCTTTTTTTTTTTTTTTTTTTTTGAGATGGAGTCTTGCTCTATCACCCAGGCTGGGTCTTGGCTCACTGCAACCTCTGCCTCCTGGTTTCAAGCAATTCTCCTGCCTTAGCCTCTTGAGTAGCGGGGATTACAGGCGCCCGCCACCATGCCCGGCTAATTTTTGTATTTTTAGTAGAGATGTGGTTTCACCATGTTGACCAGGCTGGTCTCGAACTCTCGTCTATACCAAAATACAAAAGAAATTAGCCGGGCATGGCAGCGTGTGCCTCTAGTCCCAGCTACTTCAGAGGCTGAGGCAGGAGAATTGCTTGAACCCGAGAGGTGGAGATTGCAGTGAGCCAAGATGGCGCCACTGCACTCCAGACTGGGCAATAGAGCAAGACTCTGTCTCTACAAAAAACAAACAAAAAACATGACATGTAGCACTACTTCTATAAAATATAAATATATTCAAAATAATCTATAAGGAAAAAGAGACCAAGGAGTGATTGGGGTCTTTACTTGATATGGAAAATTATTTTACTGTTCTCAAATTTTTATTATTATTATTTTTTGAGACGGAATCTCGCTCTGTTGCTAGGCTGGAGTGCAGTGGTGCAATCTCAGCTCACTGCAACCTCCACCTCCTGGGTTCAAGCAATTTTCTCGCTTCAGCCTCCCTAGTAGCTGGGACTACAGGCGTGCGCCACCACGCCCAGATACTTTTTGTACTTTTACTAGATACGGGGTTTCACCATGTTGGCCAGGATGGTCTCAATCTTTTGACCTCATGATCCGCCCGCCTTGGCCTCTCAAAGTGCTGGGATTACAGGCATGAGCCACCATGCCCAGCCACTGTTCTCAAATTTTATTATGTTTTTTTTTTTTTTTTTTTTACAAAATATGGATATATTTTAATTTACTCAAATGGGAACTGCTGATAAGCAGTTCTTATTTTTCCAGCATGAGCAAGGCTACAATAAATATCTTTGAATATAGGTACTGATGCTTTTTGTTTTTTGTTGAAGCTATATCCCAATAAGTGATAAGTAGGGTCGAACAGAAGATGTGATTTTTGGCTGGGCGTGATGGCTCACACCTGTAATCCCAGCACTTTGGGAGGCTGAGGTGGGCGGATCACAAGGTCAGGAGATCGAGACCATCCTGGCTAACATGGTGAAACCTTGTCTCTACTAAAAATACAAAAAAATTAGCCTGGTGTGGTGATGGGCACCTACAGTCCCAGCTAATTGGAAGGCTGAGGCAGGAGAATGGCATGAACCCGGAAGATGGAGCTTGCAGTGAGCCGAGATCACGCCACTGCACTCCAGCCTGGGTGACAGAGTGAGACTCCATCTCAAAAAAAGCCATGTTTTTTACAATTTTGATTGATATTGTATTGGGCCAGGCATGGTGGCTCAGGCCTGGCATCCCAGCACTTTGTGAGGCTGAGGTGGGAGGATAGCTTGAGCTTAGGAGTTCAACACCAGCTTGGGCAACCTAGCGAGACCTCATCTCTGCTAAAAAAGCAAAACAAACAAACACAAAATTAGCTAGGAGTGGTGGCATGTGCCAGTAGTCCCAGCTAGTTGGGAGGTTGAGGTAGGAAGATTTCTTGATCGTGGGAGGTTGAGGCTACAGTGAGCTGTGATGGTATCACTGCACTCCATCCTGGGCAACACAGCAAGACCCTGCCTCAAACAAATGTATTTGGTTGATATTGCGTCAGATTTCTTCTGAAAAACGTTTTAACAATTTAGACTTTCACCAAGTGCAAGAAACTGGCATTTTCTTTGTAACTGGCTTGGAATGTTACCACTCTTTTAAACTTTTGTCAAGATGATTGTGAGAAATAGTATCTAATTACTTTAATTTGCATTTCCCTGACTCCTAATGAAGTTCAGCACCTCTTCAAATCATTATTATTTTTTTTGAGACAGAATGTCGCTCTGTCACCCAGGCTGGAGTGCAGTGGCGCAGTCTTGGCTCACTGCAAGCTCCGCTTCCCGGGTTCACACCATTCTCCTGCCTCAGCCTCCCGAGTAGCTGAGACTACAGGTGCCCACCACCACTCCCGGCTAATTTTTGGTATTTTTAGTAGAGATGGGATGTCACCGTATTAGCCAGGATGGTCTCGATCTCCTGACCTCATGATCCACCCGCCTTGACCTCCCAAAGTGCTGGGATTACAGGCATGAGCCACCGCACCTGGCCCTCTTCAAATCTTTATTGGGCATTTGAATTTTCTCTTCAGTGAATTGCTTCATCATATTCTCTATTTATTTTAAAATTGTGTTCCTATTTGTCTCTCTCAAATCTAGTTTGGTGGAATCCTTGCATGTTAGAAACCTTAACCCTTTGTAATATGCGTTGTAGATATTTTTCCCTTGCCTATGACTTGTCTTTCATCCTTGAGCATGAGTTTTAGAGTCAGAAGAATCAACAGTAGGATTTCAATCAGGTTGCATTATTTTCTAGTTGTATTTTTTATTTCTTCAGCCTCTTAGAATCTTAGTTTCCTTTAAAATTGAGATAATAGTATCTACTTTATTTAAAACATTTTTTGGCTAGGCACGGTGGCTCATGCCTGTAATCCCAGCATTTTGGGAGGCCGAGGTGGGCGGATCACCTGGGGTCAGGAGTTTGAGACCAGCCTGGCCAACATGGTGAAAATCCATCTCTACCAAAAATACAAAAATCAGCCAGGTGTGGTGGTGCATGCCTGTAATCCCAAGTACTTGGGAGGCTGAGGCAGGAGAATCACTTGAACCCGGGAGGCACAGACGAGGTAGGTAGCTGAGATCACGCCACTGCACTCCAGCCTGAGTGGCAGGGCCAGACTCTGTCTCAAAAAAACAAAAAACAAACAAACAAAAAAACGGCCGGGTGCGGTGGCTCAAGCCTGTAATTCCAGCACTCTGGGAGGCCGAGACGGGCGGATCACGAGGTCAGGAGATCGAGACCATCCTGGCTAGCACGGTGAAACCCCGTCTCTACTAAAAAATACAAAAAACTAGCCGGGCGAGGTGGCGGGCGCCTGTAGTCCCAGCTACTCGGGAGGCTGAGGCAGGAGAATGGCATAAACCTGGGAGGCGGAGCTTGCAGTGAGCTGAGATTGTGCCACTGCACTCCAGCCTGGGCGACAGAGCGAGACTCCATCTCAAAAAAACAAAACAAAACAAAACAACTTTTTTTTTTCATTTATTTATTTATTGAGACAGGGTCTCGCTCTGTCACCCAGGCTGGAGTTAGTGGGGTGATCACAGCTCACTGTAGCCTGGAACTCCTGGGCCTAAGTGATCCTCCTGCCTCAACCTCCCAAGTAGCTGGGACTACAGACAGGCACCACCATACCTGGCTTTTTTTTTTTTTTTTTGTAGAGATGGGGTCTTGCCATCTTGCCCAGCCTGGTCTCTAACTCCTAGTTTCAACCTACCCTCCTGTTTGGCCTACCAAAATGCTGGGATTACAGGTATGAGCCAAGTATCTACTTTAAAAGGGTTGCTGTGGCCAGGTGCAGTGGCTCACACCTGTAATCTCAGCACTCTGGGAGGCTGAGGTGGTGGATCAACTGAGGTCAGGAGTTTGAGACCAGCCTGGCCAACATGGTGAAACCCTGTCTCTACTAAATATACAAAAAATTAGCTGGGTGTGGTGGCACAGGCCTGTAATGCCAGCTACTCAGGAGGCTGAGGCAAGAGAATCACCTGAACCCAGGAGGTGAGGGTTGCAGTGAGCTGAGACCGCGCCACTGCACACCAGCCTGGGTGACAGAGTGAGATTCCATTTCAAAAAATAAAAAGTACAAAAAAATACAAAAATGAGCCAGGCATGGTGGCGCACGCCTGTAGTCCCAGATACTCTGGAGGCTGAGTGGGGAGAATCGCTTGAACCCAGGGTGTGGAGGTTACAGTGAGCCAAGATTGCACCACTGCACTCCAGCCTGAGCTACAGAGTGAGACTCCGTCTCAAAAAAAAAAAAAAGAAAAGAAAAGAAAAAAAGAAAAAGAAAAAGAAAAGAAAAGGTCACTGCGATTAAAAAAAAAAAAAAAAAAAAAAAAGATAGTAGGCCTGGTGTGGTGGCTGCTACTCTTCAAGAGGCTGAGAGGATTGCTTGAGCCCAGAAGGTCAATCATGAGTGAGTCGTGACTGTGCCCCTGCACTCCAGCCTGGGCAACAGAGTGAGACACAGTCTCAAATAAATAAATAAATAAATAAATAAATAAATAAAATAAAAACAAGTAAATGAAATTAAAACAAAACCCAAAATACAGTCTTAAAAGAAGAAGGAAATTTAGTAAAATAATAGGAAATCTAAGGCATTAACAAGTGAGTCTTCTTTATTTTCTTTCTTTTTTTTTTTTTTTTTGAGACAGAGTCTTGCTCTGTTGCCCGGGCTGGAGTGCAGTGGCCAGATCTCAGCTCACTGCAAGCTCCGCCTCCCGGGTTCACGCCATTCTCCTGCCTCAGCCTCCCGAGTAGCTGGGACTACAGGCGCCCGCCACCTCGCCCGGCTAATTTTTTGTATTTTTTAGTAGAGACGGGGTTTCACCGTGTTTGCCAGGATGGTCTCGGTCTCCTGACCTCGTGACCCGCCCGCCTCGGCCTCCCAAAGTGCTGGGATTACAGGCTTGAGCCACCGCGCCTGGCAAGTCTTCTTTATTTTCTACCTTAGTTGATTTAATGAAATCCAGTGATTTCGTATTCTCCCATTTGCACAAATCAGAAATTCATAGATACTTTGAAGAGTTGGAAGGGAATTGAGAAGGCCTGTATCCCAAGCAACTATACAGTACAGAATCTTGGAAACAGCTTGCCTCAGAGATGACCATTTTGGGTTTTGCTTGAATTGGAAATCTCCTACCTGTCTCACGTTTTAGAGGGTTAGAAGCATATATCCTTAATTGTTCCCTAAATTGTTTCCTAAATTTGCTTCCTTATAGTGTCTTTCTGGACCTGCCATCTCTTACTACAAAGAACAAAAACAAAAAACCAAAAACCATTTCTTGATGAGAATCTGCCCTTCATCTCCTATCCCTCTAAATCTTCCATTTGCCACATTCACCACCATCTTGTTTAAGGAGGAGGCACTATAGCCGAGTGAGTAAGGATGAAGGGGTGAAGAAATGAGGCTCTACTTCTGCCTCTTGCACTGACCATACTGGTGACTTTGGGTGAGCCACTTTTCCCCTAGGACCTCTGTTTCTTTCTCGTCAGGTGAGGGAGATGGACTTAGATGACTTAGATGATTTTTTTTTTTTTTTGAGACAGAATCTACTTTGTTGAACAGGCTGGTGTGCAGTGGCACAGTCATAGCTCACTGCAGCCTTGACCTCCTGGTCTCAAGCGATCCTCTCACCTTGGCCGCCCGAAGTGTTGGGATTATAGGCATGAGCCACTGACCCCAGCCTAGATGACCTTAAGCTTGCTTTCAACCTGTATTCTGTAGTTCTTAGCTTTTCAGCTGAGGCTTGTATTAAATGGTTTGATTTGTCATCTTCTGTCTGCCCCCTTGTGGACATTGTTTTGGGAAGAAAATAAAATATTTAATTGCTTAAGGAACAATGTAATGACCATCCCACCCTCCAAGAATTCACATTGTTTGTTTTCAATGATTCACGTTCACTTCTAGTACTTGTTCATAAATGTACATCATTTTACATGGTTGAATCATATCCGGGACATAATTTTGTACTTTTCCTCCCTCCCTGACAATAATGATGTCTTTACAGTAAAATATAAAAATGCTTATGATTCAATAAGCTTTTAAACTATTACCATAAAGACTGTTATTATATATATCTAATTGAGATAATTCATATGCATAAACTTCACACTTTAAAAGTGTACAATTCAGTGGTTTCTGATAGATTCACAAGGTTGTATAATCATCACCACTATTTAATTCCAGAATGTTTTACCACCCCAAAAAGAAACTCCATACTCATTAGCAATCACTCTCTGTTTTCTCCTGCTCCTAGCCTCTGCAATCCCTGATCTACTTTCTGTCTCTAGATTTGCCTATCCTGGACATTTTATTTAAATGGCATCACACAATATGTTGCCCTCTGTGTGTGTCTGGCTTCTTTCATTGAACATAATGTTTCCAAGATTCAAATATGGGCTGGGCATAGTGGCTCACGCCTGTAATCCCAGCACTTTGGGTGGCTGAGGTGGGCGGATCACCTGAGGTCAGGAGTTTGAGACCAGCCTGGCCAACATGGTGAAACCCTGTCTCTACTAAAAATACAAAAATTAGCCGGGCATGGTGGCATGCATCTGCAGTCCCAGCTACTCAGGGGGCTGAGGCAGGAGTATTGTTTGAACCTGGGAAGCGGAGGAGGTTGCAGTGAGCTGAGATTGCACCACCACACTCCAGCCTGGGTGACAGAACGAGACTCTCAAAATAAAATAAAATAGGCCGGGTGCAGTGGCTCACGCCTATAATCCCAGCACTTTGGGAGGCCGAGACGGGCGGATCACAAGGTCAGGAGATTGAGATCATCCTGGCTTACACTGTGAAACCCTGTCTCTACTACAAATACAAAAAATTAGCCGGGCGTGGTAGCAGGCACCTGTAGTCCCAGCTACTCGGGAGGCTGAGACAGGAGAATGGCATGAACCCAGGAGGCAGAACTTGCAGTGAGCTGAGATCGTGCCACTGCACTCCACCCTGGGCGACAGAGTGAGACTCCGTCTCAAAAAAAAAAAAAATAAAATAAAATAAAATAAATAAAATAAAATAAAAAAAGATTCAAATATGTTGAAGCATACATTATCGTTACATTTATTTTATTTTTAAATAACACACCATTATATCTTAAAGCTGTATAATATTCCCTTTTTGAGAAACATTTTATATAATGTTGTTGGAAAGAATGTGGCATCAATATCTTCATGCCTCTAATTCATCTCTTCTCTTGAATTATTTCCTTAGAATAAATTCCCATGGGTGGGATTACTGGGTCAAAGGGTATGAACATTTTTTATAGCTCTTGTCAATATTGCTCTTAAATTGTGGTGCCCAGAACTAAATGCAATTCTGAGATGTGTTCAGACAGAATGGGGTACTGTGGGGCTATTATGTTCTCAAGGTCTGAACAATATATCATCCTTTAAATCCAGCAGCCTGAAAATTTATTAGCTTTTTTTGGTTGCTATGTAATTGTGACTCATTAAGCTTATAGTCAACTGAGGCCCTTAGATCTTTTCCTAGGCACTGTGTCTTAGAGCTATGTTTGCATCTACTCTAGGACCCAGGAGGCTTTTGAGGACTCACTGGCTTTAGTATTCTATGTCTTAGTTTTCTTTTCTCTTGAACAATGGGGTGGTCCTAACAAGCTTGGAGAGGTGTGGTTTGTTGTAGTCTTAGCTAGGAACTGCAGATGGCGCTACAAGGCTGTCACAGCGTGAAATATGTCCCTCGCCTGCTCCCTTCACTTAAAAAAAATGTGGTAGTGACACCTCCATAGCAGGTTCATTACCTGAGTTCAGTCCTCTCCTTTTGCTGAGAAGGAGCAAGCAACTGTGAAGTTGGATTTGGGGTGTTATTCAAGGCAAGCTCCAACTGAAGCATACTCTTCAGCTGTCATTTAATCTCCTAGGGGAATCTAGAGCTGTCTATTTCATGTTAGAACTTTAAACACACATCTCATGCCACTGCTTTGGCTTTTGAAGTTCATACCCTGAGAAGGTGATTTAAATTTTTTTTTCTTTTGCTTCATGTTCCCTGCAGTCTTTCTGTTAGTCACCTCAAGGGATTGAAAGTTGTTCAACTGTTTTGTTTTGTTTTTGCTAAGATGAGTTTTGAGCAGTAAGAGTAAAAAATTTATGTAGGGTTCTAGCAAAAGATACTTCATTTCGGCCGGGTGCGGTGGCTCAAGCCTGTAATCCCAGCACTTTGGGAGGCCAAGACGGGAGGATCACGAGGTCAGGAGATCGAGATCAGCCTGGCTAACACGGTGAAACCCCGTCTCTACTAAAAAAATACAAAAAACTAGCTGGGCGAGGTGGTGGGCACTTGTAGTCCCAGCTACTTGGGAGGCTGAGGCAGGAGAATGTCGTAAACCCGGGAGGCGGAGCTTGCAGTGAGCTGAGATCCGGCCACTGCACTCCAGCCTGGGCGACAGAGCGAGACTCCGTCTCAAAAAAAAAAAAAAAAGATCCTTCATTTCAATAATTTGTTCTCTCTTTTCTTTCTCATTCTTCTTTTTCCCCACCTCTCATTCACCCTTTCCATAGTCCATCTGGTTATTTGCAAACTATTAGGACTCTAAGCAAGGATCTTGGACTTTCTGGGTTTAACCCTTACTGACAAGTTTCAACAGAATAAAGCAGTGCCCTGTATGGGAAACTTGGAAGGAATCTTTTTTTTTTTTTTTTTTTTGAGACGGAGTTTCACTCTTGTTGCCCAGGCTGGAGTGCAGTGGCACCATCTTGGCTCACTGAAACCTCTGCCTCCCGGGTTCAAGCGATTCTCCTGCCTCAGCCTCCTGAGTAGCTGGGATTACAGGCATGTACCACCACACCCAGCTAATTTTGTATTTTTAGTAGAGACGGGGTTTCTCCACGTTGGTCAGGCTGGTCTCAAACTCTCGACCTCAGGTGATCTGCCTGCCTTAGCCTCCCAAAGTGTTGGGATTACAGGTGTGAGCCACCACTCCCAGCCCAGAAGGGAATTTTTTAACCCATTCTGTGCCAGACCTCAGTCCCAATTCTGGGTCGAGAAAGGTTGTGGGGAACATCTTCTGCTGGGCAGTGACTGAGTCAGCATGTGAATCTGGCTTTGCAAGCAACACCTAAAAGGGCATTTTTCCTAGCATCAATAGCTCAGGCACCTTTCAGGTGAATTAGTACCAGAAAAGGAATGGGAGCTGGGCATGATGACGGGCAGAGGCAGGGGGATCACTTGAGCCCGGGAGTTTGAGACTATAGTGAGTTATGATTCTGCCACTGTACTCCAACCTAGGCAACAGAGCAAGGCCCTGCCTCTAATAAATAAATAAGAAACTTATTAATCTGTCTCAAGAGTAGGAAAAAAAAGCCCAGGCATAGTGGCTGATGCCTATAATCCTAGCACTTTGGGAGGTTGAGGCAGGAGGATCACTTGAACCCAGCGGTGAGGACTGCTTGAGTTTGAGACCAGCCTGGGCAACATAGGGAGGCCCCATCTCCACGAAAAAAAAAAAAAAAAAAATTAGCTAGGCCTGGTGGCTTACACCTGTAGTCCAAGTTACTGGGAAGGCTGCAGTGGGAGGACCAGTTGAGCCTTGGAGCTGGAGGCTGCAGTGAGTAATGATCCCACCACTGCACTCCAACCTGGTCAGTGGAGAACCCTGGTCTCTTAAAAAAAAAAAAAAAAGAGATGGGGCTTGGTGCCAGTGGCTCCAAGTGGATCACGCCTGTAATCCCAGCACTTTGGGAGGCTGAGGCAGGTGGATCACAAGGTCAAGAGATGGAGACCATCCTGGCCAACATGTGAAACCCCATCTCTACTAAAGCTTCAAAAAAATTACCTGGGCATTGTGGCGCACCTGTAGTCCCAGCTACTCAGGAGGCTGAGGCAAGAGAATCGCTTGAACCCGAGAGGCAGAGGTTGCTGTGAGCTGAGATCGCGCCACTGCACTCCAGCCTGGGCAACAGTGAGAGACTCTGTCTCAAAAAAAAAAAAAAAAGAATGAGAAGGGTTTGTGGGACATACAAACGTCTTCGGTTCAGGTGTTTCCCAGTCACATATCTGAGGGCCATTGAGGCTTGTTTTACTCCCCCACCCCTCCTTCCATATCCTTACTCACTTTAAATGTGGTTTCTCTTGCTTTTTTCTCCCTTTCCCTCCCATAACCCACAGGAGAGAGTGTATGTTTGATATTCAGTAAATTTGATATTCAGTGCCTGCAAACTCACTTCGTCTTAGCAGTTGATTTTCTTGCACAGCCAAGACGACCGATCATTTCAGACCCATCTCCCTTCAGGCTCTAATTCTTCTCATCAATGTGTTTCTTGTTTTGATATTTTTGCCTTTGGCTGATGTTGTTCTTTTTTTTTTTTTTTTTTTTTTTTGAGATGGAGTCTCGCTCTGTCGCCCAGACTGGAGTGCAGTGGCCGGATCTCAGCTCACTGCAAGCTCCGCCTCCCGGGTTTACGCCATTCTCCTGCCTCAGCCTCCCGAGTAGCTGGGACTACAGGCGCCCGCCACCTCGCCCGGCTAGTTTTTTGTATTTTTAGTAGAGACGGGGTTTCACCGTATTAGCCAGGATGGTCTCGATCTCCTGACCTCGTGATCCACCCGTCTCGGCCTCCCAAAGTGCTGGGATTACAGGCTTGAGCCACCGCGCCCGGCCGTTGTTCTTCTTTTCTATATTTTTCCTCTCTGCGAAATCCTTTTTTTTTTTGAGATGGAGTTTTGCTCTTGCCCAGGCTGGAGTGCAGTAGTATGAGCTTGGCTCACTGCAACCTCTGCCTCCCAGGGTCAAATGATTCTCATGCCTCAGCCTCCCGAGTAGCTGGGATTATAGGCACCTGCCACCACGCAAGGCTAGTATATTTGTATTTTTAGTAGAGACAGGATTTCATCATGTTGGCCAGGCTGGTCTCGAACTTCTGACCTCAGGTGACCCACTGGCCTCGGCCTCCCAAAGTGCTGGGATTACAGGCATTAACCACCATGCCCAGCCTTGCTAATACAAATCTTTACACTTCTTTTACGACCTAGCTTAAGGTTTATCCCTAAATGATGGCTTCACTGATTAATTCCATCTCCAGTAATCTTCGCCTTTTGAATTCCTTCTGTATTCCCATCTAGTTTGTACTGTTCTATCAATAAGTTTCTTGCATGTTGCCATATAAATTGTTCTCTGTCTCATGTTTGCAAGTCTTCTCTTCTTAATTATACCAAAGCTGCTTGATGTCTTCTCCTAATGTAAATAGCAGGACATTTATTAAATGTGCAACCTAGGTAAATTATTGAACAATTTTGAGCTTCAGTTTCCTCATTTGTTACATGAGGCAATGATGCCTGCACCACACAATGTTGAGACAATCAAATAAAACAATATGTAGAGAGTACTTTATGAAGTATAAAACATTTGACAGAAGTGAAGCATATTAATTTTTTAAAATGACAGAATCTACAAATGAAAGATGATTTAAAAACTTAATAAAAGAACTTAGAGTATAGCAATATTAGTTACATATCTTACACATAGGACAAATTCACTAAATATCAAATTCAAGTCTTAATGAACCTGCAAGGCTTACATTGAACTGAATGTTTCAGATCTGAGCTTTGGTTCCAGCATTGCCAATAATTTTGTGATGTAACACTTCAACCTTTGATAGTTTAAGGTCTTTCCTAGCTTTAAATATCTGATACACAAGTGAAAATTTGCATATGTTAGCCTTGTCTTTGGGCCTCAGTTTTGTTATCTGTAAAATGGGAAATGCTGACCTAATCAAACCGTTTTAATTGAACTTTATACAATGGATGTTCAAAGACACATTAATTCTGCAAAAAAGTCTTAGGGGTGGGGATGGGAGTGGGAAGAACTTCCTTGGGGAAAGCTGCACACTATATAGCCTGCTCACTTCAATATGAACAAAGCATGGTACCATATTAAATTTTCTGGGAAGTAAATAAGCCAGTTTAACTTGATTTTAACCTGTGCTTCCCAAACTTATTTGGACATGGAATAGTTTTCTCAGATAACATGATTTTGGTATCCCATGAAACGAATTTTCTGAGACACACTGTGGACTGCTAACATGAATATTCTTAGGTACTAGGGTTAGTATAGGCAAAAGGAAAAGTACAGTCTTATGAGCTGTTCTCTACTGGTTTTTGTGCCTGTTGTCACTTGCAGCTTCAGTCAACGGAGACTTTAAAACATTATGTTTCTTAATTACAGTCATTGGTTGTCAAGTCTCCAAGATAATAAGTTAAATTTCTCTGCCTCTCAGGTTACAGTTGGCCTTTTTCTTCCTAATAAAAACATGGAATCTGGCAATCAATCACTTAAGATACAAAATAGCAATTCAAACCAAGCAAAAGCATTAAAGTTCTGAAGTCAAGGATCTATTTGAAAACATATCAAATTAGGTCAGGTTAATACCTGCAGAATATATCTGCCAAGGTGAAGCTTATGTCATGATTTCTCTCTAATTCTAGTTCTGGCACTTGATCATTAAGTAACCTGGGATAAATTAATTTCGTAAGGCTGAACAGAGACTAATGGATCTTATTTCAAAATGATCTTTTTCTTTTTTAACCCTTAACATCTATGCTAAACATTTAAGAAATTTGGTTATTTTTGTGTTTTCTTCAGAGTAGGTCACAAATATTATATTTTGCATTTATTGCAGCATTTATTTTCCTCCAAAATAATTTATACATGCACTTTGAACAATTTGCAATTATTTCAAGGCAGGTGACAATAACTTTGTTTTATTGTGAAGTAAAACATACACAGTAGGCCGAGCACGGTGGCTCATGCCTGTAATCCCAGCACTGTGGGATGCCGAGGCAAGTGGATCACCTGAGGTCGGGAGTTCGGGATCAGCCTGACCAACATGGAGAAACCCCGTCTCTACCGAAAATACAAACTTAGCCGGGCGGGTGGTGCATGCCTGTAATCTCAGCTACTCGAGAGGCTGAAGCAGGGGAATCTCTTCAACATGGGAGGCGGAGGTTGCGGTGAGCCGACATCGCGCCATTGCACTCCAGCCTGGACAACAAGAGTGAAACTCTGTCTCAAAAAAAATACATAAATAAACATACACAGTAGAAAATATATGTGTATTATAAAGAACAAAAATAGGCCGGGCCTGGTCACGCCTGTAATCCCAGCACTTTGGGAGGCTGAGGCAGGTGGATCATCTAAGGTCAGGAGTTCGAGACCAGCCTTGCCAACATGGTATAAACCTCATCTCTACTAAAAATACAAAAATTAGCTGGGCATGGTGGCAGGCACCTGTAATCCTAGCTACTCAGTATGTTGAGAGAGGACGATTGCTTGAACCTGGGAGGCGGATGTTGCAGTGAGCTGAGACTGGGTCATTGCACTCCAGCGCGGGCAGCGAGAACAAAACTCCATCTTAAAAACAACAACAACAAAATTAATATTTGTAACCCAGGTAAAAAAAAATTTTTTGAAACATTTGTTCAATGTCCCTTTAGAGAGGTTGAGTGCTGCATGGAGAAAGGGCAAAGGTGGGCCATGAGTTGCAAGACCCCTTTTGCAAATCCCACTCAGCAAGACATATGCTAAAGCAACCTGATCTTCTTGGAGGATATTTTTTGAGTAAAATCCTTGTGAGGGGACCGGGCGCGGTGGCTCAAGCCTGTAATCCCAGCACTTTGGGAGGCCGAGACAGGCGGATCACGAGGTCAGGAGATCGAGACCATCCTGGCGAACACGGTGAAACCCCGTCTCTACTAAAAAAGTACAAAAAAACTACCCGGGCAAAGTGGCGGGCGCCTGTAGTCCCAGCTACTCGGGAGGCTGAGGCAGGAGAATGGCATAAACCCGGGAGGCGGAGCTTGCAGTGAGCTGAGATTCGGCCACTGCACTCCCGCCTGGGCGTCTCAAAAAAAAAAAAAAAATTCCTTGTGAGGAGGTCATGTGTACTACCACACCCAGAACTTTCCCTTGAACGAGACTTGTTAAATACAATATTCTCCATCTTGCTAGATTTCCAGTGATGTTTTAACAGCTCTCATACCCTAGGTTGCTCTTTAATCTACCTTCCTTCTCTTGGAGAAGGCTGTCCACATACACAAAGTCTCTCCTAGCCGAGTGTGGTGGCTCACGCCTGTAATCCCAGTGCTTTGGGAAGCCCAGGAGGGAGGATCATTTGAGGCCAGGAGTTCAAGACCAGCCTGGGCAATGTGGTGAGACACCCATCTCTACAACAAATTAAAAAATTAGCTGGGCATGGTGGCCAGAGCCTTAGTCCTAGCTACTCAGGAGGCTGACAGGGGAGGATCCCTTGAGCCCAGGGATTCAAGGTTACAGTGAGCTATGATTGTGCCACCATACTCAAGCCTGGGCAACAGAGGGAGACCCTGTCTCCAAAACAAACAAAAAACAGTCTCTCCTATTAGATCAGGGAATCTCTTAGCGTCATGAGGCATCATGTCTTCCCCACAACATACTATAATATTACTAAGAATGGGAACTTTTTTTATTTGATAAGGTCTCACTCTGTTGTCCAGGCTGGAGTGCAGTGGTGTGATCACAACTCACTGTAGCCTTGACTTCCTGGGCTCAAGGAATCCTCCTACCTCAGCTTCCTGGGCAGCTGGGACAACATGCACAAGCCACCTCAGCTAGCTAATTTATTTTTATTTTTTGTAGAGACAGGGTCTCCCTGTGTTGCCCAGGGTAATCTCAAACCCCTGGGCTCAAGTGATCCACCTCAGCCTCTCAAAGTTTTGGGATTACAGACATGAGCCACCGAACCTGGCCAACAATGGGGACTTCATTTTCCATCCAAAAAACTTGTATTGGCTTTGCAGCAGCAAGAGGCCCTATAATGAAGGCCTTTCCTGAACTGAGTGACTTTTGGTGAGTGAAACCAGTCTTTGTGGAATAGGATGCAAGGCTCGCATCCCATACCTCATGATGAAGTTCTCCATTTACCAGGGTCATATCATCCCGTTCCCACTCTGTATGGGAAGGAAGGGGAATTGTGGAAGAATTAGTCACTTGTTCTTTTCTTTTCCTAAACCACTTTGTACTTTTCTGCTTCAACACTATGTTATTATAGTCATTTAATAACTTAAATTTGCTTGTAGAGATGGGGGATCTTGTTATGTTGCCCAGGCTGGTCTCAAACTCCTGGGCTCAAGCAGTCCTCCCACCCTGGCCTCTCAAAATGTTGGGATTACAGGCATGAGCCGCTGCAACTGGCCTATTTAATAACTTTATCCTCTTTTGTAACTGGATACTTTCCTTGGGGTAATGATATTGTTTTATTCTTCTTCGTAAATGACTGAATACCTAGAACAATACCCACTATCAAGTAAGTGCCAGTTTAGTGAATGAAAAGAAAGCAGACATTTGGATAATTTGCTTCTATTTGAACTTTTGAATGAAGACACAATAGTAAGGAACATACAGTCCAGTGCCCTACCTAGCTGGATCACTTAAGTCTTCTGCTTATCCAGATCAGTAAATTATATGGTTGGAGTAGATGAGACACTATTAACCAGAAGTCATTGGACTCCAGGGGATTTTTGAGCCCTTACCTCAAGCAAAGTTAAAAACCACAAGGATCAGATGGCTTGGCAAACCTCTACTATACTACTCAGTCACTAAAGTAGGATACCCTGTCATTGCAATAACATACGTGGAAACCAAAATGACATGTGCCTGTGGTGTCTAGCTATACACTAACACACACTCTCCAGCTTGCTGGTGCCTTTTCAGAGCCCCTTTGCTTGGCCCCAAAAGGTAAGATGGGAACAGATTCTAATAAATCTTTTTTTTTTTTTTGAGATGGAGGGTAGAGTGCAGTGGCGCAATCCTGGCTCACTGCAACCTCCGCCTCCTGAGTTCAGGTGATTCTCCTGCCTCAGCCTCCCGACTAGCTGAGATTACAGGCGTGTGCCACCACATCCGGCTAATTTTTGTATTTTTAGTAGAGACGGGTTTCACTATGTTAGCCAGGCTGGTCTCGAACTCCTAACCTCAAGTGATCCGCCCGCCTCGGCCTCCCAAAGTGCTGGGATTACAGACTTGAGCCACCGCGCCCAGCCCCAGATTCTAATGAATCTTTTCAATGCTGATTGTCTAAATCCCTCTGGCCCCTCTTAATAGACACTGACCAGTCGACAGTGAGGTGAGTGCTTCATGCACGCAGAAAGGTGCACAAATACTAGTTAGTTCCAGCACCAGGGAGGTTGGGAGTCTGGCGTCGAAGACAGAGTATTTAACAGAAAAGAGTCCAAGGGCGGCGGGACCGACCAACGTTGCGTAGAGGGGCTATGCTGACAGCAGAGTAGATTAGAAACCCGACTGACGAGGAACTGACTTGGGGAGCGTGCCAGGCGAACATCGCCAGGGCAGAGAACCCCCATCAGCTCCCGAGGTCATTCTTCCCGCGCCCCCACCGGCCTCCGCGCACTCTCCGGAGGCAGAGCGACCGCTCTGCCCGGAGGCTCCAGCGTTTCCCGCCGTTGGAGACTCTGAAATTGCCTTTTGGAACAAAACTTGGGTCAGAAAGGAGGCGAAGGGAAAGCGGTGTGAAGTCCTCGGTGCGGAAGAGTGAGCGGTGCCGTAGGGGGCAGCCCGAGGGGAAGCTTCCCGACCCGGACATTGAGCAAAAGCCGAGCGCTCGACTCCCCTCGCTGCGCCTGCGTTCGGCCACCTCCGGGAGAGTTTCGGCTCTTTCCGTCAGTTCAGCTCGGGCCCTCTATTCCCGGCGCTCGTCGGGCCCCTACCCGATGCCGCCGGGTACGAGCTGTTTTGTACGCGGACGCGAGCTCGAGTCCCACCCGTTTTCCCCTTGCATCTAGTTTGTCCCCGACCCTCTCCCAGAGTCTCTTCCCTTCCGCGGTAATACCCAGTCTCCGGTGGCGCGCGAGCCTGCGGACGGTGCGAGACGCGAGGGACCGGGTCCCGAGAAGAGCGGTAACCCGACCGGTCGGAGCCCGCCTCTCGCCGCCCCGCGCCTCTCCTCGATCCCCTCGGTCTCCGGTGCGCGGGCCGTCTCGCCGCTCCAGCCGCGCTCGCGCACCCGTTGGCTGCCACAGCCTCGAGCTTGGCGCGCCGGGTTCGCGCCGGCGCGAGTACGCGCCCTGAGCTCTGGCTGGCTGGCTGGCGCGCACGCGCCCGAGAGGGCTCCGGGGCGGGGCGAGCCGCTGCCCCGGCAAGGATTGGGGTGATCTGCTGGAGCTCCGGCCGCAGCCTTGATTCCCGGCCTGCAGAACGGCCCTGGAGAGAAGCGGGGAGGCGGCGGTGGGGGCGGGGCGGCGTCCGGCTGTGAGAGAACTGGGGGAGGAGCGCGGCGGCGGCGGCGGCGGCGGCGGCGGCTCTAGAGGGAGAGGTGAAGGAGGCGGAGGATCTCTTTTCCTGTTCTCAGACCCGGGAGCGTCTGGGACACGGAGCCCGGAGCTGGGGCGACAAGGCGATTGCGTGGGCCCCGGCTAGGTGAGACTGGGGGTGCTGGATGGCGGGGTTGGCGGGGGCTCAGAGGGGCACCGAGGTGCGGGGAGCGGGTTGAAGGAGGAAAAGGGGGGAGGGGTTAGTTGTTGGGGCCGGGGGACGGGAAGGAGGGGAATGTGAGCCCTTAGAGATCCGTAGTGCCCAGAAGGTGGAAGGTTCCTGGGGTGTGTGGGGGCGGGCGAGACACCCGTGTCCGAGTTGGGGAGTTTCCAGAGGGATAGGCCGGGGAAACAATGGAGTGTGGTGGTGGGGGGGGACTCTGGCGTGAGCGTGTGTGGGGTATTGGATTTTAAGAAACAACGAGCGAGATAGAAAAGAATGAAAGAATAGGATCATTTGGGATGAGAAGTACAATGAATTGGGAATGCAGTGGGGATGCATAAGGTCACCTCCGTGGGTGTCCGAGGTCCTTAGGATTCGGGGGCAATAATGAGATTTGAAAATAAGGTATAGAAGGGCGTTCTTGAAATTGAAGGGGGAGACGGAATGGAAAATAAGGCGGAGAGGCAGAGACATAAAATAGATGCGGTTAGGACTTGGATTAAAACAGAAAGGTAGATTCAGTCAGTTTTGGACTAGAGTGATATTTTTCTCATAATTCATCCAGAATGATTGGGTTCTTTTAGAAAGTGGATCTTTCTCAAGCTTGTCCTCTGCTAAGAAGTACAAACCATTCTTTAAATAATTTGATTATCACTTGTCCATTTTATTGATAAAACATGCCTGTGATAGTTACTTCCCCTCTGTTTAGCAGGCTACTACTGTACGTAATTTACCTATGGTTGATGAAGCAGGAGAGGACAGATCACCAAAAATATCTTGCTTTGAGTTAGGTCAGTGATAATGCAGAGTTCAGTGTTTTGGAGAGAACCAAAAGCTTGCTTGTTTTCAGTTTGACCAAAAGGTGATGGATAAAATTAAGTTATCTGTACTTTGTTAGAATTGCAATTTCTCCCTGAGAAATGTTCATGTACCATCTGCTACTGGTTTTATGTTTGTGGGAGAGAGTTGGGGTTCTGCCTTAAATTATTTCTTGATGTTAACTTCAGATAATCAGGCTGCCTCATACCTTCCAGTTTCAATTAAGGTGATTTGGGAATATTGTGGAAAAGTATCTCTGGGATTATGATCTTTGCATTTCCTTAATACTTGGATTTCCAGACCAAATTTGTGATGGTACTAGATAGAAAATTGCTGATTTTGAAATTGTAATGACTGTTGTGTGCTCATAAATAGTCCATGTTAAGCCTTTTATTTGTTGGGCATTACATTTTGCTGACTCATCTAAGATTTTTGGACATTCATCAGTTTATATTTCTCAGCTAGGTCTTGGATGGTAGCATTTAGGTTACTTTATAAAGGTCCAAAATATGATTTAAATTGTCACTTTTCTTAGATGTTATGAAAATTGAACAAAGCAAGAAGTGAGTACAGTGTTCTCATTAGTGACAATGTGCCTCTTTTTTTTTTTTTTTGAGATGGAGTCTTGCTCTGTTGCCCAGGCTAGAGTGCAGTGGCGTGATCTTGGCTCACTGCAACCTCTTTCTCCTGGGTTCAAGCGACCCCAGCCTCCTGAGTAGCTGGGATTACAGGTGCCCACCACTGCGCCTGGCTAATTTTTGTATTCTTAGTAGAGACAGGGTTTCACCATCTTGGCCAGGCTGGTCTCGAACTTCTGACCTTGTGATCCATCTGCCTTGGCCTCCCAAAGTGTTGGGATTACAGGCGTGAGCCGCTGTGCCCGGCCTCTTTTTTAACTGACCTCTTTCAGTGGGCTAGTCAAGGTGCTAAGATTTTTTTGTATGTATTATCTCATTTGATCCTCACAATTATTTCGTATTTTGTAAATTAAGAGGTTAAATAATTTACTGAGGTCACAGAGCTAGTAAATAACAAAGCTTGATTCAGACCTAGGTGTATCGGATGCCTTTTTTAAAATCTTCACTGCCTGCTTGCTCTTTCTGCTTCACCCCCATCTTGGTTATAGTAAAGCAGCATGAACTGGTTGAAACTTGGGTCTGATAACTGTGATTTAGGTGAAGATTAAGTTAGTAGGCTGTAGCCTACTCTGTAGAGTTCATCGAAAGTTTACTGCTCCTGTGATTTAACAAAGCTCTGAGATTCTGATAAATAGGGCTAAAAACATCTTTTTGCTAAGGATTTGTCTTGCGACCACACTTAGTTTTCTGTTTAGTCTTGTACTGCTGAGGTACTGTGCATACGTGGCACTCTTACTTGTAGAAGTCAAGACAGCCAGTTGTGGAGCCAAAACCAATTAACTCTGAAAAGCAATTGAAAACTGCTCAGTACTCAGGTGCCCTCCAAACACCTGTTGAGCCCACAATTGGTACTAGCATTACCTCTAAATATAGATATGATCCTCTTAGAAACCAGGAGTGAAACAGCTAGAACTGAGGGAAACAGCTGGGGGCTGAGGGAGGAGCCACAGGTTATAGCCAAAACATGAGCATAGCCCCTGGAGGCTAATCAGGCTAAGACAGGAGGGAATTTTCATTTGTTGAGCATTTATGTATTCAGGCACTGAACTCAGTGTACATTTTTACCTTATCAGTTAGTTGTAAGTATTATCCTCATTTTTCAGATGAGGCTCAGAAGGACTAAAAGTAACTTACACAAAGTCACTTTATAATGGCAGTGAAGAAAGTTTGTGTATACTATTCTAAAAATTGCTGCTTTCAGTTTTCCATTGTAGGGTCACCATATTAAAGCTGGGAACTAAAAGTCAGTCTTTCAGATCTACCTGGCTTCTCTTATGTGTGTAACTGATTATTTCAGTCTTGCTGCTTTCATTGGAAACTGGAAGGAAAAGCTCGTATTTTTTGGATGTAATTGTTAGGAAGTACAGTCCATTCGTTATATTACCAAATGACCTGTAGAATATAATTCAGCTTCCTCAGTTGCTTAGTGTATATCTGCAGCAACAAGAAAATAGCATGTCCATCCCTTCTCTTCTGGGATCTTCACTTTCAACAAAGTCATCTAGACTCTGGAGGATGACAGTGAAGCTTGCCTGTTACAGATTCTTCCACTTGTCTCAATATGTTTTTGCCACAAATGTTTGATGGTTGTTCTTGGTTATTTATTTATTTATTTTTTAGGGACAGGATCTCGCTATGTTGCCCAGTTTTGCCTCAAACTCCTGGGCTTAAACGATCTTCCCGCCTCAGATTCTGGAGTAGCTGGTATTTGCTAGTTTGTTTACTCCCCCAATCCCCCTCCCACTTGCCCAGAAAGGATCTCACTCTGTCACCCAGGCTAGAGTGCAGTAGTACAATCATGGCTCACTGTTTGACCACGCCCAGCTAACTTTTGTATTTTTTTGTAGAGTCAGGGTTTCGCTGTGTTGCCCAGGCTGGTCCCCAACTCCTGGGCTCAAGCAATCCACCCTCCTTGGCCTCCCAAAGTGTTGGGATTATAGCATGAGCCACCTCACCTGGCCTTTTTGTTTACTTAAAAAAAATTGTTGTGGTAAACTATACATAGCAAAACATTTATCATTTTAACAATTTTTAAGTGTATGGATCAGTAGCATTAAGTACATTCACATTGCTGTGTAACCATCACCACCATCCATCTTGGGAACTTTTTTATTTTCCCAGACTGAAGCTCTGCACCTATTAGGCAATAACTCCTTGTTTCTCTTTCTCTACCCAGCTGCTGGCCACCGATATTCTACTTTCTGTCTCTATGAATGTGACCACCCTGGGTACCTCATATGTAAGTGGAATCATAAAATATTTACTTTTTTGTGTCTGGTGTGTACCACTTAGCATATCTTCAGAATTCATCCATGTTGTAGCATATGTCAGAATCTCATTCCTTTTTAAGGCTGAATAATATTCCATCGTATGTACACACCACATTTTGTTTATCCATTCATTCTCAATGGACATTTGGGTTGCTTCTACCTTTTGGCTGTTGTGAATAATGGTGCTGTGAATTTTGGTGTACGAATCCACTTGTTCGAGTCCCTCTGTATTGGTCCATTCTCACATTGCTGTAAAAAAATACCTGAGACTGGGTAATTTATAAAGAAAAGAGGTTGAATTGGCTTATGGTTCTGCAGGCTGTACAGGAAACATAGCAGCTTCTGGGGAGGCCTCAGGAAACTTATGATCATGGCAGGAGGCAAAGGGAAAGCAGGCATGTCTAGGTGGCTGGAGCAGGAGGAAGAGAGAGAGGTGAGGGAAGTGCTACACACATGTAAACAACTAGATCTTGTGAAAACAACCCTAGGGGGCTGGCACTAACCCATTCATGAGAAACCATCCCAATGTTCCAGTCACCTCCCACCAGGCCCCACCTTCAACACTGGGGTTACAGTTTGACATGAGATTTGGTGGGGACACAGATCCAAACTATATCACCCTCCTTTCATTTTTTTTTTTCTTCGATTTACACAGAAGTAGAATTGCTGGATCCTATGGTAATTATATGTTTAGTATTTTGAGTAGGCTTGGTTACTTTTATTTTTTATTTTTATTTATTTTATTTTATTTTTCCTTATTTGCTTTATAACATGTTTGGGTAAATTTATTTCAAAAATATCATTTTCTGGAGATACTTTCTCAGGTCCGTATTTTGACTGCAAATCTGAATACCATCTGCTTGTTTCTTTCCTTACAACAATCCAGGGCTCTTTCTCTTGCTCTAGTAACGTAATTACATCTGGCTTAGAAATGGAACTTACCAGTGAGATCAGGTGGCTGTAGTTCTCCAACATCACATTCCTGTACAAGGTCCTCTGATCAGGCTGCAGGCACTCCCACTCCTCCTGAGAGAAGTCAATGGCCACATCCCTGAATGTCACTGATCCATGGACCATGTTTCTAGAATTACAAAATTTGGTCAATCTTCCTCGGGCTTCTTCTCCTTGACTTAAGTGTGCAGCAATAACGCTGTCATCCTCCTGGTCCTTCTTTTGGATAATGGTACGACCAGCTATGTCGTCAACCCCCGGAGGCCGGAAGTGGAACCGTTGTATTTTTTATTTATTTTTTTGGAGACAGTCTTGTTCTGTCACCCAGGCTGGAGTGCAGTGGCACGATCTCAGTTCACTGCAACCTCCACCTCCTGGGTTTAAGCGATTTTCCTGCCTCAGCCTCCAATTAGCTGAGACTACAGGCATGCACCACCACACCTGGCTAATTTTTGTAGTTTTAGTAGAGATGAAGTTTCGCCATTTTGACCAGGCTGATTTCGAACTCCTGGTCTCGAGTGATCCACCCGCCTCAGCCACTCAAAGTGCTGAGATTACATGTGTGAACCACTGTGGCCTGCTGAGACTTGGTTACTTTTAAGTAGTGATTTTATCATAGGCTACCTGAAGGTAGCACTTGATAGTGCTTTCTCTATTGACTTTTTCTTAATTGCTAGCAGGACACTTAGGGTGGAAATGATTCAAAAGGAAATGTTTTACCCAGTTTTCTTGTATCCAGTGTGGAAGGAACCATTTGTTACATACAGTTCTTTCCAGTCATGTGCAAATATGGATGATCGTCTTAAGAATGCTGTATATGTTACCTGTCAAGATTTTTAGTACACTTTGCTGCCTTTGATTGAAATTTAGGGTACTTTTCTCATTTAAACATGTTTTACATGTATGAGCTGCTGCTTACTGCTTACCTTCTGTATCTTTCCGCATTCGATGAAAAAAAAATTTAGTGTCTGCTGTATGCTTTAAATATGAAGCAGATACCTGGAATACATAGAATAGAAAGTAAAATTGTTTGAAGTCATTTGGCTCCATTTTCTCTCTCTCCTTATACACTATGCAAACTGTAACATAATACTAAATATAATAGGTTGAAAGAGCTGCAGTGAACTGTCTCTTAGGATGAGCCTAGCCTCTCATTTCATCTTCTTTTTTTTTTTTTTTTTTTTTTAGAGATGGAGTTTGCTTTTGTTGCCCAGGCTGGAGTGTAATGGTGTGATCTCATCTCACCACAACCTCCGCCTCCCAGGTTCAAGCGATTTTCCAGCCTCAGCCTCCTGAGTAGCTGGGATTACAGGCATGCGTCACTATGCCCGGCTAATTTTTTGTATTTTTAGTAAAAACGGGGTTTCTTCATGTTGATCAGGCTGGTCTTGAATTCCGAACCTCAGGGGATCCACCCGCCTCGGCCTCTCAAAGTGCTGGGATTACAGGCGTGAGCCACTGCGCTCAGCCTCCCATTGCATTTTCTAGATGTTACATGGAGGTTAATTATCCCTGCATCTTGCTTCATGATATTGTTGGGTGACATAGCGACTTCAGGCTCATATGCCATTTTCTGGAAGCCTTATAGGAGACTTTGTGAGCTCTCACTTACTTTGGAGGTGGTCTGTCTGAAACCCAGTCCAATTGCCATTCAGTTGAATTGATTCTGAAATATTTCTAAAGATTTGACGTTTGTGGGAGGCTGGGCATAGTGGGAGGCCACTTTCACCTCAGTCCTAGCACTTTGAGAGTCCAAGGTGGGAGAATTGCTTCAGACCAGGAGTTTGAGACCAGCTTGGGCAACATAGCAAGACCTTGTCTCTACAAACAATTAAAAAATTAGAGCTGGTCATGGTGACTCGTGCCTGTAATCCCAGCACTTTGGGAGGCCAAGGTGGGCGGATCATGAGGTCAGGAGTTCTAGACCTGCCTGGTAAATATAGTGAAACCGCATCTCTACTAAAAATACAGAAATTAGCCGAGCGTGGTGGCATGCGCCTGTAGTCCCAGCTACTTGGGAGGCTAAGGCAGAAGAATTGCTTGAACCCGGGAGGCAGAGGTTGCAGTGAGCCGAGATTGCCCCTCTGCACTTCAGGCTGGGCGACAACGCGAGATTCCATCTCTAAATAAATAAATAAATAAATAAGCAAGCAAGCAAGCCAGCAAGCAAGCTGGTCGTAGTGGCTGGTGCCTGTAGTCCTAGGTATTCTGGGGAGGCTGGGGCAGAAGGATTGCTTGAGCCTAAGAGTTTGAGATTGTAGTGAGCTATGATCATGTCACTGCACTCCAACCTAAACAACAGAGACCCTGTCTCTAAACAATAATAAAAAAAATTTTTTTGAAGTTTATAAATGTTATTATTTTTTAATTTTTATTTTTTTTGGAGACAGTGTCTTGCTCTGTCACCCAGGCTGGAGTGCAGTGGTGCCATCATAGTTCACTGCATACTTGAACTCCTTGAACTCAAGTGATTTATCACCTCAGACTCCCCAGTAGCTAGGATTACAGGCACACACCATGGCACTGAGCTAGGTTTTAAATTTTTTGTAGAGACAGAGTCTTGCTTTATTGCCCAGGCTGGTCTTGAACTTCTGGGTTCAAGCGATCCTCCTGCCATGGCCTTCCAAAGTGCTGGGATTACAGGTGTGAGCCACAGTGCCCAACTCACTTTATTATCTTTAGTCACTAGATATTAAGGATGGGCCAGAGGCCAGCATTTACTCTCCCATGTTCACATCTACCATGGCAGCCTATAGGAATGGGTTCCTGAAATATATACCATCTTCTATACAGATTCTTCAGTAGCTGCAGGCCCTTGAAACATTCTGCAGGGTTTGAGGATATAGCCATTACTTAAAGGTAACTTCTGCAGCCATTGGCCTATGACTAATTTGTGGTTAAGACATAAGTTGAAGGCTGGGTGTGGTGGCTCACGCCTGCAGTCCTAGCACTTTGGGAGGCCGAGGCGGACAGATCACTTGAGCTCAGGAGTTCAAGACCAGCCTGGCCAACATGGTGAAACCTCATCTCTACTAAAAATAAAAAAATTGGCCGGGTGTGTTGGTGCATGCCTGTAATCCCAACTACTCAGGAAGCTGAGGCAGGAGAATCACTTGAACCTGGCAGGCGGAGGTTGCAGTGAGCCGAGATTGTGCCACTGCCTTCCAGCCTGGGAAACAGCGAGGCTCTGTTTCAAAAAAAAAAAAAAAGACATAGGTTGATTGGAGGTTTGGGGGATCTCCAAGGGTTACACAGGGATTCTTATCGGTCCAAATCCTATAATAAATAACAACCTTGGATTGCTGGTAAGAAGGATGATTTTTACGTTACTTAATTAGCAAGATGTATGATTACTAGTTGTGGAGTGTGTGTGTGTGTGTGTGTGTGTGTGTGTGTGTGTGGTGGTGGTGGTCTTTAGAATTTGCTAAAGGGTATTAGGACAGAGGAGAAGGATGTTTGTGATTAGGCCATTATATGATTGTGAATGAGCCAGGATAGATAAGTAAATATCTTTTGTACTTGAAGATGCTGCCAATGATATTACTTCTTACTGATCTGGGTAGGACTGAAAAGACCAATTTGTAAAACCTGCAGTCTTTCCTATCTTAAATGACTTGCTGTTGTTTTAAGGCTACCCTCTGTAGTTGAGCAGTACTTTTCCTTACATTACCACTTGGTCTCTGATCATAGCATGTCAGTATGGTTAGCCCACTTCTGGCTCTTCCTGGCCTACTGTTAAAAATGGTTCAAAATGTACATTAGTGTGTGGCAGAAGTGACTCTTCTGCTTACCTTGTTTGGATATCGAGTTACATTTTTATAGTAAATTGCTCTTGTAATCTATCTGTATGTCCTGCAGGAGCCCTTTGTATAGCATTTCTTCATAAGGGGATTTGTGACATGTGATGAAAACAGTGAAACTCATCTGTAACTAATGTAATGATGGGAAGTTAAAGTATTGTAGCTGAATGGTAGGTGGGACATAACACTGCAGATGAAGCCAGTAATTTGGCTTAAACGTGTTTTTTTTTTTTTTTTTGAGACCGGGTCTTGCTCTGTCTCCTAGGCTGGAGTGCAGTGGCACAATCTTGGCTCACGGCAACCTCCACCTCCCCGGGCTTAAGTGATCCTCCTGCCTTAGCCTCGCAAGTAGCTCGCCATCTGGTACTGCTAATTTTTAAATTTTTTATAGAGACGGGGTCCAGGCTGGTCTCAAACTCCTGGCCTCAAATGATCCTTCCGTCTCGGCCTCCCAAAATGCTTGGATTACAGGCATGAGCCACTGCACCTGGCCTGATTTTTTTTGTTTTGTTTTGTTTTGTTTTTGTGACAGAGTTTCACTCTGTCGCCCATGCTGGAGTTCAATGGCACAATCTTGGCTCACTGCAACCTCCGCCTCCCAGGTTCAAGTGATTCTCCTGCCTCAGCCTCCCGAGTAGCTGGGATTACAGGTGCCCACCACCACACCCAGCTAATTTTTTGTATTTTTAGTAGAGACGGGGTTTCACCATGTTGGCCAAGCTGGTCTTGAACTCCTGACCTCAGGTTATCCGCCTGTCTCGGCCTCTCAAAGTGCTAGGATTACAGGCGTGAGCCACCATGCCTGCCCCTGATTTCATTTAAGTCAGGGTCTTGCTCTGTCCCTCAGGTTGGAGTGCAGTGATGTGATCATGGCTCATTGCAGCCTCCAAATCCTGGGCTCAAGTGATCCTCCCACATCAGTCTTCCTAGCAGCTGGGACTACAGGCGCGTGCCACCATGCTCTGCTAATTTTAAAATTTTTTTTATAGAGACAGGGTCTTGCTATGTTTCCTAGGCTGGTCTTGAATTCCTGGCCTCAAGCAGTCCATAGGCTTTGGCCTCTCAAAGTGCTGATATTACAGGTGTGAACTGTTGCACCTGGCCGGTGTTTTGTTAATCTTTTTTTTTGTATTGAGATGGAGACTCACTCTATCGCCCAGGCTGGAGTGCAGTGGTGCAATCTTGGCTCACTGCTGCCCAGATTCAAGCAGTTCTGCGCCTGGCTAATTTTTGTATTTTCAGTAGAGATGGGTTTCACTGTCTTGGCCAGGTTGGTCTTGAACTCCTGACCTTGTGAGCCACCTGCCTCGGTTTCCCAAAGTGCTGGGATTACAGGTATGAGCCACTGTGCCCAGCCCTGTGTTTTATTAATCTTATCAGCACACACGAGGTTTTCTTTCTTCTTTTTTTTTTTTTTCTGTTCATCTAGAATATACACACTGGACACACTAGGTTTGAGATGGCTGTCTGACTTTTTTTTTTTTTGAGACGGAGTCTCGCTGTGCTCCCAGGCTGGAGTGCAGTGGCGCGATCTCGGCTCACTGCAAGCTCCGCCTCCCGGGTTCACGCCATTCTCCCGCCTCAGCCTCCCAAGTAGCTGAGACTACAGGCGCCCGCCACCACGCCCGGCTAGTTTTTTGTATTTTTAGTAGAGACGGGGTTTCACCATGTTAGCCAGGATAGTCTCGATCTCCTGACCTCGTGATCCACCCGCCTTGGCCTCCCAAAGTGCTGGGATTACAGGCTTGAGCCACCGCGCCCAGCCGTCTGTCTGACTTCTTAAGTTGATAATGCTTTAAACAAGGCTTAGTTGGTTAATCTTTTTCACCTCTGTTATTACTCAAAGGTTGTATTGTATCTAGGAATTTTTAAAGTTGATATTTGGCATTTGTCATTAGACTACCAGTCCATAATGTTATGATGATCCTATAAATTAGACTACAGGATATTATTATATGATGTTATTGTAATTTGGGAGCATAGGGAATAATTCATGACAATGACTACTGAATGTGTATTTGGTCTCTAGCCTGATGAAAAAGCTCCTGAGAAAAGGGAAGATATTTGGTACTTTCATTCTGATACTTGTTACCTGAAATCTTAACATTTCAGCAAGACTAAGTAGAATTATATTCAATTTTTATATGATTACATTTTTCATTGGGCAGTGAAAATGAGAACACATCATCCTTTCACACTGTACTGGCTAATTATTTCCATTGTGAAATAGCCCCAAGTATATTATTAACCTTCTTGGCAGCTGAAGTTTCTGATGCCTGAAATGTGTATCTACTGAATGGTGTTAGTTATGATCAGGCCAGTATTGATAGCATAGTTATAATATTTCTATGTATAATATGATCAGGCCAATATTGATAGTATAGTTATTTCTATGTATATTTCCAATATTATTCTTTTAACTTATTAAAATAGGGAAGCTGTATGAGATGTTAGTTAAAAGCACAAGCCATTGAGTACACAAATCTGGATTTGAGTCTACTCCCCTACCTACTCCCTTGGTCAAGTCATTTAATTTCTCTGAGTTTATGTTTCTGTATCAGTAAAATGGATGCAGTAGTAATCCCTACTATAGGGTTGTCATGGTTATTGGATTTTGTTTATTTATTTTTTGAGACAGAGTCTTGCTCTTGACACCCAGGCTGGAGCGCAATGGCACGATCTCAGTTCACTGCCACCTCCAGCTCCAGGGTTCAAGCGATTCCCCTGCCTTAGCCTCCCGAGTAGCTGGGATTATAGGTGCTCGCCACCACGCCTGGCTAATTTTTGTATTTTTAGTAGAGATGGGGTTTCACCATGTTGGCCAGGCTGGTCTCAAACTCCTGACTTTGTGATCCACCCGCCTCGGCCTCCCAAAGTGCTGAGATATTTATTTTGAATTAATCTTTATTTTATTTTATTTTTGTTTATTCTTCTTTTGAGACGGAGTCTCACTCTGTCACCCAGGCTGGAGTGCAGTGGCTCAATCTCGCAACCTCCACCTCCCAGTTGCAAGCTATTCTCCTGCCTCAGCCTTCTGAGTAGCTGAGACTACAGGCACGTGCCTCCACGCCCGGCTAATTTTTTGTATTTTTTAGTAGAGATGGGTTTCACCGTTTTAGCCAGTATAATCTCTATCTCCTGACCTCATGATCTGCCTGCCATTGCCTCCCAAAGTGCTGGGATTACAGGCGTGAGCCACCGCGCCTGGCCAATTTTACTTTATTTTATTTTATTTTATTTTATTTTTTTTTATTTTTTGAGACAGGGTCTAGCCCTGTCACCTAGGCTAGAGTGCAGTGGCATGATCATGGCTTAATGCAGCCTCGACCTTCTGGGGTCAAGCAATCCTCTTGCCTCTGTCTCCCAAGTAGCTGGGACTACAAGTAGATGCCATCATGCCTGGCTAATTTTAAAATTTTTGTAGAGACAGGATCTTGCTGTGTTGCACAGGCTGGTCTTGAACTCCTGGGCTCAGCTATCCTCTGGCTTCAGCCTCCCAAAGTGCTGGGATTACAGGCATGAGCCTCTCTGCCCATCAGATTTTATTTTATTTTATTTTATTTTTTTTTAGATGGAGTCTCCCTCTGTCAACCAGGCTGGCGTGCAGTGGCAGGATCTTGGCTCACTTCAACCTCCGCCTCCCGGGTTCAAGCGATTCTCCTGCCTCAGATTCCTGAGTAACTGGGGTTACAGGCATGCGCTACCAGGCCTGGCTAATTTTTTAAAATGTTCTTAGTAGAGACAGGGTTTCACCATGTTGGTCAGGCTGGTCTTGAACTCCTGACCTCATGATCTGCACACCTTGGCCTCCCAAAGTGCTGGGATTACAGGTGTGAGCCCCTGCGCCTGGCTCCAGATTTTATGTTTGAGTTGAAATTCATATAACATAAAATTAACCGGCCAGGCATTGGTGACTCACGCCTGTAATCCCAGCACTTTGGGAGGCCAAGGCAGGTGGATTACGAGGTCAGGAGATTGAGACCATCCTGGCTAACACGGTGAAACCCTGTTTCTCCTAAAAATACAAAAAAAAATTAGCCGGGTCTGGTGGTGGGCGCCTGTAGTCCCAGTTACTCAGGAGGTTGAGGTAGGAGAATGGCATGAAACCCGGGAGGTGGAGGTTGCAATGAGCCTAGATCGTACCACTGCACTCCAGCCTGGGCGACAGAGCGAGACTCCATCTCAAAACAAAACAAAACAAAAATTAACCGTTTTGTGCCTACAACCATCACCTCTATCTAGTTCAAAATTTTTTTTTTTTTTTGAGACAGAGTCTCACTCTGTTGCCCAGGCTGGACTGCAGTGGCACGATCTCTGCTCACTGCAATCTCCGCCTCCCGGGCTCAAGTGATTCTCCTATCTGAGCCTCCCAAGTAGCTGGGACTACAGGCACACGCCACCACACCTGGCTAATTTTTGTATTTTTAGTAGAGATGGGGTTTCAGCATATAGGTCAGGCTGGTCTCGAACTCCTGACCTCAGGTGATCTGCCGTCCTTGGCCTCCCAAAGTGCTGGGATTTATAGGCATGATCTACCACGCCTGGCCGATTTCAGAACTTTTTCATCGCCCCCAAAGGAGACCCTATATTCATTAAATATTTACTCTTTATTTCCTCCTCTCATTTCTGGCAACCACCGATTTGCTTTCTGTCTGTGTGGATGTACCTATTCTGTATATTTCATATAAATGGAATCACACAATATATGACCTTTTATTTCTGGCTTTTCTGACATAGCATAATATTGAGGCTTAACCACTGGTCTCATGTATCAGAACCTCATTCCTCTCTCTCTCTTTTTTTTGAGACAAAATCTCACTCTGTTGACCAGGCTGGAGTGTAGTGGTGTGATTACAGCTATCTGCAGCCTCAAACTCAAGTGAACCTCCCACCTCAGCCTCCCAAAGTGCTGGGATTACACGCGTAAAACACCATGCCTGACCGAGAACCACATTCCTCTTTATGGCTAAATACTACTCCGTTGTTTGGATATACTACTCTGCCCACAATGCCTTCCAAGTCATTTAAAAAAATCTGTTTATCGGCCGAGCACAGTGGCTTACACCTGTAATCTCAGCACTTTGGGAGGCCGAGGCGGGTGGATCACCTGAGGTCAGGAGTTTGAGATCAGCCTGGCCAACATGGTAAAACCCTACCTCTATTAAAAATACAAAAATTAGCCAGGCGTGGTGGCATGCGCCTGTAATCCCAGCTATTCGGGAAGCTGAGACAGGAGAATCACTTGAACCTGGGAGGCAGAGGTTGCAGTGAGCCAAGATGGCACCAACCTGGGAGACAGAGCAAGACTCTGCCTCAAAAAAAAAAAAAAAATTTGTTTGTCTATTGATGGTTAATTGTGTCTTTTCCACCTTTGCCTATTGTGAATAAGGTTACTCTGAATATTCATGTATAGTATTTGTTTGAATACCTGTTTTGAGTTCTTTTGTGTCTATACCTAAAAGTGGAATTGCTGGGTCATATAGTAATTCTTTTTTTTTTCCCTCAAAAGCTGGTGTCATAGTGTACATATAGTAATTCTATATTTAACTTTTTGACAAACCACCATACAGTTTTCCATAACGGCTGTACCATTTTAAATTCCTACCAGCAAGGTATGAGGATTCTGATTTCTCCACATCCTTGTCAATATTTGTTGTTGTTGTTGTTTTTAATTTTAGCCATCCTGGTAGATGTGAAGTGGTATCTCATGCTTTTTATTTGCATTTCTCTAATGACTAGTGATGTTGAACATCTTTTCATGTGCTTGTTGGCCATTTGTATATCTTCTTGGAGAAATGTCTATTAAGTCCTTTGCCCATTTTCAAATTGGATTGTCTTTTTGTTGAGTTATGACTATTGAATTTTAATTGCTGTAAAACACTCCATGAGTACATGTAGCATGCACTCAATAACTGTTAGCTAATACTATAGTTGTAATTATTTTTGCCACATGTGGCCTGAATTGGAAGGAAATTTTGCTTAGTTTTTCCAAGTAGGAGTGGAGAGGCAACAAAACCTATGTTTATGGTCAATAAAGATTTGACTCTGTCAGTGTTGATACTTTGCTTTTAATTGATGCTCTCAAATCAATAAATTAGAAACATGTATACATAAAATCAGTTTATCTTTGGCAGAAATCAGTATATTATCAATGTTTAATTAATTCCTAAGAATTAATGGCAATAGTGACTCTAGTTTTAGCTGAGATTTAGATCATCTTTCTTCATTCTGCCCTGTTATGAGACATTTGCTATAATTGCCACAATGAGAATTTTTTGAAAACTGGGTCAGAGAAGCCTACTTTTTACATTTAATAGTATGTGATTTATGTATTATCATTGTTTTATGCTTATTGCATCTTGGTTTTATGGGGTGTTCAAAAGAAGATAGATGAGAATAGGCGATCCAAAGTAATTATTTAGAATTTTATCCTCCAGTCAGGATTGAACCATCTTGAACTGATGAATATATTCTTCCAGGTTTATAGGTAGACATGCCATTTCATTATATCATGATTTGGAGTCAGACAGTAGCTTTTAAGCAGAACAAACAGCCATATGTAAGTCTAAATTTGGTTATTTTCTTTGAATAAGCAGTGGAAACTGTATGCATTCAGAAACTGGTGATTATTCAGATATCTTCTGAAGGTCCTCTCTCCCTGTGCTCCGCAGCTTTGTCCTGAACTCTCCTGTCTCTTGCGGTGCCTCTGTGCCTTTACCTATTCTGTGAACTCTGCCTGCAGTGCCTTCCAAGTCAGTTGGTGACTCCTCAAACATCACTGAAGTCTTTCGGGTGGATGCAAATGCTGCTTTTAGCCATTAAAATGTGTTACATACTTTCACAATAGTTCTTGTCCTAGTGTAGTTTTAAAAATGCACTTAAAAATTTTTAAAGCAGTGCATGCATGCAGTAAACAAAATTGGACAGTACAGAAATAAATGGTGAAGACAGTCTCCCAGTTTTCTTCCCCATGGATAGCACTTTCCCTTTTGTATCCTTCGAAAAATATTTTGTGCTGATACAAGAATTTTTATACTGTATGAAGTGCTTATTCATCTTATCTTTCACTTCAGGGTAATTTATGAATAATGAAAAAATTCAAGCATTATAGAAATGAAGAGTGTGTGAAGCAAAAGTTCCCCTTTACCTTGATCCCTAACACTAGCCCTTTCCAGATAACACTGTCCTAATTAACATTACTCTCTCCAGAAGTAACCTCTGTTATAAGCCTTGTGTGTGCCTTCAGATTGTTCTGCTTACACTTATGCCTATTTAAAAGTGTATGTTTTCGTATTTTTTTTGTTTGTTTGAGACAGTTTCGCTCTTGTTGCCCAGCTGGAGTGCAATGGCGCGATCTCAGCTCACCGCAACCTCCACTTCCCAGGTTCAAGCAATTCTCCTGCCTCACCCTCCCAAATAGCTGGGATTACAGGCATGTGCCACCATGCTCAGCTAATTTTGTATTTTTAGTGGAGTCAGGGTTTCTCCATGTTGGTCAGGCTGGTCTGGAACTCCCGACCTCAGGTGATTTGCCTGCCTCAGCCTCTCAAAGTGCTAGGATTACAGGTGTGACCCACCACGCCAAGCCCATTCATTTCTTTAATAAAGTTTTACTGAGTGCCTATTATGAGCCAGGTACATAAGAGTAAACTAAGCATGAAAATTCTTGCCTGAATGCAGCGTATATTCTAGTGGAGAGGGCAGATATTAAGTGAAGGAGTGAACTGTTTAGTGTTTCACGGGGTAATAAATGGTATTTCCAAAAAAAAAAAAACCACCCCACCAAAGGAGGGGGAGACTGTGTGAGCATGTAAGTATATAAATGTGTGTGTTTGTGTGTGTGATAGAGACGGAGAGAGACACAGATTCAGATGCAGTGAGGGAAGGCCTTGTTGAGAAACTAATATTTGAGGAAAGATCTAAAAGTTGTCTTTGATTCTCTTTTCTTCCTCATACCTCACATCAAATATATCTCCAATTCCTGTTGATATAATCTTCAAAATATATCTGCAACCCACCCATCAAGTAGGTGGATTGAATTGGCAGTGGGAGTTTGTGAAGATTTTCTTCTGATTGTTTTAATATTCTCAGTGAATTAGGAAATAAAGTGCTCAGCCGAGAGTGAGGATGAGGAGGGTGATGGAGGTTTGTGTAAAGAGGAAAAGGTGTTAAATTGTTTAGGAGAATGGGAGAATGGCTGCAGCAGGGAAATATTGTATGATTGCCAGGGAACATTGAGAGCCTCTTGAGGTTCGCAGTTACAATTTTTTTTTTTTTTTTTTTTTTTGAGACAGTCTTGCTCTGTCTCCCAGGCTGGAGTGCAGTGGTGCGATCTCACTGCAACCTCTGCCTCCCAGGTTCAAGTGATTCTTGTGCCTCAGACTCCCAAGTAACTGGGATTGCAGGTGCATGCCATCATGCCTGGCTAATTTTTGTATTTTTTTTTTTTAGTAGAGTCGGGGTTTCACTATGTTGGCCAGGCTGGTCTCAAACTCCTGACCGCAAGTGATCCGCCTGCCTCGGTCCCCCAAAGTGCTGGGATTACAGGTGTGAGCCACCATGCCCAGCCTGTGGTTATTTATTTATTCCGCTCTGTCTCCCAGACTGGAGTGCAGTGGCGCAATCTTGGCTCACTGCAACCTCCACCTCCTTGGTTCAAGCCATTCTCCTGCCTCAGCCTCCCAGTAGCTTGGATTACAGGCACACACCATCATGCCCAACTAATTTTTGTATTTTTAGTAGAGATGGGGTTTCACTGGGCCAGGCTGGTCTCAAACTCCTGACCTCAGGTGTTCTGCCTGCCTTGGCCTCCCAAAGTGCTGGGATTATAGGTGTGAGCTACCATGCCTGGCTTTTGTGGTTATAAATTTAAAGTGAGATCAGTCAGTATGGTTTATTTCCTCCAGCTGTATTCAGCTGCAGGGGTGTAAATTTGGAGTGGATTTAACCAGGGAGGGGTTTTGCCAATATAGCCGAACGAAGCAGGAGAAGGGCAAGGGATAGAGGGTACCTGTGTATGCAAGGTAGTGGTATAACATACTGTGGAATTCAAACCAGTTAAGGAGGGGAGGACATGAAATGGCTAAGAGATGGTGAAAAGATGGGAGAAGCAGTGGATGGAAGGTCCTGGTGGGATCAGAAGCTGCTGGAGTTTGGGTATGTGAGAGACTGAACCATGAAGATAGTGGGTCATTGTTGGACAGTGGGAGATAATTGATATTGTGAAAGCATGATCATGGGCTGAGGGGGTGAAGGACAAGATCAGTGGAGGTGAGAAATGTAAAGAACTGAGACAAGGAATTCAGAGAGATAGGATATGGAAAGATTATCTTTGTGAAATCACTGAGAGTTAAGATAGTAGTATAGAAAGTCACAGGAAGCCAGGTAATGCGTAATAGGATTTTCATAGGATATTCAATATAATGTTTTGTGTTTTTTTTAGGGAATAAGGAGGGAGACAGATTTGGAAACATCTGTGAGGAGCAAGGAGGACATTTACCTCACCCCCAGGTCCAGTGGTATGAGAGGTATCGGGAAGGTAACTTATACCACTTTAGGGCCTCAGAGGCCAGTGTGGCCCCAGAGGAAAACCAGCTTTTAATTAGAGCAAGAAGTTGAAGGGAATATTCAGAGAAGTTGCTGAAAATGTAGGGAACAGTAGAAGTGTTTCAAAATTTGGAGAGGTGGGTGACACATGGAGACAGAGCTAGAGATATGCAGAACAGTGTGGGGATTAGAATGTGGGAGATGAGGCTGGGCGTGGTGGCTCATGCCTGTAATCCCAGCACTTTGGGAGGCTGAGGTGGGTGGATCGCCTGAGGTCAGGAGTTTGGGACCAGCCTGATCAACTTGGTGAAAACCCATCTCTACTAAAAATACAAAAATTGGCCAGGCGCGGTGATGTCCTCCTGTAATCCCAGCTACTCAGGAGGCTGAAGCAGGAAAATCGCTTCAACCTGGGAGGTTGAGGTTGCAGTGAGCTGAGACTGCGCCACTGCACACTCTAGCCTGGGCAACAGAACTAGACTGTGTCTCAAAATAATAATAATAATAATAATAATGTGGGAGATGAGAGATGTGGGAGTCTGGGGCTTCTTTGATGGACAGCATAAGCAGAGGTAAAGAACCTGAAGAGATTAAGCCTGGTGGAGAGCAGGCAGGCACTGGAGGTGAGGGTGGGAGTGTCGGGAGGGAGCAGGGGCGTTCTTACCTAGATCCCCTGCTGACACACCTGTTCATGATGGAGAGGAGTATCTCACTCCAGGTGTAAGCGGTTCTCTTTTGATAAATCCTGTGGGCTCTCTCTTTATGATCACATATTAATGCCTTTTGCTTTTAAGTATTTATTTTTTTTGAGGTAGGGTCTTGCTATGTTATAACCCAGCCTGGCTTCAAACTTATGGGCTCAAGCAATCATCCTGCCTCAGCCTACTGGGTAGCTGGAACTACAGTCGTGCACCACTGTGCCTGGCTTTTTCACTTTAAATCTTTTTGTCTGTGTTACTAATATTAATGAATGAATACCAATAAGATTTTTTTTTGTTTGTTTGTTTTTTGAGATGGAGTCTTGCTCATCGCCCAGGCTGGAGTGCAGTGGCGCGATCTCGGCTCACTGCAAGCTCCGCCTCCTGGGTTCATGCCATTCTCCTGCCTCAGCCTCCCGAGTAGCTGGGACTACAGGCGCCCGCCACCGCGCCCAGCTAATTTTTTGTATTTTTAGCAGAGACGGGGTTTCACCGTGTTAGCCAAGATGGTCTCCATCTCCTGACCTTGTGATCCGCCCGCCTCGGCCTCCCAAACTGTTGGGATTACAGGCGTGAGCCACCGCGCCCGGCCAGATTTTTTGATTAATGTTTGTGTAGCACATTTAAAAATTTTTTTATTTATTTATTTTATTTTATTTTATTTTTATTTTATTTTTTCTTTGAGATGGAGTCTCGCTCTGTAGCCCAGGCTGGAGTGCAGTGGCCGGATCTCAGCTCACTGCAAGCTCCGCCTCCCGGATTCACACCGTTCTCCGGCCTCAGCCTCCCGAGTAGCTGGGACTACAGGCGCCCGCCACCTCGCCCGGCTATTTTTTGTATTTCTTAGTAGAGACGGGGTTTCACCGTGTTAGCCAGTATGGTCACGATCTCCTGACCTCGTGATCCGCCCATCTCGGCCTCCCAAAGTGCTGGGATTACAGGCTTGAGCCACCGCGCCCGGCCGTAGCACATTTTTTTAAAACCATCTTTTAAATTGTCAGCCCTCTGACTTGGTAAGCTGTACATAGTTGTATTTCAAAAATCTGATTGTCTTGATGAATATAATCTTTTCATATTTAATGTGATTACTGATAGTTTAGACTTATTTCTGCTGTTTTCATTTATACATGTTTTTTGAACCACACTTTTTTTTTTTTTTTTTTTTTTTTAAATATATATATTTTTCCCCTGACATTGTCTCTCTCTGTTGCCCTGGCTGGAGTGCAGTGGTGCAATCATGGCTTACTGCAGCCTGAAACTCCTGGGCTCAATCTATCCTCCTGCCTCAGCCTTCTGAGCAATTGGGACTACAGGCATGTGCCACCATGCTGGACTAATTTTTGTATTCTTTGTAGATACGGGGTTTTGCCATGTTACTCAGGCTGATCTTGAACTTCTGGCCTCAAGTGATCCACCTGCCTCAGCCTCCCAAAGTGCCAGGATTACAGGCATGAGCCACTGTGCCTAGCCTTGAACCACACTTTTTTTTTTTCTTTTTCCTTTTTTTTTTTTTTTTTTTGAGACTTTTTTTTTTTTTTTAGGTCACACTCTCTTGCCCAGGCTGGAGTGCAGTGGCATAATCCTAGCTCACTTCAGCCTCAACCTCCCAGGCTCAAGTGATCCTCCCTCTTCAGCTGTACCACTAGGCCCAACTAATTTAAATTTTTTTTTGTAGAGATGGAGTCTCACTATGTTGACCAGGCTGGTCTTGAACTCCTGGTCTCAAGCAGTCTTCTCACATTGGCCTCCGAAAGTGTTGGGCTTACAGGTGTGAGCCACGGTGACCACACTTCTTATTTGCATTCTGTTGTATATATGGAGTTCTTTTTTCTTCTGATTTTTAAGTTGAACATTCTATTTCTCTGTTTAGTAGTTAACTGTTAAATTTTTAACATGCATGCTTACTGAAGTCCAAGATTAATATCTTTGCCTTCCTGAATAATTCAGGAACCTCAGAATACTTTTAAGTTGGAAGGGCCCCGCTTCGCCGTCTTGCGCAAAGCTGCTAGTGGTCAGCTCTGCCCACCGTAACGGGAGGAAGGAATTCTCGCAAGGCTGGAATCCTCCGGGCGCGCCAGTCGGAGGCGGTTGGCAGAGGTGTCTCCCCAATCCGGTGATGGGGCTGAACGCTACTGGCTTCATGGCCACCCCTCCGCTGCCTCCATCTGGTTCAGCGTCTGTTTGCTGAGGAGGCGGACTAGGGGCACGGAGTCTGTTCCCTTGGGTGCATAGGTCCGGGTTGATAGAGGCTTTGAGTCCTCATCACCACAGCTGACGGCTCCGAGGGACTAAGCAGGATATATCTTTAGAAATGAGTTGCACAATTGATAAGGCACTTGCTGATGCTAAAACTCTTGTTGAAAGATTAAGAGATCACAACGATGCAGCAGAGTCTCTGATTGAGCAAACCACAGCTCTCAACAAGCGAGTAGAAGCCATGAAGCAGTATCAGGAAGAAATTCAAGAACTTAATGAAGTCACAAGACATCCGCCATGGTCCACATTAGTTATGGGAATCCAGCAATAAAGCAGACATATCAGAGAATTGCAACAAGAAACAAAAGAATTGCGTACATCCCTGGAAGAACATCAGGCAGCCTTGGAACTTAAAATGAGCAAGTATAGACAACAATTTTTTTTTTTTTTTTGAGGCAGAGTCTCGCTCTGTTGCTCAGGCTGGAGTGCAGAGGCGCAATCTCGGCTCACTGCAAGCTCTGCCTCTCGGGTTCACCGAGTAGCTGGGACTACAGGCCCCTGCCACCACGCCCAGCTAATTTTTGTATTTTTTAGTAGAGATGGGGTTTCACCTTGTTAGCCAGGATGGTCTCGATCTCCTGACCTCGTGAGCCACCGTGCCTGGCCGATAACAAATGTTTAGATTGCTACTGGCTAGCAAAAAAGATGATCCAGGAATAATAATGAAGTTAACAAGAGCAGCACTCCAAGGAACTACAAGCACATGTTGACCAGATAACTGAAGTGGCAGCAGTAATGAAGAAAGCCATTGAAATTGACCAGCAACAGGGTTGCAAGGAACAAGAACTAATATTTCAACTTGAACAAGAAAACAAAGGCTTGAGAGAGATCCTTCAAATAACTCGAGAATCATTTTTGAGCCTAAGGAAAGATGATGTGTCGGAAAGTACTTTGTCAGCATTAGTGACCAACAGTGACTTGAGTCTGAGGAAGAGCTGAAGAGCTTCTGAGTCTGTGAGCTTCTTACATGGCTCCAAATGGTCAAATAAGTGAATGCATGAATGAATGAACAGAAAATTCAATCCTTTATTTTTTTCTCTTTAAATATGTACAGTGCACTGGCTATGAGATAGCAACAAAGATGCATAGTTAATGGTCATAGACTTTATTCCAAAACATAATTGGAAAATAGAAACTGAGCCATTGCCAATTGGTAAAGAAATGAAAGGTTTTCACAGTGACTACTGAATACACCAAGACTACTGAATACAACTTTTGGCCATGCTGCTGGCTTTCTGGGTGATTAATTAGGTAAACTTGAATATTCCCAATAAATGTTTGAGATTCATAAAATTATACCAATTTAAAAATACAAAGTTTTGCCACTGTTTTGTGAACGGAAGATTTGCATGCTATCTTTCATCCTTATTTGGTGTCAAAGTTAATACGAAGTTTATGTACCATGAGACTTCAGCTTTAGTGATTGCCTACTTTTACATTTAAATTTTTGTGAAAGAAAACTCAGTTTTAAAGCCTATAAGAATGTGTTATATGTACCATAAACAAAAGTGATAATTTAATTTTAGCAATTTACCATAACTGATACATAGCTAACAATTCTCCATAACTTAGTTTAAGTATAAGAAATTCCATTTCAGGAATGAAAAAGAAGGAATACTACTTTTTTTTTTTTTCTGAGGTGGAGTCTCGCTCTGTCGCCCAGGCTGGAGTGCAGTGGCCGGATCTCAGCTCACTGCAAGCTCCGCCTCCCGAGTTTATGCCATTCTCCTGCCTCAGCCTCCCGAGTAGCTGGGACTATAGGCGCCCGCCACCTCACCCGGCTAGTTTTTTGTGTTTTTTTGGTAGAGACAGGGTTTCACCATGTTAGTCAGGATGTTCTCGATCTCCTGACCTCGTGATCCGCCCATCTCAGCCTCCCAAAGTGCTGGGATTACAGGCTTGAACCACCGCGCCCGGCCAGGAATACTACTTTCTAAGAAAACTTATAGTAGACATATTTAGTAGGTTGAACTACTTTGAAAGAGTAAGTTTTGGTTTGAAGTCAATAATGAAGATGAGATTTGTTTTTCTCCTCTCTGGCTGATTTTTAAGGATATTATGTAGTTCATTTAATTAACAGTTGAAATGTTTGATATGGCAAAATAGGTATGGTAATTTCAAAGTGAATTGGGAATTCCTCTGGCTCATAGAACCCTTTTAAATTAAATTTAAAAAACAAAAGAATTCTGGATCTGTTTTTAAGCTCCATCTGGTCCTCATAACCTGTAAGATTTTTCTTAAAACCTTTCAGCTGAAAGTGGGGGTACAGGTGGGGTAATCTGTGGATTTAGAAGTATTTGTTTTCTGTTGTCTTTTAAAATGTCAAATATGCTGGGCGCGGTGGCTCACTCCTGTAATCCCAGCACTTTGGGAGGCTGAGGTGGGTGGATCATGAGGTCAGGAGTTTGAGACCAGCCTGGCCAACGTGGTGAAACCCCGTCTCTACTAAAAATACAAAAATTAGTGGGGTGTGGAGGCGCGTGCCTGTAATCCCAGCTACTCAGGAGGATGAGGCAGGAACATCACTTGAACCCGGGAGGCGGAGGTTGCAGTGAGCCGAGATTGTGCCATTGCACTCCAGCCTGGGCAACAGGGCTAGACTCTGTCTCAAAAAATATATACATTAAAAAAAAAAGTCAAATATATAGTATGTAAATTTTTAAAAAGCCACCAGTTATAGAAATGTGCTTTAACATCAGTTGAAACCTAAATTTTCTTATGTCATGGTGATTGTAGTAAAAAGGGATAAAAGAAGAGTGTCAAACATGATGAAATATATCATATGCATTTATATTGAATACATATTAAAGACAAATAGAAAATTCTACTTTGAGTATATAATTTGTTAAATATTACTTTATATAGTAATTTTTATGTATAATTTCATATACTGGTAAAATTCAAAACCACTTTACACTTCAGAATTTTTCTTTTTATTTATTTATTTATTTTATTTATTTATTTTTTTAAGAGACGGAGTCTCGCTCTGTTGCCCAGGCTGGAATGCAGTGGCTTGATCTCGGCTCACTGCAAGCTCCGCCTCCCTGGTTCGCATCATTCATTCTCCTGAATCAGCCTCCTGAGCAACTGGGACTACAGGAGCCTGCCACCACACCCGGCTAATTTTTTTGTATTTTTTTTAGTAGAGACGAGGTTTCACTGTGTTAGCCAGGATGGTCTTGATCTCCTGACCTCGTGATCCACCCACCTCGGCCTCCCAAAGTGCTGAGATTACATGTGTGAGCCACCCTGCCCGGCCAGAATTTTTCTATCTTAAGTTTGGGCTGAGTGAGTTGGATGAGACTGATTGAATAGAAAAGGGCTAATGGCGCAAACATTATATAGATTTCTTTTCTCAGTCAGAGGCCTTATTTGGTATTTTATGAATGACAGTTTTTATTTTTAAACTTTTTTATTGTTTTTGGGAAAATATCCCTTATTTAATGACACATTCATTCAGATACTTTATCCCTGGTAAGAAAGAAAGGAAATAAACTACACAATTGAGATTAAGTCTGAGGCAGTTAATTGAGGCAGCTCTACTATAAAAGATTACTTGATAAATAACTATTTTTGTAAACAAGTTGGTTTAACTTATTCTTGGTCTTTTTGCTTGGATATGAATATAAGATCATGATATTTAAGGTCTTGATGTTATTTAGTGACACTTTTCCATACTGTTATTATTATTATTACTATTTTTGGTTGTTGTTACACAGAACCTTAAGTTTATGTCTGAGGTAGGTACTGCATAGGAACCCATTTTATTATTAAAGATAAGTGATTAAAAAAACGAATGCTTTAAGTTATATTCCTTCTGTATGCTTCAATCTTACTTAATTTTTTGGTAGTTTAGTTCCACCTTAAACCGTGCTTACTGTGAAATATTTAAGGCTGGGGTTGGTGGCTCACACCTGTAATCCCAGCACTTTGGGAGGTGGAGGCAGGTGGATCACCTGAGGTTAGGAGTTCGAGACCAGCCTGGCCAACATGGCGAAACCCCGTCTCTAGTAAAAATACAAAAATTAGCTGGGCATGGTGGTGGGGGCCTGTAGTCCCAGCTACTCAGGAGGCTGAGGCAGGAGAATTACTTGAACCCAGGAGGTGGAGGTTGCGGTGAGCCGAGATCATGCCACTGCACTCCAGCCTGGGCAATAGAGTGAGACTCTGTCTCAAAAAAAAAAAAAAATGTGTATATATATTTCAAATCCACAGATAAAAATAGAGAGTAGGGCGGGCATGGTGGCTCACACCTGTAATCCCAGCACTTTGGGAGGCTGAGGTGGGTGGATCACCTGAGGTCAGGAGTTTGAGACCAGCCTGGCCAACATGGTGAAACCCCGTCTTTACTAAAAATACAAAAATTAGCCAGGTGTGGTGGCAGGCGCCTGAAATCCCAGCTACTTGGGAGGCTGAGGCAGGAGAATTGCTTGAACCTAGGGGGCGGAGGTTGTGGTGAGCAGAGATCACGCCACTTCACCACTCCAGCCTGCGCAAAACTGTGAAACTCTGTCCAAAAAAAAAAAAGAGAGTAATATAGTAACATCTGTGTACTCACCAGTGCTTTGTCTCATCTTAATTATGCCAATTGGCTTCATATCTTTTTTTTTTTTTTTTTTTGAGACGGAGTCTCGCTCTTGCCCCGGCGGTGGGGTAGTGGCGGCCTCTCTCCTCACTGCAAGCTCCGCCTCCCGGGTTCACGCCATTCTCCTGCCTCAGCCTCCAGAGTAGCTGGGACTACAGGCGCCCGCCACCTCGCCCGGCTAGTTTTTTGTATTTTTTAGTAGAGACGGGGTTTCACCGGGTTAGCCAGGATGGTCTCGATCTCCTGACCTTGTGATCCGCCCGTCTCGGCCTCCCAAAGTGCTGGGATTACAGGCTTAAGCCACCGCGCCCGGCCCATATCTTTTTTTTTAATTGTGGACATTTTCAACAATAAAAATGGAAAGAATAATATAATTGACTCTCATGTAGACTCGTCTAGCTTCAGTGATTATTAACATTTTTTCCATTCTTAGTTTCCTCTGTTCTTCCCACTCACTACTTTTGATGAGTATTGTCAACATTATCCATCCTTTTCTAAAAGTTCTCCATCAGCCTTTCATCCAGTGATTTTAGCAGCCATTGATGATTGTTGACTAGATCCATTCTTATTTTAAGGCATACAAAATAAGGATTTTTTTTCCAATTTTATTATTCTGTATTAGGTAGAATTTTTCTATAAGGACTTTTTCCTTCATTAACTTTTTGATTACTTTGAAATATGGTTTGTACAGGAAAGGCAGAATTATTTATCTTTGTATTTAGAATAATGAAATGACTTAGTGCCCCACTAACCTCCAAAAGTGACTAATGTGTTTTGTTTGTTTTAGAGTGTGATTATAAATTAATGGATATTTATGTATTTAATATATTTCAGGCACCATAGACATTATTCTTATTGATGTTCATATTGTCTCATCGTAGTTCAGTGGGAACCCATTTAATTTGGCTCTTTTGTCTTTTTGATGTGACCCCAGTAGTCTTTGATAGCGTTCCTGTTTTATGCGACAAGAAAACTGAGGCTCATCTGTTTATTTCCTTTCAATAACAGGCCACTGTTCCCCTCTATTTTTATGTTTATTTTTGTAGAGACAGGGTCTCCCTATGTTGCCCAGGCTGGTGGTGTTGAAATCCTGCACTCAAGTGATCTTCCTGCCTCAAGTAATGTTACTGTCTCAGATTACAGGCATGAGCCACTGCTCTGGCCAGCCCTCCAACTTGTTTTTCAAAGTCTTTTTTGCTATTCCAAGACTTTTGCATTTTCATATGGATTTTAGAACTAGTTTGCTGGACTGGGCATAGTGGCCCACCCCTGTAATCCCAGCACTTTGGGAGGCTGTAGTGGGCAGATTGCTTGAGCCCATGTTGCCTGGGCAACATGGCGAAACCCTGTCTTTACCAAAAATACAAAAATTAGCCCGGCTTCATGATGTGCACCTGCAGTCGCGGCTACTCGGGAGGCTGAAGTGGGACGGATCACACTTGAGTTTAGGAGGCAGAGGTTGCATTGAACTGAGATCAAGCCACTGCACTCCTGTCTGGGGGACAGAGCAAGACTTCGTCTCCAAAAAAAAAAAAAAAAAAAAAGAGAACTAATTTGCTGGATTCTGCAAAAAGTCTTCTGGGATTTTGATTGAGATTGCATTAAATCTGTTGAATCAGTTTGGGGAGAATTGGCATGCTGACAATATTGAGTCTTCTAACCTGTGAACAGGTAGATATATAACTCCTTTTATTTAGGTCTTTAATCTCTCTCCATGATGTGTAGTCTTCAGTGTTCAGATCTGTCACATCTTTTTTTTTTTTTTCAGATTTATCTTTACAGATTTTATATTTGGTGCTTTGTATTTGTAGTTTTCATTGGTGATTGTTTGTTGCTAGTATATAAAAATACAGGCCGGGTGCGGTGGCTTACGCCTATAATCCCAGCACTTTGGGAGGCCGAGGCGGGTGGATCACGAGGTCAGGTGATCGAGACCATGGTGAAACCCCGTCTCTACTAAAAATACAAAAAAAATTAGCTGGGCGCAGTGGTGGGCGCCTGTAGTCCCAGCTACTCGGGAGGCTGAGGCAGGAGAATGGCGTGAACCCGGGAGGCGGAGCTTGCAGTGAGCCGAGATCGCGCCACTGCACTCCAGCCTGGGCTACAGAGCAAGACTCCGTCTCAAAAAAAAAAACCAAAAAACAACCAATAGATTTTTCTATATTGACATTATATTCTGCAACCTTGCTAAACTCATTTACTATTATTTTTTAGATTTCATCAGATAGTTTTTTCACAGATGATCATGTCATCTATGAATAAAGACAACTTTAAGGCCGGGTGCGGTGCCTCACACCTGTAATCCCAGCAGTTTGGGAGGCTGAGGCGGGCGGATCACCTGAGGTCAGGAGTTCGAAACCAGCCTGGCCAACATGGTGAAACCCTGTCTCTACTAAAAATACAAAAAAAAAAAAAAATTAGCTGGGTTTGGTGGCAGAGGCCTGTAATCCCAGCTACTCAGGAGGCTGAGGCAGGAGAATCCCTTGAACTTGGGAGGTGGAGGTTGCAGTGAGCCAAGATCGCACCACCGTACTCCAGCCCAGGTGATAGAGCGAGACTCTGTCTTGGGCCAAAAAAAAAAAAAAAAGGGACAGTTTTACTTCTTTTTCTTTTTAATCTGGATTCCTTTTACTTCTTAATTTAAAAATTTTTAAATTTAAAATTTTTTTTTTTTTTTTTGAGGCGGAGTCTTCACTCTGTCGCCCAGGCTGGAGTGCAGTGGCGCGATCTCGGCTCACTGCAAGCTCCGCCTCCCGGGTCCGCGCCATTCTCCTGCCTCAGCCTCCCAAGTAGCTGGGTCTACAGGCGCCCGCCACCGCGCCCGGCTAATTTTTTGTGTTTTAGTAGAGACGGAGTTTCACCGTGTTAGCCAGGATGGTCTCGATCTCCTGACCTCGTGATCCGCCCGCCTCGGCCTCCCAAAGTGCAGGGATTACAGGCGTGAGCCACCGCACCCGGCCTAAAATATTTTTTATTTACAGAGATGGAGTCTTACTGTGTTCCCCAGGCTAGTCTCAACACTCCTGTCTTGGCCTCCCAAAGTGCTGGGATTATAGGCGTGAGCTACTGTGCCCAGCCTTCTTTTATTTCTTTTTTTTGCCTGATTGCTCTGGCTGGAACCTCCAATACAATGTTGAAGAGAAGCAGTGAAAGTAAATATCCTTGTGTTGTTCCTATCTTAGAGACACTACAACCTTGTTTTTCAGATTTTTTTTTTTTTTTGAGATAGAGTGGATGGAATGCAATGTCATGATCTTGGCTCACCGCAACCTCCTCCTCCCTGGTTCAAGCAATTCTCCTGCCTCAGCCTCCCAAGTAGCTGGGATTAAGGCGCCTATCATCATGCCCAGCTAATTTTTTTGTATTTTTATTAGAGACGGGGTTTCATCATGTTGATCAGGCTGGTCTTGAACTCCTGACCTCAGGTGATACACCCACCTCAGCCTCCCAAAGTGCTGGGATTACAGGTATGAGCCACCAAGCCTGACCCAGATTGTTATTTTACTTTTTTTTGGTGGTAAGAATACTTCACGTGAAATCTACCCTTCTAACAAATCTTTTGTTGTACATACTGTAATATTAACTATAAGGACAATCTTTTACAGCAGACCTGTAGAACTTAATCAGCTTGCTGAATAGCAACTCTTCGTTTCCCCCTCTCCCCAGCCCCTGGCAACTACCATGCTACTTTCTGCATCTGTGTGTTTGAGTATTTTATATACCTCTGTAAGTGGTATCATGTATTATTTGTCCTGTGACTGGCTTCTTTCACTTAGCATAATGCTTCAAGGTTCATCCATGTTGTCACATGTGGCAAGATTTCCTTTTTGAAGGCTTAATAATGTTCCATTGTATGTGTATACTACATTTTATTGTTAATTCATCCGTTGATGTACATTTAGATTGTTTCTACATCTTGGCCATTGTGAATAATGCTACAGTAAACATGTGTCCCTCAAGATCCTGATTTCAGTTCTTTTGGATAAATATCCAGAAGTGAGATTAGCGGATCATGTCATATATTTTCCATAGCAACTACACCGTTTTACGTTCCCATCAACACTGTACAAGGGTTTTAGCATTTCCTTGTCTTCATCGTATTCTTTTTCTTGGGGTGCTGTCTTTCATTGCTGATTTCCTCATGGGAGGTTTGTTTGTCTGTCTGTGTATGTGTGTGTATTTTCTTTAACTCTGAACTTGAGTCCTATGTACCTCAGATTGTGGAAGCTTCCCTACTGCATAGTTTCTCCTTTGCTTCTACTGTGGTACTATTTCATTCTTTAGTTCTGAATCTTATTTATGATAAAGTGTCAGCTTGGGTCCCTCTACCACATGTGTAGTATGAATTTAGATCTCACATCTGTGAATGGTACAGGACTAGGATCCAGTTTCTTCCAGATAACTTTTTCCATTCCTAGTCCCAAATGCAAGACTTTCTCTTCTCCTAGCTAGTGAGCTGTTTCTACTTCTCATTTCATGGATGGAGCAGTCCTTTTTGTTTCTTAATTTATGCTCAGTTCCATCTTGTTTTGGGCTGAGTACATGGCCTGTGGCCTAAACTCTTCTGTAACTCCTAGCCCTTTAGGCATCTGTCTGATTCAGGTATTCGTGTGTATCATTTGGCTTCCACTCTGGACTTCAGCTCTGTAATAGCCTTTTAAATGAGCTTCTCTGATTCCACTCTTGTACCCCTAGTAATCCATTCCCAACACAGTGATCATTTATTTTATTTACATTTTAGTGCCTATGTTGTTAGCTTCATCTGGCACCATTCCTACCCTCTGGTTACTCTGGCCATTTATTTCCCTAATGTCTGGTGTTCCCACTCACTTCAGGGCCTTTGTACTTGCTATTCCCTCTGTCTGGAATGTTCTTCACTGCCACCACCCCTTCCCTTGTCATTACCTTCTCATTTTTAGGCTCTGACCTCAGTTATCACTTCCTGAGAGAAGTCTTTGCTGACTCCTCACTTCGTTTCAGGTTTCTCTCTCCCTGTGGATATCACCGCATCCTAAACTTTATTTTCATGGCATGTATCATAGTTTTTTATTAGAATGTAAACTGTCTGAGGGTAGGAACTTTGTCTTGCTTGTCACTGTATTTCCTGTCCTGAGAAGAGTGCTTATACAAGTAGGTATTAAAATGATGTTGAGTGGGTGCATGTATTTGAGCAGTTTCCTCCATTAGACTGTAAGCTAGGAGAGTGCAAGACATTTCCGTTTTGCTCACTAGTATATTCCCCAGTGCCTAGTATAGAACCTGGCATATTATAAGCGCTCAATAAATATTTACTGGCCGGCTGGATGCTGTGGCTCACTCCTGTAATGCCACAGCTTTGGGAGGCTAAGATGGGAGGATCCCTTAAGGCCAGGAGTTTGAGACCAACCTGGGTAACATAACAAGACCCTATCTCTACAAAAAATAAAAAAAGCTAGCTGGGTATCGTAGTGCGTGCCTGTTGTCTTAACTACTTGGAAGGCTGGCGTGGGAAGACCACTTGAGCCCAGGAGTTTGAGGCTTCAGTGAGCTATGATGATGTCATTGCATTCCAGCTTGAGCGACAGAGTGAGACTCCTAGCTCTTAAAAAAAAAAAAAAAGAAAAAAAAAAGGGGCCGGGCGCGGTGGCTCAAGCCTGTAATCCCAGCACTTTGGGAGGCCGAGATGGGCGGATCATGAAGTCAGGAGATCGAGATCGAGACCATCCTGGCTAACCCGGTGAAACCCCGTCTCTACTAAAAAATACAAAAAACTAACCGGGCGAGGTGGTGGGCGCCTGTAGTCCCAGCTACTCGGGAGGCTGAGGCAGGAGAATGGCATAAACCCAGCAGGCAGAGCTTGCAGTGAGCTGAGATCTGGCCACTGCACTCCAGCCTGGGCGACAGAGCAAGACTCTGTCTCAAAAAAAAAAAAAAAAAAAAAAAAAAAAAGGATAAATTGGCCAAGCATGATGGCCCACATCTGTAGTCCCAGCACTTTGGGAGGCCGAGGTGGGCAGATCATTTGAGCTCAGGAATTTGAGACCAGCCTGGGCAACATGGCAAAACCCCATCTCTACAAAAAATACAAATATTAGTGGTGTGAGCCTGTGGTCCCAGCTACTCAGGAGGCTGAGGTATGAGGATTGTTTGGGCCAGGGAGGTGCAGATTGCAGTGAGATCAAGCCACTGCACTCCAGCCTGGGAGACAGAGGGAGACTCTGTCTCATAAAAAAAAAAAAAAAAAATTTGATGGCTGACTGAATGAATGAATGAATAAGTAATTTTAAATGAGGATGGGGGCCAGACTAGGGCCAGTTCATAAAGAATTTTATTTGTAATGCTAAGAAGCTTGAATTTGAACTTTAGATAAGGGGGTTTTAAGCAGGAGAATGCCATGAACAGGCTTACATTCAATGTAGAAGGATCCCCTCAGCAGCTATGTGGAGACTGGTTGGAACGTTACAGAATATTGGTGTACTCCAGGGAAGATTGAAGTCCTAATAGAAGGAAGGTGGAATGGAAAAGATAAATTCAAGAGAATTTAGAAATAGGCAGGATTGGATTGGATGAAGGTGGGAGAATAAGGGGAAGAACGTGTGTTACTTCCTGGGTTTCTTGTCTGGGAGACTAAGTAGTGCCACCCACATGGGCACTGTAGAAAGAAGGACAGGCTTGGGAGTGGATGAACTTAGTTGAGATGTGTTAAATTTTTAAACATGAGAAATATGGAAAATTTAATTGATGGTATATTTACTTGGATTATGGATATTCTTTTTTTTTCCCCTCACACACTTAATCCTTTATATGTAAATATAGAAATCCCGCCCACCCCCATGTTTTCCAGAAAATGATTTGAGTTAAATAGCTCTTTTACTAGGAACATGTTCAGTTTGAGTCTCCTGTGGGATATCCAGGTGGAGATGTACATTAGGTAACAGGGAGCTCGGTTGAAAAGGTCTATTTCTGTATTATTTCCTACAATTTCAATGAAAACAGCCTGACAATTTTGACTTTTTCTATCTTAGGCTGTTTTAGCATGCCTTGTCTCCAGTACTTGCAAAGCTGCCCTAGATTTTTCTTCCTTTTGTTTTTGTCCTTCCTCTTTATTTTGCCTTTGCCAGACTCAAGGGCTTCTCACCTTCTGACCCCTGCATTTCCCCCATGTCCACATACATCTTAGTGTCTTTTTTTCTAATTTTTTTCTCAAAGAGCATATAATTCTTTTTTTCCCTTTGGTTTTCAGGGTTCATTTTCATCAAAGTTATGTGTGAATATGGTTTATAGAATCAAATAGTTTTGTAAAGCTTGTTTTAAAAAAGCAGCACCCCCCTTTATTTCCCTTTTCTCAGAAGCACTTTTAGCTTTTTTAGTTAGTATTTTTGTTACCTCCATTTCTGTAATAACATGTTATATTGCTATTTCTGATTTCATCAGTTATAAGACACACCATTAGTTGATGTACTACTAGAAAAGGGAAATAAGCCCAAGATGGACAGTCTATTAAGGGCCATGCATAAAGCTGGGAAACCACATGAGAATGGAAATGAGATGTAAACCCACCTTACAGAAAGGCATAGCAAGGCAGCTTGTGTCTCAACTTTGATGGTATGTAGGAGGGCTAAAAACTTTCATGGGAATTTAAACTGGTTCTAGGTCTGAATTCACACTCCCTATGTGATACAACAAAATTTAAGCAGAGATTCTAATTAAAAGTTGTTTCAGATTGGTAGTGCCTCAGGTGCTTGAAATAAACAAATAGCAATTATACGATGTCATTAATTGTGCTTGGTTTTCAGAGATGTTAAAATATGAAAAAAATATGGCACCATGTACCAGGCACTGTTCTTATTGCTTGAGATAAACTGTGAACAAAACAGACCTTCTCTGTCTTCTTTGAGTTTATATTCTGGAGAGGGGAATGTTTAGACAAAATAAGAATATACATGGTATACTAGATGTTGCAGATATCTAAGTAAGATGACTAAAAATTGACCATCAGATTTAGTAATTTGGAAGTTGTTTGCTGATCTTGACAGGAGAGACTTTGGTAGGTTAGTCAGGAAGCAAAAGCCTCTTGGGGTGATTTTGAGAGAGAATGGGAAGACGGGAATTGGAGACAGTTACAGCTTCTTGGAGTGTTGCTGTCAAGGAGAGCAGAGAAACGGGTAAGTAGCTGGAGAGGAAACTGGGGTTATGGCTTATCTTTTTCAATGAGATAATTAAGAGTGTGTTTCTACAGTGCTGATGAGAATGCACCAGTAGAGAGGGAAATATTGCTGATGCAGGAGGGAGAAGGGGGAATGACTTGGCAATAGGGTTTGGAGTCTGGCGTTCAAGTGGAGGAATTGGCTGTAGGTAAGAGCAGTCAGTTCATCTACAGTGAATAACAGGAGAGAGGACAGGGCAAATGGTGGTATTGATTGCCGCCTTCTTTCACTGAGGAACTGGCAGGAAGGACAGCAGCTAGGAGTGAGCATGGGCGAGAAAGTGTTCATTGATAGCTTGAGGAAAGAGAAAATGGCATAAAATGTACCAAATAGAGGAGTGGGAGACTGAATTATAAGGCAAAAGTTTTGATTGTCATGCTGAGCTAAGAGATTTGAAGTTAGCTGTTGTGAATTTTATGTGAGAACTGTTTAGTATGAATGTGTTTATTTTTATTATTTCGTTTTAATTTTGAGGTAGGATCTTGCTTTGTCAGCCAGGCTTGAGTACTGTGGTGCATAGCTCACTGCATCCTTCAACCTCCCAGGCTGAAGCGATTCTCCCACCTCAGCCTCCCAAGTAGCTGGGACCACAGGCATGTGCCACTAATTTTTTGATTTTTTTTTTTTTTTTGTAGAGACAAGGTCTTACTATGTTGCCCAGGCTGGTCTCAAACTCCTGGGATAAAGCTATCCTCCTGTCTGACCCTCCCAAGTAGCTGGAACTACAGCCAAGTACCGCCATGCCTGGCTAATTTTAAAATTTTTTGTAGAGACAAGGTCTCCCTACGTTGACCAGGCTAGTCTCAAACTCCTGGGCTCACGTAATCCTCCTGCCTCTGCCTCCCACAGTGCTGGGGTTGCAGGCATGAGCCACTGCATCTGGCTCTTTTTTTCCTTTTTAAAGCCACATTTACCTACATGGTGTAGGCATAGAGTAGATGGACAGCTTTTTGTTTTTAACATATTATTCAGGAAGATTTTAGACATACAAAAGTAAATAGAGCCCTCATGTACTCATCACCCAGTTTCAACAAATATTTACTCACTGCTAATCTTGTTTTATTTGTACCCTCAACCATTTCTACCTTCCCATATTATTTTGAAGCAATCCCAAACATCATATTTTGTGCTTAAATATTTCATGTTTCTCTAAAAGAGATGGACTCTTACCAAAAAGTACCATTACCATACTAAAAGATTTAACAATTCCTTGATATCAAATATCCTGTCAGTTTCTTTTTCTTTTCTTTTTTAGTTTTTATTTTAAAATTTAATTTATTTTTCAGACAGGGTCTTACTCTGTCACCTAGACTGGAGTGCAGTGGTGCGATGTCAGCTCACTGTAACCTCTGCCTCCCAGACTCAAGCGATTCTTCTGCCTCAGCCTCCTGAGTAGCTGGGATTACAGCCATGTACCACACTGCCCGGCTAATTTTTTTGTATTTTTAGTAGAGACGGGGTTTCGCCATGTTGGCCAAGCTAGTCTTAAACTCCTGACCTCAAATGATCCACCTGCTTGGCCTAGTTTTTGTTTTATTGATTGATTGATTGATTGATTGACTGACAGGGTCTCACTCTGTCGCCCAGGCTGGAATGCGGTGGTGCAAACATGGCTCACCACAGCCTTGACCTCTTGGGCTCAGTTGATCCTTCTTCCTCAGTCTCCCAAGTAGCTGGGAGTATAGGCATGCACCACCATGCCCAGCTATTAGTTTTGTAATTTCCAGTTGCCTCCTGAATGTCCTAAATGGTTTTGTTTTTCTTGACAGAGGTTGTATTTAATCAGGGTTGGTGTTTCGCCAGGCAGGTATGATGAAATGAGAGTAGGGGTCATGAGACTTGAGGTGTATACAAGGGAATGATAATAGTGATGGACTTTGAACTTGACGCTTAGGAGGAAAATGAGGATGTAAGAGGGGAATGGGATCAATGGCTTGTAAATCCTGGTGGAGTCAAAGGATTGTTGGAGTTAGGGTGCTAGAGGGAGCAATCTGAAAAGATACAGAATGGTGATTGGAGAGTAGAGCAGCTGAAGTGGAGATTGTGGGGGGCTCTAATTATTGTAATGACAAGGTCTAGGATATTGACTGTGGGAGGGAGTGGAAAGTAGGGTAAAGGACAAGATTGTCGCAGGAGAGATGGTAAAGGAACTGAGAGGTCTGAGCATCAGAACAGTCACCTACATGAACATTGAAATCTCCTGGAAAAATGATAGCCCAGTGAGCCAGGAACTGAAGTCTTCAAGGCTTAAGGCTTGAGAAGTGACCTAGGCATATCCAGATGAATGTAAAGAAGAAGAGGGTAGTGGTGATATGGTTTGACAGGAGGCTTTTTTCAGGAAGGAAGGGGGAATAATCTGGAAACAGAACCTAGGTACAAGGTAAATAACCTTACCTCTTCTAACCCCTAGGCCCTCTGGTATTAGGGTGTGAGAGAGAAAACACTGCGGATAGGACTGTAGAGAGAACAGTGGCTTTAGAGCAATTAGATTTCATTTAGAGCAAAATGGTGAAGGGATCATTTAGACAAGAGGTTTAAGATACAGGGGATTTAGTTGATGTGTTCCAGGGGATATGGTGCAAAGATTTTGGGAATTGAGGAGGAGTGGAGAAAGGGGAGGCCCGTCATTAAAGGGGGTGAAAGTTTGAGGATTCAGAATGACCTGAGAGTCCTGGGAGTTTTGTGGTGAGTGATGTAAAGAGGGACACATCATGATGACATTAGTCCTGATGTCTCAAGGCAAATTGTAGTGTAAGCACATGAAGGACAGAGGTAGTGAAGAAGCTGCAGAGTGGAAGTTCCCTTTACTTCTGGCAGTGCAGGTGTAGGGAAAAGCGGAAGAGCTGGAGCTCTGTTACTTCTTATTTACTCCTGGGGCCAAAGTGGTCAAAAGTAAAAAGCTGTTATTTCAGTGATTCAAAAACTGGAATTCTTGCTGGGCATGGTGGCTCATGCCTGTAATCCCAGCATTTTGGGAGGCCGAGGTGGGCGGATCACCTGAGGTCAGGAGTTCGAGACCAGCCTGGACAACATGGTGAAATCTCGCCTCTACTAAAAATACAAGAGTTAGCCGGGCGTGGTGGTGGGTGCTTGTAGTCCCAATTGCTCAGGAGGCTGAGGTATGAGAATCCCTTGAATCAGGGAGGCGGAGGTTGCAGTGAGCCAAGATCATGCCACTGTCTACACATACACACACACACACACACACACACACACACACACACACAAACAAACAAAACTGGAATTCTCTGTTATGGCTTATTGATTTTCTATTCCCTGTTGTTTCCTGCCCATAGTACCCTATTCTTAAATATCCTGGAAACTGGGTGCTGGGGAAACGACAGCAAGATTACAGTAAGGAATTGGGGGCCTCAGCTCAAGGGTTGGAAAGGGAAGGGAGGGAAGAAGTTTCAAAGAGAATTAGCTTTAGATTCCTTAAATCTGGCCAAAGAAAAAGAGAGAGTTAGAAGAGGGAAGTTTGACCTGTGTTCTGGGAGGGGAGAGTAAAGTACTGTTTGGAAATAGGGAACCTGCCTAAGGATCTGTGTCCTCACAGGTTCCAGAAAGAGCTGTTGCTGGATGTGAGACTTGACTTTTGCTAGATTCATTCGTTCCAGTGGATATTTACTAGCGCCTGCTGTGTGCCAGGCACTGGGCTAGATGCTAGGGGTATAATGTTGAGCAAGAGACAAGTTCCTGCTTACATGGATTTACAATCTTGCAGGGAAGACAATTAAACCAGAAATTACAATTTAATGTGGTGAATGCTATGATAGAAATTGTCAGCGTCCTTTGGAAGCCTCTAGTGAAAGCATCAGATTAGTCTTAAATGGGGTAGGGAGGGGAAGAGTGCAGGTTCTGGAGTTAGTGACTTTAAAAAAATTTTTTTTGTTTTTTTAAGAGATAAGATCTTGCTCTGTTGCCTAGACTGGGGTGTAGTTGTGTGATCTTAGCTCACTGCAGCCTTGAACTCCTGGGCTGAAGTGATCCTCCCGCCTCAGTCTCCCAAGTAGCTGGGACCACAGGTGCATGCCACCATGTCCAGCTAATTTTTTGTAGAGACAGGGTCTTGCTTTGTTGCCTAATCTGATCTCCAGCTCCTGGCCTCAGGTGATCCTCCTTCCTTGGTTTCCCAAAGTGCTGGGATTATAGGCGTGAGCCACTGTGCCCTGCTTAGAGTAGTCACGTTTAGATAGAGATTTGAAAGATGAGCAGAAATTAGCCAGTCAAAGAGAATAGGGGAGAATAGTTACGTGTCAAGCAGCCAAATGTATGCTGTCTTTGCCCCTCCAACTGCCAAACCTTATTTTCGCAGGGGAACAGAGAACAGAGTCATCTGTTCTGATCACTGTCTTCATCCCCAGCATTCCTATATACCAGGGGTTGGTAAACTACTGTTCACGGACAGGTCAGATCTGGCCTGCTGCCTGTCGTTGTATGGCCTGCAAGCTAAGAATGGTTCTTATACTTTTAAGTGGTTGAAAGAATAAAAAGAAGAATATTTTGTGACACATGAAAATTATATTAAATTCAAGTATCAGTGTCCCTGAAAAATACTTGTGTTGGAACACAGCCATGCTCATTTTTTTTCTTTTTCTTTTTTTTTTTTTTTGTATTGTCTATGGCTGCTTTCACACTGCAGCAGCAGGTTTGAGTGGTTGCAATACAGATTGTATGGCTTGCAAAGCCTAAAATATTTGGTATCTTGCTCTTTACAGAAAAAGTGTGATGGCACCTGGTTTAACCCATCATTATTATTTCATTGTATCATATCTGTATGAGGATTATCATTAGCTACCATTCATTTCCTATGTGCTAGATGCTTTACATGTTTATATATAACCTTTTTAATAATTGTCCAGAGATGTTGGTAACATGCCTAAAATTACGCACTTAAATTTTGACACAGTTTCAAAATTTAAACCCAGATGTCTGAATTCAACATCTGTATTCATTTTACTGATGACATTGTGTTATAATTGTTCATATGTCCATCTCTCAAGAAGAGACTTGAGCTTGGGCTGGGCGCCGTGGCTCACACTTGAATTCTCAGCACTTTGGGAGGCTGAGCCGGGTGGATCGCCTGAGTTCAGGAGTTCCAGACCAGCCTGGCCGATGTGGCAAAACCCCGTCTCTACTAAAAATACAAAAATTAGCTGGGCATGGTGACCCATGCCTGTAATCCCAGCTACTTGGGAGGCTGAGGCAGGAGAATCACTTGAACTCGGGAGGTAGAGGTTGCAGTGAGCCGAGGTTGCAGTGAGCTGAGATTGCACCACTGCACCCCAGCCTGGATGAGAGAGTGAGACTGTCTCAAAAAAAGGAGAGACTTGAGCTTGAATGATAGCTTGCTTTTTCTTAAACAGCTACCATTTTTAGTACAGGATGAGTCCAAATAAATGTTTATTAGACAACTTTCATGTATATAATTTCATCTACCTTCTAACAAACCTGTGAGGATAACACATATATAAATTTTTCAGATAATTGACATTTACTCTTTTGCATACAATTTCTTCCATTTTAAATAACAATACTTTAAAATATGACATTTGAAAATTACATTAAATGTAACTAAAGATGTTTGGAAAAATTTTGTGCTGTCAGAACAATGCCTTTGGTTTGGGAGGCCAAGGCGGGTGGACCACTTGAGGTCAGGAGTTCAAGACCAGCCTGGCCAACATGGTGAAACCCTGTCTATACTAAAAATACAAAAATTAGCTGGTCATGGTGGTGCATGCTGGTAATCCCAGCTACTTGGGAGGCTGAGGCAGGAGGATTGCTTGAATTCGGGAGGATACTGACATATATGTACAGTTGTTTGTGTAATACCTATAGTAAATAATAATCTTGGAATGCTAGATCTTTCTAGTTTTTGCCAACTTTTTTTTTTTTTTTTAAGACAGGGTCTCTTGCTCTGTCATCTAGGCTGGAGTGCAGCAGTGCAATCACAGCTCACTGTAGCCTTGACCTCCCAAGCTCAAGTAAACCTCCCACTTCAGCCTCCCAAGTAGCTGGAACTGTAGGTGTGCACCACCACACCTGACTAATTTTTTTTTAGTTTTTGTAGAGATGGAGTCTCACTATGGTGCCTACTCTGATTTTGAATTCCTGGCTTCAAGCTATCCTCCCACCTTGGCCTTCCAAAGTGCTGAGATTACAGGTGTGAGCCACTGCACCCAGCCTAGTTTTTGTCAGCTTTTTATGCTTTCTTTTCTGTGTATTCCTTTGTCAGCTGTCAGTGATAGCTGCTTCCCCCCCCCCGCCATTTTAAATTTGCTACTTCTATCTTTTGGTGGATTCAGGAACTAGAATTATAACTCTATCAAAATTGTGTATAAAGTAAGAGTTCCAAGATCAAGGCAGATTTGGTTTAAAAAAAAAAGTAAGAATTAGTCTTGATACTATCACCTGTGAATAAAGTGAAAGTGAGGTGTTCTTGTTCTTAAGGATTTTATAACACAGTTGGAGAGAGCAAACATATACTGGGAACAATCATAATGTAAAATAATATTAACACCAAACTTGTATATCCCACTGGCCACTTAACATCTCTATGTGCATGTCTAATCGTGGATATAATAGGCATCTCAAACTTCATGTGAATCCCCATGCCTCTTTCACGGTCATCTCCATTTCAGTAAATAGACTATCCTTTCAGTTACTTGCGACAAAAACCTTGGAATCATCCTTGATGCCTCTCTCCCTGTACATATCACATTTCATCTTGTTTTACTTTGAGAATACATACTGAACCTTACCACCCTCTCTGCTACTACCACTCAGATTCAAACTGCTGTCCTCTCTTTCCTGGATTGTTGCATTAGTCTTTTGATTGAGTTCTTTCTCTTTCTGTCCTTGTCTTTGTGCAGTCTTTTCTCAACAGACCTCCAGAATGATCCCCTTAAAATGAAGTCAAATGAGGTTGTCACTTCTTTGCTCAAGATCTTCCAGTGGTTTTCCATTTTAGAGTAAAAGCCAAAGTTGTGACAGTGGACTGAAAGGTTGTACAAAGTCTGACTTCAGTTTACTCCTCTGGCCTGATTTCCTGTGACTCTCCACTGCTCATGTTCCTTTAGCCACAGTGACATCCTTGCTGTTTTTCTAAGATGCCAGGTTGTTTCTTCTTCAGAACATTTGTGCTTGCTGTTGCCTCTCCTAGAATGCTTTTCCCATGCAGGTAGTATGGCTTTTCCTCTTCCTTACTTCAGCGGTTGGGCTCAAATGTCACCATATTGGTGAGGCCCTGGCTCTGTATCACCTTTACCCTGCTTCATTTTCTCTGTAGCACTTATACAGATCTGATAGGCTCTGTGTGTATTTTATTTATTCAAATTTTAATTAAAAAATGTTTTATTGCTATCTCCCCATAGGCTAAGACAGGGGTTGCCAAGCCAAAAATGGCCTGCTGCCTCTTTTTGTAAATAAAGTTTAATTAGGACACAGCCATGCTCATTCATTAACATATTGTCAGTGCAGCTTTTGCATTGCAACAGCAGAGTTGAGTACTGTGACAGACTGTATGGCCAGCAAAGCCTAAAATATTTGTTGTGTGGCCCTTGACAGAGTTTGTGGGCTCCTTGGCTAGCAGCATGTTTGACACATAGCAGATGATTAATTGAATGAAAACAAAGTCAGTGTTAAATGGTAGGTTACAGACTGTAAAATGCTATATGAGTTAATATCTTAAAAGTTACTTGTTATTAGACTTTAAAATCAAGGATAATTTGGGAATACGTCAGCCGTAATACTTTGTGCAAGCTGAGGTTCTTGAATGTATTAGTCATTACCACCTGATAGCAGAGATATGCCAGCTTTTCTAAGGCCACACCTAATTTGGAGATGATAGTATTCCTTTTTTTTTTTTTTTTTGAGACAGAGTCTCACTCTTGTCACCCAGACTGGAGTGCAGTGTCGCAATCTCGGCTCACTGCAGCCTCCACCTCCTGGGCTCCAGTGATTCTCCTCCCGCAGCCTCCCGAGTAGCTGGGATTACAGGCACCTACCACCATGCCTAGCTAATTTTTGTATTTTTAGTAGAGACAGGGTTTTGCCATGTTGGCCAGGCTAGTCTCGAAATCCTGACCTCAAGTGATTTGCCTGTTTTGGCCTCCCAAAGTGCTGAGATTACAGGTGTGAGCCACTGCGCCTGGCCTTTTTTTTTTTTTTTTTTTTTTTGAGATGGAGTCTTGCTCTGTCGCTCAAGCTGGAGTGCAGTGGTGCAATCTTGGCTCACTGCAACCTCCGCCTCCTGGCTTCAAGTGATTCTCCTGCCTCAGCCTCCTGAGTAGCCAAGACTATAGGCACGCAACACCAGGCCCAGCTAATTTTTGTATTTTTAGTAGAGGTGGGGTATCGCCATGTTGGCCAGGCTGGTCTTGAACTACTGACCTCAGGTGATCCACCCGCCTCAGCTTTCCAAAGTCCTGGGATTACAGGTGTGAGCCACCGCGCCTGGCCAAGAGATGATAGTATTCTAAAGGCACAAGATTCCTTTACATGTTATTTTCTGTAATAATGCTACAGAAGGTATCCTAGATAATTAATAAATGGTATTTGCTGGTTGCATCCTGTGAAAATCATGAACCTAAATAAATGCATACAGGTTTCAATCAACTATGCTAAAGGTTGGACAGATGGAATAATAATATTAATAGTACATTTGACCTTGGAATACATTTTTGGATTACAGATGAATTAACCTGATATTTCAGGTACTTCTAATAGTGTTTCAGGCAGGCTCATAGAATCAAACGGCAGAAAACCAGCTGTGAAGAATCTGGGAAATGGTGCTGCTTCTGGCATCCTGTCTCTATCCAAATCTTATCTTTTTAAAAGCTGCATTTAGAGGATAAATAGTATCACCATCATGCAAAGTGGAAAGGTGGAGAATATGTTGGAAGTATTTTAGTTATTTTTTATTTTTTATTTTTTTGAGATGGAGTCTTGCTCTGTTACCCAGGCTGGAGTACAGTGGCGCGATCTCGGCACACTGCAAACTCTGCCTCCCGGGTTCATGCCATTCTCCTGCCTCAGCCTCCTAGTAGCTGGGACTACAGGTGCCCGTCACCATGCTCGGCTAATTTTTTGTATTTTTAGTAGAGATGGGGTTTCACTGTGTTAGCCAGGATGTTCTCAATCTCCTGACCGCCTCGGCCTCCCAAAGTGCTGGAATTACAGGTGTGAGCCACCGTGCCCAGCCTTTTTTTTTTTTTTTTTTTGAGATGGAGTCTTCTCCATGTTGCCCAGGCTGGAGTGCAGTGGCGCAGTGTTGGCTAACTGCAACTTCTGCCTCCCAGGTTCAAGTGATTCTCCTGCCTCAACTTCCCTAGTAGTTGGGATTACAGGCATGCTCCATGACACCTGGCTAATTTTTGTATTTTTAGTAGACATGGGGTTTGACCCTGTTGGCCAAGCTGCTCTTGAACTCCTGACATCAAGTGATCCACCTTCCTTGGCCTCCCTAAGTGGTAGGATTACAGGCGTGAGCCACCAGGCCTGGCCGTATCTTAATTTTAAAAGACCTTTACTGATAGCTGAGTTGAATGTAGAGAAGAAATCTTAAATCTTCTTGTTGAAGTATATACTGTGTGTATAGAAAACGAATACAATTTAAGCAAATGGTGAAGAATTGTAGAATCAGGGCTGGAAGAAGTTTTGTTCAATACATGTTTTTTTTTTTTTATTGATTTTGTCATTGTTGTTGTTGCTGTTTTTGAGATGGAGTCCCACTCTGTAGCCCAGGCTGGAGTGCAATGGCGCAGTCTTGGCTCACTGCAGCTTCTGCCTCCCGGGCTCAAGCAATTCTCCTGCCTCAGCCTCCCGAGTAGCTGGGATTACAGGCGTGTGCCAGCACACCTGGCTAATTTTTGTATTTTTAGTAGAGATGGGGTTTCACCATGTTAGCCATGCTGGTCTTGAACTCCTGACCTCAAGTGATCCGCCCACCTCGGCCTCCCAAAGTTCTGGGATTACAGGTGTGAGGCACTGCGCCCAGCCTGTTCAATACATGTTTGATGGCTGCACACCATGTATCTGAAAAAAAGTTGAATATACCCTAGCCACTTTGTTAGGCACTGGGATGCAGAATGAGTAAGACAGAGAGGATCCTCGCCCTCAGCATACTTACCATCTAATCTTTCTCCCTAACTCCTACCTGACCTCATTTTGTGTTGTATAATGGAAAATAAAGCTTGAGAAATCAAGAAACTTGTCCAAAGTTACATAGCAAGTTACTGATAGACTCTAACTAAGTGCAAGTTTCTTACATAAGAGATAAAAGCAGACCATCTATTCATTTATGCAAAGTTTATTTATTCCTCTATTAGATGCTGGGGAATATAGTGGTAAGCAAAAACACCCATATCTCTTTGATGTAGAGCTTAAGAGGAATTTTTTTTTTTTTAAACCAGCATTTTCTCCACTATGTTATATGTAGTTTCTAATCTTTTCTCTCATGGGAGGGTTAGGTGCTGTCAAATATCCATTCTTTAATGTGACTGAGTTCAGTGAGTTTTAGTGTGTTCCTGACACTTTTAGTTTTATCAAAGGACTTTTGAATGAGGAAGGAGGAATTAGGTAGTTGTGGGTTCTCTGTGGGAGGTGACATTTACTTATTTCAAAATTTGTATAGGGACTAAACTTTTGTCCTATGAGCAAGCGAGAACATTTTGTCTCCCCTTGGATGGGATGACTCTGCTATCAGGACCCAGAGCCCATACTGATATTTAAAATCAGCCACATTATGGGTTCAATAGATGTTTGCATGCTGACCTTCTCTTTCCTGTTAGTTACCAATCTAATGTAGTAATAGAGAAGTTTATTGATGTTAGCATACTCAGTCCTCTTGCCATGTAATGCTCTTGGTCATCTCAGGAAACATCAAAGAGAACACACCAGCAAGAAGGCTCCCACCAGATGTGCTACTCAACTTGGACTTCCAAGCCTCCATAACTCAAATACTAGCTTATATTGATGAATATGCATGTTTTACTGAGACTATGAGAAGAGACTTTACTGAAATGTGAAATGAAGCATGTGCCATATCTACCATGAGTAAATAAATATTTTTGGTCCCTAAAAAAAAAAAAAAAAAAGAAAAGCTTATTAAAATAGTTTTCTTCATAGAGTAGACTTGGGTATCTGCATGATTCAGTATTCAAAGAATCATATCTAAAGCAGAATACATACTTTATTCTTTAAAATTTCTTCTCAAACTAATTATGATTATGTTTGATTTTTTTCCTCTTGGTACTTGCTTAAAAAAATCAAACATTTGACAGTCTAGGAAAAAGTGAAAAAAGGTTAATTAAACCACTGCTAAATAATTTAGGATGTGTCTAGTTGGAAGTGCTCACACAATGGAGAAAGTAATTATTATTTCAGAGGTAAGTTACCTTGACCTCAGGCCTCCTTGCTATTCTTTCACAGTACCTTCTGCCATTCTGCTGGGGCCAATTAGTTCTTGGCTCAGCTGTTTTAGTTTCTCTACAGAAGTTGGGCTTAACCATGTTTATAATATGTGAAAATCAAATTCCATTTTTTTCTTCTAAGAGAGCTAGAACATTAAATTCCCTGCCAGTGATCTAAAACACTTTGAATTGTACATCTTCACATGCAAAAGGTTTATTTTCTCCAAACTTACAGCATTTAAAGATGATGAGGCCTTAGAAATAGTGGTTATTATATGTTAGTGATGATTATTTTAGTTCTGCAGATACAACTGCATTTTAAAACACTATAAATTAGTGTTATATTGCAGAGGAGGTAGCATGACCATCAGTCTCAAATTACCTAATAATTTTTATTTTATTTTTGAGATGGAGTCCCTCTCTGTTGCCCAGATTGGAGTGCAGTGGCGCCGTCTTGACTCGCTGCAACCTCTGCCTCCTGGGTTCAAGCGATTCTCCTGCCTCAGGCTCCCGAGTAGCTGGGATTATAGGTATGCACCACCACGCCCAGCTAATTTTTGTGTTTTTAGTAGAGATGGGTTTCACCATGTTGGCCAGGCTGGTCTTGAACTCCTGATTCTTGACCTCAGTTGATTGGCCTGCCTTGGCCTCCTAAAGTGCTGGGATTACAGGCGTGAGCTACTGTGCCAGGTCAAATTATCTAATAATGTAAAAAATAATTATAAAATAAATGTTAGGAGGCAGTAAACCATTGATTATGTGTGTGTGTAAATAATTAGAAGTTGTTTCAGGCTGGGCATGGTGGCTCATGGCTGTAATCCCAGCACTTTGGGAGGCTGAGGTAGAAGAATTGCTTGAAGCCAGGAGTTTGAAACTTCAGTGAGCCATGATCACAACACACTGTACTAAGTCTGGGCAACAGAGTGAGACTCTCATTCTAAAAAAAAAAAAAAATTCAAATAATATTTGAAGTTAGATAATAATATTTAAAGTTAGATTCAAATAACATTTAGATTGGCATAAATCTTGAAATTTCTAATAATTTTGTTACATCGTAATTGAATAAATGTTAAACCAATTATAAAAATATCTTTTGCCATGGTCAAATCAAACATTTCATCTGGGGAAAGAAGAAGGAACTGAGTAAGCATAAAGCTAGTATTTGATGTTAATTGATTGGTAATATAGAAAGGCAGGCTAAGTTTGAACTTCCAGAGTCTCAGGCTGGCATCTCCAGGCATGTTGTTACAGTTATCTAATACTAAGGAACAAAATAACTCCAAACTTAGTGCACAAAACTCTCATGGTTTTGGAGGTTGACTGGGCTCAGCTAAGTGGTTCTTGCTCAAATTCTGTCATGCAGTTGTAATCAGATGGTGATTGAGCCTAGAGATACCTTGATGGCTTCCTTCTGTACTTACATATCTGACAGGAGCAGGGAAGTTCAAATAGGCAGGGGATGGAACAACTAGGGCCCGTTGGACATCTCTCTGTATTTTCATGTAGTCACTCCAGCATAGGGATTTTATGGTAGCCAGACTACTGTAACTTTTTAATTTTAATTTTATTTATTTGTTTGTTTGTTTATTTATTTATTTTTCATAGAGACAGGGTCTTGCTGTGTAGCTCAGGCTGGCCTGGAACTCCTGGGCTCAAGTGATCCTCCTGCCTCAGCCTCTGAAAGTGCTGGGATTATAGGTGTGAGCCACCCTATCTTGCCAACATGTCATATTCCAAGGATACCTCAGTGTGCTCTTTGGTCACAAATTATTTTCATTCTTCCCACTTGCAGAATACACTCACCCCTTCTCAAGGCCCCCAGAATCTCACCTAATATACTTCAGCATTAGTCTCAGGTTTGAGGTCCAGGATCTTGCTATCTAAATCAGATCCAGGTGTAAATAAGGCTACTCAGATATGGTTCCTTGGGTGTAGTTCCTTGAGTACCATTGCTTTTACTCTGAAGACCTGTGAACTAAACAGACAGGGCATCTCCCCTGCATTCCGAGCCTACCCAATATGCAACACTGGATAAGCAGAAGATAACCACTATATTCACTCCTGTTTAAAAACACAGAAAAATGGGAGGAACACAGTCATGGGTCCACAGCAATTCCGAAATCCAACCAGGTATGTATTACCAGTTCCGTAACATTATTGGAGGGATCAGCCCTACTGCCTAGAAATGATCCTCCATAGCTCTTGGTCTGCCTTTTGAATTCTTCCTTTTCCATAAAATGTACTGTGTTGAAATAGAGTACTTTTCTTGGCTTCTTTCCTGCACATAGAAGTTTGGGTGTCCAGAAGCCTCTTTTCATTTTGTATGGTCTCTGTCCCTTTTACTCCAAGATGACAGTGTTTCTGAACATAAAATTCTCTTTAAAACTTAGTAGATTTTCTGTGACTCTTATGGGAAGGGAGTTTTAATGTATTAGATAAAAGCCACACTTACACATTGATAGAACATGTAGAACTTAGGTTTCCTCTATGGCTTTTGTGGGACAACACCTTTAGAATTCTTAGAAGGCCTTTGGTTTGAAACAGTCTATGAGGTACCACCTTAAATGTCTTTGATTTCTGAACTAGAAGTAGGCAAACAAAGGCCATCGAACTAAGACTTGTTTTTACATTTTCAAAGGGTTTAAAAAAAAAAAAGTTCAATAGAGACTGTCTGTATATGGCCCTAAGCCTAAAATATTTATCTGGCCCTTTGCAGAAAATGTTTGCTGACTCTTGGTCTAAATAAAGTTTTAATCTTAATGCCAATTTTCCCTGGTCTGCTTTGGATTTGATCTTTGCCCAGAAGGCTTTTTTTTTTTTCCTTTTTTTTTTGAGATGGGGTCTTGCTCTGTCTCAAAGGCTGGAGTGCGGTGGTGTGATCATAGCTCACTGCAACCTTGAACTTCTTAGCTCCAGTGACCCTCCCACCTCAGCCTCCTGAGTAGCTAGGACTGTAGGCACATGCCTGGCTAATTTTTAAATTTTTGGTAGAGACAGAGTCTCACTATGTTGCCCAGGCTGGTCTTGAACTCCTGGCCTCAAGCGATCCTCCTACCTTGGCCCTGCAAAGTGCTGGGATTTTAGACATGAGTCACTGTTCCTAGCCCAGGGAGCATTTCTTTCTTTTTCTTTTTCTTTTTTTTTTTTTTGAGGCAGAATTTCACTCATGTTACCCAGGCTGGAGTGCAGTGACGCGATCTCGGCTCACTACAACTTCCATCTCCTGGATTCAAGTGATTCTCCTGCCTCAGCCTCCTGAGTAGAGGCACGTGCCACACTGCCCAACTAATTTTTGTATTTTTTTAGTGGAGATGGCGTTTCACCATCTTGGCCAGGCTGGTCTTGAACTCCTGACCTCCTGATCTGCCCACCTCAGCCTCCCAAAGTGCTGGGATTACAGGCTAATTTTGTATTTTTAGTAGAGATGGGGTTTCACCATATTGGTCAGGCTGGTCTCAAACTCCTGACCTCAGGTGATCCACCCGCCTCAGCCTCCCAAATTGCTGGGATTACAGGCGTGAGCCACGATGCCTGGTATGGGGCATTTCTTAATTTGAGAAATGTTTGCTATATGGGAAGGCTGCGAATAAGAAACAGTTTAATTTTTGGACCTAGCAACTCTTGGCTCCTTATATTTCTTCTATATTCTGCTTGGAAATTGTGTAATTTCTTCTTGAGCTTCTCTCTCTCTATCTGCACTTTCTGATACACAGCTAAAAGAAACCAGTTGATACTTGATTTTTTTTTTTTTTTTTTTTTTTTGAGAGGGAGTCTTGCTCTGTCGCCCAGGCTGGAGTGCAGTGGCCGGATCTCAGCTCGCTGCAAGCTCTGCCTCCCGGGTTTACGCCATTCTCCTGCCTCAGCCTCCCGAGTAGCTGGGACTACAGGCGCCCGCAACCTCGCCTGGCTAGTGTTTTGTATTTTTTAGTAGACAGGGTTTCACTGTGTTAGCCAAGATGGTCTCGACCTCCTGACCTCGTGATCCGCCCGTCTTGGCCTCCCAAAGTGCTGGGATTACAGGCTTGAGCCGCCGCGCCCGGCTCCAATACTTGATATTTTACCTGGAAATCTCCTTATCCAGTTTATCAGTCATTAATTATATTTTTCGTTTTCCACATTACTGCAGATGACAGCTTTGCTAAACTTTTTCTGTGGTTACCCAATAAAATCCTTCAGCTTCCGATAACACTTTTTGCATTACTTTTAAGCCAAGGGCCTGTAACCTTTTTCTGTAAAGGGCCAGATAGTAAATATTTTAGGCTTTTTGGGCCATACGATCTTTGGCATACTTAGACAATATGTAAACTAATAGCTATGGCTGTGTTCCAATAAAACTTTATTTACAAAAACAGGCGGCAGGTTGAATTTCACCTACAGACTGTAATTTGCTGATCTCTGTTTTAAGTCTTTACGACAGCCTCCTTGAGGCCTTTGTTAACATTTTTCTCAAGACCCTGCAGGCCTTGGCTTACACTCTCAAGGCCCTTTTTGCTTTCTTTTGCTGCTCAGTGTTAAGACCAAACATTTTACTTTTTTTTTTTTTTTAATGGCAGAACAAAAAAATCTACTCCCCGTACCAAAATCTGTTTTGGTTATCTATTGATGTGTAACACATCCCGAATTTAACAGTGTAAAATAAAATTCCATTTTATTTTTTATGGTTCTGATGTTTGGGCTTGACTAGGCAGATCTTTCTTAGGGTTTCTCTTGAAGCAGTCAGGTCATAGCTGGGGTTGGAATCATTTAGAAGCCTTCCTCACCAGTGTCTCTTTACGTGGTTGTAGACGGATGGTAGCTGGGCCTGGAGTCATTATCTCAGAGGGTTCCTCATTCATATATCTGGTGGCTGGGCTGGGAAGCCTTAACAGCTGGTGTTCCCAGACATCTCTCTAACCCTGTGAGGCTTACTGGATATCTTATATGGTGATTTAGGACTTCGAAGTTGCCTGAGAGAGCACCTGGCAGAAGTTTTATCACCTTTCATTTTATTTTATTTTATTTTGAGATGGAGTCTTGCTCAGTTGCTCAGGCTGGAGTGCAATGGTGTGATCTCAGCTCACTGCAGCCTCCACCTCCCGAGTTCAAGCAGTTCTCCTGCCTCAGCCTCCCAGTAGCTGGGATTACAGGCGCCCATGACCACGCCCAACTAATTTTTTTGAATTTTTAGTAGAAGCAGGGTTTCACTATATTGGCCAGGCTGGTCATGAACCCCTGACCTCAAATGATTTGCCTGCCTCAGCCTCCCAAAGTATTGGGATTACAGGTATGAGCCTTTGTGCCTGGCCTTTATCACCTTTATGACCTAGGTTGCTTCTGAGGTTGCTCAGTGCCCCTTCTGTTGCATTCCCTTCATGAGAAGAATGAGACTCTACCTTCTGATGGGAGAAGGATGAAAGAATTTGCAAACGTATTTTAAAACACCAAACACCCCACACATACACCTATCAACAAGTTTTGGAAGCTAGAAATATAGCGGGTCAGGCTTTTCTCTTCCCTTTTTCACTAGGCAGGGAGATGAAAGATGGCCTCTCTTCTTTTAAACGTTCAAGAACTGGTTTGTCAAGAGCTGTGGAAGAAGACTTCCCAGTAATAAAAACCTCTTTTCTTCAGTAGGGACAGGACCTGGGAGCTTTGGACTGACATTCAATTTCCTGTCTTTCGTTTGTATCAGAGTAGACTTAATGATGCTTCTCTCTCCAAAGAGGAAACAAAAAGAAATTAAAATCTCTGTATTAAAATTTTTACCATTTAGGGATTAGCTGAATCCATAAGTAACATCTTTGCAAGGTTAAAGAATATGTGTGCCTGTTTGTCATTCACACTTTCAGTTGAGTTAGTTTAGCTAACTTTCTTAATTCTTGTAGAGATACTCCTAAGGGAAATTTTGAAAAGGGGTTAGGTGATGGAAATAATTTAGAATGTAGAGACTGTAAAGCAGGTTAGAAGAGTCTTTGAACAGCATTAAGGCACTGTCTCTAGAACTACTGTACTGCCTGACCCCATCTGAAAAGGCTTTGCTCACCTTGTGTAGTGATCTGGCTCTGGAGGTAAAATATTCAGAAAAGGTGATTTATGATATGTGTTTGTAGAGGCTGTTGTGTTTTGTGTTGTTTCCATTTTGTTTTTTTCCTCCCGTTTTGCTGTTTCTTTCTCTTTCTGGGTTTGTACATCCTGAGAGATTCAACCCATCTTCTCTGATGACCTAAAAGAAGACAGTAGCCTAGCAAATAGAAAGTTGTTGCAGAAATAGCTGTCTGCTATATTACAACACTTCTGGGAAGAAGAAATGCCTGAACGTAACCTGTTTTATTTTTCTTGGTATCCAGATCTATACATTGTTGAATTGGGATAGAGGGAAAAAGTGTATTAGCATGTATGTATTTATGTATTTAGAGACCCTATTTGTGTATTTAGAGACCCTGTCTTGTTCTGTTGCCCAGGCAACAGAATAGTGCAGTGGCATGATTTTGGCTCACTGCAACCTCCGCCTTCCGGGCTTTTGCCATTCTCCCACTTCAGCCTCCTGAGTAACTGAGACTACAGACACATGCCACCATGCCGAGCTAATTTTTGTGTTTTTCTGTAGAGATGGGGTTTCACCGTGTAGCTTTCATTTGAAATGACTCAGTTTTTTGTTTTTTTTTTTTTTGAGGCAGGGTCTCACTCTGTTTCTTAGGCCAGAGTGCAGTGGTGCAATGCCTCAACCTCCTGTGCTCAAGGGATCCTCCTGCCTTAGCCTCCTAAGTAGCTAGGACTACAGGTGTGTGCCACCATGCCTGGCTAATTTTTAATTTAATTTAAATTTAATTTAATTTTTTTTAGACAGAGTTCCGCTCTTGTCACCCAGGCTGGAGTGCAATGGCGTGATCTCAGCTCACTACTGTCTCTGCCTCCCAGGTTCAAGGGATTCTCCGGCCTTAGCCTCCCGAGTAGCTGGGATTACAGGTGCCTGCCACCACGCCCAACTAATTTTTGTATTTTTAGTGGAGACGGAGTTTTGCCATGTTGGCCATTCTGGTCTCAAACTACTGACCTCAGGTTGTCTGCCTGCCTCAGCCTCCCAAAGTGCTGGGATTACAGGCATGAGCCACTGCACCTGGCCTAATTTTTTATTTTTATTTTTTTGTAGAGGCAAGTCTCACCATGTTGCCCAGGCTGGTCTTAAACTTCTGGCCTCAAGTGAACCATCTACCTTAGCCTCCCAAAGTGTTGGGATTACAGGTGTGAGCTACTGTGGCCAGCTGACTAAATTACTTTTACTTGGTGTTTGAAAAATACTTTTACAAAGCTTTGGTAGAATTCCTGCAAACACATGCTAATTTGTGGTGCTATAAGAACCACGAGAAGAATCAGAAAACCAAGTCTTGAAATGAGTTACATTATAGGAAAACAGACAGTAGGTACTTACAGATCTTGAACTACTGTAAATCAGAAGACTTTACTGCAATACGTTAACTTCAGTTGCAATTTGGCAGAAGTTTTGGGATTAACATGTATACCTTTTCAGTTGTCTTATTTGTTTTATCTGCATTCTTTTTCCCTCCACCTGACACATACTCCTGTTCCCCTCCCAAGGTTCCCAAGTGGTTTGGAGGGAGTAGGGGTGGGGAGAAGAAAGAGTTAACTTTTTATGCTTTTAAGTCTCCTAGTATTACTTAACTAATTTCAGCTAGATGAAAGCTTATCTTTTAGAATATTTAATGCATGATATGTTACATGCATTACACATTCATTTTAAGACTTATAATATAGTAGCATGGATTTATGAATGACAGGGATAGCAAATTATTTCCAATCTAAATTGCTCTATTCATTTTTGGGCAAAATAATTACTTGCTAGAGCAATATTTTTCTGACATGTTACAAGCCTGGGAGTGGTTTGGAAGGCTTTGAATGAATGCTGAGTATAAAGATTTTTGGTACAACTTGATTTTACTGCTTCTTTCCAGAGACTGCCAGTGGATTAGTTTGATCCTGTGTGAGGAAAAAAGCTGTTTGTGAAACCAGTAATTCCATAGAGACTAGTGGTATTAGAGATAATTTTAAATTTGGGGCTCAGCCAGAATGTCTGAGCATTGATATGCCCTTTCCTTTCTGTATTAATGAATTTAAAATACATTGTTGATTTAATGTTTAGTTTGTACATGGATTTCTGGTTTGGGCTTCTTTAAACTCTGTGTGAATATTAGAATCCAGTGAATTTGTTAAAAAATACTTGCTCATTCTATCCTTTCATATGACATATACTAGTAGAAGACAGCTATTATTTTGAAAGCAGCAGATGTATTTAACATTCTTAATGATTGTACAGATGTGTACCGGCACAAGTATTTTGAATCAGAAAAAGCATTTGTCAAATGTAGATTTTTTAGTTCATTATGAAAACATACCGTCTGTTTTATTGGTGCAATTAACAAAAGTAGTTTAGACAAAAGATTGAAAGCATTTCTGAAATGATGAAGCTTCTGTTCTTGAGACAGTCCTTTACTTACACTATGCATCAAGGAAAAGCAGCTGGAAATACCATTTCAAACAATTCTTTTGTGAGTTATGGGCCCTTAATGAATGACCAGCTTCAACAATGACTATGCTTCTTAGAGTCCTAAAATTTTGGAACTGAGAAGAGACAAGGCACAAGTTTTGTTTGGTCTTCATTAAGCATGTAGATGGGTAGAAAAGGATGTTTCTTTCCCTTGAGCTTTGAGCTTTTGCATTAAAATTTTTTTTATTTTCCAGGTCATCTACCACATGTTATATTTATTAAGGGATTAAAAAAAAAAAAAAAAAAGTCGGGGCTGGGCGCAGTGGCTCAAGCCTGTAATCCCAGCACTTTGGGAGGCCGAGATGGGCGGATCACGAGGTCAGAAGATTGAGACCATCCTGGCTAACACGGTGAAACCCCGTCTCTACTAAAAAAAATACAAAAAAACTAGCCGGGCGAGGTGGCAGGCGCCTGTAGTCCCAGCTACTCGGGAGGCTGAGGCAGGAGAATGGCGTGAACCCGGGAGGCGGAGCTTGCAGTGAGCTGAGATCCAGCCACTGCACTCCAGCCTGGGCGACAGAGCGAGACTCCGTCTCAAAAAAAAAACCAAAAAACAGTCAAAAATCCTGATTTTCGTACAGGTATAAAATGAGGGCCGGGTACAGTAGTTCATGCCTGTAATCCCAGCACTTTGGGAGGCTGAGGTGGGCAGATCATAAGGTCAGGAGTTCGAGATCAGCCTGGCCAACATAGTGAAAGCCTGTCTCTACTAAAAATACAAAAGTTAGCTGGGCATGGTGGCATGTGCCTGTAATCCCAGCTACACGGGAGGCTGAGGCAGGAAAATCGCTTAAACCCAGGAGGCGGAGGTTGTGGTGAGCAGAGATCACATCACTCACTCCAGCCTGGGCAACAGAGCAAGACTTTGTCTCAAAAACAAACCAAAAAACAAAAAACAACCTTTGCACTGCTACCACTTATCTACAATTTACAGTTATAAAATAGCTCAAAGACCATGAGGGATACAAATCCTATAGAATGAGATAACTAGGAAGGGTACACATTACACAGTGCCTCGTTTCCATTGAAGATGCGTAATTCTGGTCCATTTTAAAGTCTGAAAGGTTTTCCCCTACATCATAAAAAGGTGAAGTAAACAGATCTGTATTATGATTTTTGGCAATAATCCAATGTCTGTTAGTTTTAGGGCCTATTCATTTAAATAAAGTCAGTTTTGAAAACAAAAGAAAAGTTATTCTTAGGTGGACATTTTCTGATATTTTGATTGACAATAGATACTTCCTCAGATTAGTGTTGAATTTGGACTATGTACAGCTACTTAAACTGTAGCTTCAAATAGTTGGGTAGCAAGTCCTGTAAGCCTACCCAGTGCCGAATATTTTGTAGGTATTCAATTTTGTAAAGAACAATAATGATAATTTAAAGGGAGGTAAAACTTGTCTGCCCTATATTAGTCCTTAAATGTACATATAAATTCGTTGCAATTCAAGCAACTTCCTAATGTTAAATACTTTTTACCTGGGTGATTGAACTCAGGGAGCAGAGGGCACAGAGTTGGCATTATCTACTCTAATTTCATGCTGTATGATTTTAACTGGGCGTTTGCTGCTTTATGATCTTTTTATTCCTCTCATATTTATTCTCTAGCACATTCCTGATGTTGATATAGCAGAAGGAAATATAATTTGTAGTTTCATGGAGCTAGGTTTGAATCATCACCTCACCACTTACCAGCTCTTTGGTCTTGGGAAACTCTCAGACCTCAAGTTCTTCAGTTAAATGAATGATAAGTACTTCACAGAATTACATGACATGTATGTAATGGATATTACAGTGGCTGGCACTTAGTAAACAGTAAATGTTAGTTTCCTATCTGTTCCTCTCAAGCCCTCAAGCTTTCCTGCTTTCTTTCCTCCTGTTTCCATAACTAAAAAGTTGGAGTCATTTAGTATGACCTCCTTAATCTTCCCTCTAGTTCTTTTTGTCTTTTTGTTTGTTTCAGAAGTATGTTTCCTTTACCTAACAGAGTTTTTGTGAAGATTTTTGATAATGCATATGAAATTGCATTATTAGCATAGTTCCTGGCCTATAGTAGGCATTAAATAAAGATTAGGGTTGGGCGTGGTGGTTCATGCCTGTAATCCCAGCACTTTGGGAGGCCAAGGTGGGCAAACCACTTGAAATTGAGCTCAGGAGTTTGAGATCAGCCTGGGCAACATTGTGAAACCCCATCGCTACAAAAGATACAAAAACTAGCTGCATGTGGTGGCGTGTGCCTGTAGTCCCAGCTACTCAGGAGGCTTAGGTAGGAGGATCATTTGAGCCCAGGAGACGGAGGTTACAGTGAGCCAAGACTGTGCCATGACACTCCAGCCTGGGAAACAGAACCAGACCCTGTTTAAAAAAAAAAAAAAAATTGGCCGGGCGCGGTGGCTCAAGCCTGTAATTCCAGCACTTTGGGAGGCCGAGACAGGCGGATCACGAGGTCGGGAGATCGAGACCATCCTGGCTAACACGGTGAAACCCCGTCTGTATTGAAAAAAATACAAAAAACTAGCCGGGCGAGGTGGTGGGCGCCTGTAGTCCCAGCTACCCGGGAGGCTGAGGCAGGAGAATGGCGTAAACCCGGGAGGCGGAGCTTGCAGTGAGCTGAGATCCGGCCACTGCACTCCAGCCTGGGTGACAGAGAGAAACTCTGTCTCAAAAAAAAAAAAAAAAAGATTATTTAATTGACTGTGAATGTAAGATTATTTTGGTCTTTGATTACCTTTCTGTGTTGTTCGTCCCTTATTTTCTACTTCGATAGGTATTACCTTTCTTTGTAGTATGTTTGTTTCCTCATCCCTTTTCAAAGAAAAAAGTCTTCCCTATTTGGGGGAAACCCCTTTTGCTTTGCCTTGCTAGCACTCTGGTTAATACTCTTTTTTTTTTTTAAGATGAAATCTCACTCTGTTGCCCAGGCTGGAATGCAGTGGCACGATCTTGGCTCACTGCAACGTCTGCCTCCTGGGTTCAAGCGATTCTCCTGCCTCAACCTCCCGAGTAGCCAGGACTACAGGCACACACCACCACACCGGCTAATTTTTGTAGTTTTTAGTAGCGACAGGGTTTCCCCATGTTGGCCAAGCTGGTCTCAAACTCCTGACCTCAGGTGATCCTCCTGCCTTGACCTCCTACAGTGCTAGGATTACAGGCGTGAGTCACCACGCCTAGCCTAATACTCTATTTTTAAAAATCTCTTTATTGTCAAACAGTTGAATAGTTAAGTGGCTTGGTCCCCACTTTTCCACCACCTGCTGTCATATTAAAGCCTCCTTACATTCTGATATACCATAATTCTTCTGTGAAACTGAAAGAGCATCCTCCTCCCACCCAAGCTCTCACAAAGCTTAGAAAGTTGTAAGCATTCAATGAATATTAGTTGAATAATGAATGAAATGAGAAGCTTCAAAGTTCTATCACTGAGAGTCCTCTAATGCTTTCAATCAGTTGATTTAAAGAAACCCTGTAAGAAACTGTTGTACCCAAATTCCACCTAAATGGATGTTCTTGTGTAACATGAATTTTATTGTTTTTTTCTGAGAATTATATCAGAGTCAGGGAAGGCATTTTAAATATTACGTTACAGAGAAAAGTTTGAGGGCAAATTTATTAGTAAAAATCTCTTGTCTTTTCTATTAAGAGAACTCAGGCCAGGTGCAGTGGCTCACTCCTGTAATCTCAGCACTTTGGGAGGCCAAGATGGGCAGATCACTTGAGGTTAGGAGTTCGAGACCAGCCTGGCCAACATGGCAAAACCCCATCTCTACTAAAAATACAAAAATTAGCCAGGCATGGTGGTACGCGCCTGTAATCCCAGCTGCTTGGGAGGCTGAGGCAGGAGAGTCACTTGAACCTGAGAGGTGGAGGTTGCTGTGAGCTGAGATCCTGCCACTGCACGCCAGCCTGGGCAACAGAGCGAGACTCTGTCTCAAAAAAAAAAAAAAAAGAGAGAGAGAAACTCAGACCATTGTTTTTCTAATTCAGTGATACTCAGAACCTTTATTCTTGAGCCCCATGTAGTCCGTTCAGCAGCCATCTTCTTCTGAGACATCTGTGATATTAACCAGAACATACCTGAATAGGGAACCATGCTGCCCTTTTGATTAATGAGAATAGCTAACGTGGCCCCAGAGGCATATGCTTTTAAGCACAACAGTCTCAACTTTGGTCAGTTTGATTTATCTTTTGTCATTATAATAGGTAGACTTATTGACAGTTAATATTTTTGTTTTATCTGTCTAGTAGATTGTATTAGTTTGCCAGAAGTTATTAGGGCAAACTTTCTTTGATTATAGTTCTCTTATCTGTTATTATTAGATCTTATATGGTGTTTACTGTTAATTGGAAAAGTTGATTAAAGCAGGAAATAAAAAATGATATATACATACATACCATAGCATTTTTTGTTTGTTTTATTCGTTTGAGATGGAGTTTCGCTCTTTTGCCCAGGCTGGAGTGAAGTGGCGAGATCTCGGGTCACTGCAACCTCTGCCCCCCTAGGTTCAAACGATTCTCCTGCCTCAGCCTCCCAAGTAGCTGGGAATACAGGCACCTACCACCACGCCCGGCTAATTTTTGTACTTTTAGTAGAGACGGTTTCACCATGTTGGCCAGGATGGTCTGGAACTCCTGACCTCAGGTGATCCACCCCACTTGGCCTCCCAAAGTGCTGGGATTACAGGTGTGAGCCACCGTGCCCGGCCCATAGTGTTTTATTTTAGCTTAAAACAAATGTACATTTATTCACCAGTCTTTGATGTATTTAGTATGAGTTTGCTGATTAGAATTCTTCATATTTTTGGCATTAATTACACCCTGTAGTACATGCTTGCAACTTCTATTTACGGTTTTTTAAAGCAGAGTGAGAACTCTTAGGGACTTGAAGCAATGAGTACAAACCCTTTTTTTAGATTTTTAATTTCCCTCCCAACTTGTATATGTGTCTCACCCACAATTAAATTGAGGACAGTTTTAAAAATAATTTGTATTGGTTTAGTCTTCTAGAGCCTTCAATTTAGTTTTCAAAGAAATAATTTTTCTTATAGTTTACTGATATATTTACTTTTTTTTTCTTTTCTTTTTTGTAGACAGGGTCTCAGTCTGTCACAGAGGCTGAAGTGCAGTGGTGCTATCACTGCTCAGGTGATCCTCCCACCTTAGCCTCCCGAGTAGCTGGGACTACAGGCGTGTGCCATCATGCCTGGCTAATTTTTAAATTTTTTATAGAGACGGGGTATTGCTATGTTGCCCAGGCTCATCTCGAACTCCTGGGATCAAGCGATCCACCTACCTTGCCCTCTGAAAGTGCTGGGATTACAGGCATGAGCCACCACGTCCGGCCATGTGTTAACATTTCTGTCTTTTTTGAGACAGAGTCTTGCTCTGTTGCCCAGGCTGGAGTGCGGTGGCACAATCTCAGCTCACTACAACCTCTGCCTCCCAGGTTCGAGCAATTCTCCTGCCTCAGGCTCCCGAGTAGTTGGGATTACGGGCACATGCCACGATATCCAGCTAATTTTTTTGTATTTTTAGTAGAGATGGGGGTTTCACCACATTGGCCAGGCTGGTCTCGAACTCCTGACCTCAAGTGATCTGCCTGCCTTGGCGTCCCAAAGTGTTGGGATTACAGGTGTCAGCCACCGTGCCCAGCCAGTATTAATATTTCATGACAATTACATAATTGTAATTATGGGCACAACTGGCGTTAAATAGGTTTGAGAACAATAAATAGATTAGACTCTTAGTAAGTATCACATAATGGGAAGAGAAAAGCCTGAGTGTATGCCAGTGTTGCCTGTTAGCCTACCAGTGTTCAGTCAGTGCATGCTAAGGGTAATGGACAGCATCGATTAAACCATGAAGGTAAGAGGTAAAAGGACATCTTTAGTTTTTTTCTTTGTTTTTGGTAAACCTTTTTTTTTTTTTTTTTTTTTTTTTTGGGATGTGTAATACACATAAAATGCAAAATCCTTAAGGGTACAATGTAATGAATTTTTACATTGAACACAGCCATGTAACCACTATTCAGATCATGATAATAGAACATTACCGGGATCCTAGAAGCCTCCCTGTGCTCTGACCCAGATTCTCTCCCTGACCAGTATTCTGATTTATATCACAAGACCAGTATTCTGACTTATGTCACAATAGATGAGATTTGTTCGATTATGAGGTTCATATAAATGGAAACATGCAGCATGCACTCTTTTGCACCTGACATTCTTTGCTTAGCATTGCTTTTGAAATTCATCCTTGTTGTATCATCAGTAGCTCCTTTTTCATTGCTGTATCATATTCTTTTCTGTGAATGTGTTATAATTTATCCATTCTGTAGTTGATTGATGTTCAGGTTTGTTTCTAGTTTTTGGACTTGTAGATAATGCTGCTATAAACATTCTTGTACATGTCTTTTGGTACACATTATAAATGCATTTTTGTTGGGTATTAGGATTGGACTGCTGGGTCATAGGGTTTGCTTATTGTTTAGCTTTAGTAGATTTTGATAAACAGATTTTTATACTCCCACTAGCAATATGTAAGAATCAATTACTTCACATCCTCCTATGGCAAACAATAAAGTTTTTTTTTTTTTTTTTTTTTGAGACGGAGTCTCGCTCTGTCACCCAGGCTAGAGTGCAGTGGCGCGATCTCCACTCATTGCAAGCTCTGCCACCTCCCGGGTTCATGCCATTCTCCTGTCTCAGCCTCCCGAGAAGCTGGGACTACAGGCGCCCGCCACCACGCCCGGCTAATTTTCTTGTAGTTTTTAGTAGAGACGGGGTTTCACCGTGTTTGCCAGGATGGTCTCAATCTCCTGACCTCGTGATCCACCTGCCTCGGCCTCCCAAAGGCTGGGATTACAGGTGTGAGCCACCGCGCCTGGCCAATAAAGTTTTTTAAAAGGTAAGGCTGGTCTCATTCCTGGGCTCAAGCAATCTGCCTGCCTCAGCCTCCCAAAGTAAACTTTTCAAAAACTAGTTATCAAATATATGTGTGTCTAAATAATATATTGTTTTAGCATTAGTTGTATTTTTTATGAAAATAAAAGGGTCTTATGCTGTACGTAATCTGGAATTTTCTTTTCTACTTCACATTATTGCTAAGATTCATCTATATCATTGCATGTAGTTGACACATTTTTGCAGCAGTACAGTCATTTAGTGAATACATCACAGTTTATTCTCTTGTTGATGACATTTGGGTTGTTTCCATTTTCTTACTGTTACAAATACTACATGTTTTCTAATGTACCATGAGCAAGAGTTTCTCTAGTACTTGAATTTCTGGATCATAGGATTGACAGGTGTGCTACTTTACAAAATAATGCTGTATTCTAAAGAAGTTGTACCAGTTTACATTCCTACCAGAAATAAATAAGAAATGAAACCCTTTCTGTTATGAGAGAATTTTAAATTTTGACCTCAGTTTCTTTTAGAGATACAGGACTATGTCAGTTTTTCTTTTTTGTGAATCTGTTTGGTAACTTGTTTTTCATGAAATTTATTACCTGAATTTTCAAATGTATTGGCATAAGGTCATTTGTATTTTTGACTTGTAATTTTAATGTCTGTAAGATCTATACTAGCTCTTTAAAAAAACATTCCTGATATTGCTATTCTTTGCTTTTTTTACCCCTTGATCAGTATTTCTAGAGTCTTCTTGCTGGGTCAAGAAATGAACTTTTTCTTTCATATTTTTTTTTTCTTATTGCATTAATTAAAAAAAATTTCAGTAGAATGCATATAACATGAAGTTTACAGTTTTAACCACTTTGAAGTGGTGTTAATATACTCACATTCTTGTGCATCCATCTCCACAACTTTTCTCATTTTCCCAAACCAAAACTGTACCCATTCATCAATAACTCTCATTCCCTCTTCCCCCTAGCCTCTGGCTGCTACCAATCTACTTTTGGTAAAATCTGACTAGTCTAGGTACCTCATATAAATGGAATGATACAGTATTTGTTTGGTTGTGACTGGCCTAGTTCACTTAGCATAATATCCTCAAGTTTCATCCATGTTATAGCACCTGTCAGAATTTTCTTACTATTAAAGGCTGAATAATATTCCATCTTTCATAATTTTTTATCATCAGTATTGGCACATAATTTATGTTAAATAACAGTTGATTAGTTAATAATTTTGTAAGTTAACAAGGTTTTTAGAAATTGCTTTTTCTGTATGCTTGGAATCTCCCTTTATGGGTTAGAATCAGTGAATATAGTTATTCTTAATTGCCTTGTTTTGTTTTTGCTTAATAGCTGCCCCCAATCCCTTGAGCTGCTTGCTGAGGACCGGAGTTTTATGTGTGTGTGTAAGGAAGGGGGTGGGAATAAAATGATCAGCATTGTTTAAATCCGTTATGAAGAGTCATACAGCTGAGGATAATTTGGCTCAGTTGGGTTTGGGTTAGAGCCACCTGTGTGAGGAGGAAGGCGCAGACAGCTCTAACTACCGAACTAGCAGTGAAATAGGAGGAGACAAACATGTGTTCCAGCTCTGCTCCTTTTGAGCTCCCTCTACTCCCACATCTACAGCTGCTGCTGATGACTAATGTTAAGCAATTTGGAGGGCCTTGTGTCTTTTAATAGTAGTAAAGAGGAGTTGTGGTATCATATGGCTTCTGATTTTCTACTTAGAATGTCTTTTAAATTTCCAGAAATTCTATGTTGTTCTAATTTGAAGTTTCTATTTTTTATAAAAAGAATTAATTGGTTTTTCAAAATGAAAACTTCATTTTTTCAAAATAAAATGTATGGTGATCAAGTCTTATAATTATGGGAGAGTTTTTAGATTAAAGTAGAAAATTGGTGCCAGTGAGTAAAGACACTTGAGAAAGCAGACTTAGGGAAAGGCCTCATATTCACCATTTAACTATGGAAATGCCCTTTTTTGTTCCTTTTTTTGAGTCTTACTCTGTTACTCAGACTGAATGGTGGTGATCTGAGCCAGAATCCCTTCATTTCTCCTGAGTCTGTTACTTTGTTCAGCTCCTGAAGTGGCTGGCGAGAAGCGACGAGATCGGCGACGGATCGAGCGACGATATTTGGTTCTGATCCCGACCTTTGATCCACTAGTTTTATTCCAGAGATATCATTTGTCGACTCGACGCGAGCGGAGCGAGCTGAGCGAGCGAGCGATGCTGAGCGCGAGTGAGCGCGATGCTGAGTGCCGAGTGCCATGAGTGCGCCGAGCGCGAGCGCGCGATGAGTGCGCCTGGCTTTATTTTTATTTCTTCGAGTCGAGTCGATACGCGGTTGAGCCGAGTTTCGAGTTTGAGGCTGGCGCATAAGCGCGCCGAGTTGCCGATGCTGCCACGAAGCGCGTTGCTGCCTTTATTTTGCCGAGTTTGCCGAGTTTGCCGAGTCGAGTTGCCGATGTCGAGCGCTGCCGCCGATGCCGATGCCGCCGATATTTACCGATGGCTGCCGATGGGCGTCGATAAGCGCCGACGGCTGCCGATGCCGTCGATACGCCGATGGCGGTTTGCTTTGTCGGGTTGTCTGGCTGGCGGGTTTGTTGGCGGTTGGCTGGCTGGTTTTTGAGTTTTGGCATGGTTTGGCGGCGCTTTGATGGCGTCTGACGCCCGTCTGCTCCTCCTCTTCTTCTCCTCCTCCTTTCTTCTTCTTTCTTCTTCTTCTCTTTCTTTTTTTTTGAGACAGAGTCTGCTCTGTCACCCAGGCTGGAATGCAGTGGCGTGATCTCAGCTTACTGCAACCTCCGCCTCCTGGGTTCCAGTGATTCTCCTGCCTCAGCCTCCCGAGTGTCTCTTCGAGACCAGCCTGGCCCACATGGTGAAACCTGTCTCTACTAAAAATACAAAAATTAGCTAGGCCTTTGGGAGGCCAAGGCAGGAGGATCACTTGAGCTCAGCAGTTTGAGACCAGCCTGGGCAACATATGAAACCCTGTGTCTACAAAAAATACAAGAATTAGCTAGGTGTGGTGGTGTGCACCTGTAGTACCAGCTATTCGTTTGAGGATCGTTTGAACCTGGGTGGTTGAAGGTACAGTGAGCCTGGGCAACAAAACAAGACCTTGTCAAAAAAAAAACCAAAGAAATTGTCTTCCTGGGTCAAATAATATATACATTTTAAATTTTGACAACTACTGCTTAGTTGTCTTCCAAAGATATTATATAAATTTACATTCTCACTTAGATATGAGGGGCCTGTTTGTCCATACCTCAGTACCTGTGTGTTTTGTCATCGTTTTGGATTTTTGCAAAAATGATGATAAAACACACAGGTGGCTGGGCGTGGTGGCTCATGCCTGTACTCCCAGCACTTGGGGAGGGTGAGGCAGGCAGATCACGGGTTCAGGAGTTTGAGACCAGCCTGGCTAACATAGTGAAACCCTGTCTCTACTAAAAATACAAAAACTAGCTGGGTGTGGTGGCAGGTGCCTGTAGTCCCAGCTAAGCGGGATGCTGAGGCAGAAGAATTGCTTGAACCCGGGAAGCAGAGATTGCAGTGAGCTGAGATGGCACCACTGCACTCCAGCCTGGGCGACAGAGTGAGACTCCATTTAAAATTAAAAAAAAGAAAAAAAAAATACACACACACACACACACACACACATATATAAAAGTTCAGGAGTGTTAAGTATATTCACATTGTTGTGTAACAGATCTCCCAAAGTTTTTTTATCTTTGCAAAACTGAAATTCCATACCCATTAAACAACCACCCAGCCCGTGGCCCACCATTCTACTTTCTATTTTTGTGAGTTTGACTACTTTATTTCATGTAAGTGGAATCATACAGTTTTTGTCTTTTTGCAACTGGCCTATTTCACTTAGTGTATTGTCCTCAAGGTTCATCCATATTGTAGCATGTGACAGGATTTCCTTTTTTTAAAGGCTGAATAATATTCTCTTGTATGTATATACCACATTTTGTTTATCTACTCATCCTTTGATAGACACCGGTTGCTTTCACCTCTTTTCTGAGTAGTGCTACCATGAACATGAGTACACAAATATCTCTTTGATATTCGACTTTGAGATCTTTTGAATATGTATCCAGAGTTGGGAGTCCTGGATCGTGTGGTAGTTCTAATTTTAATTTTTTGAGAACCTTTATACTGTTTTCCATAGTGGCCATACCATTTTACATTCTTGCCATCAGTACACAAAGGTTCCAGTTTTTCCACATCTTTACTAATACTTATTTTGTTTTATGTTTTTGTTTTTGCTTTGTTTTATTTTGGGTAGCAGCCATCCTAGTGGGTACAAGGTGTTAACTCATTGTGTTTTGTTTTGTTTGAGATGGAGTCTCTCTGTCACACAGGCTGGAGTGCAGTTGCGTGATCTCAGCTCACTGCAACCTGCGCCTCCCAGGTTCAAGTGATTCTCCTGCCTCAGGCTCCCGAGTAGCTGGGATTACAGGCATGTGCCACCATGCCTGGTTAATTTTTGTATTTTTAGTAGAGACAGGGTTTCACCATGTTGGCCAGGCTGGTCTCGAACTCCTGACCTCAAGTGATCTGCTGGCCTCAGCCTCCCAAAGTGCTGGGATTACAGGTGTAAGCCATTTAAACCTGACCCTGGTTTTATTTTGCTTTTTTGAAGAGCACATGAGCTCCTGGTCATTGTGGTTTTGATTTGCATTTCTCTAATTATGAGCATCTTTTCACATGTTTGGTGACCATTTATTTATCTTCTCTGGAGAAATGCCTGTTTAACTCCTTTGCCTATTGTAAAGTTGGGTTTTTGTTTTTGTTGTTGTGGATTTGCAGGAGTTCTTCATAAATTCTGGATATTAATCCTTTGTAAGATATATGATTTGCAAGTATTTTCTGCCATTTCATTGGTTGCCTTTTTACTCGGTTGATTGCGTAGAAGTTTTAAGTTTAATGTAATCCCATTTGTCTATTATTGCTTTTTTGCATGCACTTTTGCTGTCATATCCAATAAATTGCCAAATCCTGCCTAATGAAGCTTTTCCCATTTTCTTCTAGGAGTTTTATAGTTTTAGGTCTTACCTTTGGTTCCTTATTTGTTTTTGAGTTAATTTTTGTATATGGTGTAAGGTAAGGGTCCAGCTTCATTCTTTTGCATGTAGATATCCAGTTTTCCCAGTGTCATTTGTTGAAGAGACTGTCCTTTTCTCATCTAATGGTCTTGGCCCCTTCGTTGAAGATCTTTTGACCCTATATGTGAAGGTTTATTTCTGGGCTTTCTATTCTATTCCATTAGTCTAGATGTATGTCTTTATGACAGTACTACACTGTTTTGATCACTATAGCTTTGTAATATGTTTTGAAATCAAGAAGTGTGAGGTCTCCAACTCCTTGTTTTTCTTTTTCAAGATTGTTTTGGCTATTTGGGATCTATTACTGAAGTTTAAAAATATACCTAACATAATATTTATCGTTTTAACCATTTGTATGTTGATGCCAAATTACTGGTATTAAATACATTCACAGTGTTGTGTAACCATCACCACTGTCTAACCCAAAACTTTTCATCACCCCAACAAAAACTTTTTACCCATTAAACAATAACTCCTCCCCCCGCCCAGCCCTTGGTAACCCTATTCTGCTTTTTGTCTCCCTCGCTCATCTCCTTTTAATACATGTTCCCATTCCAATAAATATAAAACTTTAGGCCCTCTTTTGTTGTGATTTGAAATGAAAAATAAGTATAAAGAACAATGAGAGTAATAAGTTGAGAACTACACGTGTCTGTTCTCTCATTTCTCTACATTGAGAGTCATTGAGCTGCACCCTCTGGTTCAGGGGTCGTAGTTAATACTAGGGATGTGGTCTGTGACCATATACTTCTTTAGAGCAAGGCTAACTTGAATATGGAATCGGGCTCATTGGTTTATTAGCTTTAAGCCCTAGCTCAGTGGGTACTAATCCCAGACTAACAGTTTCAAATCTTGTTTTATCATTTGGTAAGCATCAACAAATTCGTATAAAAACACGGATTTAATAATTTTTATTTTCTTTTAATACATCCAGCCATTATTATTTACTAGTATCCCCACATTTCAGATTTTAATTTAATACAGTATGGTATTTAATTAATACAATATAGTATTACATACATTTGTTCCCATTTGGGAAAATGGTTAACTGAATGTTTTTTGTTTGTTTGTTTTTGTTTTTTTTGAGATGGAATCTCATTCTGTCACCCAGGCTGGAGTGCAGTGCTGCGATCTTGGCTCACTGCCAGCTCCTCCCAGGTTCACGCCATTCTCCTGCCTCAGCTTCCCGAGTAGCTGGGACTACAGGCACCTGCCACCACACCTGGCTAATTTTTTGTATTTTCAGTAGAGACGGGCTTTCACTGTGTTAGCCAGGATGGTCTTAAACTCCTGACCTCATGATCTGCCTGCCTCAGCCTTCCAAAGTGCTGGGATTACAGGCGTGAGCCACTGTGCCCAGTCTTTTTTTTTTTTTTTTTTTTTAAGATAAGGTCTTGCTCTTGTCACCCGGGCCAGAGCACCATGGTATAATCCCAGCTCATTGCAGTTTCTGTCTCCTGGCCTCAAGAATCTTCCTGCCTCAGCCTCCTCCTGAGTAGCTAGGACTACATGCACATGCCAGCGCACCTGGCTAATTTTTGTATTTTTAGTAGGGATGGGGTTTTGCCTTATTGGCCAGGTGGTCTAGAACTCCTGAGCTCAAGTGATCCACCTGCCTCAGCCTCCAAAAGTGCTAGGATAACAGGTGTGAGCCACTGTGCCTGGCTACTAAATGGTTTCTTATGTACAAATGACTAGTCAAGAATATACTTTGAAGTTTTCCCCGTTTTTACATAAAAAAATTAAAAAGCTTTCAAGTTGTTTTTGTACAATCTTAAGGGTATACCTCAATGAATTTTTACATATGTTGCATGCATGTAATTACCACCCAGATCAAGATGTAGAACATTTCCCCACCAAGACAGTTCCCTGATGTCTTTTCTCAGAGGAACACTGTCCCTCCAGAGGTAATCAATATTCTAACTTCTATCACTGATACTATTTTTGCCTGTTCTTGTACTTGATATAAACAGAATCATATAATATGTACTCTTTGGGTCTGACTTCTTTGCTTAACAATGCCTATGAGATATATCTATGTTGTATGTAGCAGTGTTTCTTTTTTCGGTGTTTCGTTTTTATTAGTAGTTTTCCATTATATCAATATACCACAATTAGTCTGTTCATCCTCTGGTTTCCAGATTGGGCTACTATGAATAAAGCTTCTGTTAATATTCTTATTTGTAGCCATATGTACTTATTTCTTTTGGATGTATGCCTAGGAGTGAAGTTGCCGTGTCATAAGATGGGCATATATTTAAATTTATTGGCACATTCCCGATAGTTTTCCAAAGTTATTTTTCCATTTTCCATTCCCATGAGCAATATTTGAGAATTCTAGTTGGTCCATGTCCTGACCAAACTTGGGATTGTCTATTTTTAAAAAATTTTAGCCATTCCTGTGTTTTTTTTTTTTGTTTGTTTTTTTTGTTTTTTTTGTTTTTGTTTTTGAGGCGGAGTCTTCACTCTGTCGCCCAGGCTGGAGTGCAGTGGCGCGATCTCGGCTCACTGCAAGTTCCGCCTCCCGGGTCCGCGCCATTCTCCTGCCTCAGCCTCCCAAGTAGCTGGGACTACAGGCGCCCGCCACTGCGCCCGGCTAATTTTTTGTGTTTTAGTAGAGACGGGGTTTCACCGTGTTAGCCAGGATGGTCTCGATCTCCTGACCTCGTGATCCACCCGCCTCGGCCTCCCAAAGTGCAGGGATTACAGGCGTGAGCCACCGCGCCCGGCCCATTCCTGTGTTTTTAATTTTTATTTTGCATCTTGCCGATGAGCAATAATGTTAAGTCTCTTCTTAAAATAAATTTTAAGTATAACATATACAGCAAAATGCACACATTTAAGTGAATGGCTTAATGAATTATTTATTACCTTGTCATATAACCCTCATGATCAGAAGTACTCTTCATTCATTCAATCAGTCAGCTAATTTACTGCCTATCTGCTATGTGCCAGGTATAGTTCTAGGCCCAGGGATACAAGAATTATCAAGAAAATCAAAGGCTCTGTCCTCATGGAGTCCAAGTTCTTGTCCTCAAGTTTATATCCTATTGAGGGAGATGGACAATAAATAAATACGGAATATAATGCTAGATGGTAACAGTTGTAGAAAAAATATTGTTGTAGAAAAACACAGGGCAAAGGAATAAGAGTGGCAGGGACTGCTGTACGTAGGATGGTTAGAGAAGGAATCTCTGAGGAGATGACATTTGAACAAAGAGAGACAATGATTCATGTGAATCTAGGAAAAGAGCATTCCAGGCAGACAGAATGGCAGGTTCAAAGGCCTTGAAGTGGTAGGTGCTTGGCTTGCTTGAGGCATGGCAGGGATTAGCTGAAGTGCATTGAGCAAGGGGTGATGATAGGGGAGGAAGTTGTCAGTTCCAGGGGCCAGGTCAGGTAGCTTGTTGGTCATGGGGAGCACTGAAGGGTTTTGAGTAGAGGAGTGTCATGATCTGAATTGTTTTTTCTTAAACAGCTGGCTTCTGTGTGGAAAATAGACTACATTAACAGGAGAAGCAGGGAACTCAGGAAGCTATTATAATAGTACAAGCTGTAAAAATCATGATGGCTTGGACTAGAGTGGTAACAGTGGAATGGCGAAAAGCAGTTGGATTTGGAGAATAGTTAGAACCTGCTGATCATTTGGTTGTGGTATCTGAGGAAAATAGAGGAGTCAAGGATAATTATAGGGCTTTTGGCTTGAGCAGTTGGGTGAGTGGTTGGTACCATATACTGAGAAGGCAAAGACTTGGGAAAGTGTATGCTTTGGGGGTGATGAATAAAATCAAGAGTTCAGGTTTGGAGACATTCAGCTGAAACTCCTTCCCACCTTAGCAGTCATCCCTCCTGTTCAGGTATCCACTGATGCTGGGAATGTGCATTATTTGTTTCTTTTTCTTACTACTGCCAGGAACACCTGGCCTCTTTGCCCTTCCCTGTGTCTTTATGCTGACATCAGTTTCCTGAGATTCCATTTTCATTTCTTTGCTACAAAAGCAGAGAGGAGTTTCCACTTACGTTTTAGAAGTTTCATCAGGTTAAGTTCCTAATACCCCAAGTTAAATTTAGAGTATGTTTATGCAGCAATAGGTTTTTAACTTTTGGACATAATTTCAAACTTACTGAAAAGTTACGAAAATAATACAAAGAACTCTCTGATATGCTTTCTTTAGCACCAAATGTTAACATCTTGCCACGTTTGCTTTATCGTTCTTTCTCTCCATATTCATATTATTGTTGTTTCCTGAGCCATTTGAGAGAGTAAGCTGTAGACTTCGTGTTCCTCTATCCCTAAATATTGCAGCATATATTTCCTAATCACAAAGTCATTCTCTAACATAAACCCGAAGAGTCAAAGTCCAGAAACTGAAATAAATGTTGATGTAATAGTGTATTTCCTGATGTACAGCCCCTTATTTCCATCTGGCCAGTTGTCCCATTCATGTCCCTTACAGCAGCCTCTTTTCTCCCACTCTTAAGATCTAATCCAGGACCATGCATTATATTTAGTTATCATGTCTTCAGTCTCTAATCTGGAGCAGTTCTTCAATTTTTCTTTGAATTTCATGGCATTAATATTTTTCTTTTCTTTTCTTTTCTTTTCTTTTCTTTTCTTTTCTTTTCTCTTTCTTTCTTTCTTTCTTTCTGTCTGTCTGTCTTTTTTTTTTTTTTTTTGAGATGGAGTCTCACTCTGTCAACAGGCTGGAGTGCAGTAAGTGGTACGATCTTGGCTCACTGCAACCTCCACCTCCTGAGTTCAAGCGATTCTCCTGCCTCAGCCTCCCGAGTAGCTGGGACTACAGGTGCGTGCCACCACAGCCAGCTAATTTTTGTATTTTTAGTAGAGACGGGGTTTCACCATGTTGGCCAGGATGGTCTTGATCTCTTGACCTTCTGATTCATCTGCCTTGGACTCCCAAAGTGCTGGGATTACAGGTGTGAGCCACTGTGCCTGGCCGATATTTTTTAATAAATACAGGCCAGTTATTTTGCAGATTGTCCTTCAATTTGGTGTTTCCTTATGATTAGATTCATATTATGCAGTTTTGGCAGGAATACTATTGTAAATGATGTTGTGTCTTTCTCAGTTAAGTATTTCAGGAGCCACGTGATGTTCATTTGCCTTATTAATAGTGCTGATAACTTTGGTCACTTAGTTAAGGTGGTTTTTGCTAGTTTTCTCCGCTATAAAGTTTCCCCCTTCTCAAATACATTTTGTTTTTCAAAAAATTTATTTCACCACTGCTTAGATGGTGTTTACTATGTACCAAGCACTATTCTAAGTGCATTATAGATATTAATTTCTTTAAATAGTGTAATAAATGATCATTGTTTTCTAATTGGGCTACAGTGTATCTTATACCTTTCTATTTCCTCCTTACTGCCACATTCCTGGCTCAAGCCCTCTTCAACTCTGACTTGGATTAGTACTTATTTCTAAGTATTAGTACCTCTTTCCTGAGTTAATTGTTCTAATTTTTTTTTTTTTTTTTTTTTTGAGACGGAGTCTCGCTCTGTCGCCCAGGCTGGAGTGCAGTGGCCAGATCTCAGCTCACTGCAAGCTCCACCTCCCGGGTTTACGCCATTCTCCTGCCTCAGCCTCCCGGGTAGCTGGGACTACAGGCGCCCGCCACCTCGCCCGGCTAGTTTTTTGTATTTTTTAGTAGAGACGGGGTTTCACCGTGTTGGCCAGGATGGTCTCAATCTCCTGACCTCGTGATCCGCCCGTCTCGGCTTCCCAAAGTGCTGGGATTACAGGCTTGAGCCACTGTGCCCGGCCCAGTTGTTCTAATTTTTTAAATCTGCTATTCATCAAATTGCACTTGTATTCTCAAGTACTGTAGTCCATCAATATCTCTTCTCGTTCAGACCTTCAATCTTTATTTCTCCTTGTTGGTTTCTGCCCTCTTTCCTAAAAACATGTTCCTTCAATCCTAAAAATAGCTTATTTTCTCCTGAAGTAGACTATCTTCCCCCTCTTTTAGAAAGAGAAGTAGATATGTTCTTTTCTTCTGCTTCTTTATTAGTCCACTTAACAGCAATCTGACTTTCTTTCACAACTCTACTGAATCTCTTTGCCAATTTCCTTTCAAAATCCAGTTACCTTTTTTCTTTCATAGTTGAGATTTTATTGGTTGTACTGAAGATCAGTACACATTCAGTTGTCCACAATTCTTAACGTATGTACAGAAAATCTAAAAAGCCATGTGTTACAATTCTGTTTCAAACAGTTATTTGCAGTCACTTAAAATTTGGAGGCAAATTTTCCTTAAGAGGCTATCAAGTCCCAGTATCTTCAGATTTTGATAAGCCTTTGATTACAGGCGTCGGCCACTGCACCCAGCCATATACCATTACTTTTTGTATATTGGTTTAATTATTAGAACTTGTTGAACTAACGTTCTAGTCCTTAGCGGTATTTTTGGTGTGTGTGTATATGTGTTTGGATTCCTTAGGATTTTCTGTATATGGGTCATGTTATCTTTGAATAAAGACATTTTACTTCTTCCTTTCCAATTGTGATGCCTTAACTTCTTTTCTTTCTTCCATATTGCACTGACAAGATCTTTCAGCATGTTGTTGAAAACAAGTGGTGAGGGCGTGCGTTCTCGTTTTTTCTGATCTAAGAAGAAAATATTTTGTCTTTTACTATAAAGCATGATATTAGTTGTAGGTTTTTCATAGATGGCCTTTATAAAGGTAAGAACATTTTCCCTTTTTTAAAAGCCATGAATGGGTATGGGTGTGTGAAAATGCTTTTTCTATATCTATTGAGATGATCATGTGACTTTTATCATTTATTTGATTTATACTGTGTGTTACATTAATTGATTTTTGCATGTTAAGCCAATCTTCCATTCCTGGATAAGTCTCACTTGGTCATGATATTACAATTGTTTTCTATGTTGCTGAATTTGACTTGCATATTTATATATATTTTTTCTTTCATTTTTTCTTTTTTTGAGACAGCATCTCACTTTGTTACCCAGGCTGAAGTGCAATGGCATGATCTCGGGTCACTGCAGCCTCAACCCCCCCAGGTTCAAGTGATCCTACTCCCTCAGACTCCCAAGTAGCTGGGACTACAGGCGTGTGCTGCCACGCCTGGCTAATTTTTTAAAATGTTTTTTGTAGAAACAAAGTTTCACTGTGTTGCCCAGGCTGGTCAAGACTCCTGAGCTCAAGTGATCCGCCTGCCTCGGCCTCCCAAAGTGCTAGGATTATAGACAGGCGTGAGCCATTGTGCCTGGCCTGGCTTGCTAATATTTTGTTAATGATGTATTTCTCCTATATTTATGAGGAATATTGAACTGTGGTTGTGTTTTTTGTTTGTGTTTTTTTTTTGTTTTTTTTGTTTTTTTCGAGACAGAGTCACACTCTGTAGCCCAAGCTGGAGTGCATTGATGCAGTCTCAGCCCACTGCAACCTCTGCCTCCTGGACTCAAGTGGTTCTTATGCCTCAGCCCCCTGAGTAGCTGGGACTGCAGGCACATGCCACCACACCCCGCTAATTTTTGTATTTTTAGTAGAAATGGGGTTTCACCATGTTGCCCAAGGTGGTCTCGAACTCCTGAGCTCAGGTGATCTGCTCGCCTTGGCCTCCCAAAGTGCTAGGATTACAGGCATAAGCCACCACACTCAGCCTGATCTGTAGTTTTCTAGTGATGTCTTTGTGTGGTTGCAGTATCAGACAAACATGGGTTGTTTTAGTTTTCTGTTGCTGCTGTAACAAATTACCACAAACAATGATTTAAAGCAACGTGCATGTCTCATCTCAGTTTCTGTAGGTCAGATGTCGGGCACAATGTGGCTCAGATGGTTCTCTACACGGTCGAAACCAAGGCAAGGTTTTGTTCCTTTCAGGAAGCTCTAGTGAAGAATTCATTTTCAGGCCCAGTCAGGTTGTTGGCAGGATGCAGTTCCATGTGACTGTAGGACTGAGGTTCCGTTCCTTCCTGGCTGTTGACCTGGGATTCTTCTCAGCTTCTAGAGGCTGTCTGCATTTCCTAGCCTCCTGGCCCCCTTCAAAGCCAGTTACAGCAAATTAGGTTCCTCTTGCTTCAAATCTCTCTTTCCCCTTTGCCACATCTCCGTGATGCATCTTTCTTAGCTCTAACCAGAGAAATTTCTCCCCTCTTAAGGGCTCATGCGATTAGATTGGGCCCATCCAGATAATCCAGACTAATCTCCTTATTTTAAGGTCTGTGATATTAATTATATCTGCAAAGTCCCTTCATAGCAGTACATAGATTATGTTTGATTGAATAATGAGGGGACAGGAATCTTGGGGAGATATCTTTAGAATTCTGCCTACTACATAGGCCTCATAGAATTAATTAGGGAATGTTCTTCTATTTTCTTTTTTTTGTGTGAGACATAGTCTCACTCTGTCACCCAGGCTGGAGTGCAATGACACGATCTTGGCTCACTGCAACCTCCACCTCCCAATTTCAAGCGATTCTCCTGCTTCAGCCTCCCAAGTAGCTAGGATTACAAGTGCCTGCCACCATGCCCAGCTAAGTTTTTGTATTTTTAGTAGAGACGGGGTTTTGCCATGTTGGCTAGGCTGGTCTCGAACTCCTGATTCAGGTGATCCACCTGCCTGGGCCTCCCAAAGTGCTGGGATTACAGGCATGAACCACTGCACCCGGACTGTTCTTCTATTTTCTTTTCCTTTTTTTTTGAGACAGAGTCTTGCCTGTCCCCAGGTTGGAGTGCAGTGGCGCAATCTCAGCTCACGGCAACCTCCGCCTTCTGGGTTCAAGCGATTCTCTTCCCTCAGCCTCCCGAGTAGCTGGGACTACAGGTGCACACCACCATGCCTGGCTAATTTTTGCATTTTTAGTAGAGACGGAGTTTCACCATGTTGGCCAGCATGGTCTCAATCTCTTGACCTCGTGATCCCCCCACCTCGGCTTCCCAAAGTGCTGGGATTACAGGTGTGAGCCACTGCACCCAGCTTGTTCTTCTGTTTTCTAAAAGAGTTTGTGGAGAATTCTTTTATTTCTTCTGTAAATATTTGATAAGACACTATCTGGCCTTGTGCTTTTTTTATGTGTGTAGGGGAAGGATTTTAGATTATTAATTCAATTTCTTGATATCCTACCTTTTTTAAGTCAGTCTTGGTAAGGGATGTTTTTCTAGGAATTTGTTCATTTCATCAGAATTGTCAAATTTGTGGACATAAAGTTGTTCATAGCATTTCTTCATAATCCCTTGGAATTTTTGTAGGGTCTGTAATGATGTCCTTTCTTTTATTCCTGATTTTGGTAAATTGTGTCTTTTTTATTCTGGTCATCCTATCTATAGGTAAAAAGAACCAACTTTTGGTTTTATTGCTTTTCTCTAGTGTTTTTCTGTATACTCTTCAATTGATTGTGGTCTAATCTGTAGTATTTCCTACCTTCTGATTGCTTGGGATTTAGTTGGCTTGTCTTTTTCTAATTTCCGAAATTGGAAACTGAAGCTATAGATTGAAGACCTTTCTTCTTTTCTGCTATAGATGTTTTAAGTACCAATTTAGCTATATCCCATAAATTTTGATGTGTTATGTTTTTATTTTCTTTCAGTTCAAAATATTTTCCTTTTGAATTTTTTTTTCTTTGATTCATGGGTTGTTTAGAACTGTTGTTTATTTGTGACCAGCCCGGGCAACATGGCAAAACCCCATCTCTGCAAAAAATACAAAACTTTTCTGGGTGTGGTAGTGCCCACCTGTAGTCCCAACTACTTGGGAGGCTTAGGTGAGAGGATCAGTGAATCATGATCGTGCTGCTGCTGCACTCCACCCTGGGCAACAGTGAGACCCTGTCTCAAAAAAAAAAAAAAAAAGAAAAAGAAAAAAAAAGTATGTTTGTTATTTTGAAATGTTTAGAGATTTCCCATACTTCTCTCTGCTCTTCATTTTTATTTAATTCTGTTGTTGTTGTTGTTGAACCTACTTTGTATGATTTCAATCATTTTAAAATGGAGAATTTCTTATGCTCTATCATATAATTTAACAAGCTTTCTCTATAAAGGGCCATATAATAAATATTTTGGCTTTATGTGCCATATGGTCTGTGTTGCGGCTATTCATTTCTGCTGTTGTAGTGCTGAAGCCTCCATATACAATACATAAACCAATGGAAATGCCTGTGTTAGCATAAAACTTTATTTATAAAAACAGACAGTAGAGCTGACTTTGGCCCTTGGGGATATAGTCTGTCCTTGAGGATGTTCTGGTTGTGCTTGAAGAGAATATATATTCTTTTCTTGTTGGATGGAGGAGTATTACTGATTTTCTGTCTGTGTTTTTTTTTTTTTTTTTTTCTGAGACGGAGTCTCACTCTGTTGCTGAAGCTGGAGTGCAGTGGCACCATCTCAGCTCAGTGCAATCTCTGCCTCACAGGTTCAAGCGATTCTCCTGCCTGAGTAGCTGGGGTTACAGGCACGTGCCACCACACCTGGCTAATTTCTGTATTTTTAGTAGAGACGGGGTTTCACCGTGTTGGTTAGGCTGGTCTCGAACTCCTGACCTCATGATCCGCCTGCCTCAGCCTCCCAAAGTGCTGGGATTACAGGCGTGAGCCACCGCACGCGGCCCAGTCTGGATTTTTAATCAGTGTATTAGTTTGTTCCCACACTGCAAATAAAGACATATCCGAGACTGGGTAATTTATAAAGGAAAGAGGTTTGACTCACAGTTCCACATGGCTGGGGAGGCCTCACATTCATGATGGAAGGTGAATGAGGAGCAAAGTCATATCTTACATGAAAGGAGGCAAGAAAGCTTGTGCAGGGGAACTCCCATGTATAAAACCATCAGATCTCTTGAGACTTATTCACTACCGTGAGAACAGTATGGGGGAAACTGCCCCATGATTCAGTTATCTCCACCTGGCCCCATCCTTGACACGTGGGGATTATTACAATTCAAGGTGAGATTTGGGTGGGGACACAGCCAAACCATATCAGTTTCTGAGAGTGGGATACTTAAGTCTTTATCATTGTTGAACTCTTTATTCTTTCTGCCAATTTTTGCTGCATGTATTTTAGGTCTTGTTGTTTGGTGGATATATATTTATAATTATTCTATGTTTCTGATGTCATGACTCTCTTATAATGATTTCTCTCTGTCTCTAATAATACTATTTTATCTGATACTAAGCCCTTTTATTATTGGTTTGCATGATATATCTTTTTTCATTCTTTAACTCTCAGTCTCTCTGTGTTTGAATCTATAGTGTTTTTGGTAGATGGCATACAGTTGGATCTTGTTTTTCCAGCCACTCTAACAATTTCTGTCTTTTGAGTTTAGTCTTTTTTTGATATGGAGTTTCACTCTTGTTGCCCAGGCTGGAGTGTAATAATGTGATCTCGGCTCTCCGCAACCTCTGCCTCCTGGGTTCATGCGATTCTCCTGCCTCAGCCTCCTGAGTAACTGGGATTACAGGCATGCGTCGCCATGCCTGGCTAATTTTTGTATTTTTAGTAGAGACAGGGTTTCTCCATGTTGGTCAGGCTGGTCTCGAACTCCTGACCTCAGGTGATCCACCTGCCTTGGCCTCCCAAAGTGCTGAAATTACAGGTGCAAGCTACTGTGTTGGCCTGTTTTTTTGTTTGTTTGTTTGTTTTTTTGAGATGGAGTCTCACTCTGTTGCTCAGGCTAGAGTGCAGTTACACCATCTCAGCTCACTGGAACCTCCACCTCCTGGACTCAAGTGATTCTCCTGCCTCTGCCTCCCGAGTAACTGGGATTACAGGCACCTGCCTCTGTGCCCAGCTAATATTTTTTATATTTTTAGTAGAGATGGGATTCTACCATGTTGGCTAGGCTTGTCTCTAACTCCTGACCTCAGGTGATCCACCTGCCTCAGCCTCCCAAAGTGCTGGGGTTACAGGAGTGAGCCACTGTGCCCGGCCAGGTATTTGTTTATTTGTATATCTCTTGGCTTTTTCTGTTTGCTTGTACCTCTTTTATTGCCTTATTTTATGTTTAATAGTTTTTTTTAAGCGTATGGTTATTTTGTTGCTTTTGTCTTTTGTTTTTACTATTTTTGAGTTGTTTTCTTAGTACTTGCTCTGGTCCTTATAATAAGCATCTTAACTTATAGGCCAATTTAACTAAGTTAATGCTAATTTAATTCTGTAATATAGCTTCTTTCCCCTTTTATGCAATTGTTTTCATGTTTATTATATCTATATTTGCTATAAACCCAATAATTCAGTATTGTTATTAATCTTGTATTACATAAAACAGTAATAATTACTTAAATTCTTTTAAAAATTTAAGAGAAGGAAGTTAAAAAATGTATACTTTAGTTAAATTATTTTCAGTAGAAACAGACTCGTGCTATGTTGCCCAGGCTGGCCTTGGCCTCCTAAACTGTTGGGATTATAGGTGTGAGCCATTGCACCTGTCCAAAAATACATATTTTATATTTACCTACGTATTTGCTTTTCCTAGTGCTCTTTGTTTCTTTGGGTACAGTTAGGTTACCATCTGTTTCTTTGGGTACAGTCAGGTTACCTTTCAACTTGAGAGACTTCCTTTGGAATTTCTTGTAAGTCAGGTTTGCAAGCAATGGATTCTCTGTAAGTCTTTGAAATGTCTTTATTTCACCTTCATTTTTGAAAGATAGCTTTGCTGGATATGAAATTCTTGGTTGCTAGTTTTTTTCTTTTAGCACTTTGAATGTCATTTCCTGCCTTCTGGCTTCTTTTGCTTCTGATGAGAAGTCAGCTGTTAATGTTGTTGCCTCCCTGTACATGATGAAGTATTATTTTCATTTTTGTTCTTGCTGCTTTCAAGATTTTCTGGTTTTGGCTTTAATCAGTTTCACTATGATATGTCTAGATGTGGATCTCTTTGTGTGTATTGCAGCTACAGTTCATTGAGCTTCCTGACTCTGTAAATACATTTTTTAAAAATCAAGTTGTAAATTGTTTTTGGTCACTATTTTTGTCCTCTTTCACATCACTTCTTCTGGGGCTTCTAATTTGTGTATGGTGGTATATTTGAATTGCTCCACACACTTCTGAGACTGTTTTACTTTTTAAAAAATTTTTACTTTTTGTTTGTTTGTTTAAGAGATAGGATCTTGCTTTGTTTCCCAGACTCATGGCTGATTGCAACCTTGACCTTCTGAGCTCAAGCCCTCCTCCTACCTTAGCCTCCCAAGTAGCTGGGGCTACAGGCGTGCGCCACCACACCTGGCCGATTTTTAATTTCTTATAGAGACAGTGTCTCGCTGTGTTGCCTAGGCTAGTCTTATACTCCTGGCCTCAAGCAATACTCTAGCCTGGCCTCCCAAAATGCTGGAGTTACAGGCATGAGCCACTGCACCCGGCTTGTATTTCTTCATTGTTTTTTCTCTCGTTTCTTCAAGTTAGATAATTTCTATTGTCCTTTCTTCAAGTTTTCTGATTTTTTTTCTTCTACTCCAGTGTTCATTTTCAGAATTTTGATTTGGTTGTCTTTTTTTATTTTCCAAATTTATTTGTGCCCTGTTTATATCATGGTTCTCTTTATTTTTTATTTTTTTACTATGGTTCTCTTTAAAAATAATTTCTATCTCTTCATTAAGATTTTCTTTTTGTTTGAGGCATTGTTCTCATATTTTTTTAGTCCTTTAAAGAAATTTGGAGTCTGTCTGCAAAGTGTCGCATTTGGGCCTCCTCAGGGGCATTTCCAACTCCATGTTGTTTTTTCTCATGTGTTTGGGTCACATTTTCCTGCATTTTTGAATGTCTCATAACTTTTTGTTGAAACTGGACATTTTACCTACTATATTGTAGCAACTTTGATTTCTGGATTTTTCCTCCTGAGGGTTGTCATTGCTTTATTGTTTTTATTTATTTATTTATTTATTTATTTATTTTTTTGAGACGGAGTCTCGCTCTGTCGCCCAGGCTAGAGTGCAGTGGCCGGATCTCAGCTCACTGCAAGCTCCGCCTCCCGGGTTTACGCCATTCTCCTGCCTCAGACTCCCGAGTAGCTGGGACTACAGGCGCCCGCCACCTCGCCCGGCTAGTTTTTTGTATTTTTTAGTAGAGACGAGGTTTCACCGCGTTAGCCAGGATGGTCTCAATCTCCTGACCTCGTGATCCGCCCGTCTCGGCCTCCCAAAGTGCTGGGATTACAGGCTTGAGCCACCGCGCCCGGCCTTGTTTTTATTTTTTAAGTAACTTTCCTGGACTAAATCTGTGGAATCTTTTTCTCACTGTGGTATGTGGCTGCAGGTTGCTAATGTCTCTGCTCAGTTTTTATATATTTTTTAAAAATTATTTTTAAAAATCAGTTTGGGCTGGGCACAGTGCCTCAGGCCTGTAATCCTAATACTTTGGGAGGTCAGGGCGGGAGGATTGCTTGAGGCCAAGGGTTTAAGACCAGCCTGGGCAACCTAGTAAGACCCTGTCTTTGCAAAAAATAAAAGAAGTTAGCTGGGTATGGTGGTATGTGCCTGTAGTTGCAGCCACCTAGCAGGCTGAGACAGAAGAATTGCTTGAGCCCAAGAGTTTGAGGTTGCAGTGAGTTATGACTGTGCCACTGCCTGGGCAACAGAGCAAGACCCTGGCTCTAAAAAAGACAAAATCCAAGCACAGGACACAGAATTGCAGCAAATGGCATTCTTTTTTTTTTTGAGATGGAGTCTTGCTCTGTCACCCAGGCTGGAGTACAGTGGCACGATCTTGGCTCAGTGCAAGCAAGCCGGGTTCACACCATTCTTCTGCCTCAGCCTCCTGAGTAGCTGGGAATACAGGCACCCACCACCACGCCTGACTATTTTTTTTGTATTTTTAGTGGAGATGGGCTTTCACCGTGTTAGCCAGGATGGTCTCGATCTACTGACCTCGTGATCCACCCACTTCGGCCTCCCAAAGTACGGGGATTACAGGCTTGAGCCACTGCACCCAGCCGCTAAGTAGCTAACCAGATATTAGAACATCCACCCTTCTTTGTGACACCTGAGCTCACGAGTGAACTCTGCTTCCAAGTACTCCTGCAGAGTACACCACAAGCCTGTCTATATTCTCAAGCCATCCACTTCAGTTCATGTGACCACACTTGCATGTCAGCAACAGAAGAGAGCACACATCATATAGCATTTATAGTAGTTGTCAGAGATGTAGGGGAAATACAAGTATTGGTTCACTTAATACATTCAACTAATGTGGGCTATCTAAGAACAAAACTCACTTAAAGTTTTCCAACAGATGTAGATGTTCTTTGAATACAAAAAACATTCATAAATCATTTGCTATTATTGCTCTCTGCATACCCTCTCACCAAAGCCTCAGAATTGAGAGACACATAACACCAAGTTAAAAAATATCCATTATGGGTCAGGCATGGTGACTCAAGCCTATAATCCTAGCACTTTGGGAGGCTGAGGCAGGAGGATTGCTTGAGCCTAGGAGTTGGAGACCAGACTGTGCAACATGAAGTGAATCCCTGTCTCTACAAAAGATAAAAAAAAATTAGCCAGGCGTGGTGGTGCAACTCAGGAGGCTGAGGTGAGAGGATCATCTGAGCCTAGGAGGTAGAGTTTGCAGTGAACCAAGATCACACCGCTGCACTCCAGCTTGGGTGACAGAGTGAGGCTCTGTCTTAAAAAAAAAAAAAAAAGAAAAAGTCTGTTCCGCACCACCAAATTTTGTCATGTGCTCTTACCTCTCCTCGTTCATGCTAGCCTTTCATGTCTCAGCACCACCATCAATCACACATGAAGTTTCAAAAGTACACACAGCCTTTACCCTTGCCTTCGTAGCATTGATGAGATTTCATAAACTAAAGGATCTGCTCAGTTTTTACTGTTTTTGTTTTTTTTTAATTAAAAAAAAAACTTTCAAGTCTGGCTTGCTGAAATTACATCTGTATCTATTATCCTACTGGTCAGTTAGCGATTGGTTAAAGGTTGTACTAAAACACCATGAGCCAGTAAAGCTTGCACCCTCTGCCTATAGATCTTTGTGTGTTGGTGACTGCCTTCAAAGCTCATAATTTTTACTTTCCACTGGGCCTTTCTGAGTCTTTGCTGCTGCTATGTGTACGCTTATGGTCAGCCAGAGGTGTGTGGATAGTTTGGACCTTCTCCAATATCTGCATCATGAATGTGTGGAACATTTACCAAGGTCCCCTATAGTCTTTGTTTTCTGACACAGGGTCTCGCTCTGTTGCTTAGGCTAGAGTTCAGTGGCACAGTCATGGCTCACTGCAGCCTCAACTTCCCAAGCTCAAGCAGTGCTCCCACTTTAGACTTCTGAGCAGCTGGGACCACAGGTGTGTGCTACCATCCCTGGCTAATTTTTTAATTTTATTTTTTGTCGAGGTGGGATCTTACTCTGTTGCCAGGCTATGTTTGTTTGTTTGTTTGTGACTGGGTCTTGTTCTGTTGCCTAGGCTGATGTGCAGTGGCACAGTCATGGCTCACTGCAGCCTCGACCTCCTGGGCTCAAGCCATCCTCCCACCTCACCCTCCTGAGTAGCTGGGAGTACAGGCACACATCCCCATGCCCAGCTAATTTTTTTTACTTTTTGTAGAGACACAGTTTTGCTATGATGCCCCGGCTGGTCTTGATCTCCTGGGCTAAAGCAATCCCCCCACCTTGGCCTCCCAAAGTGCTGGGACTACAGGTATGAGCCATAGTGCCCGGGTCCCTTAGTCTTGTTTCTGGATTTCCCTTTTAAATTTCTATCCAATCTCCTGTTCTGTTGCTTGCACCAGCCATGACAGCAACCTCAGGCTAGCTGAACCCTTGGTCTTGCTTGTTTGCCACCAAGAAAGCAAACTGTTACTGCCTGTGGGCATGGGGTTTTTCTGTGCTTTGCTTCACAAGTCAGCCCCCTCTGTCAGTGAAGCTGCTGGTTTTCATGGCTTTCCCTACCTTGGTAGAACTACCGTTCCCACTCATTTAGGGGTATGTCATGGGAGCAGCCGTAGACTGCTACTGTTCTTACTGCAGGTTCAGTAGGTTTCTTGTGAATAACCACAGAGAAGATAACATTTGATAAAAGACCTGAAGGAGATTGAGGAAGTATTCCATGTAGATAACTGTGGGAAATAACATTCCTGGCAGAGGGAACACCTTCAGGGCCCTAAGGTGAGAGCATATCTAGAGTGTAAAAGGGATGATAAAGAGGCTCCAGTGTGGCTCCAGTGGAGCAAAGGTAAAGGAAGGACGGACATCAGAACAGACAAGACCGCTTAGGCCACTGTAAGGACTGGCTTTTATTTTAAATGAAATGGGGAGCTTCCCGAGAGCTTTCAGCAGCAGAATTGGGACATATGCTGTCTTATAATTTTAATAGCGGCCATAGTGAAATAGAAGTGAGAATGGCAGAATAGAAGACTCAGGATGAGAGATTCTCGTGATTTCGACAAGGGTAGTAGCAGTGGAGGTGGTGAGAAGTGGTTCAACTCTGGATGTATTTTAAAGGTGGAACAGATGGGATTCTTCTGATGGATTGGAGGTGGTAGGGAATGAACAGATTCAGGTCTTTATTGAAAGGGAAATTTCCTGTTTATTATCTGTAAATGATTTTTCTGTTCCCTTTATTGAGTCCTATAATTTTTTTTTTTTTTTTTGAGATGAAGTCTTGCTCTGTCACCTGGCTGGAGTGCAGTAGTGTAATCTCAGCTCACTGCAACCTCCACCTCCCGGGTTCAAGCAATTCTCCTGCCTCAGCTTCCCGAGTAACTGGGACTACAGGCACGTGCCACCACGCCCGGATAATTTTTTGTATTTTTAGTAGAGACGAGTTTCACCATGTTAGCCAGGATGATCTCAATCTCCTGACCTCATGATCCGCCCACCCTGGCCTCCCAAAGTGCTAGGATTACAGGCGTGAGCCACTGCGCCTGGCCAAGTCCTATAATTTCTAAGTCCTTGTATTGATTCCAGTTATTCTTAGATTGGATCATTTTTTGTTCCCTAATGTTCTATTATAATTGCTTTTCTCTGTTTTTTTCTTCTGAAGGGTTTGTTTCATTCCATTCATTCTATTTTCATCTGTGTCTATTCTGTTTCTTGCTATTTCTGACTTATTGGATCCATAATTTTTTCCAGTTTTTCTTTAACTTTGCAATCAGATTTATTTTTCTTCTATTTTTATCGTTTATTTTATAGTTTTTTTTATTATTATACTTTAAGTTCTATGGTACATGTGCACAACGTGCAGGTTTGTTACGTATGTATACTTGTGCCATGTTAGTGTGCTGCACCCATCAACTCGTCAGCACCCATCAACTCATCATTTACGTCAGGTATAACTCCCGATGCCATCCCTCCCCCGACCCCCCTCCCCATAATAGGCCCCGGTGTGTGACGCTCCCCTTCCAGAGTCCAGGTGATCTCATTGTTCAGTTCCCACCTATGAGTGAGAACATGTGGTGTTTGGTTTTCTGTTCTTGTGATAGTTTGCTGAGAATGATGGTTTCCAGCTGCATCCGTGTCCCTACAAAGGACACGAACTCATCCTTTTTTATGGCTGCATAGTATTCCATGGTGTATATATGCCACATTTTCTTCCCCCTTTCTTTCTCTTTTTTTTTTTTTTTGAGACGGAGTCTTGCTCTGTCGCCCAGGCTGGAGTGCAGTGGCCGGATCTCAGCTCACTGCAAGCTCCGCCTCCTGGGTTCACGCCATTCTCGGGCCTCAGCCTCCTGAGTAGCTGGGACTACAGGCGCCCGCCACCTCGCCCGGTTAGTGTTTTGTATTTCTTAGTAGAGACGGTGTTTCACCGTGTTAGCCAGGATGGTCTCGATCTCCTGACCTCGTGATCCACCCGTCTCGGCCTCCCAAAGTGCTGGGATTACAGGCTTGAGCCACCGCGCCCGGCCTGTGCCACATTTTCTTAATCCAGTCTGTCACTGATGGACATTTGGGTTGATTCCAAGTCTTTGCTATTGTGAATAGTGCTGCAATAAACATACATGTGCATGTGTCTTTATAGCAGCATGATTTATAATCCTTTGGGTATATACCCAGTAATGGGATGGCTGGGTCATGTGGTATTTCTAGTTCTAGATCCTTGAGGAATTGCCATATTGTTTTCCACAATGGTTGAACCAGTTTACAATCCCATCAACAGTGTAAAAGTGTTCCTATTTCTTTTTTTTTTTTTGAGACGGAGCCTCACTCTGTCGCCCAGGCTGGAGTGCAGTGGCGGGATCTCGGCTCACTGCAAGCCCCGCCTCCCGGGTTCACACCATTCTCCTGCCTCAGCCTCCCGAGTAGCTGGGACTACAGGAGCCCGCCACCGTGCCCGGCTAATTTTTTGTATTTTTAGTAGAGACGGGGTTTCACCGTGTTAGCCAGGATGGTCTCGATCTCCTGACCTCGTGATCCGCCCGCCTCGGCCTCCCAAAGTGCTGGGATTGCAGGCGTGAGCCACCGAGCCCGGCCAAGTGTTCCTATTTCTCCACATCCTCTCCAGCACCTATTGTTTCCTGACTTTTTAATGATTGCCATTCTAACTGGTGTGAGATGGTATCTCATTGTGGTTTTGATTTGCATTTCTCTGATGACCAGTGATGACGAGCATTTTTTCACGTGTCTGTGGGCTGTATGCATATCTTCTTTTGAGAAATGTCTGTTCATATCCTTTGCCCACTTTTTGATGGGGTTGTTTGTTTTTTTCTTGTAAATGTGTTTGAGTTCTTTGTAGGTTCTGGATATTAGCCCTTTGTCAGATGAGTAGATTGCAAAAATTTTCTCCCATTCTGTAGGTTGCCTGTTCACTCTGATGGTAGTTTCTTTTGCTGTGCAGAAGCTCTTTAGTTTAATTAGATCCCATTTGTCAATTTTGGCTTTTGTTGCCATTGCTTTTGATGTTTTAGACATGAAGTCCTTGCCCATGCCTATGTCCTGAATGGTATTCCCTAGGTTTTCTTCTAGGGTTTTTATGGTGTTAGGTCTAACATTTAAGTCTCTAATCCATCTTGAATTAATTTTCATATAAGGAGTAAGGAAAGGATCCAGTTTCAGCTTTCTACTCATGGCTAGCCTATTTTCCCAGCACCATTTATTAAATAGGGAATGCTTTCCCCATTTCTTGTTTTTCTCAGGTTTGTCAAAGATCAGATGGCTGTAGATGTGTGGTATTGTTTCTGAGGGCTCTGTCCTGTTCCATTGGTCTATACCTCTGTTTTGGTACCAGTCCCATGCTGTTTTGGTTACTGTAGCCTTGTAGTATAGTTTGAAGTCAGGTAGCGTGATGCCTCCAGCTTTGTTCTTTTGACTTAGGATTGTCTTGGCAATGTGGGCTCTTTTGTAGTTCCATATGAACTTTAAAGCAGTTTTTTCCAATTCTGTGAAGAAAGTCATTGGTAGCTTGATGGGGATGGCATTGAATCTATAAATTACCTTGGGCAGTATGGCCATTTTCACAATATTGATTCTTCCTATCCATGAACATAGTATGTTCTTCAATTTGTTTGTGTCCTCTTTTATTTCACTGAGCAGTGGTTTGTAGTTCTCCTTGAAGAGGTCCTTTACATCCCTTGTAAGTTGGATTCCTAGGTATTTTATTCTCTTTGAAGCAATTGTGAATGGGAGTTCATTCATGATTTGGCTCTCTGTTTGTTACTGGTGTATAAGAATGCTTGTGATTTTTGCACATTAATTTTGTATCCTGAGACTTTGCTGAAGTTGCTTATCAGCTTAAGGAGATTTTGGGCTGAGACGATGGGGTTTTCTAAATATACAATCATGTCATCTGCAAACAGGGACAATTTGACTTCTTTTCCTAACTGAATACCCTTTATTTCTTTCTCTTGCCTGATTGCCCTAGCCAGAACTTCCAACACTATGTTGAATAGGAGTGGTGAGAGAGGGCATCCCTGTCTTGTGCCAGTTTTCAAAGGGAATGCTTCCAGTTTTTGCCCATTCAGTATGATATTGGCTGTGGGTTTGTCATAAATAGTGCTTATTATTTTGAGATACATTCCATCAATACCGAATTTATTGAGAGTTTTTAGCATGAAGGGTTGAATTTTGTCAAAGGCCTTTTCTGCATCTATTGAGATAATCATGTGGTTTTTGTCTTTGGTTCTGCTTATATGCTGGATTACGTTTATTGATTTGTGTATGTTGAACCAGCCTTGCATCCCAGGGATGAAGCCCATTTGATCATGGTGGATAAGCTTTTTGATGTGCTGCTGGATTCGGCTTGCCAGTATTTTACTGAGGATTTTTGCATCGATGTTCATCAGGGATATTGGTCTAAAATTCTCTTTTTTTGTTGTGTCTCTGCCAGGCTTTGGTATCAGGATGATGTTGGCCTCATGAAATGAGTTAGGGAGGATTCCCTCTTTTTCTATTGATTGGAATAGTTTCAGAAGGAATGGTACCAGCTCCTCCTTGTACTTGTGGTAGAATTCGGCTGTGAATCCATCTGGTCCTGGACTTTTTTTGGTTGGTAGGCTATTAATGATTGCCTCAATTTCAGAGTCTGCTATTGGTCTATTCAGGGATTCCACTTCTTCCTGGTTTATTCTTGGGAGAGTGTACGTGTCCAGGAAATTATCCATTTCTTCTAGGTTTTCTAGTTTATTTGCGTAGAGGTGTTTATAGTATTCTCTGATGGTAGTTTGTATTTCTGTGGGGTCGGTGGTAATATCCCCTTCATCATTTCTTATTGCATCTATTTGATTCTTCTCTCTTTTCTTCTTTATTAGTCTTGCTAGTGGTCTATCAATTTTGTTGATCTTTTCAAAAAACCAACTCCTGGATTCATTGATTTTTTGGAGGGTTTTTTGTGTCTCTCCTTCAGTTCTTCTCTGATCTTAGTTATTTCTTGCCTTCTGCTAGCTTTTGAATGTGTTTGCTCTTGCTTCTCTAGTTCTTTTAATTGTGATGTTAGAGTGTCAATTTTAGATCTTTCCTGCTTTCTCTTGTGGGCATTTAGTGCTATAAATTTCCCTCTACACACTGCTTTAAATGTGTCCCAGAGATTCTGGTAAGTTGTATCTTTGTTCTCATTGGTTTCAAAGAACATCTTTATTTCTGCCTTCATTTCGTTATGTACCTAGTAGTCATTCAGGATCAGGTTGTTCATTTTCCATGTAGTTGAGCGGTTTTGATTGAGTTTCTTAGTCCTGAGTTCTAGTTTGATTGCACTGTGGTCTGAGAGACAGTTTGTTATACCTTCTGTTCTTTTACATTTGCTGAGGAGTGCTTTACTTCCAACTATGTGGTCAATTTTGGAATAAGTGCAATGTGGTGCTGAGAAGAATGTATATTCTGTTGATTTGGGGTGGAGACTTCTGTAGATGTCTATTAGGTCCGCTTGGTGCAGAGTTGAGTTCAATTCCTGGATATCCTTGTTAACGTTCTGTCTCGTTGATCTGTCTAATGTTGACAGTGGGGTGTTGAAGTCTCCCATTATTATTGTATGGGAGTCTAAGTCTCTTTGTAAGTCTCTAAGGACTTGCTTTATGAATCTGGGTGCTCCTGTATTAGGCACATATACATTTAGGATAGTTAGCTCTTCCTGTTGAATTGATTCCTTTACCATTATGTAATGGCCTTCTTTGTCTCTTTTGATCTTTGATGGTTTAAAGTCTGTTTTATCAGAGACTAGGATTGCAACCCCTGCTTTTTTTTGTTCTCCATTTGCTTGCTAGATCTTCCTCCATCCCTTTATTTTGAGCCTCTGTGTGTCTCTGCATGTGAGATGGGTCTCCTGAATACAGCAAACTGATGGGTCTTGACTCTTTATCCAGTTTGCCAGTCTGTGTCTTTTAATTGGACCATTTAGTCCATTTACATTTAAGGTTAATATTGTTATGTGTGAACTTGATCCTGTCATTGTGATATTAGCTGGTTATTTTGCTCGTTAGTTGATGCAGTTTCTTCCTAGCATTGATGGTCTTTACATTTTGGCATGTTTTTGCAATGGCTGGTACTGGTTGTTCCTTTCCATGTTTAGTGCTTCCTTCAGGATCTCTTGTAGGGCAGGCCTGGTGGTGACAAAATCTCTAAGCATTTGCTTGTCTGTAAAGGATTTTGTTTCTCCTTCACTGATGAAACTTAGTTTGGCTGGATATGAAATTCTGGGTTGAAAATTCTTTTCTTTAAGAATGTTGAATATTGGCCCCCACTCTCTTCTGGCTTGTAGAGTTTCTGCCAAGAGCTCTGCTGTTAGTCTGATGGGCTTCCCTTTGTGGGTAACCCGACCTTTCTCTCTGGCTGCCCTTAACATTTTTTCCTTCATTTCAACTTTAGTGAATCTGACAATTGCGTGTCTTGGAGTTGCTCTTCTCAAGGAGTATCTTTGTGGCGTTCTTTGTATTTCCTGAATTTGAATGTTGGCCTGCCTTACTAGGTTGGGGAAGTTCTCCTGGATGATATCCTGAAGAGTTTTTCCAACTTGATTCCATTTTCCCCCTCACTCTCAGGCACACCAATCAGACATAGATTTGGTCTTTTCACATAATCCCATATTTCTTGGAGGCTTTGTTCATGTCTTTTTTTTTTTGAGATGGAGTCTCGCTCTGTCGCCCAGGTTGGAGTGCAGTGGCGCGATCTCGGCTCACTGCAAGCTCCGCCTCCCGGGTTTACGCCATTCTCCTGCCTCAGCCTCCCGAGTAGCTGGGACTACAGGCGCCTGCCACCTCGCCCGGCTAGTTTTTTTTTTTGTATTTTTGTAGAGACGGGGTTTCACTGTGTTAGCCAGGATGGTCTCGATCTCCTGACCTCGTGATCCGCCCGTCTTGGCCTCCCAAAGTGCTGGGATTACAGGCTTGAGCCACCGCGCCCGGCCTGTTCATTTCTTTTTCCTTTTTTTTCTCTAGACTTCTCGCTTCATTTCATTCATTTGATCTTCAATCAGTGATACTCTTTCTTCCAGTTGATCCAGTCGGAAGCTTGTGCATTTGTCACATATTTCTTGTGTCATGGTTTTTATCTCTGTCAGTTCGTTTATGGCCTTCTCTGCATTGATTATTCTAGTTATCCATTCTTCCATTCTTTTTTCAAGATTTTTAGTTTCTTTGCGCTGGGTATGTAGTTCCTCCTTTAGCTCTGAGAAGTTTGATCGACTGAAGCCTTCTTCTCTCAACTCGTCAAAGTCATTCTCCATCCAGCTTTGATCCGTTGCTGGTGATGAGCTGCGTTCCTTTGGAGGGGGAGGTGCGCTCTGATTTTTTGAATTTCCAGCTTTTCTGCCCTGCTTTTTCTCCATCTTTGTGGTTTTATCTGCCTTTTGTCTTTGATACTGGTGACGTACTGATGGGATTTTGGTGTGGGTGTCCTTTCTGTTTGTTAGTTTTCCTTCTAACAGTAAGGATCCTCAGCTGTAGGTCTGTTGGAGATTGCTTGAGGTCCACTCCAGACCCTGTTTGCCTGGGTGTCAGCAGCAGAGGCTGCAGAAGATAGAATATTGCTAAACAGCGAGTGCTGCTGTCTGATTCTTGCTCTGGAAGCTTCGTCTCAGGGGTGTACCCCGCCATGTGAGGTGTGAGGTGTCAGTCTGCACCTAGTGGAGGATGTCTCCCAGTTAAGCTACTCAGGGGTCAGGGACCCACTTGAGCAGGCAGTCTGTCCGTTCTCAGATCTCAACCTCCGTGCTGGGAGATCCACTGCTCTCTTCAAAGCTATCAGGCAGAGTCATTAACATCTGCAGAGGTTTTTGCTGCTTTTTGTTAACTATGCCCTGTCCCTAGAGGTAGAGTCTACAGAGACAGGCAGGCCTCCCTGAGCTGTGGTGGGCTCCACCCAGTTCGAGCTTCTGCGCGGCTTTGTTTACCTACTGAAGCCTCAGCAATGGCGGGCACCCCTCCCCCAGCCTCGCTGCCGTCTTGCAGTTAGATCTCAGACTGCTGTGCTAGCAATGAGGGAGGCTCCGTGGGCGTGGAACCCTCCGGGCCAGGTGTGGGATATAATCTCCTGGTGTGCCGTTTGCTAAGACTCTTGGTAAAGCACAGTATTAGGGTAGGAGTTACCCGATTTTCCAGGTGTTGTGTGTCTCAGTTTCCCTTGGCTAGGAAAAGGGATTCCCTTCCTCTTTGTACTTCCCAGGTGAGGCGATGCCTCGCCCTGCTTCAGCTCTCGCTGGTCGGGCTGCATGAGCTGACCAGCACCAATTGTCCAGCACTTCCCAGTGAGATGAACCCGGTACCTCAGTTGAAAATGCAGAAATCACCCGTCTTCTGTGTCGCTCACTCTGGGAGCTGGAGGCTGGAGCTGTTCCTATTTGGCCATCTTACTCCCGACCTATAGTTTTTTTAAAATTCAACTTGAATTCACATTCTCATTTGAAATATTCAAATAAGTATTCAAGGAGGAACCTACTTTTGGTTTGAGGGCTTATATTGTTTTCCAGATTGGGTTCTTCATCTGTTGCATGGAAATTTCTTCTCTCATTGTATTTCTCTTTTTTTATAGTAGGTTTGATAGTTGCTATGTCATTTTTGTTTATCTTCATGTTACATGTGGATAGCTCTGTTTACACCTTTTTGTTTGTAGCTACAGAGTATAGATGAAATATCCTTGATATGTTTCTAGTCTTCTTTGGGACCTATCTCACCCACCCCTGCTCATCCACTATGGTTAGTTGTCGATTGTTGCTTTCATCCTCTTTTCATTTTTCTTTTTCTTTTTCTTTTCTTTTTTTGACATGGAGTTTTGCTCTTGTTGCCCAGGCTGGAATGCAATGGTGTGATCTTGGCTCACTGCAACCTCCACCTCCCAGGTCCAAGCAATTCTCCTTCTTCAGCCTCCCGAGTAGCTGGGATTACAGGCATGCACCACCATGCCCAGCTAATTTTGTGTTTTTAGTAGAGGTGGGGTTTCACCATGTTGGTCAGACTGGTCTACCTCAGGTGATCCACCTGCTTCGGCCTCCCAAAGTGCTGGGATTACAGGCGTGGGCCACCATGCCTGGCCTCATCCTCTTTAACCTGAGGACATGTGCTGTTGAGAAGCTTGCCACTGAAGGGTTCAGTTATTTTTGGCAGATCTGAGTTCTGTTCTTTTTTCTAAAATCTTTTTAAGTGTGCCGTATCCAGGGGTATATTCCATGTATTTCCGTAGGCTTTGGCTGGTTCTCTCAACTTGGCTCAGTGTTCTGGAAGATGGTAAGTTTCAAATACTCACACTGCTTTTCCTGAGGTCCCACTGTGGTTTGTAGAAGTTCTTAATCTTGATGAAATATTTTTAAAACTTTCACAGAATTGCCTCTTTACTCTTCAGTCTCTTCTTTTCAAATTGGAAAATATTTCTTATAAGCGTACTCTCCTTTCCTTCTTGCATTTCATTTTGTAAACGTTTTTCCAGTCAGGTGTCCAGGTATAAGAGTTCTATCATCCTATGCTTTAAAAATTATTATTTTTCGTCCGGGCTTAGTGGCTCATGCCTGTAATCCGAGCACTTTGGGAGGCCGAGGCAGGTGGATCACGAGGTCAGGAGATCGAAACCATCCTGGCTAACACGGTGAAACCCCATCTCTACTAAAAATACAAAAAATTAGCCGGGCGCAGTGGCGGGCACCTGTAGTCCCAGCTACTCAGAAGGCTGAGGCAGGAGGATGGCGTGAACCCTTAGGTGAAGCTTGCAGTGAGCCGAGATCACGCCACTGCAGTCCAGCCTGGGCCAAAGAGCGAGACTCCGTCTCAAAAAAAAAAAAAAAAATTTCAGCTAAACATGATGGCTCATGCCTGTAATCCCACACTTTAGGAGGCCAAGGCAGATGGATTACTGGAGGTCAGGACTTCAGGACCAGCCTGGCCAACATGGCGAAACCCTGTCTCTACTAAAAATACAAAAAGTAGTCGGGTATGGTGGCAGGTGCCTGTAGTCCCAGCTCGTTGGGAGGGTGAGACAGGATAATCGCTTGAACCCAGGAGGCGAAGGTTGCAGTGAGCCAAGATGGCACCATTGCACTCTAGCCTGGGCAACAAGAGCATGACTCTGTCTCTAGAGAAAAAAAAAAAAAAAAAAAAAAATTGGCCATGCGCGGTGGCTCACGCCTGTAATCCTAGCACTTTGGGAGGCTGAGGCGGGCAGATCACTTGAGGTCAGGAGTTCAAGGCCAGCCTGGCCAACATAGTGAGCCCCCATCTCTACTAAAAATACAAAAAGTAGCTGGGCGTGGTGGCGGATGCCTATAATCCCACCTACTCGGGAGGTTGAGGCAGGAGAATCACTTGAACCCGAGAGGTGGAGGTTGCAGGTTCCATCTATTTATTTATTTATTTATTTATTTATTTATTTATTTATTTATTTTAATTGTTAGCTCATCTCTGCTGGCAGGAACTTATGGGTTTTTTTACCCAGGAATCTTGGGCATGTATATTTAAAATGTTTACTAATATAGAAAAACAACATTTGTATGTTTGTAATTTAAAGGAGCTTCCTGCAGTATGGACTAATCTCATTTTGATGTTTCAGTTTTCCATGTTAAAATTCCTTTGCACTTCCCTCCTTTCATGTGAAAAAACATTTTAAATGGTTTGTTTTCAAGGCATGATAAATCTAAGTACTGGCAGCTGGCCTGCAAATGTAACAAACCACACAGCTCATGCGCCTAGGAGGTCACACTAAGTGAAGCGAATGTAGAGGAGGGATCCGCCCATAAAAGGGAAGAAAGTTTCGTTATTGAGAAATCAAAACTTAAGAGGGGAAGGGAATGGGGTATAACCTTATAAGGGGGATAATAAACTTTGGCAACGTCTGGGAAGATTGTCACCCCACAGTACTTAACCACTGAGGAACTGGCGGAGGGACTTGTACGCTAAGAGATAAATTACCTGTTGTGACTGTCCCAGTGTGCTTGCCCACCAAGCACCTGATCTTGCAAGATCATTATTATTATTATTTACTTATTTATTTTTTTGAGATGGAGTTTCGCTCTTGTCGCCCAGGCTGGATTGCAATGGCGCGATCTTGGCTCACCACAACCTCTGCCTCCTGGGTTCAAGTGATTCTCCTGCCTCAGCCTCCTGAGTAGCTGGGATTACAGGCATGTACCACTACGCCCAGCTAATTTTGTATTTTTGGTAGACACGGGGTTTCTCCATGTTGGTCAGGCTGGTCTTGCACTCCCAACCTCAGGTGATCTGCCTGCCTCAGCCTCCCAAAGTGCTGGGCTTACAGGCATGAGCCACTGCACCTGGCTAGACCATTATTAAAAAGTCTCACATTTGCTGTTTTTCGAGCCTCTAAGTCCGTTCTTTGGGTTTGTACGGTGAGTGTGTTTCTCAACATTTCACATCCCACCCCCATATATTTTTTACAGCTGTATTTGAGCTGGGAAACCTGAGAAGAGGTTAGTTATAAAAAATTCTAGGCCAGGCGGGGTGGCTCAAGCCTGTAATCCCAGCATTTTGGGAGGCCGAGACGGGCAGATCACGAGGTCAGGAGATCGAGACCATCCTGGCGAACACGGTGAAACCCCGTCTCTACTAAAAAAATACAAAAAACTAGCTGGGCGAGCTGGTGGGCACCTATAGTCCCAGCTACTCGGGAGGCTGAGGCAGGAGAATGGTGTAAACCTGGGAGGCGGAGCTTACAGTGAGCTGAGATCCGGCCACTGCATTCCAGCCTGGGTGACAGAGCGAGACTCCGTCTCAAAAAAAAAAAAAAGAAAAGAGATTATAGGGTCACACCTGTAATCCCAGCACTTTCAGAGGCCAAGGCAGGCAGATCACAAGGTCAGGAGCTTGAGACCAGCCTGGTCAAGAGACCAGCCTAGCTAATATGGTGAAACATCATCTTTACTAAAAAAAAAAAAAAAAAAAAAAAAAAATACAAAAAATTAACCAGGTGTGGTGGTGGGTGCCTGTAATCCCAGCTACTCAGGACGCTGAGGCAGGAGAATCGCTTGAACCCGGGAGGCGGAGGTTGCAGTGAGCCGAGATCACACCATTGCACTCCAGCCTGGGCAACAAGAGCGAAACTCCAACTCAAACAAAAAACAAAACAAAAAGAAATTCTAGAGGAAGAGAATAGACCCTTGATTTGGATGGGAAGATCAGATGGCTCATGCCTATAATCCCAGAACTCTGGGAGGCCAAAGCAGATGGATCACGAGGTGAAGAGATGAGACCATCCTGATCAATTTGGTGAAACCCCGCCTCTACTAAAAATACAAAAATTAGCTGGGCGTGGTGTCGCACGCCTGTAGTTCCAGCTACTGGGGAGGCTGAGGCAGGAGAATCACTTGAACCTGGGAGGCAGAGGTTGCAGTGAGACAAGATCACGCCACTGTACTCCAGCCTGGCGACAGAGCAAGACTTCATCTCAAAAAAAAAAAAAAGAAAGATCTTGGGGAGTGGTAAGAGGTAACATTTTAGTTTGCGAAGCAGAGATGGGGATGTTTCAGATGGATACAAAAGATAAGAAGACTAAGAGAACATACTTTCTAAACTAAGGGGATAATCTGATTCTAAGATTAAGTTTTCTTAAGAAAAATTCTGCTTTTCAGCAGCTACATTGTTTCTATAGTACTTAAAACTAGTTTTGTACAGAGAAATACAAAAGAAACCTTGTGGATATCTCAGAAATTTTGTACAGATAGTCATTACTGTAATAGTATATGTGTGTGTTTTTCCCTCCAGAATCTCCCTGGAAAAGAAGACATGAATATCTGCAATGATACTTCCTGATAAGAAGTCAATACAAGAAAAGGAAAGGAAATTGACAGCTAGTGAGCAGAATTTCCAACAGCAGGATTTCGTATTTTTTGCTTCCAACTACACACTTCCATTGCCCACTTTTAAATCAGAGATACCTACACTCAAAATCCAGACAAGGCAAAAGGATACTTTTCTTGTATATTTTTTGAGATTGAAGAAACGGCAATGTCCAGGAAACAGAGCCAGAAGGGTAAGATACATGTGGGCATAAATTGTTAAAAGCATAGTTGTAATGATCCCCATTTATAGCTGTATATTTAAAAACTGTCCTAATGTGTTTTGAATGGTTTTACAAGTATATATGGATATTAGATTACAGCTTTGTGTATTACCAGTCTGAGAATTAATTCATATAACAATAGCTTTTCTACTCACACAAACTTATCAAATTGTGATATACTTACTATCTTGAAGATGCATTTTTGAATACTGAACATATGTTACGGAGATGTGGTAAGAGGGCTAGCTTGTTGCAGGATGTTCTATGTTGTTTGAGTTGACATTTTTCTAGAGAAAGGCAGTGGAGCAAGAGTAAATGCTTCTGGTTTTTGTTTCCTTCTTTAGCTTTCCTTCCAGGATTGTTCCTCTAGCTTCTTATCTAAAGTGAAATACAGGGTGCAGAGTCAGGAAATAGAAGGGTAGTTATAATGGAGGGAAGGACAACAAAGATTCTGCAAAACCTTTTTCTACTTTTCTAGAAAGCTGCAAAAATTTAAAGGGACAAAGTGAACAATAGCACTAGAACTATTGTACGTAACTGGTATGTATTGATTAAAAGAATGATCATAGATATCCTGGCATTTTCCCCTCATTCAATTTAATTTCCAGTTCAAAGTTAATGTTCTTTAATTCAAAACAAAGCTTCATAGATCCAGGTCTCACATGTTAAATATGAAGAAAATGCTTTTAAAGCTGATTTTGACTTGGTAATTCAAAAACCTCATAAGAAAGTAAATAAACCAGATTTGTGGTTTCGAAAGTTGTAGTTTCATTGTGTAGTAAATCTATAGGAAGAATCTGAGCTCTAGGGAATGCTTAGATCACTAAAGCTGAACTGTTCTGTGGAATGAAATTTACCAACGGAAAAGTTTTTTTTTTATAACTAAAGTTTGTTTTTTCTTAGTTGTTATAATTCAGTTTGTTTTTTTCCCAGTTATGCTTGAAACATTGAGCATCTGTTTTTGCCCTGCAAATGAGAAATAGTATAGTAAAAATAGGGTTCTGGAAAAGTTGAGCATTTAATTTTTCCTAAAAAAAAGTTAACTTCAGCAAATTGCTTTGACCTTTTTAAAATGAGAGAGTCTTTATTTCATGTCTGTGTTTTGCCAGAGCTGTAAAAAAAGTATCATTGTGAAGCAGGATATTTCCCTGACCCCTTTGCAGGAGTCTCTCCTTTGCTCAGCCTGCCTCTCTCAACTCCTCATGGGAAGGAGAGTGTGGGTGAACAAGGCAGGAACTGGAGGGCTTAAGTGCTGCAACCAGCTGGCTGCTGTGGCAGCGTCCAGGCTGTGGGGTGCCTGTGACTCCCAAGGCTCCAGAGGGCATGTTATAGTGTTCTTTTCGCTCTGCCATCTGTGGACGGCTTAAGTGTTAACAGCTCAGTGGGCCCTTTGCCCCGTTGTGTGGGGTGGCTGCCCTCTGCCAGCAAGGGCAAAGGGCCAGTGTGACAGCCTTTTGTATCAGCACTCGTGGCTCCTGAGCTCTTGTCTGGCATCCAGGAAAAATGAGGTCACACGAATGAATTAAAGGATGGTAAATGCAGGAGATTTTATTGCTGATGAAAGTGGCTTTTAGCAGGAAGGGGAGCTGAAAAGGGGCTGGTGGGGTGGGGGTAGGTAATCTTTCCCTGAAGTCCAGCTGTCTCCAGCTAAATTTTTCTCCAAAGTTACACCATCAAGCTGTCCCTCTAAAGTCAACCTGCTTCTCTCCAGCATCCTGACGTCCAGCTGGTTCTCTCTGCTGGCTGAGTCTGGGGTCTTTATAGGCACAGAATGGGGCAAGGCAGGGCCATGGGTGGTTTAGGAAAACATTCAAACAGGAAAACAGGGATATAAGTTCTCACTTTGGGCCGAGGTTTCAGGCATTTTGGCTTGAGGGTGGGGTTTTCACCGGTGACCCACCCTTTTCTGCCTAGAATTTCTTTGCCTCCTGTCCCCATCAGTTGCTTTTTGTAACTGGTATCTAATTACTATAAAATGAATTTAAATATTACTATAAAATGAATTTAAATTTTAGACTATAACATAGACACTAAGTGCTTACCAGTTTTGGTTGAACTTAGCCTAGATTTACACTTAATTGGAAACAAAGTAAAGCTTACATGTTGTTGGGACTTTCTCTGAAACAAATCTATTCATGTAATTCATTTGCATGTCTGATATTTGGTCCCATGAAATATATAATATTACAATATTCCATTTATTCATTTATATGTTTAAAGTTTCATTGCTTTGGGTTTTAGTAGTCTAATCTGTAAATATACTGACTTTATCTACTTGATTATACTACATTAAAAAGAAGGGTCGGCCAGGTGCGGTGGCTCACGTCTGTAATTCCAGCACTTTGGGAGACCAAGGTAGGTGGATCACAAGGTCAGGAGTTCGAGACCAGCCTGGCCAAGATGGTGAAACCCCATCTCTACTAAAAATAAAAAAATTAGCTGGGCGTGGTGGCACACGCCTGTAGTCCCAGCTACTCGGGAGGCTAAGGCAGGAGAATCCCCTGAACCCAGGAGGTGGAGGTTGCAGTGAGCTGAGATCACACCACTGCACTCTAGCCTGGGTGACAGAGCGAGACTCCATCTCAAAAAAAAAAAGGGTCTATGGTAGTCATTGTTCTTGGTGGTATTTCATTTGTAGACTCTTATTTTATAATGAGTTATGCTTTTATTCAGCAATAGACCATGTTTTCATATTTTCCTTTTGTCAGTAATACTTGTAAATTCCTTATTTAATGAAATACTTAGTGGAGTTAAACTTTAACAGCTTAAATTAAGTCAGTTTCAGTTAAAACTATTGATTACTCCAAGCCTATTAGCCAATACCTAGCGGAAGTCAGAGCTGTGCTTCTTAAGAGTATGGTCTGTAGACCCTATTCCTGTCTGTGAACTGGAGAAGTATATAGAAATGAAGTGTGTTTAAGAACTCTTTGATAGTGATTTGACAGTGTGGCAACATCTCAGCCCTTTTAAAAACAGTTTTATTGAGGTATAATTTAAATACCTTAAAATGTGCCCAAGTGTATAATTTGATTATTTTTAGTAAATTTATGGAGTTGTGCACCATCACCAAAATCTTGTTTTAAAACACTTTCTGACTGGGTATGGTAGCTAAAGCCTATAATCTCAGCACTTAGGGAGGCTGAGGCAGGAGAATGACTTGAAGCCAGAAGTTCGAGATCAGCCTGGACAACATAGTAAGACTGTCTTAACTGGGCATGGTGGCTCATGCCTGTAATCCCAGCACTTTGGGAGGCCAAGGCGGACGGATCACCTGAGTTTGGGAGTTCCAGTCTAGCCTGACCAACATGGAGAAACCCCATCTCTGCTAAAAAAAAAAAAAAAAAAAAAAAAAAATTAGTTGGGTGTAGTGGCGCATGCCTGTAATCCCAGCTACTCAGGAGGCTAAGGCAGGGGAATCGCTTGAACCGGGAAGTGGAGGTTGCGGTGAGCCGAGATCACCCTCCAGCCTGGGCAACAAGAGCAAAACTCTATCTCAAAAAAAAAAAAAGACTCTGTTTCTACAAAAAATTAAAAAATTAACCAATTATAGCGGCACATGCCTGTTATAGTCCCAGCTATTTGGGAGGCTGAGGTGGGAAGATTACTTGAGCCCAGGAATTTGAGGCTGCAGTGAGCTGTGATCACTACACTCTAGCTTGGGTGACAGAGCGGGACCATGTCTCTTAAGAAAACAAAAACAAAACCTTCTTTTCCTTATCCCCCAGTATTCTCTTGTTTGTGATCAATTCCTGCTCCCTACCCCAGCCACAAGCAAACATTGATCTTCTGTCACTTTATTTTTGCGTTTTCTAGAAATTTCATATACACATATTAGTACGATATAGTTTTTATGTCTGGCTTCTTTTCACTTAGTGTAATGTTTTTAAGATTCTTCCATATTGTTGAATGTGTCAGTAGTTTGCCCCTTTTTACTACTGCGTAGTATTGTTATAACACATTTATCCATTTACCAGTTGCTATTCATTTTGGATTGTAGTTTGTGCTGTTATAAATGATTGTCAGTTATGTACATTTGCTTACAAGTCTTTATGTGGACATATGTTTGCATTTCTCTTGTGGAGATACTTAGGAGTGGACGACTTTAACTTTGTAAGAAACTTCAAGACTGTTTTCCAAGGTGGCGATATACAGTTTTACAATCCCACCAGCAATGTATCAGGATTTCATATTTTCCATATCCTCACCAACACTCGGTATGGTCAGTCTTTTTTTTTTTTATTATAGCTATCTTAATAGATGTATAATGGTATCTCATTGTGGTTTTGATTTGTACTTCCCTAATGACTAATGATGTTGACCATCTTTTCATGTGATTTTTAGCCATTTATGTATTTTTTTGGTGAAATGTCTGTTCAATCTTGATCCGTTTGAAAATTTTGGAGTCTTATTATTGAATTCTAAGAGTTCTTTGTATATTCTGAATACAAGTTCTGTATCAGGTACATGCTTTGCAAGTATATTCTCCCATTCCATGGCTTGTCTTTTAATTTTCTTAATGGGCTGGGCACGGTTTCTCATGCGTGTAATCCCAGCACTTTGGGAGGCCGAGGCAGGTGGATCACCTGAGGTCAGGAGTTCAAGACCAGCTGGCCAACCTGGTGAAACCCCGTCTCTACTAAAAATACAAAAATTAGCTGGGTATGGTGGCAGGCGTCTGTAATCCCAGCTACTCAGGAGGCTGAGGCAGGAGAATCACTTGAACGCGGGAGGTGGAGGTTGCAGTGAACCGAGATCCTGCTGTTGCACGCCAGCCTGGGCGACAGAGTGAGACTCCGTCTCAAAAAAAAAAATTCTTAATGATGTCTTTTAAAGAGTGGAAGTTTTAAATTTTGATGAAGCCCGATTTATCTTTTTTTTTTTTTCCTGTCATAGATTGGGTTTTGGTATCATGTCTGAGAATTCTCTGCCTAACTCAAAGTCAGAAAGACTTTTTCCCAGTTTTATAGTTTTATCTCGTATATTTTAAAGTCTGTGATCCTGTTTGAGTTAGGTTTTTTTTTTTTGTTTTGCTTTTAAATGGAGTCTCCCTCTGTTACCCAGGCTGGAGTTCAGTGACGCAATCTCAGCTCACTGCAACCTCTGCCTCCCAGGTTCAAGCAGTTCTCTGCTTCAGCCGCCTGAGTAGCTGGGATTACAGGCACCCGCCACCAAGCCTGGCTAATTTTTGTATTTTTAGTAGAGACAGGGTTTCACCATCTTGGCCAGGCTGGTCTCGAACTCCTGACCTCGTGATCCACCTGCCTCAGCCTCCCAAAGTGCTGGGATTACAGGCATGAACCACCACGCCCGGCTGAGTTAGTTTTTATATGAGGTGTAAGAGTCTTTGCATATGGATATCCAGTTGTTACAACATGTTTTGTTGGCGAGGCTGTCCTTTCCTCCATTGAATTGCCCTGACGCCTTTGTTGAAAATCAGTAGACCATGTGAAGATTTATTTCTGGACTCTCTTCTGTTACATTGATACATATATCTGTCTTTATGCTAGTACACTGTATTGATTAGTATGGCTTTATAGTAAATATAGTTTAATAAGTAAGGAAGATACATCCTCCAGTGATTTTTCCCTCCAGAATTTTTTGGGCTATTTTGGTTTCTTTACATTTACATATAAAATTTAGAATCAGATTATCAGTTCTTACAAGAATATCTGCTTGGAATCTGATAGAGAGTGCACTGAATCAGTAGGCCAGTTTGTGTAGAACTGTCATCTTAACACTATGGAGGCTTTCAGTCCATGAACTTACTACTATATCTCTGCATTTATTTAGATCTTAATTTCTCTCAGCAGTGGTTTACAGATTTAAATATACAACTCTTGCATTTTTTTCTTAAGTTTATTGCTAAATAATTTATTCTTTTTTTTTTTTTTTTTAATGGAGTCTCACTCTATCATCCAGGCTGGAGTGCAGCGACACAATCTTGGCTGACTGCAGCCTCTGCCTCCCAGGTTCAGAAGATTCTCCTGCCTCAACCTCCTGATAGCTGGGATTACAGGCCCACACCACCATGCCCAGCTAATTTTTTTTTTTTTTTTTTGTATTTTTAGTAAAGACAGGGTTTCACCATGTTGGTCAGGCTGGTCTCAAACTCCTGACTTCAAGTGATCTGCCCACCTCAGCCTTCCAAAGTGCTAAGATTATAGGCGTGAGCCACCATGCCCAGCTGTATTTCCAAAGGGTAGTTTTGCTACATATAAAAATCATCAGCCAGGTGTGGCAGCACCTGCTGAAGGTGGGCGGATTGCTTGAACCTGGGAGGCAAAGGTTGCAGTTAGCCAAGATCGCACCACTGCACTCCAGCCTGGGCGACAGAGCGAAACTCCATTTCAAAAAAAAAAAAAAAAAATTTTTTTCATTGATAAATTTTTGTTTCAGTACGTAGAATATGCCATTCCACACAATATGTCATATTGTTCCCCTGTTGTAATGAGTCATTCTTCTCCTGTTGCTGTCAATATTTTCCTTTGTTTTAGCAGTTTGGCTATGATACATCTTAGTATGGATCTCTTGGGAATTTCCTCAAATGTTGGCCATTATTTCTCCAAAAAAATATTTCTCTTTCCTCTCCTTGGGATTCTATTACACATATATAAGTAAGCTTGATGTTTCCCTACCAGGTGACTGAGGCTCTGTTCCTTTTTTCCCAGTGTTTTTTTTTTTTTTCCCTGCTCTTTAGATTGTTTAATTTCTGTTGATCTCTTTTCAAGTTTACTGTTCCTTCTGCTGTTTCGGATCTGCTGTTAAGTCTGTCTAGTGAATTTTTCTTCTGGTATTGTATTTTCAATTAGAATTTCCCTTCATTTCTTGCCGGGCACAGTGGCTTATGCCTGTAATCCCAGCACTTTGGGAGGCCGAGGTGGGCGGATTGCTTGAGATCAGGAGTTCAAGACCAGCCTGGCCAACATGGTGAAACCGTCTCTACTAAAAATACAAAAATTAGCCAGTTGTGATGGCACAAACCTGTAGTCCCTGCTACTTGGGAGGCTGAGGCAAGAGAAGCACTTGAACCTGGGAGGCAGGGGTTGCAGTGAGCCAAGATTCATATCACTGCACTCCAACCTAGGCAATACTCCATCTCAAAAAAAAAAAAAAAGGAATTTTCCTTCTTCTTTTTTTTTTTTTACAGTTTCCTTTTTGAGGTTCCCAATTTGTTGAGTCATTGCAATTATATTTTCCTTTAATTATTTGAAATAATTTGATATACTTTTCTGTACTTCTTTGAACATATTTATATTAGTTGTTTTGAAGTCTTAGTAAGTCCATCAACTGGACCCTCTCAAGAATCAGTTTTCTAAGGCCAGGCACTGTGGCTCACTCCTATAATCCCAGCACTTTGGGAGGCCGAGACAGGCAGATCATGAGGTCAGGAGTTCGAGACCAGCCTGAACAACATGGTGAAACTCCGTCTCTACTAAAAATACAAAAATTAAGCGGGCATGGTGGTGTGCACCTGTCATCCCAGCTACTCAGGAGGCTGAGACAGGAGAATGTCTTGAATCCAGGAGGCACAGGTTACAGTGAGCCGACATCATGCCACTGCACTCCAGCCTGGGTAACAGAGTGAGACTCCGTCTCAAAAAAAAAAAAAAAAAAAAAAAAAGGCCGGGCGCGGTGGCTCAAGCCTGTAATCCCAGCACTTTGGGAGGCCGAGACGGGCGGATCACGAGGTCAGGAGACCGAGACCATCCTGGCTGACACGGTGAAACCCCATCTCTACTTTAAAAATACAAAAAAAAACTAGCCGGGCGAGGTGGCGGGCGCCTGTAGTCCCAGCTACTCGGGAGGCTGAGGCAGGAGAATGGCGTGAACCCGGGAGGCGGAGCTTGCAGTGAGCTGAGATCCGGCCACTGCACTCCAGCCTGGGCGGCAGAGCGAGACTCCGTCTCAAAAAAAAAAAAAAAAAAATCAATTTATATTTATTGGTATTTGGGGTTTTTAATATGTATGAGTCACTCTTTCCTTCTTCCTTCATTCCCTCCCTCCCTTACTTTTTTCTTTCATTTAGGTAATGTATTGTGCTAACTCTGGATTCTCATTTTATTTTCTGAGAGTATTTGAAAAAAAAATAATTTTCTGGACTTAAGAATCTTCCTCCTGCAAGTGTACAGCCAGTAATACATCTGTGCTTTAAAAAAAAAAAAATCTAGTTTTTACTTTTTAGCCTGGCTTCTTGGGGTTGCCTCTGTGTCTGCAGTGCTAGTGATCAGCAAGTTATTTGGACAGAGGTTTTGCTCTGACACCTCAAGCCCGTAAGGCTTTCATCCTCTGCTGATTGATCTATGTAGGCTGAGGAGTACATTCAAAGTTCAGACCATTCTCAAGTCTGCTTTGACTTTTACTTTCCTATAGCTTCTCTTGGGTCTCCTTTATGCATTTATCTAGTTTTCTGTTTAGCTAGGGATGGTAGAGAGCTTATCTAGCTTTTCTGTGGCCTGTTCATTTACAGGATTTCCCTTTTAAATTTCCTACTTGTTTATCACTCACCCAGCCAAGACCCCAACTTCAGGCTAGTAAAACTGCAAGTTTTCTGTTTATTTCCTGCTGAGTTCTTGCTTTAGCTGACAGAGCTGTGGGGTTTCAAGTCCTTTTCAAATCAAGTTAGCCCTGTTGTCAGTAAAGCTGCTGATTGTCATGGCTGGCCCAGCCCTGGTAAAGTTAACTGTTCTCGAGGAAGCTGGAGATGGGGAATGGGAGCAGCCCTACTCTAGGCAAAGAAAGACACGGACTTCACTGTTCTTACTTAAAGCTTTAGCAGTTTCCCAATAATTTGTTTTCTGCCTTTGGTTGATTTCCAGAGCCCTGAAATGGTTGCTTTACACATTTTTTTGTTTGTTTGTTTTTGAGACAGGGTCTCTGTCACCCAGGCTGGAGTGCAGTGGCGGCACGATCATGGTTCACTGCAACCTCTGCCTCCCAGGCTCAGATGATCCTCCTACCTCAGCCTCCCGAGTAGCAGGGACCACAGGTGTGAGCCACCATCCCCAGCTAATTTTTAAAAAATTTTTTGTAGAGACTGGGGTGTTGCCATATTGCCCATTTTGGTCCTGAACTCCTAGGCTTAAGTAATCCACCAGCCTTGGCCTCCCAAAGTGTTGGGATTATAGACGTGAGCCACTGTGCCTGCCCTCATTTTATGCTTGTGTTTTAAGGAGAGGACTTGCCTACCTCTTTACACGACCATAATCCTCAAGCTTCATTTTATTGTAGATTACAAAATCATTGGTTTTCAAAGCATTAGAAATTAAAACAACAAAATAACAGCTAGTTCTTTACCCTAGATAGTTTGAATAACACTGAGTTAAATAATGGCAATAGTGGACAGGTCTTTACACTGTAAATGGCCTGCTTGTTCATATGGCTTACTAGTTAATTAAGTAAAAAATATTTTGCCAAAAATCTCCTGTGGGCCTTATCCTTGGGTTATATATACTGTTTGTCAAGCAACCAGACGTCAAAAATCATGAGATAAATACAAGAAACTTTGAAAAGAACCCACGGCAAATACTTGAGAACCTGTTATATTTATGATATTAATTTATAGGAGGATAGATACGCATAACTTTTTTGTTGTCTTGCACTGTCGCCCAGGCTGGAGTGCAGTGGCGCGATCTCAACTCACTGCAAGCCCCGCCTCCCAGGTTCACACCATTCTCCTGCCTCAGCCTCCCGAGTAGCTGGGACTACAGGTACCCACCACCACGCCCAGCTAATTTTTTGTATTTTTAGTAGAGACAGGGTTTCACCGTGTTAGCCAGGATGGTCTCGATCTCCTGACCTCGTGATCCATCCACCTCGGCCTCCCAAAGTGCTGGGATTACAGGCGTGAGCCACCGCGCCCGTCCCAGATATGTATAACTTTTTATATTTTCCTTACTGATCTCTGAGTCTAGCACTGATTAGAAGAAAGCAGACTTGGGGGGTAATCCAAGGTTGGAAGTGGGCTTGTTTGTGATTCCCACAGATTGCTGATGCACTTTACATTGTTCCTAATTTCCTCTGAAGACAGCCTCTAGAGATTAGAGAAGGATGAGATCAAGCCATTATAACTTTTTTTATATTTTTGGGAGTCCTGATTTTGTCAGATGATATTTTTCTCCCATATCTGACTATGTATCAGAATCATCCTGAACATTTAAAACATCTTTTTGCATCTCTTTCTCTGGGGATGGTATACTAGACTCTTTTTAACAGTCAAGATTGCTAGTATTGTTCTAGACACAAAATCGTATTTGCCCATCAATGTCTAATTATATTTATCAAGTTACAGTGCAAGTAGTTTACTTTGTCAACTTCATCTGGCATTTTTAGTTACCTCTCCTCTTTTGTCCCTTGCCAGACTATTCAGCTACAAAACACTTCCACACTTGGTATTTAAACCTCTGAAATAATGAAATAGCTGATTTGAGTTTCATAGTTGATCATGTAACAATGTCCTGTATTACTGTGCTATTGCTTAATTCTTTCTCTACTTTTTGTCGATTATAGAGCTACTTAAATATTTCCCTGCTTTCCCCCACTGCTTCCCCTTCCTATTTAAAAATCTTTGGGGGTAAAAAGAAATGTCCATTTGGTTTCCCCCCTTTTTAATCATCATTAGGGTGAATCCTTATGTGTTGCATGATATCTTTCCTTCATTCACTTCATAATGGCATAGATGCTATTGAGATCTCACCTTGAAAGTAAATGACTTCTGGCTGGGCGCGGTGGCTCACGCCTGTAATCTCAGCACTTTGGGAGGCCGAGGCGGGAAGATCACCTGAGGTCAGGAGTTTGAGACCAGCCTGGCTAACATGGTGAAACTCTGTCTCTACTAAAAATACAAAAAAAATTAGCCGGGTGTGGTGGTGTGTGCCTGTAATCCCAGCTACTTGGGAGGCTGAGCAGGAGAATCTCTTGAACCTGGGAGGCAGAGGTTGCAGTGAGCCGAGATGGCGCCACTGTACTCTAGCCTGGGCAACAAGAGTGAAAACTCTGTGTCAAAAAACAAAAAAAAAAAGTAAATGACTTACGATTAGAATTTTCTTTTTTCTTTTCTTTTCTTTTTTTTTTTTTTTTTTTTTTTTTTTTTCTTTTTTTTTTTTTTTTTTTTTGAGACGGAGTCTCGCTCTGTCGCCCAGGCTGGAGTGCAGTGGCCGGATCTCAGCTCACTACAAGCTCCGCCTCCCGGGTTCACGCCATGCTCCTGCCTCAGCCTCCCGAGTAGCTGGGACTACAGGCGCCCGCCACCTCGTCCGGCTAAGTTTTTGTATTTTTTAGTAGAGACGGGGTTTCACCGTGTCAGCCAGGATGGTCTCGATCTCCTGACCTCGTGATCCGCCCGTCTCGGCCTCCCAAAGTGCTGGGATTACAGGTTTGAGCCACCGCGTCCGGCTTTTTTTTTTTTTTTTTTTGTGTTTGAGACGGAGTCTCACTCTGTCACCCAGGCTGGAGTGCAGTGGCGCCATCTTGGCTCACTGCAAGCTCCGCCTCCCAGGTTCACACCATTCTCCTGCCTCAGCCTCTCGAGTAGCTGGGACTACAGGCACCCACTACCATGCCCGGCTAATTTTTTAATATTTTTTTAGTAGAGACGGGAGTTCACCGTGTTAGCCAGAATGGTCTCGATCTCCTGACCTCGTGATCTGCTCACCTCAGCCCCCAAAGTGCTGGGATTGCAGGCGTGAGCCGCCATACCCAGCCTCTTCCTCTCCCCTCCCCTCCCTTTCCCTCCCCTCCCCTCGCCTCTCCTCTTTTTCTCTCTCCTGTCTTCTCCTCCTTTTTCTTCTCTTCTCTCTTTTTTCTTTCTTTTTTCTCTTTCATTCTTTTCTCTTTCTTTCCTTTTCTTTTTCTTTTTTTTCCCAAAATGGAGTCTTGCTCTGTTGCCCAGGCTGGAGTGCAGTGGCACGATCTTGGCTCACTGCAACCTCCACCTCCCAAGTTCAAGCAATTCTCCTGCCTAAACCTCCTGAGTAGCTAGGATTACAGGTGCCCACTACCATGCCTGGCTAATTTTTGTATTTTTAGTAGAGACAGGGTTTCACCATGTTGGCCAGACTGGTCTCGAACTCCTGACCTCAGGCAATCCGCCTGCCTCGACCTCCCAAAGTGCTGGTGGGGTTACCGGCGTGAACCACCACGCTGGCCTTTTTTTTTTTTTTTTTTGAGAGAGTCTCCCTCTGTCACCAAGGCTGGAGTGCAGTGGTGTGATCTGTGCATACTGCAACCTCTGCCTCTGGGGCTCAGGCCATTCTCCCACCTCACCCCCTCAAGTAGCTGGGACTACAGACACGCGTCATCGTGCCTGGCTAATTTTTCTATTTTTTGTGGAGTCGGGGTTTCACCATGTTGCCCAGGCTGGCCTTGAACTCCTTGGCTTACGTGATCCACCTGCCTCGGCCTCCCAATGTGCTGGGATTACAGGTGTGAACCACCACACCAGGTCTAGAATTTTTTTTCTTGCTATGTAATTTTGCTGAGCTATAGAACTTTTGAGAACTGTAGTAACGTGGTATAATTATTTTTAATAGATGTGTTTGAAAGTAACCATAAGTCCACTTCTTTCTTCTTTTGTAAGTTCTATAAACATTTGATTTACCTGAAGGGGTACTTAATAATAAAAATCTTTACAAAGTAAAATAAGGCTGGTTACAGTGGCTTACACCTGTAATCTGAGCACCTCTGGGAGGCTGAGGCCGGAGTATGTATCACTTGAGATTAGGAGTTTGAGACTAGCCTGAGCAACATAGTGAGACCCCATCTCTACAAATAAATAAAAGAAATTAGCAGCCAGGCATGGTGGTTCACGCCTGTCATCCCAGCACTTTGGAATACCGAGGCAGGCAGATCACTTGAGGTCAGGAGTTTGAGACCAGCCTGGCCAACGTGGTGAAACCCTGTCTCTACCAAAAATCACAAAAATTAGCTGGGTGTGGTGGCAGGCACCTATAATCCCAGCTCCTTGAGAGGCTGAGGCAGGAGAATCACTTGAACCCGGGAGGTGGAGGTTGCAGTGAGCCGAAATTGCACCACTGCGTTCTATCCTGGGCAACAGAGTGAGACTCTGTCTCAAAAAAGAAAAAAAGAAAAAAAATAGCCAGGCATGGTGGTGTGTGCCTGTAGTCCCAGATATTTGGGAGGTTGAGGCAGGAGAATCACTCAGGCCTGGGAGTTTGAGGCCACAGTGAGCTGTGATCCTGCCACTGCACTACGGGCTGGGTGACAGAGCAAGACCCTGTCTCTAACAAAAAAAAGGCAGAAAAAACAAAGTAAAATAAAACTTTTCATAGCTAAGAAATATGGGCCAGGTACAGTGGCTCACATCTGTAATTCCAGCACTTTAGGAAGCTGAGGCGGGCGGATCACTTGAGGTCAGGAGTTCAAGACCAGCCCGGCCAACATGGTGAAACCCCATCTCTACTAAAAACACAAATTAGCTGAGCGTGGTGCTGTATGCCTGTAATCCCAGCTACTTGGGAGACTGAGGCAGGAGAATTGCTTGAACCCAGGAGGCAGAGGTTGCAGTGAGGTAAGGTCACGCCACTGCACTCCAGCTTGGGCAAGAGTGAGATTCTGTCTCCAAAAAAAAAAAAAAAGACAAAAGGAAAAAACATGCAATGCAACTTTCTCTCCCTGAAAAATGTTTGATTTTTCATTCATCTCATTCAAAAAGGTTGAACTGTACTTTTTTGACAAAGACAAGATTTTATTCTGGCTACTCAAGTTGTTTCTCTTTTTTTTTTTTTTTTTTTTTGGAGATGGAGTTTCACTTTTGTTGCCCATGTTGGAGTGTAATGGCGCAGTCTTGGCTCACTGCAACCTCCACCTCCCAGGTTCAAGCGATTCTCCTATCTCAGCCTCCCAAGTAGCTGGGATTACAGGCATCTACCACCATGCCCGGCTAATCTTTGTATTTTTAGTAGAGACGGGGTTTCATCATGTTGGCCAGGCTGGTCTTGAACTCCTGACCTCAGGAGATCCTCCCGCCTCAGCCTCCCAAAGTGCTGGAATTACAGGCATGAGCCACCACGCCTGACCCCGTTTCTCATTTTTAGGAGTAATTTTTTTCTATGTGAAATAGACTGGTTTTGTTGATAGTGCTAGAGATGTTTTTGAGCCTTTTATTCACTTCCACCTGAAGTATTTACATTATTTATATACCATTTTAAGTCTATTATTTTCTCTAAAAGTTAAATTCCAAACTAAGTTGTAAATTTTATTTGTGGTTTTGGTACAAATTAAAACAATAATAGAGATGAGGGAAAGAAAAATATAACTTAGGAGCAGCTCACCAGCTGGTAAATCAACTGCATTTGCTTTTTGTGTACCTTCTAGTTCTTATCTGTTAGCAAGACTTCTTAAATTCTGCTTAGTGATAATTATGCCATAAGATCATCTCCTTCAGTTACCTTTTTTTGAGTGTGTCCCACCTAGTACAGTTAGTTGTATATAATCTTCTTGAGGAGCAATCGGAAGAGACTTGCGACATACCATCATTAGCCTGTTAGCCTTGTTCCAGTGTTTTGTTGCTTACCCATCAAAACTTTAAACTTATATTCAGCATATTTGTTTCTGCCTTAATTTAAGCTCATACTTCTTTTGTAGCTTCAGGGGAATAAAGAACAATTGTTTGACATCCTCTTTTTAAAAAACTTTGAGGGTAAATAAGAAAGGCAATGTGAACATGAGTAGTGGTATAAAACACTGTTAGAACCAGACAAACTCAATTTTTAAATTCCATCTCTGTCACTAGCTATGTAGGCTGTCCTAGCAAGCTAGGAAATCTCTTTACTGCTCTAGGTCTCCTCTTCCTTTCCTGTAAAATGGCAAGATCACAGAAGACTTGTGTGTAGGAATATCAAGAGCATTAACTGAGATAATTCATGTAGAGCTGCTTCACAGTGTCTAGCAGAATGAGGCACTCATTAATGCCAGCTGCTGTTATGGTGGTCTGTTTAGCCTTTTTCAACTTGAGACCATTTATAATTCCTGTAAGTCGGTAGTTCTCACCTGTTAGCCCCAATGTTCCCTTTTTATTTTTATTTTTTTTTATTATTATCTTTTGAGACAGAGCCTTGCTCTATCAACCAGGCTGGAGGGCAGTGGCACAGTCAGCTCACTGCAGCCTCAAACATTTGAGCTCAAGCGATCATCCTGCCTTAACCTCTTGAGTAGCTGAGACCATAGGATAGCACCTGGCTACTTTTTAAAAAAATTGTGTTGTAGAGACAAGATCTCACTGTGTTGCCTAAGCGGGTCTCAAGTTTTAGGTTTCAAGTGATCTTCCTGGCTTGGCCTCCCAGAGTGCTTGGATTACAGGTGCGAGCCACTGTGCCTGGCCAAAATTTGTATTTTAACCATTTTTAAGTGTATGGCTCAGTGGCATTAGTACATTCCCATTGTTGTACAACCATTACTGCCATTCATGTCCAGAACTCTTTTCATATTATAAAACTGAAACTCTATACCCATTAAACAGTAACTTACCATTCCCTCCCAGTTGTTGGCAGCCACCATTCTACCTACTGTCTTTGTGAATTTGACTACTCTAGGTAACACATATTTAAGTGAGATTAGACTGGGTGCAGTGGCTCACACCTGTAATCCCAGTACTTTGGGAGGGTAATTTGAGCCCAGGAGTTTGAAACCAGCCTGGGCAACACAGTGAGATCCCATCTCTACAAAAAAATTTTTTAAATTACCCAGGGCATGGTGGGGTGTGCCTTTAGTCCACGCTTCTTGGGAGGTGGGAGGATCACTTAAACCCAGGAGGTTGAGTCTGTAGTGAGCCAAGGTTGCGCCAATGCACTCCAGCCTGGGCGACAGAGCAAGACTCTCTGTCTCAAAACCGCCCCCCCAAACAAAAATTTATTATTGAAAAGTTTAAAATTATAAAAAGTAGAAGAGTATGAGGAACTCCTATATACCTGTAACTCAGGTTCAATAATTAGCTACATATGACCTTTTTTTTTGTCTGTGTTTCCACCCACCTCTGATGGTTTATTTCAAAGCAACTTTCTCCCACTATCTTAAGGAAAGACTTTTAAAATAAAACATAAAATGTACTAACCAGAACTGAAAAGAATTAATGTCAGTACATTATTACATATAGAATTAAGAACACCTGTTCATCAAAAGGCACAATTAAGAGAATGAAAAGGCAAGTTACAGAATGGGAGAAGAAACTTGGATTATGTTTAACAGATAGAGAAATACAACAGATCAATAAGAAACAGACAACTCCCGTTTCCAGAAACTGGGCAAGAATAGGCATGTCAGGAAAGAGAATATCCAAATGGCTAATAATATATATAGGCACTCAGTCTCTTTAGAAGTAAGTGAAATGCAAATTGAAACCCTAATGAGATAACTATAATACTGATCTCATACCAGAATCACTAAAATTGAAAAGAATAACAGCGCCAGGCGTGGTGTCTCACGGCTTTAATCCCAGCACTTTGGGAGGCTGAGGTGGTCAGATCCTTTGAGCTCAGGAGTTTGAGACCAGCCTGAGCAACACGGCGAAACCCCGTCTCTATGAAAAGTAAAAAATTAGCCAGGCATGGTGGCGTATGCCTGTAATCCCACTGTAATCTCAGCTACTGAGGAGGCTTAGGCTGGAGGATTGCTTGAGCCCGGGTAGTTGAGGCAGTGAGCCGTGACACTGCACACAGCCTGGGCGACAGAGTGAGACCCTGTCTCAAAAAAAAAAAATAATAATAATAATAATGAAAGCAAAGAGTTTATGGGGAACAATAGAAACTTGGTGGGGCATGGTGGCTTATGCGTATAATCCCAGCACTTTGGGAGGCCGAGACAGGCAAATCACCTGAGTTCAGGAGTTTGAAACCAGTCTAGCCATCATGGCAAAAAACCCGTCTCTACTGAAAATACAAAAATTATCTGGGCGTAGTAACACACGCTTGTAATCCCAGCTTCTCAGGAGGCTGAGACAGTAGAATCACTTGAGCCCAAGAGGTGGAGGTTGCAGTGAACCGAGATCACACCACTGTACTCCATCCAGCCTGAGCAACAGAGCAAGACTGTCTCACACACACATACACACACACACAAATCTCAAATACTGCTAGTGAGAATCTAAATTGGTACAGTGTCTTTGAAAAACTGTTTGACAGTATATACTGAAGTTGAAGCTACACATACCATATTTAGTTCTATTTTTGTATATATTCAACAGAAGTGCATTCCTAGGTACACCATAACACTTGTACAAGAATATTGAAAACAGCATTGTTTGTATTGTCCCAAAACTGGAAGCAACCCGGTTGCCCATCACTAGCAGAATAGATAAGTAAATAATGGCATAGTCATACTGTGAAATATTATTCAGAGATGAAAACGAATAAACTGCGTTTACTTGTAAGAACCTAATATGAGTCTTATAACACGACGTTGAGCAAAAATCCAAATGCACACCAAAAATAAAATGCATACAGGGTTATTCCTTTTATAGATAATGGTAAGACTAAACTATAATATTTAGGGATGTATGCTTAAGTGGTATGAATTATAAAGAAAGGAAGTGGAAGTCCAGAGAGCGATTACCTTTCGTGAGTGGGAGATGGAGAGGGGGCATGATGAAGACTTCTAAGTACTAGCAGTGTTTTATTTCTTCACCTGGGTAGTAGTACTTGGGTATTTGCTTTGTGATAAATTATCAGACCATAATCCTTTATGTATTTGCACCATACATGTGTTGTATATCAGCATAACTTTTAAGAGGACGTTTCATTTGCCCAGAACAGGCTTAAACAAGCGTGTTACTTAAGTAGAGTGTCTCTTATCTTCACAGGTTTAACACTTAAAGCTGCCTTGTGATAATTTTAACAATTATTTGGAGACAGGAATATTTATGATTGAAGTTGATTATTGACTTCTAAGTCAGTTTAAGAAAAAAGAATCTGACAGGTTTAATTATCATTCACATGAAGGTTAATGAGTGAAGAGTGACAGATTTTGCAGTGCTGTAGTGTTATGAGAAAGGTCGTGGTTTAGTTGGAGACAGAAGCATGCGATTAGGATTGACCTATTCATTTCTGTACTTTGAAGCAAGGTAGATGGGTGGAGAGGGAAAGCATTCACTATTTTACAGTTCCAGAAGGAACATCCAAAGCAAAGTCTTTTATAACAACAAACAACTTCTCTCAGATCTAAACTGGAATTAGTACTATTACGTATGAAATGAAACACAGAGTTAAAATAAGAAATCATTTCCCATTCCTCACTGTCCAGATTCTTACTAGCTATTCTGTACTGATCTTAGTTAACTGGAAGTTTGAGTTTTAATACCTGGTTGTCCATCACTGGCAGAATAGATAAATAAATAATGTCATAATCATACAATGAAATATTATTCAGTGATTGTGTTAGTCCGTTTTCCTGCTGCTGATAAAGACATAACCGAAACTGGGCAATTTACAAAAGAAAGAGGTTTATTGGATTTACAGTGCCACGTGATTGGGAAGGCCTCGCAATCATGGCGGAAGGCAAGGAGGGGCAAGTCACATCTTATGTGTATCTCTTTTTGCAGCAGGCAATGAGAGAGTTTTTGCAGAGAAGCTCCCATTTTTGAAATCATCAGATCTCATGAGACCCATTCACTATCACAAGAGCAGCATGGGAAAGACCCGCCCCTGTGATCCAGTCATCTCCCACTGGCTGTCTCCCACAGCACGTGGGAATTATGGGAGCTACAAGATGAGATTTGGGTGGGGATGCAGAGTCAAACCATATGAAAATGAATAAACTGCCTTTACTTCAAGAACATAACATGAGTCTTACAACATGATGTTGAGCAAAAATCCGAATGCATGCCAAAAATAAAATGCATACAGGGTTATTCCTTTATAGATAAAGGTAAAACTAAACCATAATATTTAGGGATATATGCTTAAGTTGTATGAATTATAACGAAAGGAAGCATTAAAGATACTTTAATTTTTTGACTTACATAATTGAATTTCTTTGAGTATTCTTGTTGCTACAAAAAAATTACAACTGAATTTCTTTACTGGTATACTGGTAGAATTCTTGTTGTTGTTGTTGTTCTTGCTCTGTAGCCCAGGCTGGAGTGTCGTGGTGCAATCTCGGCTCACTGCAACCTCCACCTCCCTGGTTCAAGCAATTCCCCTGCCTCAGCCTCCCAAGTAGCTGGGATTACAGGTGCATGTCACCAAACCTGGCCAGTTTTTTTTGTATTTTTAGTAGAGACGGGGTTTCACCATTTTGGCTACACGAGTCTCGAGCTGCTGACCTCAGGCAATCCACCCGCCTTGGCCTCCCAAAGTGCTGGGATTACAGATGTGAGCCACCACGCCCGGCCTGGTAGACTTCTTAAGAATCTGAAAGAGAGGAAGAGGAAGGAATTTTTTTAAAATTGCATTTCATTTCATATGTAGGAAAACGAATTCCAGACTAATGAGAGATGTCGTGGAGACAGAAGAGTGGGCATTAAAGTCAATATCATTGCCTTCTGGCTGTTCTCTAGAGTATAGTACTAATGATACAGAAGTCAGGGAGGGAAGTTCTGGGAAGGGAAGGGCCGTGGTCCTATTGAATGATATTGAAGGGCGGAAGGGCGTGGTCCATGGCTAGGGCTCCATCCCAGGCCTAGGACCTAGGTGAGGATAGGCATTTTTGTTCTCCTGGCTAAATGTTGCATTTCCCAAGACCACCCTGGCCTGCCACGCCCCCATCCTGTGCCTATAAAAACTCAGAGACCCTAGCAGGAAGACACACAGGTGGCTGGACCTGGAGAGGAGCACATCAGGGGAGGAACACACAGGCTGCTGTAGGTAGAGAGGAATGCATCGACAGCCACCAGCACGCCAGCAGGTCACCGACTGGCAGAATGACGTGGAATTTGGCTGGGGCAGTAGGAGGAGAGCCTGGGCCACCTAGTGGCCTAACTCCAGGGAAAAACCATCTCCCTTCTGGCTCCCCCATCTGCTGAGAGCTACTTCCACTGAATAAAACCTTGCACTTATTCTCCAAGCCCATGTGTAATCTGATTCTTCTGGTACAACAAGGCAAGAAACCCCAGGATACAGAAATCCCTCTGTCCTTGTGATAAGACGGGTCTAATTGACACAACATGGGCCACCTATGGACGATAGGTCGCTAAACTAAAAGAGCATCCTGTAACACACACCCACTGGGGCTTCAGCTGTAAACTTTCACCCCTAGACACTGCCCGTCCGTATGCTTCCCTAGAGGTTTGAGCAGCAGGGCACTAAAGAAGTGAGCCACACCCCCATTGCACGCCCTGCGATGGGGGGCAAGGGAACTTTTCCTGTTGCACTAAGGTTTGTGAAAGGTGGATTGACTTGGAGGAATTGACAGGAATCAGAACAAACCTTTTAAACAGTGAGACCCTCAATAGTTCTTGGAACTTAGCTGGGTGCAGTGGCTCACGCCTGTAATCCCAGCACTTTGGGAGGTCGAGGCAGGCAGATCGCCTGAGGTCAAGAATTCAAAACCAGCTTGCCCAACGTGATGAAACCTCGTTTCTACTCAAAACACAAAATTAGCCAGGCATGGTGGCACATGCCTGTCATCCCAGCTACTTGGGAGGGTGAAGCAGGAGAATCGTTCGAACGTGGGAGGCGGAGGTTGCAGTGAGCCAAGATCACCATTGCACTCCAGCCTGGGCAACAAGAGTGAAACTCCTCTAAAAAAATAATAATAATAATAATAATAATAATAATTCTTGGAATTTAACAATTAAAAGCTTATTCTGTTGCCCTGAAAACTCAGGAAATCTGTGAGGGAGAGTAAGGTAGGATTTAATTGCTTGTCTACCTCCTTCCCATAAAAACCCTGATGTTTCCATCAAGCTCTACCTGGAAAAGTCAGAACTCATTCTAGAAGTTTGTAAACTTCCTGGTTTAAGTGCTTTGTCTCATAAGAAGAGGCACAACATCCTTCAGAATATAGTTGAAATGGCACCCAAAGGAGCAAAGTAAGGAAAAAATTTCATCAGCCGTTGAGACTATAGACAAATGAAAGCAGAAATAACAGGAAGATAAAAGGCTGCTTTCTTGCATTGCAGCAGATTGACTGGTAATTGGACAAGCGTGGATTTCTTCTGAACCTGTGAGTTGCAGTAGTCACCTGATAGAAGAATGATTGATGAACCGTCAGTTGGTATGCTTACAACCTACTGAGAGGATATGTGTAGTCTGGCCATTGGCAACAAAGATGGCGTTATTCTTAAATAAGTTATAAAGAATAAGATATGTATAAAAGTGTTAGCATTTCAAAAGGCTACAATAACACACTATGGTAGTATTAATTAAAGCAGACTAGAAGTCCTACAAAATGGCATTTTAACATATTTTTCTAAATTTCCCTGATTTGCTCTGATTTGGTTCCCTTCCAAACTTGATTCCCTATTATTTACTCATTCTCTTTTTCATAAATATTTTATTTCCTACCAAAACTGCCAAGACCAACTCGGTCGGGGAGACCCTAACCCAGCAGTGCTAGAGGAATTAAAGACACACACACAGAAATATAGAGGTGTGAAGTGGGAAATCAGGGGTATCACAGTCTTCAGAGCTGAGAGCCTGAACAGAGGTTTACCCACGTATTTATTAACAGCAAGCCAGTCATTAGCATTGTTTCTATAGATATTAGATTAACTAGAAGTATCCCTTATGGGAAACCAAGGGATGGGCCGAAATCAAGGGATGGGTTGGGCTAGTTATCTGCAGCAGGAGCATGTCCTTAAGGCACAGATTGCTCATGCTATTGTTTGTGGTCTAAGAACGCCTTTAAACGGTTTTCCGCCCTGGGCGGGCCAGGTGTTCCTTGCCCTCATTCCCGTAACCCACAACCTTCCAGCGTGGGCGTTATGGCCATCGTGAACATGTCACAGTGCTGCAGAGATTTTGTTTATGGCCAGATATTTTTTGGGGGTAGGGGCCTGTTCCCAACGTGTCCCCCTTTGATTTTTAAAGGGATAAAAAGCAAAGGCAGCTTTGTCATGGTGAGCTACTTCTCACAGGAGTCAGGATCTGCATCTGTAGACTATACAAAGAAAACACACATTAAAAGCACAATCATCATTGAAATGAGAGCTTCCAAGTGTTTTTATCTATTTTAATGGGTTACTAGCTACTAATCTGTCTGCAGCTCCTTTAAGCACTCCAGTTCCTGGCATTAAGGTCAGGTGTGCCTGGGATGTTTTAAATATTTGTTTTTTTAATTTTGCAATATCCAAAAACAAGGTTTGCAGAGTGTCCTTCTAGATGCTTTTTTATTCTTTCCCAAATTTTGATATTATTAAGAGCTATTAATAGTTTCCACAAATCCTTATGTTTAGCTCTTACAATGGGCCATATCATTTGAGGTTGAAGTGCCACTATACCACCATGGTTCCAGATAATAGGAACTTTTGCCATACTTCTTATCATTTCTACCATCTTATTGTTTTGTTCAGACCATCTGAACACAGTGTGGCCATGGCATGCAGACTGAGAGGTGCAATCAAGCTAAATATCCCCGTAGAGGACCAATTAATAATGATTCCATAGGAATCGTGCAGCATGATTTTTTGGGCCTGTTCTGCAATGCAATCTTCCTAAACAAGTATGTTCATTTTTTCTAACTGGGTCCAATCCTGTTTACAAATAGGTTTTTGAGGGTGGTATGCCTCAATTATTGGAGCAGATTTATTATGGTAAATACTGAGATCAGAAAGCATGTGTAACTGTGTCGTAGAGTGATTACATCCAGGCATTATTGCCAGCCAAGATTGATAAATATGCCCAATAGGTATAATTGTTCTCTGTGTCAGCCCTTGTTGAAGGAATACTCACGGCAATGGTGATCACCGCTATCATAGCTACCATTAAATTACTCATTGTGACTGGTTGTGCCGCTTTCCTCAGGTTTTCTTCCACCATCTGTGACAGCTTCTTGATCTGTCCTCAGGTGGGTGGCTGTGTTCAACAGGTGTTGCTTGTGACAGCTGGGGTCCTCCTCAGCATCAGTCTTGACATGGCTGCAACTGGGGGGTCCTCGGGATCCTCCTGGAATCTCTTTCTCAGCATCTGGCTCATGATAAGGTTTCAGGTGTCTTGATGGTATCCAAATCAGCTGTTCATTTTGACCTGGAGAAACACAAGCATAACCTCTACCCCAAGTTGTTATTTTACCGATTTCCCAACTTTTTGTTATCCGATCTCTCCATCAAACCAGTTGTTCTGTGTCTGTCTTTGCAGCTGGTATCTGTAGATGCTGTTCAGCTGCTGATAACATCTGGCCTTTGGGCAGGCTCAAAAAATTTAAAGTTAATAATGCTAGATTCAACTGTTTATGGGCTGTCCCATAATCCCTGTTTCTCCCCCTTTTTTGTTTTTGTTATCAGTTGTTCATCTGTGTGAAATCGTAACTGAGCATTTTCAATTAACTGTGTGGAATGAACCATGTATGAAGAATCAGAAATCACATTAATAGGCATATCAAAAACAGTCAGTACTTCAATTACAGCTACAATCTTCGCTTTTTGTAGGGCGTCTGGAAAACTTTACTTTTCAATCCAGAATAAGAAGCTTTTTATAAAAGCTTGCTGTATTTGTGCTTTCGTGAGAGGGATAATAATTTTTCCAGGATCATATCTATGTAATTTGACGATCCAAGTTCTCCCAATTCCTATCACAGTAGAAATTTGATCTAAATAAGGAGTTAGAGGCCGGGCGCGGTGGCTCAAGCCTGTAATCCCAGCACTTTGGGAGGCCGAGACGGGCGGATCACGAGGTCAGGAGATCGAGACCATCCTGGCTAACACGGTGAAACCCCGTCTCTACTAAAAAATACGAAAAAACTAGCCAGGCAAGGTGGCGGGCGCCTGTAGTCCCAGCTACTCGGGAGGCTGAGGCAGGAGAATGGCGTAAACCCGAGAGGCAGAGCTTGCAGTGAGCTGAGATCCGGCCACTGCACTCCAGCTTGGGCGACAGAGTCAGACTCTGTCTCAAAAAAAAAAAATAAGGAGTTAGAGTCCATGAATTAGTATATGGAAGAAAAAGCCACTCTACTAAGTCCTGTTCTTGGACAATAACACCAGTAGGTGAATGCTGAGTTGAAAAAATTAGCAAATCTAGAGTCTTCTCTCGATCTATTCTATTTATTTGAGCTTTATGGACTTGATTCTCACAGTTAAAACAAACTCCAGGAAATGGAGTATTTCCTTTATCCACTCTCAGTCCTGCCATTGCCTGTGCTAGCAGAGTAGCCTTATGCAGATTACCTCCGATACCATCACAGGCCTTGATATAATCAACTAAATGTGCTTTCCCTCTGATAGGTCACAGAGCAGCCTGGCAATTGGGATTAGCATTGTTGAAAGCTAATAACTGCAGCACTATATCCTGCAATCACTTTTTTAAGAGACTTCTGTAACCGAGCTATAAAATCCACATATGGTTCTTTTGGTCCCTGTTTTATAGCACTAAAGGAAGGGTATTGTTCTCCACATGAAGTGATTTTTTTCCCAAGCTCTAATGCACACTCCTCTAAGCTATTCTATGGCATCATCCTGCATGACTACTTGTGCATCTAAACCAGCCCAGCCGCCAACCCTCAAAAATTGGTCTGCAGTTTTATTTGAGGTTGGGCCTGGGCATTGCAAGCAGCCTGAATGGAAGCTTCATCTGCCCACCAAGTTTTAAATGGTAAGAACTGAGCAAGAGTTAGACGAGCTCGAGTAAGAGCATCCCGGTCAGTAGGAATCATCTGACTGGAAACAACATTCTTTAACAGTCCCATTACAAAAGGAGAACCTGGTCCATACTGATTTATAGCTTGTTTAAATTATTTGAGTAATTTAAAAGGAAATGACTCAAATGTAGCTATATTTCCCTGTTGATCTGGGGGAGTGTATTCTAACAGGGAATTACCGTTTCTAAATTACCCTCTCGTCTAGCTTGCTGAATTCCTGCCTGAATAGAACTAAGAGGGATCGCTTGAGGGGCTGCTCAAACAGTCACTGGGGCGACTACTTTTCGCCCAGTGTCCTCTGGAAAAGAAAGATCTGGAGGGTCTTTTTCTTCAAAATAATAATGAGGGGGTGCAGAAGGGTAAGGATGAACCTCTCCCTCCTTTGCCGCTTTAGCTTTAGCTGGCAAACAAACGTGCTCTGTAACCTCTTCTGTTACTTCATTATGCTCTCCTTCCTCCTCATCGTCAGTGTGAAAAAGTTCCAAGGTGGAACGAACCATACCCCACACTTGTCCCATTGTTACCCTGATGCTTCCGAGCTCCCCTTCTTACTCACCACGGGGTTTGCTTTAAGAGTACTCGGGTGTCCTCCAGCTAGTTCCACGTTCTTTAACCATCACTCTGGCGACTCTTTGACCTGGATTCAAGCCCACACGATGGACACCACTTGCTGAGACCAGCTCCGTCGGGGAGACCCTAACCCAGTGGTGCTAGAGGAATTAAAGACACACACACAGAAATATAGAGGTGTGAAGTGGGAAATCAGGGGTCTCACAGCCTTCAGAGCTGAGAGCCCCGAACAGATTTACCCATATATTTATTAACAGCAAGCCAGTCATTAGCATTGTTTCTATAGATATTAGATTAACTAAAAGTATCCCTTATGGGAAACGAAGGGATGGGCTGAAATAAAGGGATGGGTTGGGCTAGTTATCTGTAGCAGGAGCATGTCCTTAAGGCACAGATCACTTATGCTCTTGTTTGTGGTTTAAGAACGCCTTTAAGTGGTTTTCCACCCTGGGCAGACCAGGTGTTCCTTGCCCTCATTCCCGTAAACCCACAACCTTCCAGCGTGGGCGTTGTCTCTGCAGCTCTCAGCGGAGAATGTGGCTCTTCTCTGCAGCAGGTTGTCCCCGTCCTCTCTCCATCCCTGCCCCGCTCTGGCTGAGCCAGGGACTTTTGTCGACCTCAGAGGGGAGAAAGTGTGTGCCAGTTGGTCCGTGGGTGGCCATGGGTGGGCCTGGAAAGGCACCACAAGTCCCTACCCAAGTATGCTGGACTAGCAGCCTGGCCCCCAGCCTTCAGAAGGCCCTCCCTGACCTGAAGGTGGGGCCTAACCAGGGACCCGTTCGCTTCTGCCCAGTAACCTGCTTGTCTCCTGCTGCCATTCATAGCACCCTGGCTCAGCCAACTTGGCTGAGACTGGAGCAGGCGCAGACAGCAGAGAGAAGCCAGACAGCAGGAGCAGGCACTTCCTAGCCTGTGAGGGCAGGGAGGCCTTCCTATGGCCTCAAGAGTACAGGGATGCCTGAGTGTGCAGCTATGGTTTGGGCAGCTGCAGCTGGGAGATGGGGTCTCTTGCCTGCTTCATGGCCATCATGAACATGTCACAGTGCTGCAGAGATTTTATTTATGGCCAGTTTTTGGGGCCAGTTTATGGCCAGATTTTGGGGGACCTGTCCCCCCAAAAAAAGTCATATTTCCTCCAATAAGTGGTAAGTTCGCAGATTTACCACCCAGGAAATTAAAGTTAGTGGTATCTTTAGTTTTTGTTTTTTGTGGTTTTGTCTTTTTTATTTTTTTTATTTTTTTTTTATTTTTGAGACAGGGTCTTGCTCTGTTGCCCAGGCTGGAGTGCAGTGGCATACTCATAGCTCCCTGCAACCTCAGACTCCTGGGTTCAAGCAATGCTCTTGCCTCAGCCTCCCAAGTATGCATGCCACCATGCCTAGCTACTTTTAAAATTTTGTATAGAAATGGGGTCTAGCTGTGTTGCCCAGGCAGGTCTCAAGCTCCTGGCCTCAGGTGATACTCCTATCTTGGCGTCCGAAAGTGCTGGGATTACAGGTGTGAGCCACCACACTCAGCCAACATCTTTAGTTGTGAAGTTCTCAATAGGCCTTAACTACTAATTCTTGTGACAATAACTTCCTTTTCTTTGCACTTATATTTGTACAATATAACCCCAGTCCCCACATTTGCCATTAGTGCACATGAAGAAACTGAACTCCACTTGTAATTTTATTGGTGACTTACATGTGGATTATTCTCAAACTTGGCTTGAGACAAAGCAATTCCAGGCAATTGGTCACTTTGCTTTATGGTCCAGTATTGGCTGTCTTCAGTCTGAAGGAGAACTTCAGGTTATTTAATTGTTCATGAGATACCATTTCTGTAAGAGTTGGCACTTACATAGGCTCTGCTCTTGAGTTTACTTTTTACTTTTTAGGAGGAAGTTGATACCATTAGAGAAAATATGTCAAATAATAATCATACTTGTCGGGTTATCTAGACTTCTGGGCTTTACCTGTATTTCACTGGATCTTACCTCTTCTGGTCTTTCTTTAGCCATGGTGAAATTGTTACGGGATCTTTGGGGTGTCACTTTTCTGGCCAGAAACCTCTGTGGCCAGTGATGCCTTTGCCTGAGTTCTTGTCCTGCATCCAGGAAAAATGACGTATGCAAAGAAGTGGAAGGTGAACAAGATGAAGAGGAGCTTTATTGAGTGTTACAACAGCTCAGCGGAGACCCACAGTGGGTACCTCCTCTCTGTAGGCAGGTCGTCTCCTACAGAGTGTTCAGCTCTCAGCAGAGAGGAGGCCCTGTAGAGGATGGTTCCTCTCTGTCAGCAGGTCGTCCCATTGTCTCTGCAGCTCTCAGCGGAGAATGTGGCTCTTCTCTGCAGCAGGTTGTCCCCGTCCTCTCTCCATCCCTGCCCCGCTCTGGCTGAGCCAGGGACTTTTGTCGACCTCAGAGGGGAGAAAGTGTGTGCCAGTTGGTCCGTGGGTGGCCATGGGTGGGCCTGGAAAGGCACCACAAGTCCCTACCCAAGTATGCTGGACTAGCAGCCTGGCCCCCAGCCTTCAGAAGGCCCTCCCTGACCTGAAGGTGGGGCCTAACCAGGGACCCGTTCGCTTCTGCCCAGTAACCTGCTTGTCTCCTGCTGCCATTCATAGCACCCTGGCTCAGCCAACTTGGCTGAGACTGGAGCAGGCGCAGACAGCAGAGAGAAGCCAGACAGCAGGAGCAGGCACTTCCTAGCCTGTGAGGGCAGGGAGGCCTTCCTATGGCCTCAAGAGTACAGGGATGCCTGAGTGTGCAGCTATGGTTTGGGCAGCTGCAGCTGGGAGATGGGGTCTCTTGCCTGCTTCATGGAGCGGGAGGTCTGAGTTTACAGCCAGTTTTGGCAGTGGCACCTGGGGAGTTCCTGTCCCAACTCAGAAGAGGTAGGGCTCCTGCTCCCCCACCCCCACCCCCGTCCCCTGCCCACTTTCAGGCTCCACTGAATGTGTATCCCTGGTGGCCTAGTGGCGCCTCCTTGCTGAAGCCAGTGTGATGGCAGCAGCAGGCCATCTGGAGTGGCTGCTGCCATCAAAATGTGAATAATATTGTTACTCAACTTGTTTTATGTATGTGTAAGGCATATCAGTAGATTATAGCAAGAATCTGAAATCCTTAGAAGAAAGACTATATCTCAAGATACTGTTAAAATAATGGCAATTTGAGAACTACTATATTTGATGAGTTACACAGCACTAGTGTAAAGCCTAAAACCTGGACTCACTTTGATTCTACAGTAGGATTTACTGTGTGACTTTGGACAAGGAGTAGTACCATGACTGATTTTCTCATCAATATAAGATTAAGAGAAGATATTCTGAGAGGGATTATAATTCCATTTTTCTCCTCGCTTGTCAGAGGGAATAATTTGCCATTATGTTAACAAAAGAAAGATACAAGCAATCCAAAACTCTTAAGTTTTTGGTTGTGGAATTCGGATACAAATTCAGTAGCCCCCATGAGAATCCTTAGACTTGGGTTCCACCACCTCAGGCTCAGCTATTTCTATGTCATTCTCAGTGCCTAAAAACAACTTTTGCCTAATTTTTGAAGCCAGCAAAAACAATAACAAAACCCATAGTATTTACAAATATGTCATTTGTACTGTAAATAACATACTTTTTCTAAAATATACCTACACTTGTCTCTGTAGTGAGCAGCCTAGAATTTGAGCACAAGCACAGAGTTTTCTATGATAGAAATAATCTGCTCATGAATAATTGTATCAAATTCACTTCAGTGCGTCTAAGAGCCTTACTGTGTGTTCATGTTAGCTCTGCCAAACCTCTTTAGATAGGACCCGAGGTGGTGAGCTTTTAATAATTTTCACTCCACAATAGTGTTATTGTGAAGGTCTAATGTATGTGTTTAGTATCATACAGTTTGATAAATCAACGCATTGTTATATTGAGATGGTTATTCATTTTTTTACCAGTCTCTTGAACTAGACTGTAAAACTCTAAGAGGGCATGTGTCTTGTTCACTGTTGCATCCTAGTGTATCTCAATGCCTGCAGCAGTACGTGGATATACAAAACACCTCTTAGAGACCTTGGTGACGTTTCTTTTGTATGTATACCAAGAAGCAGAATTGCTGGATCATATGGTAGTTCTATGTTTTATCTTTTAAGGAACCAACATGTGGTTTTTATTGGGGCTGTGCCATTTTGCATTTCCACTAGCAGTGCTCCTGAATTCCAATTTTTCCACATTCTTGCCACATGTGTTGTTTTCTGTTTTTTTTTTTTTTTTTTTAATAAATAAATATGTACCTTGGGTATAAATACAATCAGAACTTTAAACCAAATTCTAAAACATTTAGTACAGTATGATCTTCAGGTTAAATTATAAACTAACAGCAGAATGACACTGTGTTTTAAAGCTTGTCAAGACACCTGTTCAGGTTTGATTTAATACATGGAATAATCAGGCTCAGCTATTTCTATGTCATTCTCAGTGCCTAGAAACAACTTTTGCCTAATTTTTGAAGCCAGCAAAAACAATAACAAAACCCATAGTATTTACAAATATGTCATTTGTACTGTAAATAACATACTTTTTCTAAAATATACCTGAATGTGTGCTATTTGAAATAATTCCAACCAGCCTGACCAACATGATGAAACCCTGACTCTACTAAAAATACAAAAATTAGCTGAGCATGGTAGTGTGTGCCTGTAATCCCAGCTACTCGGCAGGCTGAGGCAGGAGAATGGCTTGAACCTGGGAGGTGGAGGTTGTAGTGAGCCGAGATCACACCATTGTACTCCCAGCCTGGGCAACAGAGCGAGACTCAGTCTCCAAAAAAAAAAAAAAAAAAAAAAACGTAATTCCAAAAAAAAATTCTGAAATGGTTCCTGATGTGAGTGAAATAAATAACAAAGCTCAAGCTCAAGGCTTCCTCTTTTTTTTTTTTTTTTTTTTTTTTTTTGAGGTGGAGTCTTGCTCTGTCGCCCAGGTTGGGGTGCAGTGGCGCATTCTTGGCTCACTGCAACCTCTGCCTCCCGGGTTGAAGTGGTTCTCTTGCTTCAGCCTCCCTGGTAGCTGGAATTACAGGTGTGTGCCACCATGCCCAGCTAATTTTTGTATTTTTAGTAGAGATGGGGTTTCACCTTGTTCACTGGTCTCGAACTCCTGACCTCCAGTTATCTACCTGCCTCAGCCTCCCAAAGTGCTAGGATTACAGGTGTGAGCCACTGCACCCAGCCTAGACTTCCTCATATTCTTTATGAATCTTGCCTGAGAATTTTTTTTTTTTACCTGAACACCCAGGATGAGAGAATTTTTTTTTTTTTTTTTTGAGATGGAGTCTCACTCAGTTGCCCAGGCTGGAGTGCAGTGGTGTGATCTCGGCTCACTGCAAGCCCCGCCTCCCAGGTTCACACCATTCTCCTGCCTCAGCCTCCTGAGTAGTTGGGACTGCAGGCACCCGCCACCATGCCCGGCTAACTTTTTTGTATTTTCAGTAGAGATGGGGTTTCACTGTGTTAGCCAGGATGGTCTTGATCTCCTGACCTCATGATCTGCCTGTTTCGGCCTCCCATAGTGCTGGATTACAGGCGTGAGCCACCGCACCTGGCCAGATTAGAGAATATTTAACAGCACTTTTTCCTTAAAAATGTATTTCTGATAGAATACATGCTCTTGTATCACAGCTAAGTATTAATAAAAAGATGAAATCCTGCCTTATTTCCTACCAATAGAATCAGGTAAATCTTTAGCTTTCTTTTCATGAAAAAATAAGAGTTTAAAAATCACTATTGCTGATAGGAATTAAAAATTACTTTCTATATAATACTAAGAGACATTTAGGCTCCAGTTGATTAAAGTAAGGTTTTGAATCTACTTGAGGTGTTGGTTTAAGTTTAAAAAGGCAATATCAGCTAGTGAGTAGACAAATTAAGATGTTAAATTATTGCTTTCTCTTTTTGGTGACCTCGTGTCATAGAATATAAATGCAAAATTGTCATTTGTGCCCTCCTGACCTATATAGACCATCTCAGTGCCTCCTATGCCCTCTGGTTTAAGTAAGTAATGGCCAGTGCTGGCCATTGGGTAACACTGGCAGGAAATTCAGAGGAAGGGAGGAGAGTGAGGTAGGAACATTTATTCCTCTAATCTTTCTCTGACAGGTAGCTGTGGGCTTGAGTGTGTCCTTTGGCCCTCTGTATACCAGATGAAACAAAAATAAAAGGGCCCTTTCTGTCTTTGGCTCCTGTAACTGCTCCCTCCTCACACTCAAGTCTCAATTAGCAATGCACATTGCTTAAAAGCCAGCAAAACGATAACAAGAGGTACAGCCCTATCTTGAGTGGTTTCTCTACTGTCTGCTAGCACATTTGAAAATAGTCCTGTTATTAAACTCTATTAAGATTGCCCAAGGCCGGGCGCGGTGGCTCAAGCCTGTAATCCCAGCACTTTGGGAGGCCGAGACGGGCGGATCACGAGGTCAGGAGATCGAGACCATCCTGGCTAACACGGTGAAACCCCGTCTCTACTAAAAAATACAAAAAACTAGCCGGGCGAGGTGGCGGGCGCCTGTAGTCCCAGCTACTCGGGAGGCTGAGGCAGGAGAATGGCATAAACCCGGGAGGCAGAGCTTGCAGTGAGCTGAGATCCGGCCACTGTACTCCAGCCTGGGCGACAGAGCAAGACTCCGTCTCAAAAAAAAAAAAAAAAAAAAAAAAAAGATTGCCCAGTTTGAGTATGCCATTCGCTTCCTGTTTGGGATCCTGACTGAAATAGCCGCTTTATGTATTTTTAATCATTATCCTAACAGTATTCCAGATAAATCCTAATTATACTAATTTGTTTTGGCCAGTAATTGAGTGTTTGCAGAACTACCCTTTGGTTTTTGTTTGTTTGTTTCTTGAGGCAGGATCTCTCTCTGTCACCCAGGCTGGAGGTACAGTGGTGCATTCACGACTCATTGCAGCCTCAACCTCCCAGGCTACAGCTGTCTTCCCACCTCAGCCTCCCAATTAGCTGGGACTATGGGAACGTGCCACCATGTCTGGCTAATTTTTCTCCTTTTTGTAGAGGCAGGGTTTCACCATATTACCCAGGCTGCTCTCAAACTTCTGGACTCAAGCGATCCACTTGCCTTGGCCTCCCAAAATGTTGGGATTACAGGTGTGAACCACCATACCCAGCCTACCCTTTGTCTTCCTTGCAGTTTGTGTCATCTAGTATGTTGTTAAAGGAAAACAAAACAAAACAAAACAAAAAACAGAGCTAGATGAGTATAAGAGGCTAGTAATAGAACCCAAAATGCTGTTTTATGTTCCCTCTTTTCCCTAAAAGAGATTGGTGGTTTGATTGACTAATAAGTGGATTATTGATGTCCTCTGTATCATCCCACTGCTCATTACTCTTTGAGGGAGGATACATTAAAACATTCGAGTTATGTCATTTAGCTGATCTATAGGAATTCTGAGAAGGTTCTAAATAGTGCTTTGGTTTTATAAGATCTTTGTTTTTGTAGACTGTGTCTCTTTTCAATTAATAAAGATAATTGGGAGTTAACCATATTTATAGTCATCCAGAATACTCAAGCTTAAATACTGAGTTTGTATAAGTGTTACCTGATTTTTTCATTTGAGTAACAGTCTAGAAATGGCCAGTATTAACAAAAGTTCAATCTAAATTAATTCAAGGTTTAAGATTAAGCCGTGAAAGAATCTTTAATTGAAACATATCTGTAATAACAGCAAAATAATTTGGAAAGTGTACTAGAGTATTACCGTGGTTTTTTTGTACCCCTTTTCTCAACATTTTTCCTTTTACTTGCCTTGTTGAAATTCTAACTCCTAAGCTACTTCCAAGTACAGTGCAGAGATCAGTAATATTGTTATCACCTGGGAGTAAAAATCTCCTGCCACAGGCCAGACTGCTGAATCACAACCTACATTTTAGCATAAGATTCCCTAGGTGGTAAGTATGCACATCAGAATTTGAAAAGCACTCTAACCATCTCCTGAGATTGTATCTTACTGGGTTAAAACAAAGCTGTTGAGTATTAAAGCTGAAGTAATTTATTGGTCACATAGTCAGAGGTAAAGAAACTGATTAAATTTGCACATAGCCGTTTTCTTTGTAAGTACAGAGAAACCAGAATCTTTTTTTGTAATCAATCATATTGAACTGAGTTTTTCTATAACCTACAACTTGGATACCTTGCTTCATCAAGCTTTATATTAGGGACACACACATGAATGTATTCATGGGTTTATAGTCTACGAACATAACATGTATGGTTCCATCTAGAAGAGGAAATTACTTTGTGTTATTAATGCTACAGAAGCTTCCATCCCACTCACATTTTCAGATTCTTTAGGGTTAAATTTTACCATGGGGAGCTATTTACTTGCAACATTTTTAGAGGACCTTAAGGTGGGATAATTAACAACAATATCAAGGATTACAGGACAGTCTAATATAGTTGATGTATTTAGTGTTTACCTCAAACTGTGACAGTTTTTATTAAAATTAAAATTTTGTATTATAAGTTTAATTCAGAAGGCAGTTAAAGTTATCTATGTAACAGAATTTGCCAAATAGCAACTAAGCTGTTAATTGTTTTATGGGACAAAAGCAGCCAGTCTTGGCCCTTCTGTCTTAGGGATGGATTACATTTGAATCATGTTGAATATATTTTTCCTTTCTTATTCTTTCAGATTCGTCAGGATTCATTTTTGATTTGCAGTCCAATACTGTACTGGCCCAGGGAGGGGCTTTTGAGAACATGAAAGAGAAGGTAAGACTAGTCACTATGGATAGTAAACTTGACTGTCATAGGAAAAGTTAGGTACTAATATGACTAGTGGCTACCACAAACTCATTATGAGAGTGAAATTTTTTTTTTTTCTTTTTTTGAGGAGTCTCGCTCTGTCACCCAGGCTGGAGGGCAGTGGTGCGATCTCGGCTCACTGCAAGCTCCCCCTCCTGGGTTCACGCCATTCTCCTGCCTCAGCCTCTGGAGTAGCTGGGACTACAGGCGCCCGCCACCACGCCCGGCTGATTTTTTTTTTGTATTTTTAGTAGAGACGGAGTTTCACCGTGTTAGCCAGGATGGTCTCGATCTCCTGACCTTGTGTTCCGCCCACCTTGGCCTCCCAAAGTGCTGGGACTACAGGCGTGAGCCACCGTGCCTGGCCAGGAGTGAAATTTTAAGAATAAAACAATGCCACTATATATCAGAGAGTGACGGCCATAAATAGGTTCTGATTGCACAGAACCTATTAACAGAACCTATTAAATGCAAACATTTTCTTTGCCTATCTCCATGTATATTAACTCTAAATTCTCTTGAAGATATTCAGTATTAATTAGTTTATTAATATTTATATGCCTGAGTGTATCTCATTTGGCAACACTTCTTAAGGAACAATCTGAATAGGATCTTCCCAAGTACTTGAAGAGCATTCTTAAGTCCAGGAGGCTTCAGAGCCAAGACAAGAAATAGGTCTTTTGTGGGTTTTTTTGAGACAGAGTCCAACCCAGGTTGGTGTGCAGTGGCATGATCTCAGCTCACTGCAATCTCCGCCTCCTGGGTTCAAGTGATTCTCGTGCCTCAGCCTCCTGAGTAGCTGGGATTACAGGGGTGCACCACCATGCCCAGCTAATTTTTGTATTTGTAGTGGAGACAAGGTTCTCCATGTTGGCCAGGGTGGTCGCGAACTCCTGGCCTCAACTAATCCACCCACCTCAGCCTCCTAGAGTGCTGGGATAGCCACCCCACCCGGCCAGAAGTAGATCTTCTAAGGAGCATTCTTTTGGAAGAAAACCAAGTGGTTTTAGTAATGTAACCCTCAACGAGCTATATTGAGAAAAACATAAAACAAAAGCTTTATGTGCTTTCTGTCTTTTTTTTTTTTTTTTGAGACAGAGTCTTGCTTTGTCGCCCAGGCTGGAGTACAGTGATGCAATCTCAGCTCCCTTTAGCCTCTGCCTCCCGGGTTCAAGTGATTCTCATGTCCCAGCCTCCTGAGTAGCTGGAACTACAGGCATGTGCCACCATGCCTGGCTACTTTTTTTATTTTTAGTAGAGACGGGGTTTTGCCATGTTGGCCAGGCTGGTCTCAAACTCCTGACCTCAAGCAATCTGCCTGCCTTGGCCTCCCAAAGTGCTGGGATTATAGGCATGAGCAACCACACCCGGCCTTTCTGTCTTATTTTTTTAAAAAAATGTTGACTATGGAGTCCTGTACAGTGGTTGAGTACTATACATACTCGTATTTTTAAATTATCAGAACCTTACCTTTATCGTAGAGTCTGTAAGTTTGATGGGGTTTTTTTTGTTTTGTTTTGTTTTGTTTTTTATGAGACGGAGTTTCACTCTGTCACCCAGGCTGGAGTGCAGTGGCATGATCTCAGCTCACTGCAACCTCTGCCTCCCAGGTTCAAGTGATTCTCCTGCCTCAGCCTCCCATGTAGCTGGGGCTACAGGCACGTGCCACCACGCCTGGCTAAGTTTTTATTTATTTATTTATTTATTTTTGAGACAGAGTCTGGCTCTGTCGCCCAGGCTGGAGTGCAGTGGCCGGATCTCAGCTCACTGCAAGCTCCGCCTCCCGGGTCTACGCCATTCTCCTGCCTCAGCCTCCCGAGTAGCTGGGACTACAGGCGCCCGCCACCTCACCTGGCTAGTTTTTTGTATTTTTTTTTAGTAGAGACGGGGTTTCACCGTATTAGCCAGGCTGGTCTCGATCTCCTGACCTTGTGATCCGCCCGTCTCGGCCTCCCAAAGTGCTGGGATTACAGGCTTGAGCCACCGCGCCCGGCCAAGTTTTTATATTTTTAATAGAGGGGGCGTCTCACCATGTTAGCCAGGATGGTCTCAATCTCCTGACCTCGTGATCCACCCGCCTCGGCCTCCCAAAGTGCTGGGATTACAGGCCTGAGCCACCACTCCCGGCGGAGTCTGTTAAGTTTTGCCTACACTTCCATTTTTTAGGGATCATTACTATGATTGATACATATTAAGTTGCTCATCTCAAAAATGTATTAGCCTTCGTTGAATTACAGATTGTATACCTTCTCACTTGTATGGTTTTTTTATTTTTGTTTTTATTTTTATTTTTTGAAACAGAGTCTCCCTCTGTCGCCCAGGCTGGAGTGCAATGGTGCAATCTCGGCTCACTGCAACCTCCGCCTCCCAGGTTCAAACGATTCTCCTGCCTCAGCGCCCCCGACCTGAAGACATTTTTAAATATAAAATACCTAGAAATAGCCAGGTGCAGTGGCTCACGCCTGTAGTCCCACCACTTTGGGAGGCCGAGGTGGGCAGATTACCTGAGGTCAGGAGTTTGAGACCAACCTGACCAACATGGAGAAGCCCCGTCTCAACTAAAAATACAAAAAAAGAAATTAGCTGAGCATGGTGGCGCATGCCTGTAATCCCAGCTACTTACGAGGCTGAGGCAGGAGAATTGCTTGAATCCAGGAAGTGGAGGTTGCCGTGAGCCGAGATCATGCCATTGCACTGCAGCCTGGGCAACAAGAGTAAAACTCCGTCTCAAAAAAAAAAAACACCTAGAAATATGGGATGAAAGATAATATACATCATTTTGAATGTATAGCTGAATGTAAGAAGTAAGGGAGATCCCTAGAGGGTACTAAAAACCAGAATAGTGAGCTTGAACTGTTAATAGGTAACTGTGGCATGTTTTGCCAGTCTCAGTAACACAAGGGTTTTACCACACGGTGCCATTAAGCCCAGTAATGCCAGCACTTTTGGGAGGCTAAGGTGGGAGGATCCCTTGATCTCAGGAGTTTGAAATCAGCCTAGGCAACATAGTGAGACCTCATCTTTACAAAAAATAAAAATAGCCGGATGTGGTGGCACATGCCTGTGGTCCCAGCTACTCAGGAGGCTGAGGCGGGAGGATTGCTTGAGCCTGGGAGGTCGAGGCTGTAGTGAGCCGAGATCACAACACTGCACTCCAGCCTGGGTGACAGCAAGACTGTCTCAAACAAAACCAAAAAACCCAAACAAAAAGATTGGAACTGAGGTCTTATGTAAGCTTGCCATTTTAAAAATATTTCACCTTCAGGGAAAGGGTAAACTAGAATAAATCTGCCCACTGACTTTTTTTTTTTAATGGAGGCAGAGGTTGGAGGCGGAGGTCTGTCGGGGTTGGAGTATAGTGGTGAGATCTTGGCTCACTGCAACCTCTGCCTCCCAGGTTCAAGCATTTCTGTCGCAGCCTCCCAGGTAGCCGGGATTAGAGACGTGTACCACCACGCCTGGCTAATTTTTGTATTTTTAGTAGAGACAGGGTTTCACCATGTTGGACAGGCTGATCTTGAACTCCTGACCTCACTCGAGTGATCTGCTTGCCTCAGCCTCCCAGAGTGCTGGGATTACAAGCATGAGCCACCGCGCCTGGCCCCACTGACTTTTGAACACAATGTTCTTACTACGTGGGTTTAGAGAGATACATTTAAAGGGTAAAAAGAATTGTAAATCTTAAATTTTATCCAATGGTTTTATCATTAGTAATATAATGGTAATATTATATTGTAGGGTTGTTATTATTTTGAGTATTATAAAATAAAGCAAATTATAAAATAATGTTTTTAGGAACTAGAACTTTTGGTTAAGAGAGAAGAGATACATGTTTAAAATAAGATGAGAAAAGATCTTTTAATAGTACATTTGAATTGAAGATGTCAGTGTGAGCTCATTATTTTACAAAAAAAAATCTCCTAGATTGATCCACGAAAGTGTCTAAAAACAATGACTCCGCAATAGTGATAAGCACACCTAGCTCCTAGATACGGATCTGTCTTTTTTTTTTTTTTTTTTTGAGACGGAATCAGAGTCTCACTCTGTCACCTAAGCTGAAGTTCAGTGGCATGATCTCGACTCAGTGCAAGCTCCGCCTCCCAGGTTCACGCCACTCTCCTCCCTCAGCCTCCCGAGTAGCTGGGACTACAGGTGTCTGCCACCACACCTGGCTAATTTGTTTGTATTTTTAGGAGAGACGGGGTTTCACAGTGTTAGCCAGGATGGTCTCGATCTTCTGACCTCGTGATCCACCCACCTCTGCTGCCCAAAGTGTTGGGATTACAGGTGTGAGCCACCGCTCCTGGCCGCTCCTAGATACTGGTTTCTAACTACCATTCCTCATTAAAAGGAACCAGAGCTTCTTTGAGAAATAATTAATTTTGCATTCTGCAGTAACACAAGAAATAAAAATTGTAAGAATTGGAAAGGCATGGCCAGGCACGGTGGCTCAAGGCTGTAACCCCAGCACTTTGGGAGGCCGAGACGGGTGGATCACAAGGTCAGGAGATCGAGACCATCCTGGCTAACATGGTGAAACCCCATCTCTACTAAAAAAAAAAATACAAAAATATAGCCAGGCGAGGTGACGGGCGTCTGTAGTCCCAGCTACTCGGGAGGCTGAGGCAGGAGAATGGCGTGAACCCGGGAGGCAAAGCTTGCAGTGAGCTGAGATCCGGCCACTGCACTCCAGCCTGGGCGACAGAGCAAGACTCCGTCTCAAAAAAAAAAAAAGAATTGGAAAGGCAGAAAAAAACTGCTGTTATTTGGCCGGGGCAGTGACTCATGCCTGTGATCCCAGCACTTTGGGAGGCTGAGGCAGGACAATCACTTGAGGCCAGGAGTTCAAGACCAGCCTGGACAACATAAGGGGACCCCCCCATCTCTACAAAAAATATTTATAGCCAGGCCTGGTGGCACCTGCCTGTAGTCCCAGCTATTCAGGAGGCTGAGGTGGGAGCATCGCTTGAGCCCAGAAGTTAAGTATTGCAGTGAGCTATAAATACACTACTGCACTGCAGCCTGAGTGACACAGTGAGACCCTGTCTCAAAAAACAAATGAAACCCCTTCTGTTATTTATAGGCAATACAGTTATCTACATAGAAAATCCAAGAAAGCAACAAATTAATAGGACTAATAAGAGTTCATCAAGGTTGCTGGATATAAAATGGATATATAAACATGAAAACAAAATATACAATTATTGTAAATTTTGTATGCGTCTGTATGTGTATGTGTATTTTTTTCTTTCTTTTTTTTTTTTTGAGACCGAGTTTTGCTCTTTCGCCCAGGTAGGAGTGCAGTGGCACAATCTTGGCTCATGGCAACCTCTGCCTTCTGGTTTCAAGCAGTTCTTCTGCCTCAGCCTCCAGAGTAGCTGGGATTACAGGTGCACGCCACCACACCCAGCTAACTTTTGTATTTTTAGTAGAGACGGGGTTTCACCATGTTTACCAGGCTGATCTCGAACTCCTGACCTCATGATCCACCCGCCTGGTCTCCCAAAGTGGTGGGATTACAGGCATGAGCCACTGCACCTGGCCCTTTTTTTGTTTTATTTTTTGTACATTTTGGATGCTGATCTGGCTGTATTAATTAGGCTGGTGCAGTGGCCCAGAGTCTGACTCACTGCAAGCTCCCACCTCCCGGAGTTCACGCCATTCTCTGCCTCTCAGCCTCCCGGTAGCTGGGACTACAGCCGCCACCAGCCGGCTAATTTTGTATTTTTAGTAAATGAAGGGTTTCACTTTGTTAGCCAGGATGGTCTCGATCTCCTGACCTAAGTGATCCACCCACCTCAGCCTCCCAAAGTGCTGGGATTACAGGCTTGAGCCACAGCGCCCGGCCTTTTTTTGAGCCCAGTCTGCGGCTGTGTCGCCCCAGCACAGCAGATGCCCGGTGGCGTGATCTGACTCGCTGCAAGCTCCGCCTCCCGGGTTCACGCCATTCTCCCGCCTTACTCAGCCTCAGTAGCTGGGATTTCTGACACGCCACCTCGCTGCGGCTAGTTTTTGTAATTTTTTATTGAGGAAAGGTTTCTCCATGTGTTGGCCAGGAATTGGTCTCGATCTCTCTCCTGACCTCGTGATCCACCGCCTAGGCCTCCCAAAGTGCTGGGATTACAGGCTTGAGCCACCCGGCCTTTTTTTTTTTTTTTTAAATTGAGATGGAGTCTTGCTCTGTTGCCTAGGCTGGAGTGCAATGGCGCGATCTCGGCTCACTGCAACCTCCACCTCCCAGGTTCAAGCGATTCTCCTGCGTCAACCTCCTGAGTATCTGGGATTACAGGCGTGCGCTGCTATGCCCAGCTAATTTTTGTAGAGACAGGGTTTTCCCGTGTTGGTCAGGCTGGTCTTGACTCCTGATCTTGTGATCTGCTCGCCTCAGCCTCCCCAAAGTGCTGGGATTACAGACATTAGCCACTGTGCCCGGCCATATATTTTTAGTCTCAAAAAATATGAAATACAGGCCAGGTATGGTGGCTCAAGGCCTGTAATCCCAGCACTTTGGGAGGCGGAGGCAGGTAGATCACTTGAGGCCAAGAGTTTGAGACCAGCCTGGCCAACAGCAAAACCCCATCTCTACTAAAAATACAAAAATTAACTGGGCATGATGGTGCATGCCTGTAATCCTGGCTACTCAGGAGGCTGGGGCGCAAGAATCGCTTGAACCTGGGAGGTGGAGGTTGCAGATAGCTGAGATCATGCCACTGCACTCCAGCGTGGGTGACAGAGTGAGACTGTCTCAAAATAAATAAATAAGAGATGCATTTATCAACATGGAAAAAATCTAAAAAAAAATGCTATGTGCAAAATATAAATTGAAGATAAATACATATATATGATATAATATTTATGTATTTATGTAATGCAAAATAATAGTGTATATTACCTATGGATATATGCACATATCATAAAAATGCAAAAGCACGTATGGAAATAATACCAAGTTCAGGGTAGAAATCTCTAGTGAGACGAAGAAGGGAAATAGGACTTATTAGGTGTTCATGGGGGCTTCAATTATATTTATTTTGTTTTAGTAAACTCAGTGTCATGGAGTGCGTGTTAATTATGTTTTATATGCCTGAAATAGTTTATAATTTAAATTGTTTGTATAAATTATCTTTGTTTTACAATTAAACGATACAAGGTAAAATATATTTCAAAAAATCTTACACAAAAATATAAGTTGTTTTTGTTGCTAGTTCATTTAACTTTCCACCTTTCTCTACAGTATGCTAAAAATGAGGAAATGTTGATGCTACATTAATACCTGATACTGAAATTAAACCACCTTTTCTTTATATGAAATCTAGCATATAACTTCTATTTCTAGCAATGTTCTGCATTTCTAAGTTTTGAAATTAATTTTTCACATGCTGGTATCAGTCATCTATTAATAATTCCCAGTGAGATGGTTGTATGTACTGTCGCTGATGCTAAAGAGTGATACATATTGTTAAAAATGAAATATCACTCTTTTCGTTATTCTCTGTATAGGCCTCAGCTGCCTAGTGACCTACTAATGTTAGAATTAAATGACCCCGCCATCTTTTCCAGATAAATGCGGTGCGTGCAATAGTTCCCAATAAGAGCAACAATGAAATCATCCTGGTTTTGCAGCACTTTGATAACTGTGTGGACAAAACAGTACAAGCATTCATGGAAGGTAATCCTGACTTAGTTTTAAAAATAAATTTATATTTGTTCAAATAGAATTTGCTTCAGACTTTTATAACACTCAGCAATCCAGTAATTCATAGATGATATAGCAGACCCCATGAAAACATAACATACCATGACATTTGACAATACCTCTTTCAGCCCTAGAAGCTGAAATAAGCTATGTGGTGTCTATAGTAAGAGACAAGCTGAGAAAATTCCATCGTTTTGCGCTAAATGTTCTCTAATGGCATTTAAGAGGAAATCATGTGGCCGGTGGTATAAGGGACTTGATTGGAGTTGGGTTAAATAAGAATTTAAGAGACTCTTAAAAACAAAGTAGTGATTCAGTGGCTCACCAACAGATGGCAAATTCAAGGACTCAGTATTGTCTTGCGGATTCTAATATTATTAGTTTGGCTGTGGCAAGTGACTCAAATGTGTGGGTTTGAATTTCCTTATCTAATATGTAGAAGAATGGCAGGCTTAGTCAACCCTTCAGATTTATAGCATTGAGAAGTGTTTTATAAACTTCCTTCCATGTAACCTGTTGGAGAAAAACTATCTAAAGCTATGTGTCTTTGAATAACAATATCAGGTTAGGTCTCCCTGTTTTTATTTTCCTGAGTCTGCCAGCATAGGATACACAGGTTTGAATACTATAAGGTTTTTCTTTATTTTCATCTTCTTAAAAAATAATGTTAGTGTTTGGGTAATGTGCAGCTGTCTCCAAAACTATATAGCCAAGGTGGTGTGTAACTGGAGGGGAAAGGATGGCACACTTGGCTAAAACCAGTGTGCCATCCCCTTTGTATTTGGTCTAAGATGTATAGATAAGAAAATCTTCAAAATGGCGCAGCTACATTAGTCTCTTCTTAGAAGAACTTACTGAGGAAATTACTTGGAGAGGAGGGTCTAAGTAGGCAGGTATTCCAAAAGGGAAGCATGGCATGATTATCTCATTATATTACTCTAGACCCGATTCTTAATTTTTCCTGTTAGGAGCTTTGTAAATTCTCCAGCAATTACAAAATGGGAGGACACTGACTCCTGCTTGACTACTGTGTGTGTGGTAGGAGACAAAATCTGTAACTGGTTTCCCTTACAGGTAGTGCCAGTGAAGTACTCAAAGAATGGACAGTAACAGGCAAGAAAAAGGTAAAATGAATTACATTTAAAAACATGATGTTTATATTATTTTTTAAAATTTAGGCTCTGCAAAAATATTTGAAAGAAAAGGTTTACATACATATCTTCAGTTTACCTGGTTAAAAAACATCTTTGGCCAGGTGCAGTGGCTCACACCTATAATCCCAGCACTTTGGGAGGCCAAAGCAGGTGGATCACTTGAGGTCAGGGGTTCAAGACCAGCCTGGCCAACATGGTGAAGCCCCATCTCTACTAAAAACTAGAAAAAATTAGGTGTGGTGGCACATGCCTGTAATCCCAGTTACTCAGGAGGGCGAGGCAGGAGAATAACTTGAACCCAGGAGGCATGTAACCTGTTGGAGAAAAGCTATCTAAAGCTATTGCGTCTTTGAATAACAACATCAGGTTAGGTCTCCCTGTTTTTATTTTCCTGAGTCTGCCAGCATAGGATACACAGGTTTGAATACTGTAAGGTTTTTCTTTATCTTCATCTTTTAAAAAAATAATGTTAGTGTTTGGGTAATGTGCAGCTGTCTCCAAAACAATATAACCAAGTTGCAGTGAGCTGAGATCGGGCCACTGCACTCCAGCCTGGGTGACAGTGAGACTCCATCTCAAAAAAAAAAAAAAATACATATATATATATATATAAAATTTGACATTGAAACATAGCTGTGTCTCACAGAGTACCACACAGTCCTCTCCACGTGATTTAAGGCAGGAAACAGAATGACTTTGCTGTGGTGCAGTTACTAGTCAGGGGTGAAAAAGAGAGCAAATCAAGGAAAGCAAGAGAAAGCAATCTAATTGAGTGGTTTTCAACCATATTCATATCATAAATCAGTTAAAACAGTTCAGATTTTTGGTCAGAAAACTGGGTTGTAGTCCTAATATTAATGAACTTTGACATAAAGCTATTAGGTGCTGGCCAAGCACAGGGGCTCATGCCTGTAATCCCAGCACTTTGGGAGGCTGAGGTGGGAGGATAACTTGAGCCCAGGAGTTCAAGACCAGCCTGGGCAACATGATGAGACCCGATCTCAAAAAAAAAAAAAAAACTATTAGGTGCCTTGCAGAGGGGTCCAATGTTCCACTTTGGGAGGTAGAAGGCACTCAGGCTATGGGGTCAGTCAGAACTGGATTCCTACCCTGTTCCACTGTCTACTGGCATTGTGACTGATACTGCTTAACATTTATGTGCCTTAGTTTGCTCATCTCTAAAATAGGAAGATAGCTCTAATAAATACAAGTACATAATACAATGCCTAACATATTAGTTCTCGTTCCTTTCTCCTTATTTACTTAAAATCAGATGCTTTTCCCAAAGGATACCAGCTGGTCTCAAAATTCTTCCCACAGCTATGCACCATAAAGGTAACCCCTTTAGGAAATACTTGAAGTATGGATTTTAATCAAGTATCTCTGTGAAATCTGTTTGGGGTGTTCTTTTCTTTACTAAGTCAGTGCTGGAGTTCTGAAATGCTTTCTTGATGACTCTTACATCACTTTTTAGGAGTCCTGTCAGGTCTTGAACAAAAACCAGGCTTGGCCTCAGTGACCCTTGAGAATTTTTTCCAAGGGTTACCTAATACTGCACAGATTCTCCTGAAGCTCATCATACCTGTAGTTTTGAATATTTGTTTAGCTTCTTTGCGCTGCTTTCAACCTACATAAATAACTGTGAGTGTCCTGGAAAACACCAGTTTCATTTTTTTTTGTTTTGTTGAGATGGAGTTTTGCTCTGTCGCCCAGGCTGGAGTGCAGTGGTGCGATCTCGGCTCGCGGCAGCCTCCGCCTCCTGGGTTCAAGCAATTCTCATGCCTCAGCCTCCTACGTAGGTCAGGACTATAGGTGTGTGCCACCACGCCTGGCTAATATTTGTATTTTTTTAGTAGAGACAGGGTTTCACCATTTTGTCTGGGCAGATGTCGAAGCCTGACCCCAAGTGATCTGCCCACCTCAGCCTCCCAAAGTGCTGGAATTACAGGCATGAGTCACCGCACCCAGCCAACACCAGTTTCTTAATTTATTAGCCCAGGATTATAAGTTATTAGTGATATAAGATGTGCATGGAGCTGAAAGAGGATGTGTGTTAAGAGACACAGACATTCCTTAAAATTTGGAGAAAGAAATATGGCTTCAGTTTAGCAGTCCCAAATGCATAAATCCAGTCCAGTCCACTTAACTGTTGGGATTAGTCCAATAGGATGTGACTCTGAGTGGGATAGTTATGATATACATGACCCAATGATATGAAAACTTAGCCAGTTCACATGGGGGAAAGTAAGAAGAAGAAAGATGAGACCGAGCAGGGTGGCTGACACCTGTAGTCCCAACATTTTGGGAGGTCGAGGCGGGTGGATCACTGGAGGTCAGGAGTTTGAAACCAGCCTGGCCAACGTGGTGAAACCCCATCTCTACTAAAAATACAAAAAAATTAGCCGGGCGTGGTGGCACATGCCTGTAATCCCAGCTACTCAGGAGGCCGAGGCAGGAGAACCACTCGAACCTGGGAGGCAGAGGTTGCAGTAAGCCGAGATTGCGCCATTGCACTCCAGCCTGGGCGACAAGAGTGAAACTCCATCTCAAAAAAAAAAAAAGGAAAGAAAAAGAAAGATGAGAGCTGTTAAGGAGAAAAGTTTTATCTAGAGTTCAGTCATGTTTCTGCTGGAGAGGGCCACAGAAAAGACTTGGGGAATATTGATTCAATTATTATCAGCCTAGCCTTAGGAATAGAATTAGGTGTTGCCAGTGGAGCTACAAGTTTGACAAAACAAAAGGTAAAGGACTTTTGTTTATTTTAACTTTACTATTTGCCTATGTAATATACTCACGTGGCTCAAAATTCAAAACTACAAGAGTTAATACGCTGAAACATATATATGTATCTATTTTTTTGAGATGGAGTGTCACTCTGTTGCCCAGGCTGGAGTGCAGTGGTATGAGCTCAGCTCACTGCACCCTCCACCTCCCAGGTTTAAGCAATTCTCCTGCCTCAGCCTCCCGAATAGATGGGATTACAGGCATGTGCCACCACATCTGACTGATTTTTGCGTATTTTATTAGAGATGGGGTTTCATCATATTGGCCAGGCTAGTCTCGAACTGCTGACCTCAGGTGATTCGCCTGCCTTGGCCTCCCAAAGTGTTGGGATTACAGGCGTGAGCCACTGCACCCAGCCAAGACACTGAAACACTTTATCCCTTCCCTGTTCCCCAGCCATTTGGTTCTCTACCCCCAAGGCAAACAGTATTTTCAATTTCTTATAAATCTTTCAAGATATTTTATGCATATATAAGTAAATAAGACTATTCTCCTCTTTGCCTGCTTCCTTTTTTTTTTTTTTTTTTTTTTGTTGAGATGGAGTCTTGCTCTGTTGCCCAGGCTGGAGTGCTGTGGCTGGATCTCAGCTCACTGCAAGCTCCGCCTCCCGGGTTCACGCCATTCTCCTACCTCAGCCTCCCTAGTAGCTGGGACTACAGGCGCCCGCCACCTCGCCCGGCTAGTTTTTTGTATTTTTTTTTTAGTAGAGACGGGGTTTCACTGTGTTCGCCAGGATGGTCTCGATCTCCTGACCTCGTGATCCGCCCGTCTCGGCCTCCCAAAGTGCTGGGATTACAGGCTTGAGCCACCGTGCCCGGCCCCTTTTTTCATGTAATATATCTCGGAGCTTATTCCATGGCTCAATATATAAAGAGCTTTCTTGTTTTTATGGATACATAGTCATCCTACTGCTTGGATGTGCCACAATTTATTTAAGCAGTCCCCTATTGACCAGCATTTGGGTTATTTCTAATCCTGTGTGTTAATAGTGATATTGCAATGAATAACCTTGTGTATGTATAGAAATCACTTTGCATATGTGTTATTCTCATCTTGAATAAATTCCTAGAAGTAGAATTGCTAGTCAAAGAGTATGTGCATTTGTAATTTTGATAAGCATTACTAAATTGTCTTGGAGAGTATCACCTTACACTCCATACATGAAAATGGCTGTTTCTCTATACCATCAACCTTATCAGTTCTACAGTGTTAACATACTTTTTGACCTTTACTAAACTAATAGATGAAAAATGATCATTGCAGTGCAGTTTTAATTTGTATATCTCTTATTAGACTGAGGTTGCATATCATTCCATATGCTTACAGCTTATACTATTTTTTTCTATGGGATTATTTTGCTTTTTCTGAGAACTCTATATATTTAGCTTTTTGAATATAAGCTGCACATTTTTTTTTTGCATTTTGTAATTTATCTTTTGATTTTGTTTAAGGTGGGTTTCGTCATGAATAAATGTTTTATATTTATGTGTTTGAGTTTATCTAAAGTATAGGATTTTACATAGTAAAATTTTATTTTAGGCAATAGTTCAGCATATGTGAAAATGTTAAATTTCTGAAAGAACATACAAGAAATTGGTAACATTGGTTACCTTTGGGTAGCTAGAGTTACCTCTCTAGGTTGTGGGGGAATCTGTTTTTTTCTTTTCTTCTCTTTTTCAAATTCTTAATAACTTCAGAACAAAAAGAAGAAAAACAAACCAAAACCTGCCGCAGAGCCAAGTAACAGCATCCCAGATGCCAGCAAATCAGTTTCCATTCAAGAGGAACAGTCTGCACCTTCCTCAGAGAAAGGTGGTATGAATGGCTACCATGTCAATGGTGCCATCAATGACAGTGAGTCTGTGGACTCACTCAGTGAAGGTTTGGAGACACTTTCAGTAGATGCCAGAGAATTGGAGGATCCCGAGTCTGCCATGCTAGATACGCCGGATAGAATGGGTAAGTTTATTAACAGAGTTTGAAAAAGTTGTGTTCAGTTGAAAAACAGGGGTCTCCTCGTTGAGAAAACGATCAATTAAATCTAGTCTTTTTTTTTAATCCAGTGCTGGCTGATTAGTCTTTTTACTTTTTAGTTTTTGTTACTTTTTGTGTGAGTCACATTTTATAATTATCAAAGGCCTAGAAAAAATACCTTTTTTTTTTTTTTTTTTTTTTTTTGAGACAGAATCTCGCTCTGTCGCCCAGGCTGAAGTGCAGTGGTGTGATTTTAGCTCACTGCAAGCTCCACCTCCCAGGTTCACGCCATTCTCCTGCCTCAGCCTCCCGAGTAGCTGGGACTACAGGCGCCTGCCACCACGCCTGGCTAATCTTTTGTATTTTTTTAGTAGAGATGGGGTTTCACCATGTTAGCCAGGATGGTCTTGATCTCCTGACCGCGTGATCCGCCCACCTCAGCCTTCCAAAGTGCTGGGATTACAGGCGTGAGCCACCACGCCCAGCTGAAAAAATACAATTCTTGTTCCATTATATTTTAACTCTTGAACCTTAGTGTTCCATTATTGGAACACTAAGCATATGGGAATTATTCATATCCTACTGCTCAAAGTCATCATCAAGATCTGATTTTTCCACTCATGCAAAAATTCAAAAAATTGCAGCTTCTGGCATAAGTGAGTTAATAGCAGAGAAATACCTCAGTATTTAGAGACTACGGAAAGTGACTTTAAGTTGTTTTTAAAAAATTGTGGACTTATTAAGAAAGATGATGATGTTGATATTATTCTAAGACCCAACACAATGAGAAATATATAATAATGATAATTCCAGCTTTTGTGAGAGCTAGGCTGTTGGTTTTTATAGTCTCACATTTGTTTTCTAGTGAAGAATTAAGATTAGTGTTAGTTGTAAATTCACATATCTTGTACCTTTCTTTGTTAACCATTTTTTTGAGGGTTAGTAAGATACTGGAAATTTCTCTTTTTAAAAATTACTTGTTAATCCAGTTCCCCTGCCCTGCTGCTCCTGGCTTTAGAAGTGTAATGCCAATGTAAGATTTATGCTGTGCTGTTTAGGTGTTCTTTTATTGATTAGTATACACACATACACAAGAGTTAGAGAAAAACATTGCACTGACTCAAACCAACAATAGCCAGTGGTTTCCATTTTTTTCTGAACTAGCTTCCCTCTCATTTCCTAACTCTTCCTAACTTATTACACTTCTATCCCCTAGAACGTTATTTTTTGTTTGTTTGTTTTGAGAGACCCAGTCTCTCTATGTTGCCCAAGCTGGTCTTAAACTCCTGGGCTCAAGTGATCCTCCTGCGTCAGCTTCCTGAATAACTGGGATTACTGGTGTGAGCCACCATGCCTGGCCCATAAAGCTTTTTAAATTCTTCTTTCCTTGAGAGAGTGTAAAACTTTTTTTCTTAACATGGAGTCTTGCAGAAGTTGGTGATACTGACCTTCTTTGATTCCTTGTGCCAGAGTTACAGAGAAACTACCAAGCTACAAAGAAGCCGGAGAGCCACAGGGATTGAGCTCCCTATCTAAAGATGTGTTGCCACAGACTCTTCTCTTCATTCCGAACTTAAGGCTAAGCCAGAAGCTGCCAGCTGATTCTGATCTTTATTCTAGCGTGTCAGTTGATATTGTTTACAGTCTTTTAAGAGGCATGGTTTTGCCTCAAACATTTTTACCTGTTTTCTTTGTGTACTTAAGAATGATTGGTTTACTCCTAAATTGTGCTCTAAAGTACTGTGCTCTTTCTTGGACAGGATCCATGCTGCAGAATGGTGTCTCTGATTTTGAGACCAAGTCTTTGACTACGCACTGTATTCAGAATTCTCAACAACCCAGGAATGCTGCCAAATCTCTCTCAAGACCTACCACAGAAACTCAGTTTTCAACTATGGGGATGGAAGATGTTCCCCTCTCCACCAATAAAAAGCTAAGTAAGTCAGAGACCCACCTGTGAGAGAAAATCTGTGTTTTTGGCTAAAGAGGGCAAATTATCTCTGTTCCCATAAATAAGGTTTCAGAAGGGCATCAGTTAATACTTTTTCCATTTTGCTGACAGTGACTGACTACTCAGCCCTTCCCCTACCTTTGTGTACACAGTTGGAATCTGAATAGTAGTTTAAATGCCATACAATCTAATTATGACGACCCGTTTTGTAAATTAAAGTCAAACTCTACTGCCAGGATGACTTATCTGCTAATGTTAACCTGTTTCTTTATTTGCTTTATTGCAACATTTTTGTGCTATTTCTGTCATTTTTATCTCCTGGTTGACGCAACAAGTAAAAGCTCTACATTCTCTGACATTGACTTTTTTTAAATCCCCCTGAGACTGAGTCTTGCTCCATAGCCCAGGCTGGAGTGCAGTGGTGCGATCTCACTGCAGTTCTGCCGGGTTCATGTCATTCTCCTCCCTCAGCCTCCCGAGTAGTTGGGACTACAGGCCAGTGCCACCATGCCTGGCTAATTTGTTTGTATTTTTAGTAGAGACGGGGTTTCACCGTGTTAGCCAGGATGGTCTCAATCTCCTGACCTCATGATCTGCCCGCCTCGGCCTCCCAAAGTGCTGGGATTATGGGCATGAGCCACTGCACCCAGCCGACATTGACATTTTAAAGAAATATTTTCACTCCTCTTCATAACTTCGTGCTCTTACTGAGCTAGAGTCCTCTGACAGACTCTAGCTTTAAGTAAGATCATTTTCTCTTAAGTATGTGGCATTGACTGGTGGTAGCTCTTTGCTAAAAAAAAACCTACAATAATCACTTAAATAAACAGCCAATAATTCAGCAAACAGAAATAATAGATTGTGTTTCCTATATCTGAGTTTCATACATCTAAGCATGGTGGTCCACTCCACTAAACAGATGAAACAGAAATGTAAAGGACACTTGTAATCAGTAGCTCTTTATGGAATTATTTATTGCACATGAGCCAAATTTTAATTAGGTAAACTCCCCTTTTTCATTATTCTAGTAGCCCTCAGCCTGCTGCAGATGAGCAAGTTTGAGACTATCCAATCAAGCAAAAATGAAAAAGTATATATATATATATATATATATATATATATATATGCATAAGGCTTGAAAGCTTTTAGGTAGATTCTTTAAAAAAAATCAAGTTGAGATGAGGAAGAATTTAAATTAAAAAATTGAAAATACATATCCTGGCATAGTTACAAACTTTTTAGATCCATGTTTCCAGCAATCAATTATATATGTAATTTGGGGATTGGTGAATATAGAAAGGTAAATAGAACTTTTGGAAATTGGTTAAAATGTGTTGAGTAGGTAAATGCAGTCCATCCTTTTCTACAAAGCTGGCTTCCTCATATATACAGTGCTTCGAAGTGTACTATATAGAGAGAACATTTTAATTTTGTAATGTCCACATGGTGAATTATATTCTATTAAATCCTGTAACTTAGGGAGTTTTGAAAATTTGGTGCCTTTTTTAAAGTCTCTTTTCTCTGTGTGTTTCATTTCATTTTGGATAGTTGGTAAAATTGCTGTCTTCAACTGTATTCGTCTTTTGTTAACAGTGTCTATTCTGCTGTTAATTTTATGCAGCATATTTCTCATCTTGGACATTGTTTTATTTGTCTCTAGAAGTTCAGTTGGAGTCTTTTAAGATATCTTCCATGTCTCTCCTTACCATGCTTATGCTTTCCTTTACCTTCTTGAACATATAGTATCTAATTATAATAGCTGTTTGATGTCCTTTTCTACTCAATTCTATCATCTGTGTCATTTCTGCATCTGCCTCTGTGATTGATTTTTCTCTTCCTTATAGGTAATATTTTTCTGTTTCTTTTAAGTTTTTTTAGGTGGGACTAGAGCAGCCTTTAGTCTAGAGCTAATTTTGCCCTGTTGCTGAGGCAGTATCCTTCCAACTACTCTGCCTGCCATGTATTGTGAGGTTTTTCCACTCTGGCTGGTGTGAGCACAAACTGTCCCTGGCCTGGTGAGCTCTGGGGATTGTTCTGCCTAGTCTTTTTTTTTTTTTTTTTTTTTTTTTTTTTGCCTGTTCTCTTTCCAGTCTTGGGTAGTTTCTTTATCCTCATAGACTGATCCACACTCAGAATCCTCTGTGCATCTCTGTGCAGCTCTCTCATGTGTGTAGCTCTTTCCTCGCCAGTACTCTGCCCTAGAATTTCAGCCATCTTGGCCTCTCCAAATTCCCAACTTTGTCCCTTCAATTCAGGGAGTCCACCAGGCTCAGTTTAGGATTTCTCCTCCCTGCATTGTAGCCTAGAAACTATTGAGGCAGTAAGTTGGAGCAATCACAGGCCTTACTTCATTTGTTTCTGTTGTCTCAGGGGAAAAGTACTACCTGTTACACATTGTCTGAAAACCATTGTTTCATATATTTTGTCTTTGTATGTTTTTAGTTGTTTAAGATAGAAGGACAAATCCAATTCTTATTATTCCATCTTGACTAGGATCCTTTTTTCCCCAAAAATCTATAAAAACATGTTTTTCTCATTGGGGAGGGTGGTTATTTAGGAAAGATTCTTAGTCCACATGACATTTGGCTTAGGTGTTCAGATACAACTTTCAAGTTACCTATATTATTATTCTTTTTTTTAAATCTTTGGGTTTTTTTCCCCAAGGTTCCAATATTGAAAAATCTGTAAAAGACCTCCAGCGCTGCACAGTGTCTCTTGCACGGTATCGAGTTGTAGTTAAAGAAGAGATGGATGCTTCCATTAAGAAAATGAAACAAGCCTTTGCTGAATTGGAGAGCTGGTAAGTTAAGCTGCATTTGATATCAGTAGCATAAAAACGATCATATATAAATATAAAGATGGTCAGCCATTCCCCAAGTTCTTCCATTCATGACTAACTACATAGTGGGAGACACTTATAAATCCTATGGTATATTTAGCTTTCTGCATTGTTCTGTTTCTCTTGGTCACAGTGTGAGAATAGTACAGATAACTCACAATGCTCTAGAAATGAGCCAGAGTTTAATATTGTTTGGAAAGGGACACATAATTATAGAGTAGATCATGTACTCTAAAGTCTCCTTTTAAACCAAGATCCTATAACAAATGACATGATGTTTTTGAACAAAATTATAAAGTAGAAAAAATCTGTCTTTGCTTTCCTACCTTCCTCCATCCTTTTTAATGTATGCCACTCCAATAAAGTGCCTTTTTATTATTATTATTTTTTGAGACAGGGTCTTGCTCTCTCTGTCACCCAGGCTGGAATGCTGTGGCACAATCACATCTCACTGTAGCCTCAGCTTTCTGGGCTCCAGCAATCCTCTCATCTCAGCCTCCCAAGTAGCTGGTACTACAGGCATGTGCTACCACACCTGGCTCTTTTTTTAATTTTAAAATATTTCGTAGAGATGTGGTCTCACTGTGTTGCCCAGGCCAATCTTCAACTCCTGGGCTCAAGTGATCTGCCTGCCTTGGCCTCCCAAAGTGCCGGGATTACAGGTATGAGCCACTGCACCCGGCCTTCCTTTTATTAATTATTGATTTGTTTTTTATTTCATGTTTTTCAAACTGTGTTCTATAGAATACTCACCTTTTTTAAATTTTGTTTTTGAGGTAGAGCCTCAGTCTGTTGGCCAGGCTCTAGTGCAGTGGTATAGTCTCGGTTCACTGCAACCTCTGTCTCCCGGGTTCAAGTGATTCTCATGTGTCAGCCTCCCGAGTAGCTGGGATTACAGCTGTGCGCCACCATGCCTGGCTAAATTTTGTATTTTTAATAGAGATGGGGTTTTGTCACATAGGCCAGGCTGGTCTCGAACTCCTGACCTCAGGTGATCCACTGACTTTGGCCTCCCAAAGTGTTGGGATTATAAGCATGAGCCACCATGCCTTGCCTAGAATATTCATTTCTTAAAATATATTAATAAGTGTTTTCAAATGAAATAATGCCTCCAAAAAGTTAAATCATCTTACTTAAATAAAATAAGTATTTACTTACATTAAATAAAACTTACTTTGGGGCTACATAACTCATCTAGTAGTCTACCCACGCCTTGTCCTGAACTCTAAGTTTCACTTTTCAGGTTTTATGGCTAGGAATTTAATGTCATGTCTTCTGTTTTTCTTTGTTTGAGACAGGGTCTGACTCTGTCACCCAGGCTGGAGTGCAGTGGCACAATCATGGCTCACTGCAACCTCCACCTCCTGGGCTCAAGCCATCCTCCCACCCTCAGCCTCCCAAGTAGCTGGGACTACAAGCACGTACCATCACACTTGGCTAGTTTTTGAATTTTTTGTAGAGATGGGGTTTCGCCATATTGCCCAGGCTGGTCTCCAATTCCTGGGCTCAAGCAATCCTCTCGTCTCAGCCTCCCAAAGTGCTGGGATTACAGCCATGAGCCACTGTGCCTGGCTATCTTCTTTTTTGACACGTATTTTTGCTCCTGCCAGATTACTCATTGTCTCAAAACTTAACATTCACATTTCCTCTTCCATCTACTAGTTAATGCCACTTTCCCAGCCTGATAATGCTCTTCTATTCCTCTGTATTTATCTAAATCCCACCATTTCTCCAAACTCTCCTTAAATTAAGGTCAAACTTCTGGAAATTCTTCTAGGTAACTGATTTTTCCCCTTTCTGACCTTCTAGGAGGAAGCACCGTGCCCTTTGCACTGCATTCTTGTCATGTAAGATAATTGTTGGCTTGTTTAGAAAATAAAGAGCTGGCTGGGCATGGTGGCTCACGCCTGAATCACAGCACTTTAGGAGGCCAAGGCAGGCGGATCACAAGGTCAGGAGTTCAAGACCAACCTGGCCAACATGGTGAAACCCTATCTCTACTAAACATTCAAAAATTAGCCAGGCGTGGTGGCATGCACCTGTAATCCCAGCTACTCAGGAGGCTGAAGCAGGAGAATCACTTGAACCCAGGAGGTGGAGGTTGCAGTGAGCTGAGATCGCACCATTGCACTCCAGCCTGGGCGATAGGGCGAGACTATCTCAAAAAGAAAAGAAGAAAGAAAGAGCTGAGTGTAGTAGGTCATCACAACTTTGCTTTGATAAGCCTCTGGTCTCCACGATTGTTCAGCTTACTGATTCCTTAGTCACAGGATCTGATTCCATTCAGAGCAAGCTTGAACCAGGAAACACAGTTCCAGGAGAGAGATTTGTGAGTTCCTGCTGACTTGGAACCCAGCCAGGAGGAGCCTCCTTCAATAAATGACAAATGAAATGGTTTCCTACCTGGGAACTGTGTATTTAGGATTGATTAGCTGACGTAACAACCGGGTCAATTTAACTTGAGTAAAGACATTACCTGCCCTTTCCTGCTAGTATAAAGCCCTTTGCTCTGGTTGATTGAGTTTATAAACCACCTTATTTCAATGTTCCTTGTAGCCACTACTTCAAGACATAATTGGCAAGTGACTAACTCCATTTGGCACCAAAGCAGAGCTTGGAGTTAGTGTCACTTAGAAAGCCATTTCTGTGTTGGTTATAGCATAAAAGAAAAGCAAAGAGTTCTAACAGATTTGCAGCAGTAAAAGTACATTACCCCTGACAGGGCACTAGGGAAATTATACAGATAACTCCTTTCACTTTGATGCCAAATAAAAACTGATACACCTATAGAAAGGTAAACTCAGAAGCTTTCTAATGTATAAAACTTAAAATTTCTTCTTATTGGTGACTTAGCAAGAATCATCTCTAGACCCAAGTTTACTTTTCTTGTTAATTAATAATATTTGTCTGCTTTTCATTGTTGGAGCTGTTAGTTGACTTAAGTTTAAGGATCTTAAGGAGGTAAGATATGGAGTGGAACATGAAGCTAGAATGTATAAACTCCTTTGGAAGATTGTTATATAATGTGTTGATGAAAAATGCCAACAGGATACACACTCAGCTTCTCTTTTAAATAAAAAGTTTCAGTTTGGCCGGGCGCGGTGGCTCAAGCCTGTAATCCCAGCACTTTGGGAGGCGGGGCAGGCGGATCAAGGTCAGGAGATCGAGACCATCCTGGCTAACGATTGAAGCCCGTCTCTACTAAAAATACAAAACAGCTGGAGCGTGGTGGTGAGAGCCTGTAGTCCCAGCCTTCTTTCGAAGGAGCTGAGGCAGGAGAATGGTGTGTGAACCGGGAGGCAGAGCTTGCAATGAGTGGAGATCGCACCACTGCACTCCAGCCTGGGCAACAGAGCGATACTCCGTCTCAAAAAAAAAAAAAAAAAAAAAAAGTTTCAATTTTATGAAAGTCAAAAGATATTTTTTAAAAGGAGAACTAGGTAAGAGAAAAAGATTGGCAAGAAATTTGAGATTATACATCACATAAAGTCATATAGGTTTATGGTTAAGATTTTGAAATTGTTCCTGATTCCTCATTGATCTTAGAAAAGTTATGTCCTTTTATTGGCGTTTCTTTTCTTTCTTTATTTTCTTTTCTTTTTTTTTTTTTTTAAGACAGGGTCTCTGGCGCCTATACTGGAGTGTAGTAGCACCATCACGTCTCACTACAGCCTCGACCTCCCCAGGCTCAAGGGATCCTCCCACCTCAGCCTCTTGAGTAGCTGGACTACAAGGCGGGTACAAACATGCCCAGCTAATTTTTGTATCTTCTGTAGAGATGGAGTTTTGCCACATTGCCCAGGCTGGTTTTGAGCTCCTGGGCTCAAGCATCCTCCTGCTTCAGCCTCCCAAAGTGCTGGGATTACAGGTGTGAGCCACCTTGCCCAGCCTAGAGCTTTTTTTTTTTTTTTTTTTTTTTTTTTTAATGTTAAGCTTAGTCTTACCAAAGGCTTTTAAGTCCTTACATTTAAAGGCCACATATAGATGCTGAAAACTTAGGAATCATTTTACGAACCAAACTACCTCCAAAATGTTATCTCCAAAAATATCTAAAATGCGTAGAAATAAAGGAATGTGCTAATGCAATATGTATTATCAAAGATGTACATAGCACTGTAGTTCTAAATCATTCTTTGGTTTTTGAAGCTTAGTACATTGATGTCTTGTTTCTGCGAGTACTTGATGCCATGGTTCTTGATTTTTTTAATTTAAAATTTAACTCTAACCATCTGTGAAAATAATTACAGGTTGAGTATCCCTTATCTGAAATGCTTAGGACCAGAAATGTTTTAGGTTATTTTTATTTTTTTCAGATTTTGGAATGTCTGTAGAAACTAGTTGAGCATCCCTAATTTAAAAATTCAAAATCCAAACTGCTCCAGTGAGTATATTCTTATAGTGTCATGTCGGTGCTCAAAAAAGTACAGATTTTGAAGCATTTTGGATTTTTGGATTAGAAATGCTCAACCTGTAATAACATATGAAGAATATTTTACTGAACATGTTCAGTTATATTATTGGATTTTTTTAATCCTGATTTCTTTTCCACAAAGTAGGTATTGTTAATTCTGTTTTACCGAAAATAAATGTATGTCTTAGGTTAAGCAATTTGCCTAACATAAGTTTCAGATCCAATATTTGAATGTATATATTCAGACTCATTAACCTATGATTTTCATTTCATACCTCATTGATGGCTCACTTCTCCCACTAAAACTTGGCAAGGCTAGAGACTGTTGGTACATATCATATTACAGACAGTCCCCTACTTATGATGGTTCAACTTAACAATTTTCTGACTTTATGATGGTATGAAAGTGATACACATTCAGTAGAAAGCGTACTTTATATACCCATACAACCATTTTGTTTTTCACTTTCAGTGTAGTGTTTAATAAATTACATCAGATAGTCAACACTTCATTATAAAATAGGTGTTGTGTTAGATGACTTTGCCCAATTGCAGGCTAATATAAATGTTCTGAGCATGTTTGAGGGAGGCTAGGCTAAGCTTTGATGTTAAATAGGTTCGGTATATTAAATGCATTATCAACTTAAGATATTTTCAATTTGCACATGCCTGTAATCCCAGCACTTTAGGAGGCTGTATTCGTCTGTTCTCATGCTGCTAATAAAGACACACTCGATACTGGGTAATTTATCAAGGAAAGAGGTTTAACTGACTCACAGTTACAGCTGGCTGGGAAGGCCTCACAATCTTGGCTGAAGGCAGAGGAAGAGCAAAGTCACGGCTTACATGGCGGCAGCCAAGAGAGCTTGTGCAGGGGAACTCTCATTTATAAAACCATCAGATCTTTTGAGACTTACTACCACAAGAACAGAATAGGGGAACCACCCCTGTAATTCAGTTATCTTCACTTGGCCCCACCCTTGACATTTGGGGATTATTACAATTGAAGGTGAGATTTGGGTGGGGACACAGCCAAACCATATCAGAGGCCAAGGCAGGAGGATTACTTGAATCCAGGAGTTCAAGACCAGCCTTGGCAACATAATGAGATCCTGTCTCTACATAAAGTAACAAAATTAGCTGGGCACAATGACATGTGCCCATAGTCCAGCTACTCAAGAGGATCGCTTGAGCCCAGGAAGTGGAGGCTGCAGTGGGCCATGATCATGCCACTGTACTCCCACCCTGGGTGACAGAGCAAGACCCTGTCTCTTAAAAAAAAAAAAAAAAAAAAAAATTTCAATTTACAGTAGGTTTATTGGGACATAACCCCATTGTAAGCCGAGGAGCATCTGTATTATTTCCTCTTCAGCTTAAAGGCTGTGTAACAGAGAAACCCCAATGTAGGAGAATTTAGGGACTAAGGAAACTTAGTCATTATGAAACAGGTTAGAATGAGAAGGACCAGGATTTAGGCTGAGCCTATGAAAGTATTTTTTAAGTTCAATAAAGTCAAACTATATGAATACTCCATCTGAATATCCAATATTCTTTTGATTTTGTGATTCAGAAGGTCCAAATCACTATTATTCCTAAGTCACAACTTGTAGTGCCTTGTGATTCTAGTTATTCTTCAGGTCAGATCATAGTAGTGGGAAAGGTTTTAAGATTGAAGGTGCGGTTAATTAGAAAATATTTCTTGGGGGAAATGAATCATTATCAAGCCATATAAAAAGTATTTACACTGGCAGAAAGGTTGGGGTGGAACACTGCATTTCGGAGATACGAGCAGAGACATAGAAGGGACACATAGGGACCACATGCAGTCTAGCTGTTGCTATGGGGCAATAGTGAAATTAGCAAGGGATGAAGTCAGAGGCTGAGGTATAATGAGAGCATTTGATGGAAGGATCTGAATTTTGTTTTTCCTTTTTTTAAAGATTTCATTATTCCCTCTTATTTTTACTGTATTGCCCATAATTATAATTGTTTTATTAAATATAAGTAAAACTGAAAATTCTACCACCTTAACACATAAGTAATTTTTATTTTCTGCATTCCCTTGTGTTCTTTATGTATATTCATACATATTCTTGAATAGTTGTAATCGTAGTGAGAGTGTAATTTCAATGTGTACTTTTCACTTAAAATTAGTTTGATTCATCACTTCATGACTGCTTACACTGTGTTAGTGTATGTACATGTTTATTTAATAATTTCTGTACAATGAATCTGGAAGGTATAATGATTTACTGGTTAATACAAGTGCATTTTACTAAAGAGATGTTCTGCCGAAACTGAGAAATAAAGATGAATACAGGAATTAACATAATAATTGCTGCCGCTATTTACTGAACTCACTTACTGAGCTTTTATTGTATGTCAGAAGCTTTTATGTACAGTGCTTCTAATCTGTATAACATTATCAGTTGTGGTATTACGCTCATGTTATAAGTGAGAAAGATAGGCACAAAAATATTTTACCCAAAGATACTTTTCTACTACACCATTCTTTTGTTTTCTGTGTCTGTTTTTTTTTTTTTTTTTTTTTTTTTGAGACGGAGTCTCGCTCTGTCGCCCAGGCTGGAGTGCAGTGGCCGGATCTCAGCTCACTGCAAGCTCCGCCTCCCGGGTTTACGCCATTCTCCTGCCTCAGCCTCCTGAGTAGCTGGGACTACAGGCGCTCGCCACCTCGCCCGGCTAGTTTTTTGTATTTTTTTTAGTAGAGACTGGGTTTCACCGTGTTAGCCAGGATGGTCTCGATCTCCTGACCTCGTGATCCGCCCGTCTCGGCCTCCCAAAGTGCTGGGATTACAGGCTTGAGCCACCGCGCCCGGCCTGTTTTCTGTGTCTTAACAGGTATTCCTGTTTGCTTTATTCTGCAGTGTTTACCTTCCTATTCCACATGTTTTCACCTTTTTCTGGTTTCTGAAACTTTTAGACATTGGTGTCATAATTCCAGTTTCTTTCCTTTTTTTTTTTTTTCTTTTTTGGGAGAGTGAGTCTCATTCTGTCTCCCAGGCCGGAATGTAGTGGTCCAATGTCTGTTCACTGCTACCTCTGCCTCCTGGGATCAAGCGATTCTGCCGCAGCCTCCCGCGTAGCTGGGATTACAGGCATGTGCCACTACACCTGGCTAATTTTTGTATTTTTAGTAGAGACGGGGTTTCACCATGTTGGCCAGGCTGGTCTCGAACTCCTGACCTCAGGTGATTCGCCTGCCTGGCCTCTCAAAGTACTGGGATTACAGACATGAGCCACCGTGCCCAGCCAAAATCACAGTTTCAAATGAGGATCTGGTCAGCCACTCACTAAGGGGGCTTAACACTCGAGCCATTTTTATCTCGTTTTGTTTTAATTTTTATGTTTTTGGAGAGACAAGATCCCACTGTGTTACCCAATCTGGTCTCAACCTCCTGGGCTCAAGTGATCCTCCCACCTCGACCTCCCCAAGTGCTGGGATAGCAGGCATGAGCCACTGTGCCTAGCCCTGGCTCAGCCATTTTTTTTTTTTTTTTTTTTTTAACCAACTGAAAACTTGAGGCCGGGCACGGTGGCTCACACCTGTAATCTCAGCACTTTGGGAGGCCAAGGCGGGTGGATCACCTAAGGTCAGGAGTTTGAGACCAGCCTGACCAGCAAGGTGAAACCCCGTCTCTACTAAAAATACAAAAGTTAACTGGGTGTGGTGGCATGCGCCTGTAGTCCCAGCTACTTAGGAGGCTGAGATAGGAGAATTGCTTGAACCCGGGACACAGAGGTTGCAGTGAGCCGAGATGACGCCACTGCACTCTGGCCTGGCCGACAGAGTGAGACTTTATCTAAAAATTAAAAAAAAAAACAACAGCAACTTGAACAACATACTCCTTAGCAATACAGATTGTTACTGGTTCTTTTTCCTTACACAGATTGTAAAATATCGTCATTGAGTCACATGAGCTCCTGGATTAGCTTATAACTAAGGTGCTTTTGACCATTGGAAAAGAACAGAAAGAAAGATTATTCCATTGAAAGCTTGTCATATGAGAACCGTGGCTTATGTTCACATTCTAACTTTTTTTTTTTTTTTTTTGAGACAGAGTCTTGCTCTGTCACCGAGGTTGGAGTACAGTGGCATGATCTCAGCTCACTGCAACCCCTGCCTCCTGGGTTCAAGCGATTTTCCTGCCTCAGTCTCCCAAGCAGCTGAGATTACAGGCATGTGCCACATTTTTGTACTTTTAATAAAGAGACGGTTTCATCATATTGGCCAGGCTATTCTCGAACTCCCAGCCTCAAGTGATCTGCCAGCCTCAGCCTCCCAAAGTGCTGTGATTATAGATGTGAGCCACCACTCCTGGCCTCTTGGGGAGGCTGAGGTGGGTGGATTGCTTGAGGTCAGGAGTTCGAGACCAGCCTGGGCAACATGATGAAACCTGTCTCTACTAAAAATACAAAAATTAGCCAGGCATGAGTGGTGCACACTTGTAATCCCAGCTTCTCGGGAGACTGAGGCACCAGAATCGCTTGAACCCTGGAGGTGGAGGTTGCAGTGAGCTGAGATCACATCACTGCACTCCAGCCTGGGAGACAGAGCGAGACTCAAAAAAAAAAAAAAAAAAAAAAAGAAAGGAAGGAAAAATAAATACTACTGGCAATTCTCTTTTTTTGGTTATTTTATATGGGAAGAGGAAACCGTCTTCAAAGAAAAAAAAGGTGTCTGCATTGGCTTTGCTTGAATTTTTGCTTGGTTGGTTAGTAGAATTAGAATGAATAGGTTTTAAGGCCACGCATAGTGACTTATACCTATAATCTCAGCACTTTGGGAGGCCAAGGCGAGAGAATCACTTGAAATCAGGAGTTCAAGACCAGCCTGGACAACATAGTAAGACCCCTGTCTCTACAATTTTTTTTTTTTTAACTAGCCAGGTGTGGTAGCACACACCTTTAATCCCAGCTACTCGGGCTGAGCACGAGGATTGCTTGAGCCCAGGAGGTCAAGGATGCAGTGAGCTATGATTACGCCACTGCATTCCAACCTGAGTGACAGAGCAAGACCCTGTCTTTAAAAAAAAAAAAAAAAAAGTCCAGGTACAGCGGCTCACGCCTGTAATCCTAGCACTTTGGAAGGCTGATGTGGATGGATCACTTGAGGTCAGGAGTTCGAGACCAGCCTGGGCAACATGGTGAAACCCCCCATGTCTACAAAAAATACAAAAATTAGCTGGGCATGGTAGCTCGTGCCTGTAGTCCCAACTACTTAGAGGGCTAAGGCGGGAGGATTGCTTCAGCAAGGAGGCGGAGGTTGGCAGTGAGTCTTGATGGTGCCACTGTACTCCAGTCTGGGTGACAGTGAGACCCTGTCTCCAAAAAAAAAAAAAAAAAAAAATTCTAGATTTTGAGCAAATAAAATTGAGTACAAATGTTTTCTGACAATATTATTGAATGGTTTCGAGTAATATCCCTTGAAATAATTGACCTGTGGAATTGTCAGAGTTGCGTTTCCACTTTAATATTGTTTTTCCAATGCAACAGTCATAAACAAATAATGATCAGTTTTTTGGTACCAGTGAATTATTGAAGGCAAGAGCTAGAATCTCTAACTGCATGTTAGGTATCTGTATATTAATTAGAAGACTGGCTTCAAATGATGCACACAATATGTGTTAGCGATGTGAATGGTGATACTTCAGTAACAACTATTCTGAGCAACTAAATTATGCAAAAACTTTAGAATAAATTGACTGGGTGTCGTGGCTCATGCCTGTAATCCCAGGCCGGCAGATCACTTGAAGCCAGGAGTTTGAGACCAACCTGGCAACATGCCAAAACCCCATGTCTACTAAAAATATAAAAATTAGCTGGGTGTAGTGCCATGTGCCCGTAGTCCCAGCTACTCAGGAGGCTGAGGCAGGAGAATCGCTTGAACCCAGGAAGCGGAGATTGCCATGAGCCGAGATCATGCCATTGCACTCCAGAGCGAGACTCCATCTCAAAACAAAAAACAAAACAAAACAAAAAAACCCCACAGCTTTAGAATAAGTCGAGCAAATGTGAACATGGTAAGGAAGTCCCAAAAAGGAAGGAAGGAAATATAGAACATTTAGTTACCAGTCTTTTTCTTTACTAGCAGGGAGCAGTCATCCAAATCTGTCTTTCATAATTGAAGAAAGGATATGGAAATTTTCAACACTGAATAAGGCCCAGGCTTAATAAAAACTAGTATTTTTCCAAATAGGGTCCCAGCAATATTTAGCTGAATTTCATTTGCAATTTTAGAATCCAGTCTACCAGGTGCTTGGTGCTTATTATGGCATATTTCCATTCAAGAAAGCCTTGAGAGAGGCTTAGTACCCTGAGGTATTGGAGTGAGCAAGGTAATAGAGAGTCTGAATGAGCCTTTCATCACTCTCTGGGAGGACTCATTGCTTGCCGTTCTGGCATCTAAAAACCATTACCTCACACTACAGGTACTTTTGAACCTCTTGGCCACAGATACATACTGGGACCATTGTTTAGCTCAGAAACAGATGGAAAACCTTAGCTTAAGTTTCTGTGTTAAAAGTTGTGTTACAATAGATTAATTGTTTTTAATTGTAAAAAATGCCTATGTTGTTATCCTTATACCTAACCTACTTTTCACTTTGAACTCTTCCCACCTTCTCCATTTACTTTGTGATGCCAACATTTCACTAACTTTTCATTATGAGAACTTTCAGATATATAGAAAAGTTGAAAGGATGGTACAATGGCAGTGTATTTGCTGTGTGTGTATATAATATTTTGGTGGAACCACTTGGAAGTTGCAGATGTAGACGATATGTCACCCCTAAATGCTTTAGCATAAATAACCTAAAGCTAGGTCATTCTTCTATACAACCATAATCCCATTATATAATTTACTTTTTTGATGTGCTTTTAATAAGAAATTTACTATTAAATTTTGACATTCGTTTTTGTATTTTAAAGGTGTGAAAATTTTAATGTAAAATTATAAACGCTGATCATCCTTTTCTCTGAGAAACATATCGGCATCAGTTAACTAGTAGATTCTTTTGTTTAACGCTGGGCTGACATCACAGTACCTTTCACTAGGTGTTATCAATAGATGGCAACGTGACAAAAAGAAACAAGTTCTTACTGCTTTTCATTGTTTTTTGGCAATATATGTGTTTTAAGCTAATATATGTGTTTTAATTTTAATTTTTGTGGGTACATGGTAGATGGATATATTATAAGCTAGTATTTTTTTAATGGAGAGGTTATATGGTTGTCCATGCACCGTCCTATGAATTTCTTGTGATCACCACTGAGTTAATCAAAAAACAAAGTTTATTTAAATGAACACCAGTAATTCTCACAGGGGAAAAAAAAAATGCCGTCACACTGTACTAGCACAAATTGCCATAAAAAAGTCTGATTATAGGATGCAGAGCTTGCTAAAAGTGTCATCTGACATTCTACTTCTCATAATAAAGATTGTAAGCTACAAAAGGCTTACTTGTTTGCTGTAGTCTTTTAATAAATATTTTACAAGCTTTGTCAGAGACAAAGGATTTGTCATCTGATGGACACAGTGTCTGCATCTTAAGGTGATTTGGCAACAGAAGAGAGGTAATGTCAAACTGTAGGCCTGGCAGCTCCTGTCTCAGTTGTGCTTTTGTTTTGTCTTTTAGGTATTCCAATGCTGCTAGAGTTCTTGGAGCAAAATATTGCCAAGGTTTGGGAAATGCTTTCTTAGCAAAGTATTGCTACCCCACATTAATTGTATCTTCTCTCCAGTTTGATGCTTTTGGATTAATATGCCAACCAAATTTGTTTAGTTACAAGTCTGTTTATTAACATCATGCATAACGATTATCAAACCTATGTTTTCTGGCACTTCCCTATAAAAGATTTGCTCCTTGAGGAAATGACCCTGCCTTAGACATTTTTGTACGTCTCACACCATAGTCTCCACATTAACTAGTTTGTGCTAACATAACTATGTATTGAGCTAAATTGAATTAGAGAGTGACAGAGAGAGAAAGAGAGTATGTGTGTATATGATTACAACCAGAAACAAGAGTGGAACTTTTATTTACCCTGTAGTTATATTTTCCTTCAAAAGGAGAAAGCAGAATGAACTCCAAATTTGAAGAAAGTTGGAATATTCCATGTTTGTGCAGGCATTAAAATTCTAGATTTTTTTTCTTTTTGCTACCACAAAGCAAAACTGATATGGTAAGGAAAATTATTTGCATCCAGAGGTTGAATACTAGGGTAACCTGCTGTCTCCTTATACATTGAAGGCTGTGGGCTCTTTTATAACGACATGGAAAAGCTTTATGTGCCTATAAACCATTTACATTTGCAGTGGAAAAAATTCTAATTGACTATTTAATGTTCTTTTTCTGTAAAAAGCCTACCAGAAATCTGTAATTCTATTCCTTCCTCATTACTGTTATATGTTTCTCAGAAACTAGCACACTATATGTCTTATCTTTTGACTACTTTGCATTCTAAGTACTAAAATGTAAGTGGACTTGGTGCAACCATGGTCAGCTGTTGAAGATATACAAGTCCTAATCATGGATAAATTTACTATGCCCTAATGGGGATATTGCTTGGTAAAAATTAATTACATGCAAAGCCATCAAATTTTATAGACCAAAATATAAATATAAAAAGTATGTGAGTACATACATGGTTAAGTAAGTAATTTCCACATGGACTTTTGCTTTAGCACAGCTTACTAAAAAATGTGTTTTGTAGCTTGCTACTGCCATCTGCTGGTTCTCAACTCTTAGACTTCTAGCGATTGGTGTACTGCAATGTACCAATTTTGCAATATAAAAGGGAATTGGGTCTATTTATTTTATTTTTGGGAAAATCTTAAAATATTCTTTGAGAGTAAGACATCAGGATTTTTATGTGGTCCATACAGTATTATTTTTTAGTATGCTTTTAGCAAACAAACTTACCAGTCTTTCTCTACTATTAATAATGTGCTAATTTTGTATTTGAGTTTCTCATCAAACCTTTTATTCCTTTGTCATCTTTTCCTAGTTTAATGGATCGAGAAGTGGCATTGCTTGCTGAAATGGACAAAGTGAAAGCTGAAGCAAGTAAGATGATTGATCTTTAATTATAACTATTACCTTCATAAATAGTAGGTACCTACTTCCCCACCCTCATAACAAAAGCTCCATATAAATACCATAATAAGAGTTTGTATATTTAAATAATCTTAAGCAGTTGCATTGTACTGGCATATGAATCCTTTCAGGTAAAATAACTTTAAAGAGCCTGTTTTAAAAATATTTCCAAATCTTAATATTTTGAATGCAGAGTTCAATGTATAACAGACTACATCATGGTATCTGCCACCAGGTTTTTATTTTGTTTCTTCCTCCAGTGTTTAAGCAATTCCACTGGGATTTTTTCTACTCAGAAAAAAACCTTTAGCATAATCAGAGAAGACTTTATTAGGTTGCCTACGATTGAATGTATATGCTCCTATCATTACCTATCTCAGAACTTTCTTTGTTTTCTCAGTTTATAGAACAGTCTTCACTCAGGATCTGTTATCAATGGTAGGGGAAAAGTTAGTGAATTGAGGGCTCAAGATACTGGGTTTCTTGAAAGCTTACTAAAATAGATTCTGGAGGAATGAAGTCTAACTTTGGTGATTTGTGGGGTTTTGTACAGAAAAAACAGATATCTATTTTTTGATCATTTCTGTTAAGTGTTAGGTTAAACATACACAGCTACACGAAGAAAAGGGAATACCAACTGCAACTTGTACAATGGCATTGATTTGGGGCATTTCGGTGGCAGGTTTTATCTTCCTGCATTAAATGCCAGATTTATTATTAGGAAAGTTGTTGATTTTAACCCACCCTCAAACTGATAAGAATAGAAATGTTGGGCTAGGTTGAGATCATGACTCACAGTTAAATCACTTGTGTGTGTGGTCACGGGCCAGAGGATGCAGCTTTGAAGCACTGAAATGACTTCAGTTTGGGTCCATTTTAACTTGAAATTTTGAGAATGTAGCAGAGATGCCTTCCACTGTTTTTCAGAGGTGAGATTTCGTTTACATTGAGCAATATATTTTGAGTTTCTAATTTGACATTTCAGTCCATTATTTTATCTGTACATTCTCTTTTTGAAAATGGAAATTCAGATAAACTAAAACCATTAAGAAGACATATTTCTTACTTTTGAGAAGAAGGTCCTTTAAGGCCAGGCATGATGGCTCACACATATAATCCCAGCACTTTGAGCGGATCACCTGAGCCCAGGAGTTTGAGACCAGCCTAGGCAACATAGTGAGATCTTGTCTCTATGAAAAATAAGAAATTAGACTGGGCGCAGTGGCTCACGCCTATAATTCTAGCACTTTTGGAGGCTGAGGTGGGCAGATCATGAGGTCAGGAGATCGAGGCCATCCTGGCCGACATGATGAAACCCTGTCTCTACTAAAAATACAAAAATTAGCTGGGCATGGTGGGGCATGCCTGTAGTCCCAGCCACTCGGGAGGCTGAGGCAGGAGAATCGCTTGAACCCAGGAGGCAGAGGTTGCAGTGAGCTGAGATCGCACCACTGCACTTCAGCCTGGCAACAGAACGAGATTCCATCTCAAAAAAAAAAAATTAACCAGGCATGGTGGCATGTGTTATATGGCTATATGTAGTCCCATTTACTTGAGAGGCTGAGGTGGGAGGATCGCTTGAGCCCAGGAGGTCGAGGCTGCAGTGAGCTGTGATTGCACCACTATACTCCAGCCTGGGCAATAGAGCAAGACCCTGTCTTGCTATAAAGAAAAAGAAGGTGCTTTTAAAAATATTAATACATCTTTTATATTATAGAAAATTTTGGCTGGGCGCAGTGGCTCACTCCTGTAATCCCAGCACTTTGGGAGGCCGAGGCGGGCTGCTCATGAGGTCAAGAGATCGAGACCATCCTGGCCAACATGATGAAACTCCGTCTCTACTAAAAATACAAAAATTAGCTGGGCGTGGTGGCATGGCCTGTAATCCCAGCTACTCGGGAGGCTGAGGCAGGAAAATCACTTGAACTCAGGGGGCGGAGGTTGTAGTGAGCCGAGATCGTGCCACTGCACTCCAGCGTGGTGACAGAGCGAGACTCCATCTCAAAACAAAACAAAACAAAAAATTTCAAATAGGCTAATGTAACAAACTCCCATCACTCAGCTTCAACCAATTATCAAGTTGTGCCCAATCTTATTTTATCAAATTCAGAGCTCAGAGTTTTACTTAACTTCATCAGTTTTATATCTTTAGCTCTTTTCTCCCTGAAAATCCTGGTTCTTAATGACATGATGTAATTACTCATTTACCAATGCTATTAAGAGTTGCTTTTTGTTTTTTACATATTATAATTTTATTAAGTAATTGATGGGTTTGTAGTATTTCAGTCTTTTCCAATGTTGTATAATTAGGTCCTGTGAGTTATCTGTTATGTGTAGAAAGCTTTTTATTTACCTCATTTTCGCCATTTTGAGAGCTATAATTTTGTCATAGAATCACTGAATGCTAGAGCTGAGAGAAACTGAAGTTGATACAAATGGCAAATAGGTTTTATCTTGGGAGCTAAACCAATAGATCATTTGTAACTGTTGGGCTTTGGTGTTAAGAAACTTTTGTAGGCATGCTCCTGACTCCTGAGAAAGTGGGCCCTGACTGATTAGTGTAACTTGGGTCTAGGCAGCCCATGTGTGCATGTTTGTGGCAGGCAGTTGGGCTGAGTAAACTTACTAAATACATCCAGGTCTCTGTAATACCTGGTGTAACTCTTTAAAATTTCTGTTTTTTTCTGACATGAATTTGGCTAATTCCTCAGTATGTTACAGGATTCTGTGTATATCAGTTAGGGATTCAGTTTGACTACATGGAACAGAGTGGCCTAAATAAATGTGAGTGTCCTTTTTTCTCAGGAAATGAAAAGTACAGAGGTAAGCAACCCAGAGCTGGCAGGACATTTCCAATATGACATTAGGGACCCAGGGTCTTCTATCTTCTGCGCAACCATTCTGAGAGTATGCTTATGGTCAAAAGACAACTCCCTAGGCTCCAGTCAAGAAGGAGTAAAATGTTACATGCTAAGACTCTTTTAAAACACTCTCCTGTAAACCCTGCCCTTTGAGTTCTGCTTATATCTCAATGGGGAAACTGTATCACATGACCATTTCATCTGTAGCAAAGCCAGAAAATACAGATTTTTTTACCTAATTTTGTTGGTACCCAACAACATTGGATTTCTGATAGCCCTGAATGTTCTTGAATATAGTTGGAAAGACTGTGTTCTATCAACTAACGGTCTTTGCTACAGTCCTCCCCTACCCAGTATCCCTCTTTTTTCCAAAATGAGAATATGTTCACCACCGCCTCAGTAGCAATACCTCCAAAGTCTCGTCTAGTTAGTTAATATTCAGCTGAAAGGCTAGGTCTTCAGAGTAATTTCAGATCTTCCAAGGATGGGATCTCATAAATTAAAAGAAAGGCTAAATGCCCCCTTCTCCAATATTACACAGTTGGAGAAAGAAAAGGATGATTATAGTAAAAATTCCCACTTGGAAGAGCAATGATCAAATCTTGCTGGCGGGAAGGAATAGCAGAGTCCCTTCCCTGGTAGTAGTGAACATTCCTTGGGTGGTTTATCTGCTTCCAGGGAGGATTTCTTTGGTTCAGTTTCCACTGTAGCCCCTGTCTCTCTGGGAGATTTTTATTGTCTGTTCTCTGCCATGACCAAGTTGTATCCAAGTTGTATATCAGAAAGCATGCCATAGAAGGTGGTTCTTAAAAGGGTGTAACAATCTAAATACCCATCACTAGGGAACTCGGTAAATAATTGTGGTATATCCCCATACTCAGTGGCTGTTAAACAGAATGAAGGTGATCCAGATGTAGTAATAGGGAATAAACTTAAAAATATATTAAGTAAAAATAGCTAAGGTAAAGGAAAGACCATGTGTATGATATACTTCCATTTGTGAGAAGGGAAAAAGGAGAGATACATATGTATACATGTTGTGTGCACATAGACAATATTTGGAAGTGTACGTAAGAAATGGTGAACAGTGGTTTCCTCTGGAGAGGAGACCACAAAATCAGAAATAAGAGAGATGCTCTTTTCATTTTATACTCAACTTACTCTAGATGAATATTTTTTATTATGTATGCATATTTCCTTTTTAACTTATATGCATCTTGATAAAATTTTTTTGACTAGAAGGAGAAATAACAAATGATTTATGAGTGTTTGTGATTTATAAAAAAATGTTTACTACTTAACTGCCTTCAGAGACCCAATGGAAGGTAGAGACCGGACTTTTGATATTTTTATTTTCTGGATGGATGGGCAACTAAGCCTTTGGCTGACCAAATACCTACTGCAAGGCTTATATTTCTAGTTCTTCTTTATCCTATTTAGCAGTAACATAAGGTTCACACTCACTTTTCCTCTACAGTGGAAATTTTGCTCAGCCGACAAAAGAAGGCTGAACTTCTAAAGAAGATGACTCATGTGGCTGTTCAAATGTCAGAGCAGCAATTGGTTGAGCTCAGAGCCGATATCAAGGTAAAACTTCTTTCTGCTTTCTGCCTTTCTTCTTATCCTCAGAGGCTAAAGTAAGAACTTTTCATGATTCATGGCCATATCTAATATATTGAACTCATGATCTTCCTTTCCCAAACCTGGCCCTCTTCCAGGTCCCTTTCTCTGTAAGTGGTATTGTCATCTACCTAGTTATCCCAGCTGGAAACCTTAGAAAATTTCTCCATTTCCCACCTTAAATCTATCAGCACACCCCATCCATTTGACTAAATCTCAGATCTGACCTTATTTCTTCATCTCCACCACCACCATTATGATCAGATTACCACCATCTCTTGCCTGGACTTCTGTAAGAGCCTTTTAACTGATTGTGTTCATCCATTCTGTCCCTGCCCCACCTGCCCCACCCTCCATGTAGGTTCACCACACTACAGCAGTCTGCTTCAAACTTTCTGTTGCTTTTAGGATAAATACTATAATCCTTAACCCGGTATGAAGGACTGTGTAGTCTTGCTCTGCCATTACCCTCAGTTCATACCATCCCCCCGGTCCTCTGCCCTCAAGCAGAGAGCAGAGGCTGGAGGCTTCTACACTCCACAGACACGCTTTTCCATCTGTCCAAACGCTCTTCTCCCAGCCGCCAACCATAGTTACCACTCTTTTTTTTTTTTTTTTTTTTTTTTTTGGGAGACAAAGTCTCGCTCTGTCACCCAGGCTGGAGTGCAATGGTGTGATCTCGGCTCACCGTAACCTCTGCCTCCCGGATTCAAGTGATTCTCCTGCCTCAGCCTCCCGAGTAGCTGGGATTACAGGCATGCACCAACATGTCTAGCTAATTTTTGTATTTTTAGTAGAGATGGGGTTTCTCCATGTTGGTCAGGCTGGTCTCAAACTCCCAACCTCAGGTGGTCTGCCTGCCTCAGCCTCCCAAAGTGCTAGGATTACAGGCATGAGCCACCACACCCAGCGGCTAATTTTTATATTTTTAGTAGAGATGGGGTTTCATGATGTTGGCCAGGCTGGTCTCAAACTCCTGACCTCAGGTGATCCACCTGCCTCGGCCTCTCAAAATGCTGAGATTACAGGCGTGAGCCACTGTGAACAGCCCAGTTACCACTCTTGACCTGCTGATCCTTCCTGACTTTCCCATCATATCTCCCCATTCTATGCTTTCAGAGCACAGTTAGGATTTTATGTGCATTTGCTTAATTTGTCTTCCCCACTAGATAGTGTCTCTCCAAGTGCCTAGCACAGCACCTTGGTATGTAGTTGGTCTTCTGTAAATAGTTGGTTGGCCAATTCCGATTGTATAGAGAAAAATTATCTTTGAGATATTTGTTGTAATCTTTTTACAAAAATCACTTGGGTTCAATATGTATACCTTTTAATTCTTTTTTGTTTGTTTTTGAGACAGAGTCTCGCTCTGTCATCCAGGCTGGAGTGAAGTGGCGCTGTCGCTGCTCACTGCAACCTTTACCTCCCAGGTTCAAGTGATTCTTGTGCCTCAGCCTCCCAAGTAGCTGGAATTACAGGCATGTGCCACCACGCCCTGCTAATTTTTGTATTTTAGTAGAGACAGGGTCTCACCATGTTGGCCAGGTTGGTCTCGAACCCCTGACCCCAAGTGATCCACTCGCCTTGGCCTCCCAGAGTGCTGGGATTACCGCACTTGGCCAAATTCTTATATAAAGAACAGTGTTTCTGAGACTAAGCATGTGAACCTGAGGGAAATTGGGATATTCATGGATAGTTGTGGTCATTGGCATTCTAAATAATTGTTTATAAACTGGAAACTGCAAGCTGTGACAAAGGGAGTTGGCCTTCTCCACACCTGTGCCCTTTACCTCTTCTCTTTCTGAACACATAAGATTTATTGTCACACTGAGAGAACACTTGCTGTACAACAGTCTCTATAAAATAAAAACAGAGGTGGAATATCATCCAGGACCTTATAGGGATCCTTGCTATCATCTGACCCAGTGTTAGACCTGTGAAGTATTGTTCTCTCGCTGCCTCCCCTTCAACTCTATTGGGGTGAACTAGCCAAATCATGCAAATGTTCAGTTACCATTTTCTGTTTAACTAAAACTATATGATTAAATTTTATAGAAAGGCCTCCTCACATTGATGCCAGTCAGTCTCATTCAACTCTTGGGGAGAAGCCGGAAACCCCTTTGGAATTAGATGAGAATTCTGGCTCTCACAGGCTTCATCTGTTCCTCTTCCCACATGGCTGAAAAGCTGCTGGAAATATTTCTGCAGGCTGACTAAGGATCTGTTTCTTTCCACTTTTTCAGTGTACTGAAGTGGGTGCTGTGCAATTTAAATGTCTTATTTCCAGATCATTTTATTTCCGTCATTCCTATTATGTCTTTGACTCAACAAACCCTAGAATTTGTTTCAGAATTAATCTCAGACTGATATTACATGTCTGAAGGCTTTGTAACAAGAGGTTCGTGTGCTTTCCTAAGCCGCAACATACTCTTGACGTTTTAGGAATTCAAGGCTGGAAGGTCATTTTTCTCTCTCCTTTCCCTTTCAGTGCTTCTGGCTGCTTCCCGAGAATTCTGATGCAGAGTAGTATTAGGCCACCCCCAGTTAAGAGGAGTGTCCTGAAGGGTTCAGTTCTTCCAAATTATATCTAGGCCTTTCACTTTTCTTTTTTATCTCCTTTTCATATGAAAAAAAAAATGATTGCAGTCTACTTTAGACATTGTTTAATGAAATAGACCCCCAGAAGCACTTTATTCCTGACATGTTTCTAGTCCCACGATTTTTATAGCATGGTTAGTTTTTGACTCAAGGGGTTGGTTACTTCTCAGCTCAGTCTGCTTAAAAGGATTAAATTACTTGCAGCATAAACTTCTCATTTGCAAAGTTCACTTTTCACATGAATGATTTTCCATCTCAAGAAATTGTTCCTATTTCAAGGACTGAGAAATCCTACTTTATTATAAAGAGATTAAGTGGGTTTCCTAAGGAAGTTCCTATTAACACCAAACCATCTATCTAAATGGTATCATTGTAGCACCTTGTAAACATTTTTGCTGCCTCTGCTTCTGTATAAAATGGAAAGAAGTGGAGAATAGCCAACAGTAGAAAGATGGCCCTCTACTGTAAAATCTTCCTCCTCTTTTCTTTCTTTCTTTCTTTTTTTTTTTTTTTTATTTTATTTTATTTTTTTTATTTTTTGAGACGGAGTCTTGCTCTGTAGCCCAGACTGGAGTGCAGTGGCCGGATCTCAACTCACTGCAAGCTCCGCCTCCCGGGTTCACGCCTTTCTCCTGCCTCAGCCTCCCGAGTAGCTGGGACTACAGGCACCCGCCACCTTGCCCAGCTAGTTTTTTTGTGTTGTTTTGGTAGAGATGGGGTTTCACCGTGTTAGCCAGGATGGTCTCGATCTCCTGACCTCATGATCCGCCCATCTCAGCCTCCCAAAGTGCTGGGATTACAGGCTTGAGCCACCGCGCCCGGCCCTTTTTTCTTTCTTTACATTTTCTCTTGATTATATCGAATGGGCTTTGGCCATCACGTAGCATTTCATAAACTTACAGACTTGCCTTTGGCTCTTGAGAAATTGAATAGATTTATTCGATCACCCAGCGTTGGTCATGTGATGGCCATTTAATAAACTTTGAAGCAGTAAAAAGACAATTAAAAGTGATTGTTTTATCTGTATAGTAAGTTATGGATTCCATGGATGATGTTTGTCTAACCTGGAGGCCTTTCTTTGCCCTTTCTCCAGCACTTTGTTAGTGAACGTAAATATGATGAGGATCTGGGACGAGTAGCCCGGTTCACCTGTGATGTAGAGACCCTAAAGAAGAGCATTGATTCATTTGGACAAGGTGAGATGGTGAGAGGGTCTGGGCACTACAGTTGGTGATTATTAATAAGAGACTGACATGCTGATTGTCTTCGTCCCGATTCCTCATTAGTGCCTCTTGTTTGCTTGTTTTTGTGAAAAGTAACTCTGGGATGCTTATGAAGTCCATGGGTCCAGATACTTTGAACTCTGAGGACAAGTATTTGCCAGCTCCCTAAATGTGAAAGACTGTTTTTTCATGCTGAATTGAGAGGTGCATGATATGTGGTATAAAGAGCATGGGCCCTTCCGTCAGACCAAGTTTGGATCCCTGCCTCTATAGTAACCTCATTTTACTCCTCTCCAAAATGCAGATAACAGGCCAGGCGCGGAGGCTTACATGTGTAATCTCAACAAATTGGAAGGCTGAGGCCAGAGAATCACTTTAGCCCAGGAGTTCAAGACCACCCTGGGCAACATAGCGAGGTTCCCATCTCTTCAAAAAATTAAAAGGAAAAAATTAGCCAGGTGTGGTGGCACATGCTTGTAGTCCTAGCTACTCAGGAGGTGGGGTGGGGGTGGGTGAGGGGGGAAGATAGTTTGAGCCAGGAGTTTGAGGTTCCAATGAGCTATGATTGCCACTGCACTCCAGCCTGGGCACCGGAGCAAGACTGTGTCTCTAAATAGGAGAAAACAATACTTGTCTTGCCTAGAACATAATAGACCCTTAAATAATAGCATTAAAGGGTAGGAGAGTACCTGTGAAGTGAGAGTTTCTAGTGACCTGTTTGTCAAACCCTGAACTTTAGCCTCTTTGTTCTTTCTGTCTAGTATAAAAGTGAAATATTGCCAGGCGCGGTGGCTCACGCCTGTAATCCCAGCACTTTGGGAGGCTGAGGTGGGCACATCACGAGGTCAGGAGATCGAGACCATCCTGGCTAACATGGTGAAACCCCATCTCTACTAAAAAATACAAAAAATTAGCCAGGCGAGGTGGTGGGTGCCTGTAGTCCCAGCTAATCAAGAGGCTGAGGCAGGAGAATGGCATGAACTCAGGAGGCGGAGCTTGCAGTGAGCCGAGATCGCACCACTGCACTCCAGCCTGGGCGACAGAGCGATACTCCGTCTCCAAAAAAAAAAAAAAGTGAAATATTTAACCTATGGCAACAATTATAAACTCATTGTTAGTCCAGGCTTAAAGCCAATAAAAAAAATCTAGAGAGTGGTTTTAAACCATTGGAATTCTAACACAATTTGAACTGAAAATATTAATATTTGTTCAGTTAAATAGGTACTTTGAATTTGGGATTAATTTTGCAGAAAGAAATTTGGCAATATACGTGTTTGTTGTAAAGATTAGTTCTATTCATATTTAACTGATCTTGATTATTTATACCTTGTATCATTCAAAATTCTTTTTAAAATTTAGTAAAGATTTTATGTATGTACCTTTTTCTTTCTTTGCCAAGACTGTACTTTAGAATGTTTCTTGCATAGGAAACTGAACATATGGTCTATACTATTGTTCCCAGGCTTAGTCAGCTGCTAGAGCCATAGCCAGGAGTTTAGGTAGTACCAGATCCAATCCCAAGAAGTCATTAGTTGGTGGGGAATGGGTAACTTTGATGTTAAACTGTTCTCTTGTTTAAGAATTCCTTTACAAAGCAGTGGGGCTTTGGAGGAAGTGGAGGAAGAGGGCAGAAGGGAGATTTTTTCTTCCTGTTACCAGTTTTAGAGGTTTTTCTTTACTTGAATAGACAGTTCTTTATCTTAAATTGCTCATTGTGAAATTGAGAAAGTAGAAACCTTACCCATTGTTCCATCATATGATCATATATTCCTCATATTTCTGTTCCAGTGTCTCATCCAAAGAACAGCTATTCAACCAGATCCCGATGTAGCTCAGTTACATCTGTGTCCTTGAGTAGCCCAAGTGCTGCCTCTGCTGCTTCCTCTTCCACCTGTGCCTCTCCTCCCAGCCTTACAAGTGCTAACAAGAAAAACTTTGCACCGCGAGAGACTCCTGCAGCCATAGCAAACTCCAGTGGCCAGCCCTACCAGCCACTTCGGGAGGTAACCTAGCTTCTACGCTGTGCGTGTTAGGAAGAAAACCCTCCAGATTGTCAAAGCTTAAAAGCTGATAGCTCAGTATATTATCTTCCTTTCTTTATTCCCATTCCACGCCTGTTTTGAAACCCTCCAACCCGAGTTAGTTCCTGAGAAAGCATTAGATACGTATGTTCCAAACTGCCAGCCAGTTTAGATTTCCTGTTGCCAAGAACTGCTGACTTTCTTGTGTTGGCAGCGATCCCTGCTGTTGTAGATAGTATTGCCTGGTAATTAGTCACACTGGGAGTCGTGCACCCGTCTCAAGGTAGACAGGCACCACAAGTGGCAGTTTCACCAGTGTGCATCTGAAAGCAGCAACTCCCTAGAAGGACAATGTGGAATTTACAGGGAAAGAGAGAGTGACCTGGTGGGGACTGGGGGAAAACACTAGAAAGCTGAGGAGTAATCCCATAGGTTCTTCTCCTGTTTGAAGAATAAACACAAGAGCAATCCAAGGCAGTACCATCAGTAATTCTTCAGAACTGGTATGACGTTTGGAATTGGAGGACAAAAATAAAATCCCATACCATAAGCTTTCCAGATTATATTTTGAAAGATGTGCTGAATGCCACAGCAGCAAGCTTTAATCTATAGTCATGACATTTAGTAAAGCAGGCCATAGTGATGTTTACTTTATTATTCCAAATGTTTATTATCTTTACCAATGGCCTTTTATCTGAAGAGTTCAGACATAATATAATATACTTGTCCAGTTGAGGACTTGTAACAACCCACGGAATGTTCTGTCTTCCTTATCTTTCTTCTTGCATCCAGCTAAAGAAAAGTAAATTCTTCAGTGGAGAAGAGCCTAGGCATGAAGAGCAGGGAAAGATGGATTAGTTCTGAAGTAGTGGCTAGGTTGGATCGGCTGACAGAATTCTTTGAGTCTTGAGAGATAAACTGAGTCCCAAGCATGGAATACCACAATTCTGCTTTCAGAATACTCTTGTAAAGTGAACGAATGGGGTACCATAATGCTAGAGCACCTTGAACATTGTATTCTTTTATCTTTAGGTATTGCCAGGGAACAGACGAGGACAAGGCTACAGGCCACAAGGCCAAAAGTCCAATGACCCCATGAACCAAGGGCGGCATGACAGTATGGGTCGTTACAGAAACAGCTCGTGGTCTTCATCTGGTTCCAGGTATCAGAGTGCTCCATCTCAGGCACCAGGAAACACCAGTGAAAGAGGCCAAACTCACTCTGCAGGGACCAAAGGAACTGGAGTCAGCATGGAGCCAATCCCTCCCATGCCTTCATTCAAAAAGGGGCTCCCCCAGCGCAAACCCAGGACCTCTCAGACTGAAGCCGTGAACTCTTGAGAGAAATTCCAGTTGGCCTCTCTCCTCTCTCCACCCAGTTCAACTTGATAACTGGACTTTAGGAAACTTAGATTTAATAACAAAAAGAAGTTTATGCGTATTGCTTTTTGTGCCATTCTAAATATTGTTGGTTTCTTGTCTCCTTATTTCCTCTTTACCATTTTTGGAGGGGAAGCTATTTTTTTTCCTTGATCTTTCCCAGTGATATGGATTGAATCTGGTTGGTCATTTCCACCAGGAATCAGAGGCAGCTGTTACCAGGTTTCGGCCTTCCAGTTGACCCCTCCACTGTCCAGGCTGTCTCAGGAGGAGGTGAATCAGAGCTAGTCTGTCACCTTTCCAATCTAAGCAGAAGCCACAGGTGCCTGACAGGTTCCCTTCAACCATTTGACCAAGAGAGGCAATGAGGGGATCATATGCTGCACTGGATTTGCCAGAGAAGGGAAAATTTAATTAGTGAAAAGGAAAGAACACTAGGAAACATTTGAGAACCTGCCTCTATCCCAGAACGTGCCTGAGATTTGACACTCAAATCAGTGTTTAGTCTTCTGCTTGGCACCATAGCTTAACCTGCAGTTTCTTCAAAATGCCTAATGCCTTGTTTCCTATTACCTTAGATTGCAAACCAGTCTAGGGAAGTCTATGGGAAAATAGCATTTAATTAAAGTTAAAAAAAAAAAAAAAAAGATTGGGTGCGGTGGCTCACGCCTGTAATCCCAGCACTTTGGGAGGCCAAGGTGAGTGGATCACTAGGTCAGGAGTTCAAGACCAGCCTGGCCAACATGGTGAAACCCCGTCTCTAATAAAAATACAAAAATTACCTGGGCATGGTGGCGTGCGCCTGTAATCCCAGCTACTGAGGAGGGTGAGGCAGGAGAATCGCTTGAACCCAGGAGGCGGAGGCTGCAGTGAGCCAAGATTGTGCCACTGCACTCCAGCTTGGGTAACAGAGCGAGACTCAGTCCCCCGCAAAAAAACAAACTTTTTTTCTGTTTGAATGTTTGGAGACTTTTTTTTGTTCTCTCCCTTTCCTGAACCCTATTCTGATCCTGAACCAAATTTATAGCAATATAATTAGTGTTAATCTAAGGCATTACTCATCAAAAAATTGCTGCAATCAATCTTTATAGTTGAATAAATAAAAACAGCTGCATAAATATTCCCACATTTGTTTCATAGGAGCAAGTGATTTCATTTCATTATGTTTTTCTTTGGGCCTCATGGGGGTAGAAGTCACTCAGACAGCTTGTTCCAGGATTAGATGAGGGTATCTGATTCCCAAGTCATTTGTCTGCCACCGCTGTGTAGCTTCAGAACCAGATTAAAATGTGAAAGCCTGAATGAGCAAATGCAGTTGTTCCTAGTGAGAAAGGATCATAGGATAGGGAATGGTGACTTTCCAAAGGAGAACTTAACCACTTTAGGAAAACCACAGCTCTCCAGGCTCTCCCAGGTAACCAAAGGTTATAATGGCACTGCTCTTCCCAACTCCCTGTCCCTTGACTGAGTACTGAACGTAATTGAGCTCTTGCATGTAGCAGGTGGCATGGGTGCCAGACCCTTCCACCCCGCACTCACCCCCAGCATCTGTGATTTAATAACAGCAGATCTTTTCTTTCTCTGGCATGTGTTCTCCCAAGTCTGAAGCCCAGACTGTAAGTGGCAGTCGTGCAGAACGTAGCTGCCTCAGGGCTTCCCTTGCCTCCTTGGCTGAAGCTGAGCTGCCAGGGTTCAGGTTGGTTGAACACATTCAGAGAGAGAGAGAGAGAGAGTGTGTATCTGTCTGTCTTTCGGTAAAGAAAACAGTAGTCAAGGAGTTCTGGGAAAGCCATTTTCCAAGAACACCTCATTTTGGGGAATTTGTCCAACAACACCAACAGCCTGCTGGGTGTCAGGAAAAAACCCTGCATTTCTGATTAATTGCTTACCTATACTTTATCAGAAATCCAGAGATTGAAGTGACCTTGAAGGATTATGAGGTCTGTCCCTGTATCCAGGCAAGACTATACTTAACTGCCCAGACAGATGGGACAAGGCATGTTTATCAAAAATGCCTTGAAGTTAAAATCTCCTCATAGAAAAATATTTGAAAATTTTTCATGACCACAAAAAGTTTGAAAATTACGAATTAAAAAAGTTTTTATTACAAAAGTAGTATTTAAAATATCAACACAGAAATATAAAAGAAAAAAGTTTTCCATCTTTCCACTTCTCAGGGGTAATGATTGTTAATTTGCCATATATCCTTCTACGCCTTTTTTGTTTTTAGAAATGGGGTCTTACTGTGTTGCCTAGGCTGGAGTGCAGTAGCTATTCACGGACATGATTAGAGGGGACTGCAGCCTCAAACTCTTGGGCTTAAGCCATCCTCCTGCCTCAGCCTCCTGAGTAGCTGGACTGCAGGTGTGCTCCATCACTCCTGGTTAGACTGTTTTTTTGTTTTTTGTTTTTTGTTTTTTTTTTGAGACGGAGTCTCGCTCTGTCGCCCAGGCTGGAGTGCAGTGGCCAGATCTCAGCTCACTGCAAGCTCCGCCTCCTGGGTTTACGCCATTCTCCTGCCTCACCCTCCCGAGTAGCTGGGACTACAGGCGCTCGCCACCTCGCCCGGCTAGTTTTTTTGTTTTTTTTTTTAGAGACGGGGTTTCACCGTGTTAGCCAGGATGGTCTCGATCTCCTGACCTCGTGATCTGCCCGTCTCGGCCTCCCAAAGTGCTGGGATTACAGGCTTGAGCCACCGCGCCCGGCCTAGACTGTTTTTAAGGCGTGTATGTGCATATACACATGGGTATATGGGTTTTTTATTATTTTTATAAAATGATTATACCGAGCAGGGTGCGGTGGCTCATGCCTGTAATCCCAGCACTTTCGGAGGCAGAGGTGGGCGGATCACCTGAGGTCAGGAGTTCAAGACCAGTCTGACCAACATGGAGAAACCCCATTTCTACTAACAATACAAAATTAGCTGGGTGTGGTAGTGCATGCCTATAATCCCAACTACTCAGGAGGCTGAGGCAGGAGAATCACGTGAACCTGGGAGGCGGAGGTTGTGGTGAGCCGAGATCATGCCATTGCATAGCAGCCTGGGCAACAAGAGCAAAATTCTGTCTTGGCCAGACGCAGTGGCTCATTCCTGTAATCCCAGCACTTTGGGAGGCCGAGGCAGGCAAATCGTGAGGTCAGGAGATCAAGATCATCCTGGCTAACATGGTGAAACCCCATCTCTACTAAAAATACAAAAGTTAGCCAGGCATGGTGGCGCGTGCCTGTAACCCCAGCTACTCAAGAGGCTGAGGCAGGAGAATCACTTGAACCAGGGAGTCGGAGGTTCCAGTGAGTCAAGATTGTGCTACTGCACTCTAGCCTGGCGACAGAATGAGACTCCGTCTCAAAAAAACAAAAAACAAAACAAAAAACTGTCTCGAAAAAAGATTATACTGTGTATATTCTGTATTTTTTTAATAATATGTGTAAACTATAATTCACTTAGGATCTCATGCTGTAGATCCACTCCTAAATTTGCCAATTTGACTCTTCTTCAAAGAGAAGTTAGGCTTATCCTAAATTTGAATTGTATAACCCATTCCTCATTGCCCATAGGGGTTCTAGACTTCCCAAAAGAAGGAAGATTCATGCCCTGGGCAGTTACCACTGGTGCTCCAAGAGGCCTTACCTAACCATTGTTTGTCCTTGTCTTTCCATTTCCCCTTACAGACAAATGTCTCACCCTCCCCAACTTAGAGACAGGACTGCGATTTTAAGTTGTTTAGCGCTGTCAGTTATGTGACACTTGAGAGGCAAAATGTAAATTAGCATGGCTTCATTATGAACGTCATATATTTCCTATGCCCCTAATTTATGGCCATTTAAAAAATGTACTTTTAGGCCGGGCGCGGGGACTCAAGCCTGTAATTCCAGCACTTTGGGAGGCCGAGACGGGCGGATCACGAGGTCAGGCGATCGAGACCATCCTGGCTAACACGGTGAAACCCTGTCTCTACTAAAAAATACAAAAAACTAGCCGGGCGAGGCGGCAGGCGCCTGTAGTCCCAGCTACTCGGGAGGCTGAGGCAGGAGAATGGCGTGAACCCGGGAGGCGGAGCTCGCAGTGAGTTGAGATCGCGCCACTGCACTCCAGCCCGGGCGACAGAGCGAGACTCCGTCTCAAAAAAATATTAAATAAAAATTTTTTTTAAATGTGCTTTTAAACAAAAGTACAGACCAGTTTTTTGTTTTCTGTTTTTAAAGGGGACCGGGCCAGGCACGGTGGCTCACGCCTGTAATCCCAGCACTTTGGGAGGCTGAGGCAGGCGGATCACAAGATCAGGAGATCGAGACCATCCTGGCTAACACAGTGAAACCCTGTCTCTACTAAAAATACAAAAAATTAGCCAGGTGTGGTGGTGAGCGCTTGTAGTCCCAGCTACTGGGGAGGCTGAGGCAGGAGAATGGCGTGAGCCCAGGAGGCGGAGCTTGCAGTGAGCCGAGATCGCGCCAGTGCACTCCAGCCTGGGCTACAGAGCAAGACTCCGTCTCACAGAAAAAAAAAAGGGGGGGGGGGGGCACCGGGTGTGGTAGCTCACGCCTGTAATCCCAGCGCTTTGGGAGGCCGAGGTGGGCAGATCGCCTGAGCTCAGGCGTTCAAGACCAACTTGGCCAACATGGTGAAACTCCCATCTCTACTAAAAATAAAAAATAAAAATTAGCTTGGCGTGGTGGCAGGTGCCTGTAATCCCAGCTACTTGGGAGGCTGAGGCAGGAGAATCTCTTGAACCCGGGAGGCAGAGGTTGCAGTGAGCCGAGATCACGCCAATGCACTCCAGCCTGGGCGACAGAGTGAGATTCCATCTCAAAACAAAAACAAGGCCGGGCGCGGTGGCTCAAGCCTGTAATCCCAGCACTTTGGGAGGCCGAGACGGGCGGATCACAAGGTCAGGAGATCAAAACCATCCTGGCTAACACGGTGAAACCCCGTCTCTACTAAAAATACAAAAAAATTAGCCGGGCGTGGTAGCGGGCGCCTGTAGTCCCAGCTACTCGGGAGGCTGAGGCAGGAGAATGGCGTAAACCCGGGAGGCGGAGCTTGTAGTGAGCCGAGATCTGGCTACTGCACTCCAGCCTGGGTGACTGAGCGAGACTCCGTCTCAAAAAAAAAAAAAAAAAAAAAAAAACAAGAAAAAAAAAGGGGGTACATAATAGAAATTTAGAAGTCTTCTCTACCTTGTCTCACTCCCCAGAAGAAATCATTAGTAAGTTTCTTACATGTCTTTCCAGAAATTTTCTAAACCCAAACATGGAAGTACCTTTTCTTCTTTCTTTTGCATAAATGGGATTCATACTGTGCATACCCTTATACAAGTTGCTTTTTTCACTTGTCCTCACTTTTTGTAACTCATTTTTTTGTTTTGTTTTAAGAAAAATCAAGTATATTTCTATATACTGACATGGACGGAGGTCTACGAGGTATAGACCTCTGTTCTGTGACTGCATAGTATTCCATTGTATAAGTTTGTTATTATTAACCAGTCCCTAATGATGGTTTTCAGTTTTTTGCTGTTACAACTACTGCTGCAGTGAGCAATCCATAATGCATATATCATTCCTCACTTGTGAGAATATCCCTGTAGGATAAATTCCTAGGAGTGGAATTACTGGGTCGTATAGTTATTGATAAAGTATTATTTTGATAAAGTTGCACAGATTCACACATGCAACTTATTTATTTAGAGATATGGATTCTCTCTGTCACCCAGGCTGGACTGCAGTGGTGGGATCATAGCTTTCTGTAGCCTCAAACTCCTGGGCTCACGGGATCCTCCTGCCTCAGCCTTCCAAGTAGCTGTATCTACAGGTGCATGCCACCACACCTAATTTTTTAATTTTTTTGTGGCGATATGGTCTTGCTTTGTTGTCCCGGCTAGTCTCAAACTTTTAGCTTCAAGCAGTCCTCCCACCTTCGCCTGCCAAAGTGTTGGGACTACAGGTGTGAGCCACTACACCCAGCCATCAGGTTTACATTTTCTGCCAGTGTTTGGCAATGCTTTGTACAGTTGCTGAGCCAGAAGCTAAGGAGAGAAACAATCCCTGACTTCACATAGCTGATAAACCAGTTGATGCAACTGAGAATACCAATAAATAATACAAGGAAATAGTGTTGCTTGAAAATGCCATACTGTCTTCGAGGTGGAGGGAGCACAGCCAAAGGTCTGGGTCCCATGCTTGAGCCAGAACTATACCAGCATATGATCAGGCAGTTGTGCAGTGGTGTATGGAGATAGTGACCTTCTGTTATATTTCAGAATCCCAAACCAGGGTACAGTCTTGTGAGTATGAATGTATGTATGGGAGGGAATAGGATAAACTAGTTGAAGTCAAGAATGACCTGGAAAATTCGGGATGCATGTCACTCATCTTTATACTAACCTGTTCTCTTGGAGAAGGTCAGTAGAATAATGACTTGTTGCCCCTGAAAATTCCACCATCTGACCTAAGAAAATGAAGTTTTGTCTTGCCTGATTTATAGGTTTCATCCCACCTTCTGGTCCCATTTGGTAAGGATTGTATCCTTATGGCAGCAGATTTCTTGGAAGAAACAGGTGTACATGCTGGGAGGCTACCAACTGATACAAGGAACTATTTTATCACTAGTTTAACCAATGAGTTCAAAGTACTGGCCCACAATGCTGGTAGCCAGAACAACATACTAAATATACTATAAAATCAAGTTTTTCTGGTTGTTGTAGCCACTTGGGCACATTTTCTCACCTTCAAACATTGAGGTACCTACTGTGTGCTAGGCACTCTGCTGAGTTCTGAGCCAGAAACTATTCTAGCTCATTCTTTTTTTTTTTTTTTTTTTTTTATCTATATTTTTTGAGACAGGGTCTCACTCTGTCACCCAGGCTGGAGTACAGTGGGGCCATCTCAGTTCACTGCAACCTCTGCCTTCCTGGTTGAAGCACTTCTCTTGCCTCAGCCTCCCGAGGAGCTGGGATTACAGGTGTGGGCCACCACACCCAGCTAATTTTTATATTTTTAGTAGAGACGGGGTTTCACCATGTTGGCCAGGCTAATCTCAAACTCCTGGCCTCAAGTGATTTGCCCACCTCAGCCTCCCAAAGTGCTAGGATTACAGGCATGGGCCACTAGGCCCAGCCCTAGCTCATTCTTCAACCACTTTGCAGGTAAAGGAAGTAGAGCTCGTCCTTAAACCCTTCGGAGACCAGGCAGTGTGGTAGAGTATAAAGACTCAACCTGGATTTTAATTCTGGCTTCACAGCTTGGTAACTGTGTGACCGACTGCCCTTGGACAGATAACAGCTTTGAATCTCTTTCTGAACTGTGAAGTGGGACAATGGCAACGACTTTCTAAGACATCTAGCCAGGTGCTACAGAACAGTACCCTAGGCGTCTAGGCTAACCCATGACAAGTTGAATGTTTAGCCCCTTTCCTTTTCTGTCTCTCCTGCTTTGTTAAAAAGTATATGAAAGAAGACTTCCCCTATCTCCAGCCAGACAGACCTTATTAACTACAAAAATACTAAAAATCCAGCTATCCTATTCCTTCTGTAAAATTTTTTCCTGAGTGCATGCCCCTCCAGCATGGTGAGCCCTGTGCCCCTCTTGTCTGTCTGCCATACTGGTCAGAAAATACACCCCTACCCCAGTTTCAGAGCTATGTGGATGGGGCAGGCAGATGCTGATGGAGCTGACCTCAGCTAACACAGTAACCATTGCAGCAGCACACAGGTGGAGCTGGGGTCAGGGTTTCCCAGGGGAAAGTCAAGGAACATTATTTCCATACATGTGATGAGGCAGTTTTATTATCTACCTTGATACTCAGTTCCAAGGAGGAAACTCTATCCAAAAAAGATGTTTCTGGGTGAAGAAACTCACCCACCAGCACAACTATTCTCCTGCCTGCCCCTTCACTGCTGTCAAAACAGCAGGAACAAATACCACGCACTCCAATTCCTTAGGGAAAAGTCAGGTCTCCTTTTTATGTCTCTTCAACTTAACCGAGTTAGGCTTTCTCTGTAACTTGATTTCAAACACACCTGTTTTCTGGTGCTGCTAGAACACATGAATTGAGAGGATGAGATTTCTCAGGAGGCCGGGCATACACTCCCTTGCCAGCTCCAGCAGGGCTGTGTCGGCCACCTTCCTATGGGGCCTGCAGTTAACTGCAGTGTCTCACCTGGCGTGGAGTCCAGGTATTGTTCACAGTGGGCACTCACTACAGGTCACTGACCATCTGTCAGAAATGACCATGCAGTTTCCCTTTTCATAGGCTGTTTACCAAAAGAGAAGACGAAGTGGCCCCACAGCATAGCATAGTCCTGAATTGCTGTCAACCTAGTCAAGTCTTGGTTCAGATCGGATTCTTTTTCTTACTAGCCAAGCAATATGGGCCCGTATCTTTATCTGTGGATAAACACAACAATGTGCCTCCCCGGATTCCCTTGTTTGAAAGTTGATTGTGGGCCGGGCGCGGTGGCTTATGCCTGTAATCCCAGCACTTTGGGAGGCCGAGGCAGGCGGATCAGCTGAGGTCGGGAGTTCGAGGCCAGCCTGGCCAACATGGTGAAACCCCATCTGTACTAAAAATAAAAAAATTAGCTGGGTGTGGTGGCACCCGCCTGTAATCCCACCTACTCGGGAGGCTGAGGCAGGAGAATCACTTGAACCCAGGAGGTGGAGGTTGCAATGAGCCGAGATCGCGCCATTCAACTCCAACCTGGGTCACAAGAAGACTCCATCTCAAAAAAAAAAAAAAAAAAAAGGTTGATTGTGGTCTGTTCCCACTCTAGCCAGAGTCTTCCTTCCACTAAAAGAAAAGGAATCACCTAGAATGAGACAGACAAGGTGCGGCCAAGTACTAGAGGCCTCAAAGAATTCCAAAATGTTTTATTTTGGTGGGGATGGGGAACCCTCAGGCTTCATCCTGAGCTCATTTCCCTGGTCCTAGCACCGAGGGCCAGGGATTTGTTGTTGTTGTTCTGTCGCCCAGGCTGGAGTGCAGTAGCATGATCTCAGTTTCCTGCAACCTCCGCCTCCTGGGTTCAAGCAACTCTCCTGCCTCAGCCTCCCGAGTAGCTGGGATTACAGGCGTGTGCCACCATGCCCTGTTAATTTTTGTATTTTTAGTAGAGATGGGGTTTCACCACATTGGCCAGGTTGGTCTTGAACACCTGACCTCAAGTGATCCACCCGCCTCGGCCTCCCAAAGTGTTGGGATTACAGACGTGAGCCACTGCACCCGGCCAGGCCAGGGCTTTTCAAAAATAACAGCTGGCTCAGGTTCATTTCACAAATCAAAAGACCTGATACTCTGCAAGCTAAAGTACCCTCTGCCCACCCTGGGTCTCCCAGCTGGCCAGTGGCAGAGCTAGATTGGAACTCCAACTAGTCTGACTTGAAAGCCCAAGATTTTCCCACCATACAACACAACCTTAGAAGCGGAGCCTGGCCATGCTGGCTGAGAGCCAGGCTCAGAGAACAGGCCTGGGGACCTCCAGAGAAGAAGGTGGAGAGAGTGGGAAGAGGCAGGGAAGGGGAGGGGCCCCTGGGCTCTGTTCCTCGACAGCCGCCTGTTCCCACTCCCTGAACACAGTGTCTGACTCCACCTGCGCTTTGTGGTTGCGAAGTGGGGGGACTTTTTCCATCCTTTGTGTCTTGAGCGGTTTTTTCCTTGCTTTGAGCTTCCCTACTCTCTCTCCTTGTTCCTTTTTGTAGCTAATACTCCCACAGGCCTCCCACGGCCAGCTCCAAAATGCAGCCTCCTGAGTTTCTTCTTGTTGACAGAGGCTTTGAGCATCTCTGAACAGGGATCCTCCTTAACGTTCCCCTCCCTATGACTCCCCACCACGGTCAAATGAGTCAAGAGCTGGCGGAAGGGGAGAGGAAAAGGAGTTACAGCGAGGAGGACTATGGTGCTCATCTCCCAGGGCCCTGCTCAATTTTCAACTCCTCAATCCCTGTCTTACTCTCTCCTAAATGTGGGTCTCTGCCCTTCGTGCATATGGGTTGGGGGCTGGAGGAAAGATGGAAGGAAAAGATAGGGAATTAAAAGAATAAAAGAGGACCGGGCAAGGTGGTTCATGCCTGTAATCCTAGCACTTTGGGAGGCCGAGGCAGGTGGATCACCTGAGATCAGGAGTTCGAGACCAGCCTGGCCACCCTGGTGAAACCTCGTCTCTACTAAAAATACAAAAACTAGCTGGGCATCCTGGCGAGCGCCTGTAGTCACAGCTACTTGGGAGGCTGAGGCAGGAGAATCACTTGAACCCAGGACGCAGAGGTTGCAGTGAGCGAGATCATGCCATTGCACTCCAGCCCGGGCAACAGAGTGAGACTCCGTTCAAAAAAAAAAAACAAGGAATAAAAGAAAAAACAATTTTTTAAAAAAAGAAATAGAAAGAAAAAAAGAGGGAATTAGTGACTAAGAGCTGGGGGAATTCATACAAACAAAAGACTGGTCTGGCAGGAAGATCTGAGGGACTAGGTAAACGTGAAGAGAGAGGACAGTGGGCTAAGATCCTGTGCCTGATCACACTCATTCAAAACAGGCCAGATAAAGGAAAGGGTCGGTAGCGGCACCCCCGCTCAGTACACATTCACATGAGTTCTTTGAGGGGCAATGGGGGAAGGAGTTTAAAGGCCCAAACAGGCCTTTGACTTTTCTCTCTGCAATAAGAATGATAATAACATTCCATAAATATTAGTGTATTTTCTTCTCCTGGAAGTGGGAACCAGGGCAGCAAAGGGTGACATGGGCATTATGCCTCGAGCTGCTGGAGGAGGCAGTGCACCTCAGACTAAGGATTTGACCTCTTTGCCCCAAGTTTTTCGTCTGTGAATTGGCAGTTATAGCCAATAACTAGCTCATAACGTTATTATGAAGATTAACTGGATAATCCAAGTAAAGCACTTTGCACAGTGCCTGGCACAAAGTTAATGCTCAATAAGTGTAAGCTGCTGTAATCCTCAGAGGCACCCCACACATTCCATCTTGCCCTGCTCACCCCAACCCAAGGTGTCTGGTTTGTCTTAATGCCCAAAACCAGCCCTGGCAGGTGAGCTGGAAGCCTGAAAGTGTAAACACTTAGGCCTTACAGGGATAAGTGTAAGGCCACCCAGACATGCTACACAAGCCCAGATGACCAGTCCTCTGAGTGCCCATACAGTTAGGCTAGAGAGAGGCAGACCCAACGACCTAGGACTGGGATACTGTCAGGGTTCTAACCCTGGCTGTCTCATTTACCAACTCTGTTACCTTGAGCAAGTCTCTCTCTTCCTCCTCCTCCTCCTCCTCCTCCTCCTTCTCCTCCTCCCTTCCTCCTCCTCCTCTACAACTCCTCTCCCCCTCCCCCTTCCCCTCCCCTCCTCCTCCTCCTCCTCCTCTTCTTCTTCTTCTTCTTCTTCTCCTTCTCCTTCTTCTTCTTCCTCTTCCTCTTCTTCTTCTTCCTCTTCTTCTTCCTCTTGTCTTCCTCCTCTCTCTCTGTCTCTCTCTCAGCTCTGGTTCCTCCTTTGTGAAATGGAGCATAAGGAGCACCCACCCCGGCTGTTCCACACAGCTCCCAGGAGACTCAAAATCAGATAACAAACATTTACACGTTGCAGGTGTCACACACTGTTCTAGGTCCCCTACACATACTCACTCATTGAATCCTCATTAGGACCCTCTGATGTTATTATTAGCATCCTCATTTTACAGATGAGAAAACTGAGTCAGAGAAGGGTTAATAACTTGCCTTTAAAAATCACACAGACAGGCCAGGAGTGGTGGCTCACGCCTGTAATCCCAGCACTTTGGGAGGCCGAGGCGGGTGGATCACCTGAGGTCAGGAGTTCAAGACCAGCCTGGCCAACATGATGAAACCCGATCCCTACTAAAAATACAAAAATTAGCCAGGCGTGGTGGTGCACGCCTGTAGTCCCAACTACTCAGGAGGCTGAGGCAGGAGAATTGCTTGAACTTGGGAGGCATAGGTTGCAGTGAGCAGAGATAGCTCCAATGCACTCCAGCCTGGGCAACAGAGGGAGGCTCCGTCTCAAAAACAATAAACAAATAAAAAATCATACAGACCAAAATTTAAATTTTTTTTTTTTTTTTTTAATCACAGGGACAGCAAGTGGCAGACCTGGTTCCCAAGTGGGTGGGTGATTTCAACTGTGGCCTTATCCTGTCTCAAAGTGAACTGACTCCTAAAATGTCTTTCTTTTTAGTAGACGGCTGGACCGCTGCCTGGAGAGGAAGCCTTGAGCGGCTGGGGGAGGGGATTACTTTACAGCCAGGATCCATCCAAGGCTGGGGATGGGATGGGAGCAGGATCTGCTAAGACCCTAAGTGACCCTTAGTGACCCTAAGGAGGATTCCTTAAGGTCACTCCTCCTCCTGGGGACCAGATTCCAGGCTTCTCAGGACTGGAGAAGGGGGAACGCGTCTTCCCTTCCCAAAGTGCCAGCTCGTTTAGATACAGGTGCCTGGGGCTTTGGCCCTTGTCGCTGACGAGGGGTAGGTGGAACGGGGAACACTCCTTTCTTTCCGATACTGGTGACTGTGAGTGCGTCTCGAAGGATGGGGGTGCTGAGCCTACCGCTTCGCTCGTTAGGGAACAAATTGCTGTTTTGGCCCCGGCGGCTCCTCTGGGCGCGGGCGGCAGCCGCGCTCTCTGGCAAATCGTGGGAGGGAGGAGGAGCGGTGCTGGCAGGCAAGTCCGGGGGACCGTCGCAGCGCGGGAGGCCAAGAAGCGACGGCCGCCCCGGGCCCGGCTCCGCCCCGCCGGGAAGGGGCTCCCTGCAGCCGCCCCCGGGCAGCTCCCCACACGGCGCCGCGAGGAGCTCTCCAGGACTGAGCTGGGTGAGGCGCGGGGCTCGGCCTTCCTCGCTCCCCCGGTGCCAGGACCCGCATGCACAAGGTTCGGAAGTTTTTTGCAGTGTCTGACCCCTGTCGGTCCCCTGTATTTACCACCCAATCCTCTAGCGCGCTTAGGAGAGGCAAGAGGTGACAAAAGCCAGAGGGAAATGGAGGGACAGGACAAAGGGTCTGGCGTTCCCCTCCCCACCACACACCCTTTCCACCCACGGGGTCACACGGAGGACGTCTGACCCTTACTCCTAGGGCTACCCACCCTCTGGTTTCCCGGCAGCTCCTGCTTGCGGGGGCACCTCATAAGAGCAGCTGGATCCATTTTCCAGAGAGTCAAGTTGAGGATGAGAAAGTCTCGAGGGCCGGACAGCTGTGCGCGCAGAACCCTCGCCCCATCTGCTTTTAGATTTCCCAGGTGTGGCTGGAGCCCCTCTAGAGCGCCGGCCTCCGCTGGCCGCCGGGCCTTCACCTGCGCCTGTCGCCCTGTCCCCTTGCCCACTGCATTTTCCTCGGGAAGAGCATCTTCCACAGCATGCGCCCCCCACCCCACACGCCCCTAGCCCTTCTCCCATTCCGGGGAGAAGCGGCTGCTAGGAGGCTCTCGGAGAGCCCCCGGACTGCGGAGAAAGACGCCTCCCCTCTGCGGCTGAGGCCGAGTCAGCGGGAGGGGGCCGGCCGTTCGCCAGTGGTTCTCCGAGGGACTGGCGGGGAGGCCCGCGGGGTAGGATCAGGGCGGTCGCCGCCTCCCCGCCCCCACCGAGGTCCCGAAGGGAGGGGAGACCTCGGCAGGAGGCCTGTCCCTTTAAGGAGGCGGCCCTGGCTGGGTGTGCCCCGTCTCCATGGTTACCCCGGTTGCAGGCGGCGGGCGCGGGAGGGAGGGAGGGAAGCTGCAGCTTCTCCCCGACAGACGGAGGGAGCTGCCGAGACCCGGCGCCGAGCGAAGCCCGAGCGGAAGCCCACCCGCAGCCGACACGCGAGCCGCTGCCGCGGAGGGAGGTGCTGAGAGCGCCGCGGCTGCGGGGCCTGGAGCCCGGGATTCGTGGGCGGCGAGGGTGCGAGGGGTCGCGCGCCATGCTCCGGGCCCCGACGGCGCGGACGCCCCCTCGCGCGCCCGCGGCCGGCGCGACCCGAGATCCCGGTCTGGGCATTGCCCCCCGACGGCTGCGCTAGGGAGCGCGGGGCCCGGCGGGGGGCGGCCGAGCTGGGCGCCCTCCCCCGGCGCGGAGTCCCCGCACCCCGGAGGGATGGGGCCGGCAGCCGCGGGCGCCTAAGATGCCGGCCATGCGGGGCCTCCTGGCGCCGCAGAACACCTTCCTGGACACCATCGCTACGCGCTTCGACGGCACGCGTGAGTCCGACCCTCGCCCACTAGCACCCGGGCCGCCGGACCCTCGCCAGGGCTCCCGCCTGCCCTGAACCCCCAGCAGCCCAGCTTGGCGCCCGCCTGTTCTCACCCTCTCCTCCCTACCCGCCCCTCTTGAGGCTGGGGCCATCGTCTCCTGCTAGGCGCCGTTTCCCCGAAGGTTCGGGGTCAACACTGCTTCAGGCGAGGCAACAGGACCAGAAGTCCCTGGGTGTGGGTCCTGGGATGCTCTCTGTTAGCTGGGTCTCGCACCCGAACCTGGTCAGTCTGACCCGTCCCACCCCTGCGTCTGGCGCTGTCGCAGCAACTACCCTCAGACTGGCGGGGGGTAAGGCGAGGCGGGTGAGCAGTGCTCAGGGACAGCTGAGAGGGCTCAAAAAACAGATTTAGAAAAGAGATTTGCAAACGGAGATAGAGTAGGCGGGACTCGGGAGAGCATGGTGTGTCCAAGCCCCGTGTCTCATAGCCTGAACCCCCTAGACTTGGGGAGGCCATCTAGCCCCAAGAAGATGGTCTGGGGACTCCCATCAGGACTGGCGAAGTTTGGAGAAGGCGCCCCAAGCTCTGGATCCCCGGTTCCGGGGGCTCTGAGCACAGGGGAAGTGGTGAAAGCCCCTCCCCCCTCCTCTCCCTCACATCCCCCGTGGGGCTTCCCAGCTCTCTGCCTAGGTCCTCCTTGGTCTCCGGTTCCTGATAGGGGGTGGGAGCCCAGCACTGAGCTCTCCCCCCTCTGGGCTCCTCCATCTGCTTTGCCAGTTTGCTTGGCTCCTGCAGCCTGCTGATTCAGTGCCCCCTACTCCCCAATACATTCCTGGCTCCTGGCTCCCGGCTCCCGAGCTCAGTCACCATTCTTACACCCCCATTCTTGATCACATTCACTAATTCCTGAGCCAGGTCAGGCAGCTAGGGCTAAAACACAGACAGCAGGATGTATGGTGGTCTGGGGTTGCCTCCCAGTCTAGGTGTGTCCCAGTGGGAGAAGCCAGACAGCCAACCTGGGTACCTGGCTAGTGGGTGAGCCTGGCAGAAGTAGAGGTGGGGCCGAGGCTGGCGCAGAGCTGGCAGTGCAGTCCTTGTTAGGGAATCCCCAATCCCAGCCCTTACCCCACATTGCTTAGGACACCCTCCAGAGGGCACAGTGCCCGTACAGCGTTTCATTCACTGACCTCAGTTCACACGTACTGATCCTTGAATGTACTCACACCTGCTGCAGGGCACTGACAAACAGGTGACACACACTGATTGCCATTCATAAACAGCCCGGCCCTAACACACACAGGATTCCTGGGGTTTGAAAAACCCACTATTTGGTTGCAGGTATTTGGGAAAGGAGGGGTGGTAGGCCTCCTGCCCCTTCACCCCACGCCGCCTCTGAGAGGTGCTCTCTTGCAGACAGTAACTTCGTGCTGGGCAACGCCCAGGTGGCGGGGCTCTTCCCCGTGGTCTACTGCTCTGATGGCTTCTGTGACCTCACGGGCTTCTCCCGGGCTGAGGTCATGCAGCGGGGCTGTGCCTGCTCCTTCCTTTATGGGCCAGACACCAGTGAGCTCGTCCGCCAACAGATCCGCAAGGCCCTGGACGAGCACAAGGAGTTCAAGGCTGAGCTGATCCTGTACCGGAAGAGCGGTGAGGGGCCACCTGGCCAGCCTGCCTCACCTTTGCAGTCTTACCCAGCCTGGCACCGGCCCCATCCACTGTCCCTCCTCCTTTCTGTTGCCATCTTCTCCATCTCCCCATCTCATCCCATCTTTCCATCCCCGCATCCAACCCCTTTTGCTCCATCTGACCTCTTGCCCGTGGCTCCCCATCTCTACCTGCCTCACCCTAGACTCAGCCTGCATTCAGTTCCAACCTTGGGTTTCCCGCATCCAACAGAAAAACATCCGCATTTCGGCAGGGCAGATCTACTGCGGGACAGGTCTGGCTGTCATGTTTGCTCTCCTTTGCCTCCGCCCCCCAATTCCATCAAGCCCTGCCCTCAGTGAAACTGGACTGCCAGCCCCTCCCCCAGGAAACCACTGGATCCTGCCTGTGTCTTGCCCAGGATGTCAGTGGAGCCAGGGCCTCTGTCACCTCAGGCAGTGCCAAGAATGGGAGGTGGGCTGAGTTTGTTTTTGTGCCCAGGGCTCCCGTTCTGGTGTCTCCTGGATGTGATACCCATAAAGAATGAGAAAGGGGAGGTGGCTCTCTTCCTAGTCTCTCACAAGGACATCAGTGAAACCAAGAACCGAGGGGGCCCTGACAGATGGAAGGAGACAGGTAGGTGCATATAGGTGCTGTGGTTGGGGTGTTGGGTGCTGCAGGCCTGGGCGGGGCCTTGGCACCCAGTCTGAGTATGGGGGTCCCCCATGCCTCCTGTATTCATTTCACTCCCACTCGGGCTGCCTGAGAGGCCTGTGCTGCTCTCATCTCCACGTGATTCCTCGGTATGGGAATATTTTTTCCAAATAGACAGATTGAGACAAAGTTAGAGTTTTTTGTTTTGTTTTGTTTTGTTTTGTTTTTGAGACGGAGTCTCACCCTGTTGCCCAGGCTGGAATGCAGTGGTGCGATCTGGGCTCACTGCAACCTCCGCCTCCCGGGTTCAAGCAATTCTCCTGCCCCAGCCTCCCAAGTAGCTGGGATTACAGGCACGCGCCACTACGCCCAGCTAATTTTTGTATTTTTAGTAGAGACGGGGTTTCACTATATTGGTCAGGCTGGTCTCAAACTCTTGACCTCGTGATCCACCTGCCTTAGCCTCCCAAAGTGCTGGGATTACAGACGTGAGCCACCCCGCCCAGCCAACAAAGTTGGAGTTTTTAAATCAACTTTATTAAGAAACTGAAAGCAAACAAACCCCACTGTACCCGTGAAACATTACTTTCTGACCAGTTAATAAGGTTGAGCACAGACCCACTAGGTTCCTCTTCCCTACAGCAAACCTGACTAGGGGTGGAGCTCTGGGCAAAGCCTGCTTTTAAGTTCTTTGAGTCTTCCCCCTCTCGTGTCCTCCAAGGCTAGGGCAGGCCTTTGGGCAGGTTACAAAACTGTCAAGGCCTCTTTGCCATTTGGGGATGCTGGGGGTGCTCTCCATTCCCACTCCCATACTCCCAGTGCTGGGTCTGCCTCTCCATGATGTCAGCCTTCATTGTCACCCTCTGGTCCCTGCACTAGCTCCTGGGCTCCTGCTGTAAGTTCCCACACCTCTGCTGATGGCCTCCTGCTAGTTCTCCACCCTGGCCCTGTGAGGTACCTCCTCGCTTCCTGTCCCAGGCCTTTCCCCATAGAGATCCTCTGGTCCAAACCTCCTCTTCCTGGAAGCAGACCCCAGAGGTAGTGTCTGTAAGCACTCCTAGGACTGCCCATTGCTGGGCTGGGCAAGCGAACCCAGGAAGTGAGGAATACCTGAGCCCTCAACTCTAAACAGTCTCTAAGTGGTCAATGAGCCAGACCAGTCTATGGACCAGCAACTGTGTCCTACACCTGACCCGGAGCTAGGGCGTGTGGGCACACACCCATCATATTCATGGGCCCCTCTGCTTTTGCAGGTAGTGGCCGGCGCCGATATGGCCGGGCACGATCCAAAGGCTTCAATGCCAACCGGCGGCGGAGCCGGGCTGTGCTCTACCACCTGTCCGGGCACCTGCAGAAGCAGCCCAAGGGCAAGCACAAGCTCAATAAGGTGGGCTGAGCCCTGGGAGGTGTGGGAGAGGGGAGCGGCAGACACAGGAGATGGGGAAGGGGACTTGATCTACCACAGAGAGAATGTCCTAGGGGCCACCTAGGCCTTGCCAGCACTTTGGGGGTTGGGACTGAAGGATCACATGCCTGATCCATTAAAGGTACAGAAGAAAGTCCTGGCCTGGGAGGCAGGTGGGCCTTGGTTCAATCCTGGCTCCTCCCCTAAGCAGCTGTGTGGCTGCAGCTAAGTCACTTAACTTTCCTGATCTTTAGTTTTCTGATCTATAAAATGGAGACGCTAATGTCATCTCGAAGCAGATGTTGCTTCGAGAATGCAGGGAGAGAAAGGAGGTGGATGTGGGTCCCAGGCTCTATCCAAACTCAGCTTGTGCCAATAATCTTTTCTCTCTGCCTGGACCTGCCGTGCTTCACTCAGGGGGTGTTTGGGGAGAAGCCAAACTTGCCTGAGTACAAAGTAGCTGCCATCCGGAAGTCGCCTTTCATCCTGTTGCACTGTGGGGCGCTGAGGGCCACCTGGGATGGCTTCATCCTGCTCGCCACGCTCTATGTGGCTGTCACCGTGCCCTACAGCGTGTGTGTGAGCACAGCACGGGAGCCCAGTGCCGCCCGCGGCCCACCCAGCGTCTGTGACCTGGCTGTGGAGGTCCTCTTCATCCTTGGTGCGTGCACTCTGCCCCTTCCACCCCACCCTCTGCTGGCACCCTGGGGCTTTGCTGGGGATAGTCCACGTGGCTTCTAGGGCCCTACAGTGCGCCCCTCGCCCTCTCTCATTTGTAACCTGTGAGCTTTGAAATCAGACCTAGGTTCCAAACATCTGCTACTTACAAGTTATATGACCCTGAGCTGGTCAAAGCCTCTCTGAGCCTCCATAAAATAGATTCCCCCTTTGTAAAATAGGCAAAATGATGTCTACCTGTTACAGTTACTGTGAGAACTAAGTCAGATGATATATGGAAAGGGCCGGGGACAGTGTCAGCTACTGAGAAGGTAAGCAGGTGTCCAGGCAAGAGTGGCTGCCCCCCAGCCCCAGTGCTGACTCCCACCTGGATTCCCCACAGACATTGTGCTGAATTTCCGTACCACATTCGTGTCCAAGTCGGGCCAGGTGGTGTTTGCCCCAAAGTCCATTTGCCTCCACTACGTCACCACCTGGTTCCTGCTGGATGTCATCGCAGCGCTGCCCTTTGACCTGCTGCATGCCTTCAAGGTCAACGTGGTCAGTGTGGCTGGGCTGGCTGGGTGGGTGGACTTGGCCAGGGGACAGGCAGGGCCAGCCTGGCTGACCTCCCTCCCTCCCTCCCTCCCCGCATCTTAGTACTTCGGGGCCCACCTGCTGAAGACGGTGCGCCTGCTGCGCCTGCTGCGCCTGCTTCCGCGGCTGGACCGGTACTCGCAGTACAGCGCCGTGGTGCTGACACTGCTCATGGCCGTGTTCGCCCTGCTTGCGCACTGGGTTGCCTGCGTCTGGTTTTACATTGGTCAGCGGGAGATCGAGAGCAGCGAATCTGAGCTGCCTGAGATTGGTACTGGAGGCTCCCTCTGCATGTGGTGGGGAGGGAGTTGTGCAAACGTGTCAGAGGAGTGTGAGCACAAGTGTGGGTGCTGTGTCAGGGACCTGTGCAAGTCTGCATGTGTGCAAATCAGAGAAGAGAGTGTGCAGGTGTGAGTGTGACAACCACCACCATGTGACAGGCCTGTTCTCCAGCAGCTGGGCCTTGTGGAGAAAGCCCAAGGAATCCCAGTCGCCCATCCAAGGCCTCCTGGGACCAAATGTTGGTCACATTCCTTAAACCCCTGCCCCGTTGGGAAGGCCAAGCAGGGAGCCACTGCCCTCCAGGGTTTCTCTGACACCCAGCACTCTCCACCCCTCCCCCTGCATCCTCTTTGAAGCTTGATCCCAATACCTTGGCTTCCAAAGCCCCTGCCTTCTCTTGTCACCTCCAGTCCACATTGCTCCTGTCATCTCCAGTCCACATTTCTCCCTGCTGCATCTCTGCTCTCCCCCAGCCTAAAAAGCAGCCTTTCTGCGTCCCCAGCATCTTCACTCTCCTTCATGTCACCTCTCTTCCTTCCACAGCTCTTCCCTCTGCTCACCACCCACTCACATCTTAACTCCTGCTGGGAGGGCTTCCACCCCCACCCCTGCACCCGAAATGTCACCCGGAAGGTCACAGTGACCTTCTGGGGCCAAACCCTCATCCTCCTCGAAGTTCCTGTATCTGCCAACCACAGTTCCTCTCAGCTGTGGGTGATGCAGCCCTTGGCTGGCCTCCTCCCAGCTCCTCCAAGTTCCAGGGTCTCCAGACCTTTCCTCACAGCTCTCTTGCTTCACCTTGCTTTCCCTCGGCCATTCCACTGACACCACTGAGTGAACATCTCAACTTCCCCCTTTCTCTAGCCAAACCATTCCATTCCAGCTGTTTTTAACTCTCACTGTGCCTCAGGTCCAAAATCAAGCCCGACTTCTTCCTCCCCAGCCCTCCAGCCCTCTCTCATCTTCCAGGTAACTGACATTTAGCCGGGTTTCCAGGTGCAGGTGGCCTCTTATGACTGTCTGCTCCTTGTTGGAGTCACCAGGTGTCCAGGTCAGCCTTAGAAACCAGGTCTGACCAGTTCTCTGGGAACTACAAGGCTCCTGTGAATCCTCTCTCCCTCTCAAGCTCACGGGAGGCCTGTGTGTGTCACAGAGGGCCCACTTGAAATTTCCCCCGAGTGCTCTCACTGCTGAGCAGGTGGAAACCAGGACACTCCAGGCAGTGACAGCTCCTTGGTGCCTGCCATTCCCAGAGGAAGCCTGTGCTCTGCAGCTGCTCTGGGGTCAGATGACCACACGGCAAACACAGTCAGAGGGCCAGGAGACGGACAATGGTGAAACAAAGCCTGTCTCCACCACCCAGCCCCGAAGTGAGCTGAGACACCAAATCCCCAGGTCCACTCCCGCCCCCTGAAATGGGACCCAGACACCCTTGGTCTTCTGTCCACGAGGCTCCTGTCTTCCAACCACCTCACAGGGGTTGCTGATCTGACACTAAGAACACCTCTAGCTCCCAAGAGTCTCTGGGCCCCACAAGAGTCTCTGGGCCCCATCTGCAAGGGTGGGTCGACCCTTGCAGATACACATGGTATTCTTTCACCCTTGACCCCTGAGTTCCAGGGTGGTTTCGTTCCATTTGGAGCCGGTACTAGTCTACATTTAGATACTTTACAAGTTCTTCACATCATCATCTCCTCTTTCTCCAGGGAGTCTGCCCCCTAACGGGGTTGGCACCAAACCCAGACCTCTCCAAGTCCAGCCCAGGCAGGAGAGCTCCTTGTAGGGGGAGGTGAGGCTGAGGTGGGTGGGTGGGTGGCTCCTTCTCCGTGCTTCCTTGCCTGGGTTTCCTTTTCCACTGTCCATGATGTGGACAGAGTTCTTCCCCCAGATTCCCACTAGCCCAGTGGAGGTGGGCTGGATTTTCACAAGACTGTGCCGAGTATTGAGGGAGAGAACTCAGGGCACTCCTCAGTGTGTGTGAGCCCCCAGCCTCCGGGACAGCTCCTGCTGGCCTGACCCCGCCCCGCTGGACGCACCATCCTGGCCCCAGCTTCAGGGGCTGCTGATGTCCCATGGCCAACACTTAGAGATCAGAGGCCTCCCTGCTACCCTCTCCTGTGTCCTGCTGCTTCTCCCCACCTTCCCTATTCTGGGCATCTGGCTTTGGGTGACTTCACCCTCAGAGGCCAACTAAACAGTGATTGTGAAGAGTTTTGCGTACTCCATTGCTTTTTTTTTTTTTTTTTTTTTGAGACAGAGTCTCACTTTGTCACCCAGGCTGGAGTGCAACAGCGCAATCTCGGCTCACTACTACCTCCGCCTCCTGTGTTCAAGCAATTCTTCTGCCTCAGCCTCCCGAGTAGCTGGGATTACAGTCATGCGCCACCATGCCCAGCTAATTTTTGTATTTTTAGTAGAGACGGGGTTTCACCACGCTGGTCAGGCTGGTGTCAAACTCCTGAGCTTGTGATCCGCCCACCTCAGCCTCCCAAAGTGCTGGGATTACAGGCATGAGCCACTGCGCCCAACCACGTACTCCATTGCATTCTTATAGCACACCTCAGATAACGGGAAGGTGAACCCCCACCTTGGTGCAGGTCTTAGTACATCCCCCTAAATTCCTTAGCCTGGAATGTAATGCCCTCACTGTTAACCCCACATTCTAGCCAAACTGAGCTATTTGCCTGTACTTGTCTTAAAATATCTGTCTCCAGGTTTGGCTCGTGCCTGTCCCTCCACCAGGAATGACCCCCTCGGTTTCTTTGTATCAAAATCCTAACTACCCTTTGGAACCAAGCACAAATGTCCCTTCTTCCAGAAGCCTTCTAGCCCTAGCCCATGGCACTTGGTTCGAGCCCCCCTTCCTTCCTGCTGTGTGGCACCTCTGAGATGTAGCTCTGGCCCTATGTCAACTGCCCTTCTGAACTGGAGCCCTCAGGGAGCTCCTGTGGGGCCCCTAGCTCCTGGCACACTGTGCGAGGTTGCTGAATGAATGAGTGGGTGGATGACAAATGTGTCGGAGCCACAGGGACCCATATGCCTAAAGTGTTAGGGAGAGTCTGGAGTAGGGGGTCTGTGCTGAGGTGGGAGGAGCAGAGCACAAGTGGAGAGGTGGGGTCCCACTGCAGCCTGTGACCCCAAGCCACAGCCACACATTTCTAGATCAGCCAATCTGCCCTGTCTCTCTTGCACCCCATGGCCCTCAGCTCTGCCAGGACCTCTGTGGACCTTGGGACCCCCCCACCCAACACCCTAGAGCTCCTGCAACCCTCCAGCTACCCAGCACACAGGCTTGGGAGAGACCTCAGTGCACAGCCCTACTCCGTGCCAAGGCCAGGTGGAGAATGTTGGGCTAAGGAGAAATCCAGCCTCTACTCCGTGGCCCAGTCTGGCCTGTGCCTGTGTGCATGTGTGTGACTGTGTGTGTGTGCGCCTGTGTGTGTGCGCCTGTGTGTGTGTGCCTGTGCGTGTGTGTGACTGTGTGTGCGTGTGTGTGACTGTGCGTGTGTGTGGCTGTGTGTGTGTGTGACTGTGTGTGTGTGCATGTGCACGCACCTGTGTGAATGTATTCACCTGTGTGCTCTTGTCCACGAAAGTGTGTCTCCACCCCCTGCCTAAGTGACAGCGTGTAGGCACCAGTGTACCTTTGTCCCTCTTCCAAGTGTGCACAGGCCTTTTCAGTGTGAGTGGCTATGGCGAGGTACCTGTAAGGGGCACACATGTGTCCTTTGTCTTCTTGACTGTGTGGGACACACACATAGCCTTAACCGTGTGTGTGCATGTCCATGCAGGCGTACTTGGGACCTGTGTGTGAGGCTGAGTGGTTTGTGTGGCTGTGGGGAGGGATGAGGCTGAATGGGGAAGGGAGGGAGGGCCTTCTGGAGCAGATGGGCTCAGAGAAATGCAGGAAGAGGAGTCCTGGTGGGCAGGTGGAGGTGAGGGTGGAGGTGGCCTCACCATCCATCTTTGGGGTTGAGGCTGTGGTTGAATGCAGTGAGCACCCCAGTCCTTTTGCCCACGACAGCCAGGCCCTCCGACTGGGCCCGTTACCTGGGATGGGTGCCAGGCATGGGGGAAGGGGTGTGATTTCCCTTGTGTCATCCCCAGTGCCAACAGGAGCTGGCTGGGGAAATGGCAGACTCTTCTGAGGGTTGAGGGGGTGGAGAGGGGCGTGCTAGGCTGGCAGTGAAGGGGCAAAGCGGCGGGAAGCCATGGGGCTCGGTCTGTGTGTGAGTGTTCCCACCCCCAGGGTCCCGCATCCCCGCCCACAGTGTAGCCGAGTCTTCCTGCCTGCTCAGTCCCTTCTGTTCCCTCCTCAGGCTGGCTGCAGGAGCTGGCCCGCCGACTGGAGACCCCCTACTACCTGGTGGGCCGGAGACCAGCCGGAGGGAACAGCTCTGGCCAGAGTGACAACTGCAGCAGCAGCAGCGAGGCCAACGGGACGGGGCTGGAGCTGCTAGGCGGCCCGTCGCTGCGCAGCGCCTACATCACCTCCCTCTACTTCGCACTCAGCAGCCTCACCAGCGTGGGCTTCGGCAACGTGTCCGCCAACACGGACACTGAGAAGATCTTCTCCATCTGCACCATGCTCATCGGCGGTGAGCCCGGTCGCGCGCGTCTTCCCGGGTTCACTCCCAGACTTCTGCCCGCAGGCGGCGCCGTCCCACTCCCCGGAGGGCCTGAGGCCGGGGGCTCTTCCGCTTTAGGTGGCCGTGGAACTCCGGGCCGGGGATGGGGGAGACTCGTCGGGGCCGGGGGTGGGGGGAGACCCCGCCCCGCACAGCGGCCCTCGGGCCTTGCCTAGGAGCGTGCGGGACTGGAGACAGATGAGCCTAGCGTGGTGTCAGGCCGGGCCAGGTCCCCAAGGTGACCCCCTCTCACCACCTTCCCCCAGCCCTGATGCACGCGGTGGTGTTCGGGAACGTGACGGCCATCATCCAGCGCATGTACGCCCGCCGCTTTCTGTACCACAGCCGCACGCGCGACCTGCGCGACTACATCCGCATCCACCGTATCCCCAAGCCCCTCAAGCAGCGCATGCTGGAGTACTTCCAGGCCACCTGGGCGGTGAACAATGGCATCGACACCACCGAGGTGCGGCCTCCAGGGCTAGGCCTGCTAGCCTTTGCTCCCTCAAGGGGTTTGCAATGGCTTAGAATTATCAGGAGTGAGGGAGGATGAAGAATGCAGAATTTTGGCCTCTGTGCCTCCCTTCTGTCTTGGGGGGACAGCGGCATGGGACAGAGGGCAGCTAAGAAGGCTTGGAGGGCCCTCTGAACCCCAGTTAGGTCTGGGGGCTTGTACTCACTGAGATGGGAAGCTGGGCTGCTCGGGGGGCTAAAGTGATTGAGAGGGAGGTGGAGGAAGCCGCTCGCTGCCCACCCTGTGTGGAGCTTGGAGTTGTGAGAGACGCCTCAGGTCCCTCCCATGCCTCCCCTGTTCCTGAGGCCTGCTAGGGTGGAAAGGGGCTGACTGGAGGCCACCTCCTCTTCTGCCACTCCCAACCCCCCCACCCCTGCACCTGCTTGCCCGCAGCTGCTGCAGAGCCTCCCTGACGAGCTGCGCGCAGACATCGCCATGCACCTGCACAAGGAGGTCCTGCAGCTGCCGCTGTTTGAGGCAGCCAGCCGCGGCTGCCTGCGGGCACTGTCTCTGGCCCTGCGGCCCGCCTTCTGCACGCCGGGCGAGTACCTCATCCACCAAGGCGATGCCCTGCAGGCCCTCTACTTTGTCTGCTCTGGCTCCATGGAGGTGCTCAAGGGTGGCACCGTGCTCGCCATCCTAGGTTTGTGAGGGTGGCAGAGAGGGCATGGGGGCACGTGTGTGTGAGACCATGGCCCTGATCTGTGGAAAACCTGGAGAGGGGACCTCCACAAGGCCACTGAGAGAGAAACAGCCAGGGTGGAGTCAGGAGTAGTTATGGAGTCCTGGTCAAAGCTCAGAGAAGCCCCACTGACTGCAAGGTGGCAGCATAAGGAGGTGGATATGATATCGCAGGTGTGCCTGGGGCGGAGCGAGTGGAGAGCCAGCCTTTGAAAGGAGCCAGTCTATGGGGGACAGAGGGGAGCTGCCCCTCCTTCAAGAGGAAAATCAGAAGCTGGGGATGGAAGTGCTGGGGAGAGTGTCAGGCAGGGCTAAAAATGAGAGGAACAGAAGCTGTCCTTGTGGTCCCCGAGGAACGGTGAGATGTGACTTTCCTGGGGCAGATCACAGAGCAGGCCCAGAGCCCAGATGGGTGACAGAGCTCAGTCTCCAAATAGTCAGGGAGACTTGTTCTGGTGAAATGGTACCTACAGTGTATATACTTCACTTCTTGGCAAAAGAAGGAGGTGAAAAAGGAAATCAGTTCCCTAGATGCAGACGAAGAAATTGCAGGTGTGGAATGGACACAATAGTAGTGCTAATCACAGGGGGCTCACAGTGTGACTAGCCCTGTCCCAGTTCCTCACATGCTTTGTCTCACTCCAACCTCACAAAACCCATTATTCCTATTTTGCATAGCAGGAGACCAAGGTCAGAGAAGTTAATGAACAGCTAGGAATTGGCCAGCCGGGGTTGGAGCCCCATCCACCTGGCGCCAAGTCTCATGCTTCTTCCACGGGGCTCCCAGGTGCTCTGGGGGGAATTGGGACTGGCAGGGAGGAAGCCATCATTAGGAGGGTTGGACCTGCACCCTAGGATTTGGGAAAGCACATTCCATCTCTCAGGGAAACATAGGGCTGTGTCTGTGAAAAGCCACTAAAGGACCGGGCGCAGTGGCTCACGCCTATAATTCCAGCACTTTGGGAGGCCGAGGCAGGCAGATCACTTGAGGTCAGGAGTTCAAGACCAGCCTGGCCAACATGGTGAAATCCTGTGTCTACTAAAAATACAAAAATTAGCTGGGTGTGGTGGTGGACACCTGTAATCCAAGCTACTTGGGAGACTGAGGCAGGAGAATCACCTAAACTCAGGAGGCAGAGATTGCACTCCAGCCTGGGCAACAAGCACAACTCCGTCTCCAAAAAAAAAAAAAGAAAAGAAAAAGAAAAGAAAAAGAAAAGCCACTAAAGGGGAGCAGAGCTCTGTGGCTGCAAGAGACTTATCATGGTGACCCTAGAGGGTGAGGAACATGCGACCGGTGTGGGTAGTCAAAGGACTTGTACATGTGGGGAGGTGGTGACCTGACCACTGCTAACCACATCGAATCCTCAGGCAGCCAAGGCACGTGTAGATTCACTGTGGGGACTGCTGAAGCCCTGGGGCTGAGGTTTGTCATTCATCTGGCAATCCACAATCAAGATGAGAAGAAAGAAAGGGCCAAGAAGGTGGGGCAGTGTCACCAGACGCAGCTACTGTGTGTCCATCCTTGCTCCCTTGAGGACGATGACCTGCCAGCTGGAAACAAGAGGAAAAAAATGCCATCGGGGTCTTAGACCCCGAGAGTGGGGACAGGTTGTTCATACCCTTTGTTTTACATCTTTCGTGAGTCCAGCTTTTGGGCCTACATGCGATTTATGCCAACATGAGAAAATGGAGTTATGCCAGTCAAGTGTAGCTGGCAATCCTTGGAGAGATTCCGAAGGGCACAAGGACAGATTTTCACCATTGTAGACTGGTGAATCCAAAGCAGGATTGATGAGTGGATTATGAAACAGATGGTTTTCAGCCTGGAGCCAAGGGAGTTGTGTGGCTGGGAGCTGGCACAGGTCCTCTCAGAGCATGCCTTTGCTGGTGCCAGGCACCACGTCTCAGAATAGCCACGTTCAGTGTGCAGTATTCAGTGCCACAAGAATGGCCACAGCCTGTGCCCTGGGCCTTTGCCTCCACAATGTCCCTAGCACCAGGACTTATGCCACCGTTGATCTATCCTGTCACTGCTTATATGTTTTGGGTGAACTACTTCCCTGTTGACTTGGAGGCTCTGGATGCCCTGGTGAATGAATGCCTGATTCCCCGACCCCAATCATGGTCGGGTTCTCTGCTTTGCCTTCATACCCTCTCCTCACCTACCTTTTTACTCGAACGTCCAAGTGCATCCTGCCTGCTCCTGGCAGCTCTGTGTTCTGGCGCCTGCTTCTGTTGATGAACTGATGGAAGCTAAGCATATGCAAAGTCCATTGTGAGGAAGGAAGTAGTTTGATGAGCTGCACCTGGCGGGCAGTCTATGGTCCTGAGACTCTGCCCTCGGTCCTGTCCTGTTTCTCATTTTCTCTCACCTCTTGGATGAAGACAAGAAGCACGTGCTTATCCTATTTCAGACGACACAAATGAAAAGAGAGCACATTCCCCAGATGATCACCATTGAGATCCAAACAGCTCTCAAAACGACCCAGAAGGATGGCCTGAAACCAAGAAAATCAAGTGTTAAACTATACTTAAGTTGGGGTGCATTCTATACTTAAGTTGGAGCAAAAGTCCAGAAACATGTAGAGGAGACGTAAGCTCAGTGTGTGCTGCTGGCGGTGTGAGGTAGTCCATAGCAGGGCCATCCTTTTTGAAACACTTTCTAACAGTCTGAACTGCCTGGCGGTGGTTGAGCTGCCTTGAGGGGTAGTGAGTGCTCTGCCCAAGCCCGGACTGCGTGCCTATCCCTGTTGGAAATGATTTTTTTTTTTTTTTTTTTTTTTGAGACTAGGTCTCACTGTTGCCCAGGCTGGAGTGTAGTGGTGTGATCTCGGCTCACTGCAGCCTCGACCTCCTGGGCTCAAGTGATCCTTCCACCTCAGTCTCCAGAATAGCTGGGATTGCAGGTGCACATCACCACACCAAGCTAAATTTTTGTTGTTGTTGTTGTTGTTGTAGAGATGGGGTTTTGCCATGTTGCCCAGGCTGGTCTCAAACTCCTGAGCTCAAGAGATCCTCCTGCCTTGGCCTCCCAAAGTGCTTGGAGCCATTGTGCCTGGCAGGAATGATTTATAGGGGGTTCTATCTGGGAGGGAAAGGAAGAAAATGATTTCTTTTTGGTCGTCTTTGTGTGAGGCACTTTATCTACATTAACTCTAATTTAGCCTCAACATGTCCCTGAACAGACACACCCTATTTCATTGATTCTAAGACACATCTCACCCAGCGAACCCCATGTGACATCTCTGAGATTACATCGCAGGCTCTCATTGATGCCATTTAATAATTGCTGTCAGCCAGGTGGCAGTCTTAACCTGGCTGTGGGAAAACCTCCATTGACCCCTTCTGGTGAGATCAAGAATATTCCCTAGACTCAGTTAAATGCAGCATCTCTTGTGGAGCAGAGACAGCTGGGGCTCAGGAAGGTGAGCCTGGCCGCCTGACATTTTTCCCTGTGCCACACAGGGCTCTAATTTGCTGGTTCCAAACACTGATTCCTGGACAAGCTGCAGCTGAATCACCTGTGGGACTTAACAACAATCAGACTGTGGGGTCTCCCGTAGATACTGTGATGCTGTAGGTAGAGATGGGGCCTGGGTGTTTGTTCTGACTTTTCCACGGGATTCTAATCAACAGAGCCAGCTGTGAACCACTAGAACTGAAGACAGTTCAGTCTGTCTCAGGGCTAAAATTCAGGTTTTCCGGCACAGTGGTTTTGATCCTGAATGTGTTTGAGGGCCTGGGTCACAGAGCTCTTTACCCCAAGCCCTTGTGGGAGCCAGTGAAACAGGCCGCAGGCGTTAGGCCGTGTCCCAGGCCTCTTTGCTCCTCTCTGTGCTGGCTTCAAGGCTTCAGCTGCCGAGGCCCAGCCCAGCCCTGAAGGGAATTTCAGCAACCTGCAGCCCCCTTTTCTCACCTCATGGCTGAAGCTCTCAGGGCTTACTGACCTCTGCTTCCTCTTCTCAGGGAAGGGTGACCTGATCGGCTGTGAGCTGCCCCGGAGGGAGCAGGTGGTAAAGGCCAACGCCGATGTGAAGGGGCTGACGTACTGCGTCCTGCAGTGTCTGCAGCTGGCTGGCCTGCACGACAGCCTTGCGCTCTACCCCGAGTTTGCCCCGCGCTTCAGCCGTGGCCTCCGAGGGGAGCTCAGCTACAACCTGGGTGCTGGGGGAGGCTCTGCAGAGGTGAGTGTGCTGAGTACGTGCTTGGAGGGGCTGGGGGTGCCGGGGAGCCTGGTGAGGTGGGCAGAGGCTGCGGATGGTGGAGAGCTGTGTGTAAAGTGTGGCCTGGTATGAAAGCCCCCACCTCGGGCAGGGGTCTACACCCTGTCTGCCCTTCCACACCCATGCTCCCAGCCCAGCATGCGCAGCCACCCCTGCCAGCTCTCCTTGGCCTGTCTGAGGCAGCCTTATCCCATCCAGAGGAATCTTAGTAAAGGAAGATGAATGCACTGGTGCTGGCACAGGAAGAGGTGGCTCCTGGGGGTCAGGGGCTGAGCAGGGCAGGGACAGGCACCAGCCCTCCAGGTTGCTTCTGAAGAGAGCCTGGTGGCCCCCTCTGCTTTTTCATGGTGAAACAGGACTGTTCTGAGCGGCTTTTGAATTGTCCTGGATTGTCACTAATTCCAAACCAGTTTTTAGTGCTGCATTATCTTGGATAGTTTAATTAGGCTGAGGGACCTGGTAAAGGGGTGGTGGTTTCCGTATTTGGCTAGAATTTCGAGAGGTAGTTAACACCTCCAGGGCTTGGTGGCTTTAGATAGATTTTAGATTAGGATAGTATCATCTATAGGACCTTCGGTGAGAGTAGACGTTGGCTATTCTAACAAAGATGGCTCATCCCTTCCAGGGAGATGAAGCCTTGGTAGGGGAGGTGAGTGGGACACAATAGTGACCATCCATGCCGATTCTCTGTCCCCCACTATCCCTAGGTGGACACCAGCTCCCTGAGCGGCGACAATACCCTTATGTCCACGCTGGAGGAGAAGGAGACAGATGGGGAGCAGGGCCCCACAGTCTCCCCAGCCCCAGCTGATGAGCCCTCCAGCCCCCTGCTGTCCCCTGGTTGCACCTCCTCATCCTCGGCTGCCAAGCTGCTATCCCCACGTCGAACAGCACCCCGGCCTCGTCTAGGTGGCAGAGGGAGACCAGGCAGGGCAGGGGCTTTGAAGGCTGAGGCTGGCCCCTCTGCTCCCCCACGGGCCCTAGAGGGGCTACGGCTGCCCCCCATGCCATGGAATGTGCCCCCAGATCTGAGCCCCAGGTAAGCAGACCCTAGGCCCCCATGGCAGAGATGGTGGTGATGAGGCTGAGGCCCTGGGCAGGTGCACCCTACCCTAGGTGCCCATCTAACCATCTTAATTCCTGCTAGCCTATGTGGGCCAAGCCTGCCTCCTCCAGGAAGCCTCTGTGCTTCGCCTTTCTCCTGCTGTCCCACTCCACTGTGTGGTGTGTGGCACACGCTGCTCTGAACTCTCGCATCTCATGCTGCTCAAGCTTGGCCCCCCAGCTAAACCTCAAGCTCCTAGGGGAAGGGACCCCATGTTAGCTTTCTCCTGGGCTCCTGGTCAGTTCCACGCTCCTGTGGCCTGTGTGTGCGGACGCTGGGGCATCCCATCCCATACCACCCCACAGTGGCTGCCTGTCCATTGATTTGTTGTCATGGTGCCTGGGTTCACAGGGTAGTAGATGGCATTGAAGATGGCTGTGGCTCGGACCAGCCCAAGTTCTCTTTCCGCATGGGCCAGTCTGGCCCGGAATGTAGCAGCAGCCCCTCCCCTGGACCAGGTATCAGGGCCCCGGGATGGTCTAGGTTGGTGGGCAGCCCCTTTGCCTTGTGAACCTCAAGCACTGCTGGCCTCTGTGCCACCAGTGTTAAAGTAACTGGCAGACTGCCTGGAGGCCATCTCACCCCACTACCCCTCTGTGCCGTGCGGGCAGGGGAGTTTGGTGGTGAAGACCAGCACTTTAATTTTGATGTAGCCAGGAACTGGGTTTATGTCCTTGCTCTGTCAGTTTTCTAGCAGTGTGAATTTGGCTTCTCTGGCCCCAGCTTCCTGTCTGTAAAAAAATGGGTTGATGTTTATATTATATAATGTAACTTAAAGCCTTAGCACAATGTCTGGCTAACTGCGGGGATAGAGGGCTGGGGAACCAGGGGTGAAAGTGGCTCCAGGCCAGGGAAGTGAACAAGGTAACGAGCTCCTAGAAATGTCCATTTGCCTGGAGGACAGAGCAAGTGACAGGCACAAAGAACAACTTTTTGAGGGGAAGGAGAGCACTAGGCAGTGTGGCTGAGGGCTGCTGGGCGGTGTTTTCCCTGCCCATGGAAGTTTGGGCAAAATTCAACACCTTGGGCAAGGCCAGAAGAGATGATCCTAGGAGTCAGGTCCTACCAGGTCAATGTGGTCTAACTGCAGCAAGGCCTAGACCCTCCCACTGCCTGTCTCCTCTTACCAGCCCCAGCTGATAACCCCATCCTACTACCCACAGAGAGTGGCCTGCTCACTGTCCCCCATGGGCCCAGCGAGGCAAGGAACACAGACACACTGGACAAGCTTCGGCAGGCGGTAGGTGAGGGGGAAGGTGGAGGTGAGGGGGGTTCCAGGGCCAGGCACTCCATGGCTGACTCCATTCTGACCTCACCTCCTCCCTCCCCCGAAGGTGATGGAGCTGTCAGAACAGGTGCTGCAGATGCGGGAAGGACTACAGTCACTTCGCCAGGCTGTGCAGCTTGTCCTGGCACCCCATAGGGAGGGTCCATGCCCTCGGGCCTCAGGAGAGGGGCCATGCCCAGCCAGCGCCTCCGGGCTTCTGCAGCCTCTGTGTGTGGACACTGGGGCATCCTCCTACTGCCTGCAGCCCCCAGCTGGCTCTGTCTTGAGTGGGACTTGGCCCCACCCTCGTCCGGGGCCTCCTCCCCTCATGGCACCCTGGCCCTGGGGTCCCCCAGCATCTCAGAGCTCCCCCTGGCCTCGAGCCACAGCTTTCTGGACCTCCACCTCAGACTCAGAGCCCCCTGCCTCAGGAGACCTCTGCTCTGAGCCCAGCACCCCTGCCTCACCTCCTCCTTCTGAGGAAGGGGCTAGGACTGGGCCCCCAGAGCCTGTGAGCCAGGCTGAGGCTACCAGCACTGGAGAGCCCCCGCCAGTGTCAGGGGGCCTGGCCTTGCCCTGGGACCCCCACAGCCTGGAGATGGTGCTTATTGGCTGCCACGGCTCTGGCACAGTCCAGTGGACCCAGGAAGAAGGCACAGGGGTCTGAGTACCAGCCCTAGAACTCAGTGTTGCCAGGCGTGCTGCCATCTGCTGTTCAGCCCAACCTCAGAGTGAAGACAGGGTGGCGGCCACCCCATGGACTCCATGCGGCCCGCTGGCTCAGGGCAGGGAGCCTGGAAGCAAAGGAGGGCCTGGCTCCTGACTCTCAGAGAGGGTGGGCTGGAGCCCTGGGGCAGGCCCTCCTCAGCCTGCTCCTCCGACCTCCCGGTCTCCCTCTGCAGGCTGGGGGCAGAGACCTGAGGACAAGGAAGGGCTTTGCCATCCCCTGCATGTGCCCCTGCCTCTACCTGTCCCAAATTTTTATATTAAAAAAAAATAATAATAAAAGAAACTACTTTGGAACCTGTTGCTTTTTATTTACAAAAGAAAAACAATAAAGGAAGAGTCTGAGACTAATCTGCTGGAGACACGGGAGTGAAGGTGGCAATGTGGGGTAGGGTTGTTTTTAAAGAGAGGAAGAGCGGGAGGGGCTCTGGCTCTAGGGAAGCCCGAGGTTCTCAGCCTCTGCTGGCTTCACAACGGCCAGACCTATCCTCCCTCAAAGGCTCAAATTAACGGCCCGCAGCTGAGCCTCCCACTGCCCAATCTGGGCAGGTTTTTCCAGGAGCTTGAGTTCCCAGCTCAAGGGGGCTGGAGTGGCAGGCGAAACAGGCCAGAGAGGGCCCACGAGTCCTGCCACCACTCCTCACTGTGGTGTGATCTTGGCAGCCTCGGCCCGGATGAGGGCAATGAGGTCCTGGTTGATGAGGAAGACGAATCGCAGGCTGGCAATCTGGGTGGGAGACAGAGGTGGGGTCAGGCTTATGTACTGGCTCACCATGCCTAGGTCTCATCCTGGCCTTCCTGCCTCCTCCCCAGCTCACCTCCACCACAGAGTTGTTGCTGAGGCGCCATTTGGAGCCACACAGCACTGGCCGTCCATCGATGTAGATGGGCCGTCGACCCTCATTGGCAATGAAGAAATCACCGTTGTTCTTCAGCTTGATGACACCTGTGGAAGCAGAAAGGAAAAAGGGATGATGGGATTGGGAGGGATTGATGGGATGGGGAAAGGCCAGAGAGCACCAGGAACCTCCATGGACCAGCTCTGCTTCCTGCAGACACCAAGGAACCCCTGCCTCAGGTAGTTCACGAGGGTCCCCATGGACATCAAGCCCCAGGGCTAGAAAGGACAGCGAGAGGCTGGGAGGGACATCTTCACACTGCTTCCTGCTGGGGCAGCAGGTGGGGGATACCTTGTTTCCGGGAGATCTTCCAGGCTGGACCCTCCAGAGACAGGTCCACATCAATCTGGTTATCCTTGGTTGCTCTGCCCAGGGTGATCTGGGGAAATGGGGCAGGTGAGGGCTGGGACCTGAAGAATTGGGGGAGTAGGTCTATGCAGGCCAGAGAAAGATGAGAAACCAAGGACTACACAGAGAAAGGCACTGACAGAGGAAGCACGTGTAGGAAGGGTGGGGATGGGCCTGCCTCACCTCGCGTGAGCGCATCAGGTACCGCACCATGCGGCCCCGCAGCACTGCCAGTGTCTGGTTGTCGAAGTCTGGAGAGCTCATGCCTAGGGGAAGAGGGGGTTTGGAAGAGCTTACCCGAGGGCCAGAATGGAAGACAGGGAACCAGGGCAAGGTTGCCTTCTGGTGCCCGGGCCTCCTCACCTGTGATGCTGTCCACTAGCACCTGCCACTTATGCAGTTCCTGTTCCAGCTGCCGAATCTCTCGCTTCTGGCGCCGGTCAGCCACCATCAGCTCTGGGGTGAGGTGAGGTGGTAAGGAGGGACGCTCTGAGGCCACCAGCACCTTGTACTGCTCCTCTTGATACTGGCAGGAGCTTCCATCCCCTCACTGCCCCATCAGGCCACACTTACCATGTTCCAGGACCTCATCCCGCATGTCCCTGAGGGGCAAGAAGACAAGGAAGATTTAGGTCCACTTTCAGCTCGCCTGCTACTTGGCTCATTAGGGCATTCCAGAGCCCCTTTAGCCAAGTGGCCTGGAAGGCGGTATTATTAGGCCTTGGCCCAGCCTCCTTCTCTGGGGTTGGGCTGGGGATAAGGGTAAAGCAGCGGAGCCTAAGAAGGCCCCAGTGGGAGGGGAGGGGGCTCAGCCAGAGGGGCCAAGCACCAACAGGAGCCCAAGGGCTGGGGTTGGGCAGCCTGGGGCGCTCTACCCGACAGGAGGGACTTGGCTCTCTCCACCCCTTCCTGTGTCTCCAACCACTCACTTGAGCTTACTGTCATCAATCAGGTCCTCCGCATCAGAGAAGTTCAGCACTTGGTCCCCTTTGGGCAGCGGCTGCACTGAACAAAGGACAGAGGAAGCGTGAGCACCAAGGGTCCTGCTGAACCCCGTGATGCTGAGCGGACCACTAAGCCAAGTACAGCTGCAGACTGCACCGGGTGGAGAGCCCAGCACCAGCAAGGGCGCCCATACCAGATTAGGCTGGGCTCTAATTTGGCACAAAGCATCTTTAGGCTTAGCTGAGCGTAGAGGTGGTTCTAGAAAGGGAAAGAAATTAAAATTGACCTTTTGTATGGGCTTCTCGGTGTGCAAAGGGCTTTGATTACACAGCCTTGAACTAAGCAGGGGAGGCACTATCATTAGCTATTAGCTACATTTTACAGATGAGGAAACAGACACAGGAGCGGGGTTAAACTATGTGACCCTAGTTTGGGATGGAGCCAGGATTTAGATCCTGCTCTCTCGATTCGAAATCTCAACCTCTCCTTCCATCACATCATATGATCTCCAGCATTTCTTGCCACACTGTGAGGGGCTGGGAGGCACCTGCCAGCCAAGTTCCACTGAGAAAGTATGTGCTGGTGGGTGCCGCCCCACCTTAAGCCAATGTCTCTTGATATGGGGTCATGACCTGCTAATGGGTCATGAAGTTAGTTTCATTTTTTTCAAAAAATGAAATGGAATAGGATAGTGAGCATCAGAGCCCATCAGATATGCTCAGGATAAATACTATTTCATGAAAGTCTTTGGGTTTTTTTTCTGGCCAAAATGTGAAAGGAAGTGTGTGCCCACAGACCTAGCTACTCGGAGCATGAGGCAAGATCTCTTGAGCTGAGAATTCAAGTCCAGCTGAGCAACATGGCAAGACCCTGTCTCTTGAAAAAAAAAAAAAAAAAAAAATTGGCCAGGCGCAGTGGCTCAAGCCTGTAATCCCAGCACTTTGGGAGGCCGAGACAGGCGGATCACGAGGTCAGGAGATCGAGACCATCCTGGCTAACACGGTGAAACCCCGTCTCTACTAAAAAATACAAAAAACTAGCTGGGCGACGTGGCGGGCACCCGTAGTCCCAGCTACTCGGGAGGCTGAGGCAGGAGAATGGCGTAAACCCAGGAGGTGGAGCTTGCAGTTAGCTGAGATCCGGCCACTGCATTCCAGCCTGGGCAGGAGAGCGAGTCTCCGTCTCAAAAAAAAAAAAAAAAAAAAAAAAAAAAATTAAAAGGATTAAGGCTCCCCAAATCTGAAAACCTCTGCCTTTAGGCCAGCCGTTCCCAGGACTGAAGGGTGTGCTCTGTAGCAGCTAGTGGCCATGCAACTGTCAACTGAATAAGTGAGGGGGGAGTGTGGGGGGGGCCACAGATGCTCCTCTTCCTCCCCCCGAGGTGAGACCGTACGGGGGGAACTGAGGCAGTCACTCCATCAAGTCCCTCCCCACCAGAGTTGCCTCAAGTTCCACGAATCTCATGTTCAGCTGACTTGACAGCTAAGCAATGTGTCCTGCCTGTTCCTAGGGTCTCCTAGCTCTCAATGGCAAAGGATAAATCAAATCCCCATATACAAAACTCTTGAAGGAAGGAATAAAACTTTCACGATAAGCCTTTTAGTTAACAAATAAATTCGCACAAAATAACTTTCTTTTCTTTTTTTTTTGAGATGGAGTCTCACTCTGTCATCGAAGCTGGAGTGCAGTGGCGTGATCTTGGCTCACTGCAACCTCTGCCTCCCGGGTTCAGCAATTCTCCTGCCTCAGCTTCCTGAGTAGCTGGAATTACAGGTGTGCGCCACCAGGCCTGGCTAATTTTTGTATTTTTAGTAGAGGTGGGGTTGCACCATGTTGGTCAGGCTGGTCTGGATCTCCTGACCTCGTGATCCACTCACCTCGGCCTCCCAAAGTGCTGGGATTACAGGCATGAGTCACCGCGCCCGGCAAAACTTTCAAAATAGTGACAAAGGAACTAGCTTTAGCAGTAAAAAGAAAAGTTATCCAGTCAGTATCTGTTCTCTCTGTGGGCATTCTGTGATATCTGAGTCTGAGGAAGAGGCAGAATTTTGGAAGCCGCAGGAATAAAGAGGGCTGCCCCCTGGGCCACTAAAATCAGAGGTCCTTAGGAATGGAAGATACGGCCTCCCTCTGATGAGATTTCCTAAAATGCTCCTGCAGGAATACTTTTTCCTAAGCAGAAGCTGCAGGACCCTGGTAGTAAGGTGATGGGTACCAAAGAAGTTTCATGTTTGAACTGTGTGAAAAACTATGTAGAGGGCAACGGGCAGTACTTTTAGAAAGTGAGAATGTGCTTGTACTATGAAAATCAGAACCTGAATTACAGACCTCATTGGGGAGTTCCTCCAGTTTAATCACACTGTTTTCTTACCCCCTGTCACTGGGAGAGGGAGTGCTGTGCTGCTGGGGCAAGAGGAAGCAGGGAGCAGTGTGGCCCTTGGGGAAAGGGAGACAGATGGACTGGGTGTGAAGTCCCAGTGGGGATATATGAATGGCCTGAGGGCAGCTTGACAGCACTGACAGCCTAGTGGGAAGAGAAGAGGAAGAAGGAAGGCAGAATGAAGAACGGAGAGAGGCAAAGAGCAGAAAAGCTCAGAAAAAGTGGTTATTACCTCTAGGGTGGAAAACAAAGTGAAGGGTGGGCAGGGAAGAGGACTTTCTCATTTTGCTCATGTTTGAATGTTATCCATAACAATTAATGTGTTATTTATGTGAGGATAAAGTGTGTCATGAAAAAACAAAAGACAAGAAGTGGTAGATAACTCTGCTATTTGGACCTTTTGCCCAAGATTCCAGGCAATGTTGGCTACTCTTATGATGATGCTGAAGACCATCCCAGCCACTTTCTCTGGAAAAGAGTAGGTTTTGTTGCAATGTGAGGTGAACAAGACACTGGGGGTCACTGAGGAATCTGTTACAGGGCACTTGAAGGCAGCTGTGTCGAGTACTTCAGACACACACACACACACATATGCACGTGCACACACCCCCATTCTGCCAGCTCCTGGGGCGTTACCTGTCTGGTCCTCCAGCAGGTAATACTGCTTCATGAGCTGCCAGTGGGCCTGCAGGGCCTTCGCGGTACGGGCCAGGTAGAAGGCATCGGGGTGTCTATGCAGCAGGTCCTGGAAGGTCTCTAGGGTGGGCTGGCTGGTCTGGAGGGCAAGAAACATTCTCTAGCCATCTGGGCTTTTTCACACATGCCTCTGCCTTACCATCTCTACCTCCCATCTCAGCACCCCCCAGGAGCTGGAAGAAGCAAACTAGTCACCCAGGGAGTCAGGCTTGGCTCTTCCTAAGGCCCCTGTCACAAAGGCCCCTGCCGATGTGCATGCGTGTGCATATGCACACATCCAGACAGTGAGTGGGGAGCTCTCCACATCAGTGGTTTTCTAGGTGGTCCAGCTCTCCCTGCGCCCTGATCCTCCACTTTCCCAGCCCTCAGCCTTACCGATCCCACTTTGCTCAACAGCTGCTCCTCAGCCTTGCTAAACAGGGCCTTGCTCTGGATGGCTGCAATAGCCTCTGGGTGCAGCTGCCTCATGGCCTGACAGGCCAACCTGGACACAGAAAGATACAGAGGGGAGGGCTGAAGGAAAGGTGTCTAGCAATCTGTGGTTCCTACTATTTCCCCCAAAGCTACAGGCTTTTGCGATCCAGAACCTAGAGGCCAGGCCCTCATTAGAAAGGGCCTAAGGCTTAGCAGATAACCTGTGGCTTCACAGGTTTGTCAAGTGAATGAATAGCCAACTCACAAAACGGAGGCCCCTATGTCCCCTTCACACCCAGTCCTTCCTGACGCTGAGCCTCGGACCAGCTGCTGCTCCCTCTAAGTTCTTCCTCCTTACTTGGCCAAAGTTGTGACCCCCTAGCCACTGCCTACCACCACCTCTTTCCAAGCTGAGCCCAGTCCATTTCCTATCAGAACTGCGGCTACAACTTAAGTGGTGCCAGGGTCTGTGGAGATGATGGGTGTTAAGCATCCAACCAAGCCCTGAAGACATTAAGTGACTGAGGAGGAGGAAATGTGTGCTGCATGTGTACATGAGTTTATTTGGAAGCCTGTGGCTACTGGAGCTAGAAGGGGGCCTTGGTGTTCTTCTATTAGGACGATGAAACTGTAGGAGGTCAATGTGGGAAGGTTGGAAGTGACCTGCCCAAAGCCACAACTCACACAGTGCACTCCGGGCACTCATTTTAGTCTTCTCCCCCATGCTATTCCCTCTGCCTTCAGACTCCCTTGCCTGGAGGCAGGAAGAAACTTCTCTTTGAAACCGCTCAGGCCTCAGTATCACCCCCAAGGAGCCTCCAGGAGTCCTGACTCCCAGACCCCTCCTGGGGCCCTGGTACAATTCCCTCTGCTCCAGGACCCAAATTCTGGTGTCCCCAGTACCTCCCCACTGCTGGAACCAGCTCCCACTCACTTGGAGATGACAGGATCATAGAGCAGGGCGTACCAGCGCTCCTGGACTTCCCGAAGGGTGAAGCGGCAGCTGAACTTCACGCCCAGGTGGACGGAGGTCAGGTCGTTGGTCTGCAAGGCCCCAGAGGGATTTGCTCCAGCCTTGGAGCTGGGAAGAACCCTTCTTTGCCACCCACAGGGCCCTGCTGGGCTAATTTTGGGGTGCGAACTGGAGGCTGGGGGGAAGGGAGACACTAAGCCTATGGTAGGGGCACTACCTGCAACACAGCATTTATGAGCAGGAGGTCATCTGCAGGCTTCCAGCGGCCCAGATCCTTGGTCACCTGAAGTGGCTGTTTACTCTTCTTTACACGCTTGGTGAGTCCAGGGGCTGGGGCTGGGCTGGGTGGCACAGGAGTGCTGGGGGCTTTGGATACCTGGGCAGAGAACAGGAATAAACCGAGCTCAAAACCAGCATCCAGTCAGCTGGCGCTTCATGACTAGAGTTTCACATACTCCGTGGCAGCGGCAGCGGCAGCCCCAGCCCCAGCCTCAGCACCAACTCCAGCCCACAAAAGGAAGTACAGGAAAGGAGCTCAGCTTTCAAATACCCACCCCCTCCCACCAAGTTACTTCTATATAGTCCTTGACCATATGGGGTCTTCTCTTTGCTGGCGGTACCCCCAACCCCAGAGTGAAAGGTGGGTGGGGAGGATACCGGGAAATCACTCTTGCTGGTGCAGTGTCTAGGGCCAGAGCAATGCCACCTGGGGGTTATTTTTACACTCTGCAGTGCTGGGAACAGGCTGTCTGCTCCCAGAATAGATGCATGCTCCATGCCTCCCACACGGAATGTGATACAGGATGCAATAGCAGGGTTGGGGGTGGGGGCTGCAATAAAAAATGGGGAGTAGAGAGAGGTGGGTTCCCAGGAGAGAGGCATCTGAGATGAGGGCTAGGGCAGCTTGGTCCTCTCACCAGCCTGCTCTGCAGGGCTCCTGGCAGCTGGCAAAGGTTCTGGGGAAACATGAAATCTGGCACTACCTCCCATCCCCTAAGTCTCCCAATTCCTCACCTTCTTCTTCTCACTGGAGGAGGGTTCACTCCCTGAACAGCGCCCTGGTTCCACCCCACTGGCCCCCTTCGCCCGGGTAGAAGACTTTGCCAGGCTGCTCTCCACCAGCTCATCATCAAACTTCTTCCTCTTGATGAACCTGTAAAGGGCCTGCCCAGTGAACACTCCTTACCCCACCCTGGTACCCATTCACACACACCCAGCCCATAAAAGAAAGCAGGTGCCCAGTAAGGTGCTAACTGCTCCAGCCTGCTTTCACTTTATGCCACAGTCCAGCTCAGCGGCCATGGAACTGCTACACTCCAGCCCTCTGAGATGACAGGGGATCACACCACAAAGACTTCACGTCAGAGACCTAAGATCTCCCTCCCCTGCCCTCAGTCCCACAGGGAAGGGTTTAGCAGGGACAGGAAAAGCATAAGGCTCTGCCAATATAAGGCCCCAGGGGGCTCACGCAGCCATTCCCAACAGAGGTGGAGGCATGTGGCACTTAACGCCATAGACCTTCTACCCTTCCCCAGTTCCTGGCCCTCCGAACCTTTACTACCTGGAAGAGCTTCTCCGTTTAGGGATGGTGCCCAAGGCCTGGGAGGAGGCTCGCTTCTGCCCTGCCAGTGACTCCTCATCCTCTGAGCGGCTGGCAGTGCCTGATGCCATCAGGGATGAATCTAGCAGCCCCTGAGAATCTACAAAGAGAGAAATGGTGGATTCGGGCCTCCTCAGATCCTAGAGCCTCTGCAAATGGGACCCCTCCCCAGCCCCCTTGCCCTGCCAGCCCTCTTGGCCCCTCCCCTGCCTCCTTGACACTTGAGGTTTTAAGGTAGAGTTCCTTGGCCATCCAGATCCCATCTGGGCTCAGACCTGGCCCAGACCTTCCACGCTGGGCAGTTCCCCCGGTGCCACGTGTCATGTCGTGCAGCACATGGTGCTCAGGTCAGACTGGTGATGCCGACACGCTGGGCTCTGGGCATAACTGCTCCCTCTGCCATCAAAATGCAGCCATGCTAAAGAGCAGCAGCTCAACAGCAAGTCAGTCAATTGTGGCTCTGCCGACAGGTACATGGGTGGTGCTGGCCCAGGGGGAGGTGGCAAGGCCTAGCCAGGACCGAAAGACACACGTGCCAGGCACAGGGTGGAATCAGCAGACCTTGGCGCCCGAGCATTTGGGGAGCTGTCCCGGCCTCATACTACCTTTGTCCATCCTCTTACAGTCCCAAAGCCACTGGTTCCAAACCACAGGGCTAGGAGGAAGGATCCCACAGGCTCATCCAAGGATTCTGACCAGGTGAGCTTAAAGGCTGAGAGGAGATTCTGCAAAGGAGAAATGAGGCTCCCTGAGGCTCAGATTTCCAACTGGCCAGCCTCACTTCCTTATACTGGCTCAAGTCCCCCAGGGTCCCTTAAGCTAGGGAAGATACAAGGAGAGGAAAGAGGCATAAGGCCCCACTGTGCCAATAATAATCTTAGACATTAATCTTGTGAAGGTCACTGGCACCTTTCAGAGTATGATAACAGCTATGGACTCCAGAAAAGTGTGCAAACACATATTATTTTAGAGGGTTCATGGACCCTCTAATTCTACTGATATCTCCTAGGTTAAGCGCCTTGCCTATAAACTAGCAAGAGACAGGGGATTCCTCGTCCACTTTTTCTTTACTTCAGCTGTCCACTCAGCTCAGCAGCACCAGCCTTCCCCTCCCAGGCCAAAGCAGGAAAAAAAGAAAGGGAGACAAAACTCCAAACAGTCCATCTCGTTGGGTTTTTTTTTTTCACTTGGGGTTTTTACTGAAGATTTAAAAGTGGTATTTGCATGAGATACCATCTCGTTAAAACCAAAAATCACTGTTTGGGAAGTGCGTGATCATCAACCTCTCTGCGCCCCAACAACCCCTGGAGAACCCAGGTACTGGACTTTCTCGGGGCGTTCCTCTCGTGAGTTCCCACTTCTTCTAACCAGGGTGGCTCTTAGCTCAGTGTTCTAGCTCTGCCCCCAGGTGAGCCTGTCGCTCTCCGCTCCATAGGCTACGACTGAGAATCTTGACATCTATGGAGAGGGCGAAGGGGCCCGAGATTGCCGGCAAACTGAGGTAGGGTCTGTGCCCGCTTCCCTGGCCCTCCGCCCCTCATTCTCCCACGAGTGCACACCCAAGGTGGGGGATTGGTCCATGTCTGTCTCAAGAACTCGGGGTAAGAGCACTGATAAAGTCACCTCTGCAACTCAAAGCAGAGCACCAAGTAGCCTTGGTTTTGAGACCCACAGGCTAGTGGCTGGAGAGGTGGGGGTAAACTCGCAAGCCCAGTCTCACCCCGCGAGCTCCATGACTTTGCGCATGCGTAACACCTCGAGCCAGATTCTAACCCGGTCCGGCCCACGCATGCGCAGCTTTTCGGGGCGCCACCGGGGCGTGGCCCCAAACTTTGGGGGGGTCGTCCCCGTCGGCACTCTGGAAAACTCCATTTCACCCCCAACTCCTCTAAGAACCCTCAGAGGCGAACCGCGAGGTCTCACCATTCCTAGACTGCCAGATCCAACAATTTCTCCGCGGCGACGGTAGCAGCCGCAGGGCCAAAGCCGGCTTCCGTGAGGTACGTCTACTTCCGGTTTACGAACCAGGGGCTGGCAACCTCTTCCGGTTCGTCCTGGCAACGTGTATGAAGGGGGCGTGACCAGGGGCGTGGCCATTTTACCGAAGGTTTAAATATTTTACTAATAGCGGAAAGTAAAGGCTTTCCTAGTTGGGACAGCGTATAGGGAAACGTTAGGGATTATAGGCACCGAGGAGGTAGCCTGGCTTGAGGGGCCAGTTAAAGGGAAAGGCGAGACTTAGGGCGAGACCCAGCGGGGCTAATTGAGGCGACGCGGGAAGAGCGGGACCGCGGACTGGATTTCGACTTCCAAATTCACGCGAGGTATAGGAGTCTGAGGGTTGCACAGGACGTTATGCATTGTTTGACTCCTCCAGCGCCTTTAGAGAAACTTCTATCAGGCTCGCCTGCTAGCACTAGTCGGGGAGATAATGTAACCAGGGAGATGTGGCGGACAGAAAGTGCAGGGAGTCTCTGAGGAGCGGATGGAGGATCGTGGGTCGCTTTACTAAGCAGAAAAAGACTCTGCGAGAAGGAGTGGTGTCCGCTTGGTCCCGTCAGCCGGACCCACCTGGACGGCTGGGGCCACTTGTGGTCGCCGGGAGGTAAGAGAGAAAACCAATGGAAGCACCTTCAGAGGAGAGTGCCTTGGAAGGAATCTTGGGATGGGAGAACGAGCCTGTCGGAAAAATTGGGAATTTGGGGCTGTCAGAGATGCCCTGGAAAACTAGAAAGACTGTTCTCTAAAAGAGGAGTTCTTTTTGTTTTATGCTCCCTTTGCGAGGTACTCAAGTGTAGCAGTTATAAAGAGACATACTTCAGCTCGGAATAAGAAAGATTCAGTTCCAAAACTGCCCATCAGAAGTGTCAAGCACACATCACATGGACATTGCCAGAGAATTCAAGTGTCGCAAATGAGAGACTGGCCCTTTTGGCCCTGACAGTATACGATGGTCCTCTGCTTCAAGAGTACCCACCTCATTTACTGTTCTGTGGACTTGCTTAATGAGTACGTGCTTATTTTAACTCTCATAAAAGATTATGAGTTTTATTTTTTAACAGGCACTTGATTAAATATGTTATGTAAACTTGTGAAAATATCAGAAAACCAATGAATTTTTTTTTTTTTTTTTTTTTTTTTGAGACAGAATGTCGCTTCATAGCCCAGGCTGGAGTGCAGTGGCACAATCTCGGCTCGCTGCAAGCTCTGCCTCCCGGGTCTCGGTTCAAGCAGTTCTCCTGCCTCAGCCTCCCAAGTAGCTAGGATTACAGGCATGCGCTACCATGCTTAGCTAATTTTTGGTTTTTTTTGTAGAGACAGGTTTTTACCATGTTGGCCAGCCTGGTCTTGAACGCCTGACCTCGTGATCAGCCTGCCTCGGCCTCCCAAAGTGCTGGTATTACAGGCGTGAGCCACAGCACCCGGCCTGAAATAATTTTTATAAAAAGTGATTACATCGAACATTAATAATATTAATATTATTAAATATAAAGGCCAGGCGCAGTGGCTCAAGCCTGTAATCCCAGCACTTTGGGAGGCCGAGACGGGCAGATCACGAGGTCAGGAGATCGAGACCATCCTGGCTAACACGGTGAAACCCCGTCTCTACTAAAAAATACAAAAAACTAGCTGGGCGAGGTGGCGGGCGCCGATAGTCCCAGCTACTTGGGAGGCTGAGATAGGAGAATGGCGTGAACCCGGGAGGCGGAGCTTGCAGTGAGCTGAGATCTGGCCACTGCACTCCAGCCTGGGCAACAGAGCAAGACTCCGTCTCAAAAAAAAAAAAAATTATTAAATATATATGAAATGATAACTATTAAAAACATACAGAGGAAAAGACAGTTGAAGGAAATGCACCAGAATGTTCACATATGTCCAAGTGTTAGTAGTAGTAATTTTTTAAAAAATTATTTTCCGGCCGGGCGCAGTGGCTCACGCCTGTAATCCCAGCACTTTGGGAGGCCGAGGCGGGAGGATCACGAGGTCAGGAGATCGAGACCACCCTGGCTAACACGGTGAAACCCTGTCTCTACTAAAAATACAAAAAATTAGCTGGGTGTGCTGGCGGGCGCCAGTAGTCCCAGCTACTCGGGAGGCTGTGGCAGGAGAATGGTGTGAACCCAGGAGGTGGAGCTTGCAGTGAGCCGAGATTGCGCCTCTGCACTCCAGTCTGGGTGACAGAGCGAGACTCCGTCCCCCCTCCCAAAAAAAAAAACAAAAACAAAACAAAAAATTATTTTCCAACTTTTTTATACATGGTTTTTAAATTTTATTTTTTTGAGACAGAGCCTTCCTCTGTCGCCCAGGCTGGAGTGCAGTGGCACGATCTCGGCTCGCTGCAACTTACACCTTCCGGGTTCAAGCGATTCTCCTGCCTCAGCCTCACGAGTAGCTGGATTGCAGGCATGTGCCACCATGCCTGGATACTTTTTGTGTTTTTAGAGACGGGGTTTCACTATGTTGGCCAGGGTGGTCTCAAACTCCTGACCTCAAATGTTCCACCCACCTCAGCCTCCAAAAGTGCTGGGATTACAGGCGTGAGCCACTGCGCCCGGCCATATTTTACAATGAAAAAAAAAATAGGTTCTACACAACTTCTTTTTATTGGTTGATTAATTTTGAGGCAGAGTCTCGCTCTGTCACTCAGGCTGGAGTACAGTGGTACAGTCTTGGCTCACTGCAACCTCCACCTCCTGGGTTCAATTGATTCTCCTGCCTCAGCCTTACAAGTAGCTGGGATTACAGGTGCCCACCGTCACGCCTGGCTAATTTTTGTATTTTTAGTAGAGACGGGATTTCGCCATGTTGGCCAGGCTCATCTTGAACTCCTGGCCTCAAATGATCCACCCGCCTCAGCCTCCCAAAGTGCTGGATTACAGGCGTGAGCCACTGCACTGAGCCACAACTTCTTGAGTGAGAAAGGAGAAAGGAAAACTCTTGGCTTCCAGCTGCCTGAGGTAATTCCTTCCCCCAAGGTGTCACGAGGGAAAGGTGGTGGTCACCATCATCTCCTTTTTGGTGCCTGGAAACTCAAACTTCCCCTCTGGTCCTCAATCCTCCCTACTACTGGAGAAAAAGAAACCTGGGCACTCTTGTGGTGTGGATGCAGCGATTTCTAAAGGGCAGCTTTCTGCTCAAGATTGTGAGTTTTCTGTTTACACAGTGTGGTAGACTATACTAGCTATAGTTAGTTATATATAGTATAGTATCTATACTAGATGAAAAGTCTCAGGATGGTCTTCTATGAAGTGGTGATGACTGAGCTGAGATTTGATAGTCGATAGGTGACCAGTCATGCAATGAGGTGGGGTACACTGACCCCATCAGAGGGGATAGCTGTGGTTCCAAAACTGGAAGGAGTTTGGTGAGTCTGAGGAACAGGAAGGAGCCTGGTGTGGCTGGAGCAGGGCGATCAATAAAGAGAGGGAAAGAGTTGAGAACAGAGAAGTCATCGGAGGGCAGCCCATGCCAGCCCATGTAGTTCTCAGTATGGATTTTGGTCTTTATTCTTAGTTCATTGCAAAGCTCTTAAAGGATCACAAGCAAGGGCATCCTATGATACGATTTAAGTTTGAAAATGATCCCTCTGGCCGCTTGTGAAGAATAGATTGCAGGGGGCAAAAGAGGGAGCAGAGAGATCAGGTAAAAGGGTATTGCAGTGATCTAGGTGAGAGGTAAACCCAGGTGGTAAACCCAGGTGGGCATGTGGGGGTGGTGAAGATGGACAGGAACTGTGACTGTGTTACATTTTGGAAATAAAACTCCAAGGAGTTGCTGCTGGATTGGATATGGGATATGAGGGAAAAGGAAGAATCAAGGATGAAACTGAGATTTTTGACCTAAGAACCTGGGTGGATGGTAGAACCCCCTGCTTCAGAATATATCCAGAATGTGACCCTATCTTAGCAGTTTTCCATGGTCTGCTGGTCCAACTCCCCATTATCCATTATCTGTTACCTGGAATACAGCAAGAGTTCCCTAACTGGTCTCCCAGCTTTCATCCTTACTGCCCTTCTTTAGTTTATTCACAGCAGCTGGGGTATTCCTATTACACTGGCAATCTACTCACATCCTGCTTCTGTTCAAAGTCCTCCATCTTCCTCAGGATAAAAGCTCATGGCCCAGCCCCTGTTGCTTCTCTGACTTCACCTCCTGCTCTTCTCACTTGCTCTTTCAAAAATTTCAGTCCTTATCCCCTGTGCACTGTACCTCTTCTTGTCTTTCTCCTTAGCCCTTCTCCTTAGCCCTTATTATCTTCTAATGTATGATGTAGTTTACTTATTTTTTTCTGTTTACTGTAAGTTTTCCAGTAGTGGAATGTAAGCTTTAGGAAGGCAGGGTTTTTGTCTCTTTTGTTCACTGCTATAGCAGGTGCTTAATAAATATTTATTCAGTAAGTATCTTACGTAAATTGACTGCAGAGGAGAAGTCTGTGGGAGGAGCAGGTTTGTACAGGGGCAGAAACAAAAAGTTCTGTTTTAGACATGTTAAGTTTGAGGTGCCTGTAAGGCATCTTGGTGGTGCTGTAGAGAGGTGGGCACATTAGTTGGGTCAAGGAAGAGGCCTGGACTGGAGATATCCACTGGGGAATCATCATCAGGAAGATCTAGATGTGGATGCGTAGGGAGAGAGTGTGCATAAGAGAATGAGGAGGGCCCAAGACCATTTCTTGGGGCATGCCAACATTTAGGGCAAGGCAGAGGAAGAGGGGCAAAAAAATTAACCAAAAGAAGAATGTGGATAAAGAGAAAAGCTAGCAATGGCACCCATCATCCAGCTTCCAGTTAACTCTCCCTGGCTCTAGAACAGTGGTCCCCAAGCATTTTAGCACAGGGACTGGTTTTGTGGAAGACAGTTTTTCCACAGATGGGGGGTTGGGGAACATGGTTTCAGGATGAAACTATTCCATCTCAGATCATCAAGCATTAGATTCTCATAAGGAGCGTGTGACCTAGATCACTCGCGTGTGTAGTTCACAACAGGGTTCTCCCTCCTATGAGAATCTAATGCCACCGCTGATCTGACAGGCAGCGGAGCACAGAGCTCAGGTGGTAATGCTCACTTGTCTGCTGCTCACCTCTTGCTGTGCAGCCCAGTTCCTAACAGGTCACAGACTAGTACATGTTGGGGACCCCTGCTCTAGAGTAGTCTTTCATAGGCACTCTTTCCCCGGGGTTGATGTGGTTTACAATGGAGGCCACATTCAGGTTCCTTCTGGATCTTTGCTCAGGGCCCCAAGCTCCATCTTCTGGGGGATTAGAACACAGTGGTTAAGAACATAGGCTCTGGCCGGGCGCGGTGGCTCACGCCTGTAATCCCAGCACTTTGGGAGGCCGAGACAGGCGGATCACGAGGTCAGGAGATCGAGACCATCCTGGCTAACACGGTGAAACCCCATCTCTACTAAAAAAATACAAAAAATTAGCCGGTCGTGGTGGTGGGTGCCTGTAGTCCCAGCTACTTGGGAGGCTGAGGCGGGAGAATGGCATGAACCTGGGAGGCAGAGCTTGCAGTGAGCCGAGATCACGCCACTGCACTCCACCCTGGGCAACAAAGCAAGACTCCGTCTCAAAAAAAAAAAAAAAAAAAAAGAACATAGGCTCTGGCCAGGCCTGGGAGCTCACGCCTGTAATCCCAGCACTGTGGGAGGCCGAGGCGGGCAGATCACTTGACCTCAGGAGTTCGAGACCAGGCTGGGCAACATGGCAAAACTCCTTCTCTACTAAAAATACAAAAATTAGCCGGGTATGGTGACACACATCTGTGGTTCCAGCTATTTGGGAGGCTGAGGTAGGAGGACCGCTTGAGCCTGTAGAGGTCAAGGCTACAGTGAGCCATGATCGCACCACTGCACTCCAGCCTGGGGGACAAAGTGAGACCCTGTCTCAAAAAAAAAAAAAAACCTCCAAAAATATGGGCTCTGCGAGTACGTAGAACTAAACAGTCAAAAACAACATAGGCTCTGGAGTCATAGTACGTGGTTTGAAACTGCCTCTATCACCTATCAGCTTATGACTTTGAGCAAGTTACATTATTGTGCCGCAGTTTCATCATCCGTGGGGAAATAATAGTCCCCACTTCATTAGGATGGTTGTGAGGAGTAAATCACTTACTACTGAAACAAACAGGTGGTGTATAGCAAGTGTTCAAAAAATGTTAGCTGTTGTTACTGCTCTTAGGGCTTAGGTCTGAGTGCCTCCTGCCAGGTGGTCTGACTCTAGGACCCAGACTTTGATAGCACAGCCCCTCCCCACTCTTGTCCACTAGAGCAGGACTAGTTGCTCTCTTACCTAGGGCTGCTACCTCCTGGGACCCAGTCAGAGGACACAGGATCTTGCTGCTGTTGGCTCAAGTACTTTATCTTCCTAGGGAGTCAAATCAAATAAAGCTGTTGACCAATACTAAGTTACCTTGGGATTTGCAATGCAATTTAAGTCAGCATACACTGTACTTGAGATCTGTATACTGTGTTTTTTGTTTGTTTGTTTGTTTGTTTCTGTAAGGGAAGAGAAACTATCTGCAAAGGAAGATTCTCAAACACAGATTGAAACCCTCTGAGATATCGACCCCCTAGGTTAGAACATCACAGATAAAACTGTATGAAACCTCCAGCTTCTGTAACATGATAAAATAAACACATTTTACTCCAAAAGCCAGAATCATGCTTACTGAAGAAATCTGGATTATTCTCATTAATTAGGTGTGTTACAAAGATGGCCCCTATGACTCTTTTTATTTAATTTTCCTTTGGAAGTACTGGCCTACGTAATTAAAGAAAAGAAAAGAAATGAGATATAAAAACTAGAAGAGTTAAAATATTTATGATATGATAGCCTACATGAAAAATCCAAGGATATCAACTGAAAAATTAATACAAATAAGATATTTTAGGCAAATGGGTAGAAATGAGTATTTTTTAAAAACTGCCTGTTTGACAATATAAGAGAATAGATTGTATTGTTTGCAACAGCAACAACACAGTAAACCAAGTGCAACAAATGTGCTAGATCTAGGTACCTGCATTAATCTGTTTTCACGCTGCTATAAAGATAATACCAGAGACTGGTAATTTATAAAGGAAAGAGGTTTAATTGACTCACAGCTCCTCATGGCTGGGGAGGCCTCAGGAAACTTACATTCATGGCAGAAGGGGAGGGGAAGCAGGCAACTTCTTCACAAGGTGAAGAGAGAATGAGTGTGAAGGAGGAACATTTACATAACCATCAGACCTCCGTGAAAAGTCACTATTACGAGAACAGCATGGGGGAAACTGCCCCCATGATCCAATCACCTCCCACCAGGTCCCTCCCTGGACATGTGGGGATTATGGGGATTACCATTCAAGATGAGATTTGGGTGGGGACACAGAGCCACACCATATCAGTACCCAAAACTAAAATGCCACCAAAGGAAGTCTGAATAAATGGGAAGGCATATTCTATTTTTGGGTGGAAAGACTCACTATTATAAAGATGTCAGCTCTCCATAAATTAATCCATAAATTTAACACAGATCTAATAAAAATACCAACAGAGTACACAACCTGAATATAAATTCATATGGAAATTTTTGCATCAGGGATAACCATGTTGCTTCAGTAGCATCCCCAGAATGAAAAACAACCAACCAAAACAAAAGAATAGCCACGAGAACATTTTGAAAAGTAAGGTTAATGAGAGGAGAAGCGCTATACCACATATTAAAACAATAGTTAAAATAGTAAAATCCAGAGAATACTAGCACACACATAAGCATTTTGATCAAGAGAACATAATAGGCCAGGGGTGGTGGTTCATGCCTATAATCCCAGCACCGTGGGAGGCCGAGTTGGGCAGATAACCTGAGGCCAGGAGTTCAAGACCAGCCTGGACAACATGGTGAAACCCTGTCCCTACTAAAAATACAAAAATTAGCCTGGCATGGTGGTGTGCACCTGTAATCCCAGCTACTCAGAAGGCTGAGGCAGGATAATCACTTGAACCTGGGAGGTGGAGGTTATAGTGAGCTGAGATCACACCACTGCCCCTCCACCCTGCGTGATAGACTGAGACTCCATTTCAAAAATAAATAAATAAAAAATAACATAATAGTCCAGAAATAGACTTCAGGCATTAAAAAGTTTAGTAAATGATAAAGATGGCGTTGTCTGTCAGTAGGGAAAAATGGATGATACAGTAAGTAGCAATGAGACAATTGTGTAGTCACTTGGAGAAAAATAATGTGGTATCTCTTTTCAGTTCTTTTTTATTTTTTGAGACAGAGTCTCGCTCTGTCACCCAGGCTGGAGCGTAGTGGTGCGATCTCCACTCACTGCAAGCTCCGCCTCCCGGGTTCATGCCATTCTCCTGCCTCAGCCTCCTGTGTAGCTGGGACTACAGGTGCCTGCCACCGCGCCTAGCTAATTTTTGTGTTTTTAGTACAGACGGGATTTTACCGTGTTAGCCAGGGTGGTCTTGATCTCCTGACCTCGTGATCTGCCCGTCTCAGCCTCCCAAAGTGCTGAGATTACAGGCGTGAGCCACCGCACCCGGCCCTCTTTTCAGTTCTTACACTAAAATCCATATGAAACAATTATGTTTAAGTAAATGTAAAAGGCCAGGCTTGGTGGCTCATGCCTGTAACCCCAGCACTTTGGGAGGCCGAGGCAGGCAGATCACTCAAGGTCAGGAGTTTGAGACCAGCCTGGCCAACATAGTGAAACCCCGTCTCTACTAAATATACAAAAAATTAACCAGGTGCCTACCTGTAATCCCAGCTACTCGGGAGGCTGAGGCAGGAGGATGGCTTGAACTTGGGAGACAGAGGTTTCAGTGAGCTGAGATTGTACAACTGCACTCCAGCCTGGATGACAGAGTGAGGCTCCATTTCCAAATAAATAAATATAAAAGAGTAAAACCACAAATTTATAATATCGCTGTAGAGAAAGTATTTTCCAGAATGGCACACATTTTCTCTTAGCTTAAAAAAAGACAAATTCTGTCAACATAAAAATCTATAATTTCTACAGAGCAAAAAACATAAACAAAGACAAATGGCAAAGTAGGGAAAATATTTGCAACCCATATCATAGTCAGAGGGGCTAATTTGCTTAATATGTAAAAAATCTCTACAAATCAATATGAAAAATAACAAATTCAATAAGAAAATGGGATGGTTAATGGAAAGATAAATGTCTCTTAAACATGAAAAAATACTCAGCCTCACTCACAAGACAATTGAAACTACATTTAGTATAATTTTTCACCCACAGATTGGCAAAAAATCTAGATGTTGGACGCTTAGCCTTGGCATGGTTGTAGGGTAATACGCACTCTTGTGTTGCTGTTAGAACTGTAATTCATTAAGACTTGTCAGAATTACAAATGTGTAGAGTTTCTGATCCAGTGTACTATCACATATGCAAAATAAATTACATATAAAATTATCAGCCATGTGTGGTGGCTCACATCTGTAATCCTAGCACTTAGGGAGGCCAAGGTGGTAGGATTGCTTGAGCCCAGGAGTTCAAGTCCAGCCTAAGCAAAGTGGCGAGACCTCGCCTCTACAAAAAAAAAAAATGAAAATTAAAAAATTAGCTGGGTGCTGTAGTCCCAGCCACTTGGGAGGCTGAGGTGGGAGGATCTCTTGAGCCCAGGAGTTTAAGGCAGCAGTGAGCTATGATCACGCCACTGCACTCCAGCATGGGACAAAGGGAGACCACCTCTCTTAAAAAGAAAAAAAAAAAGAAAACAGTTATCAACTGGAGCATTGTTCATACTAGCAAGTTTAGCAAAAACCAGCTCACACATCTCTCACTAGAGGACTAATTAAATAAATCATTGCACATGCATACAATAGAATATCATATAACCAGGCTGAAGAGCTGTCACAAAAATCTTTATAGGCCATGATTGAACTTTATCCTAAAAAGAATGAAGAGCCATTAATGAATTTTTAAGCAGAAGTGTGGAATCAGACCTGCATCTTAGATGTCTCTGGCTTAGTATGGAGCATAGATTGAAAGAGTAAAACAGAAGCCAGGGAGATTAGTTGGTGGCCCGATTTAGGGTAGTCACTGAGGGGAAGACACAAAAGATGTAGACGATGACAGGGCTTGGTGAGAGATTGCATGAATGGGTGCAGGAGCTCAGGCACCTGTGATGCCCGGTTCAGGCTTTGGCAGTGGATGAGGCTGGCAGATACACAATGAGACCAGAGGCACAAGTGGAGCCACAGGGGTTGGGGGTGAGAAGGAAACGTGATGAGTTTCATTTGCATTGATCAAGTTGGAAGGGCCAGTGGGCAGCCAGTTGGAATGTGCAGTTGAGCGTTTGCGTATACAGCTCTATAACTCAGAGGAGAGATTGGAATTGGGGATGGATTTGGGAATCTTCATTGTACAGCTGATATTTGAGGCAACAGGGCAATCTGAAGTCATCTTGGGATGTCCTATGGCATGAGAGGAGAGTCCAGGCACTGGAGCAGCCCCTAGGGAACACAGGCAGAAGAGAATGAAAATCTGCAGGAGCTGGAGGAGTGTGGGGAACGTGGGTGGGAAACCAAGAATAGCATCATATCACAGACCTTAAGGAAGAGTGTGCTTGGGTTTTACTGGTGTCTGTCTCTCCCTTGATTTAAAATCCTCCACGTAAACTGGGTTTTATTTTTCTTTGTTTTCTCCCCATCTGTCTTATCCCACCTTCAATGGAGCACGAAGTTTTGTGTATAATAACTATGTCTGTGGACAAGCAAGGGCATGAGTGAGTGACTACAGTTGTAACTGGTTCTTTACATGACTGTCGCGCAGACCTCCACAACTGCTCCTCTCCTTGTTCTCCCTGTCTCCATTCTCTAAATTCTCCATGCTGCCATCAGTGGCTCTCCACTGTCTACAGAGGAGCATCCGCTGGTTGGCCTTCAAGCCCATCCACATCCAGTCCCAGCTGGTCTTATCTCGTACAACACATGGTGTGGAACTACAGCCACACTGGCCGCTTGCTGCCACATGAACATGCTCTGTGCTTACAGTGTCGTCTTCCCTTGGATTTCCTGCCCCCCTGCCCCCTGCCATAGTTCCACCCATCCTTCCACATTTCATGGAGATCCCACTTAGCCCCAAAGGCCTCCCCAGACCTTCACTGCCGTGGATGTCTTCCCCGTTCTCCGTTGCACTTTGTCTTGCGTTCACACACTAGCTCCCTACCGATTACTACTCTTTCTCCACACTGGAGTGTGAGGGGAGTCTGTCCCAATGTCGCCATTCCCCCATGGCTTGCCTCTCCACCTTTTAAGTCTCTACTCAAGCATCACCCTGCGAGGCTTGCCATGACCCCTCTGTTTTCAGCGCCAACTCCAGCACTTGGCACAGTACAATTGCTGAAGGAGTGTTGGGTGGATTGTGAGTCCTTGAGAGTTCAGGACAATACTTGAATGTATTTCTGTAACTGTGCCAGTGCTTTGCATCCAGTCAGCACCCTGTGTTTGCAGTAGGCTCCTGGGAAATGAGTTTTACTCACTTCCGTGCCCCCGCTGCCTAATACAGATCATGGCAGCACAGCAGGTGCTCAATAAATGTTTAAGGAATCAATAAATGAAAACTTACTCATTTAATTGCCCTCAGGAGCCTCCAGAGAGGCCACTGGCTGTGCAAACTCACTGGTTTGTGTGTGCTTCCTGCCAGCGCTGACAGGCTGCCTTATGGACCGGTGACAAGCTGTGTCCTGTAAACCTGGCTGTGCTGAGGGATGGTGACATGCAGCTCACAGAAGGCACTAGGGCTGTCATGGTGGCTAAGCATTTAATACAACGATTGTGGCGCTCCAGGCAGAAACACAGCCCGGAAGAAGCCTCAGAGGCAGGCAAGGAGGAGTGGGAGCACTTACTCCTTAGGGAAAGCTTGACTTGGTTTCTACTGTGTTCATGGCCCTTCGAGGATCCGGGTACAGGGGAAGCTACACCTGTGAGAGCAACTGGGCATCCTTCTTAAAGAGTTTCAGGTCTAGTGGGGTTGAGGACAGGCTCACCAATAATCCCAGAACAAAGGCAAGATGGACCAATGCTGGAAGAGATAGCCAGGCGCGGTGGCGGGCGCCTGTAGTCCCAGCTACTCGGGAGGCTGAGGCAGGAGAATGGCGTGAACCCAGAGGCGGAGCTTGCAGTGAGCCAAGATCGTACTGCTGCACTCCTGCCTGGGTTATAGCGAGACTCTGTCTCAAAAAAAAAAAAAAAAAGATGGACCAATGCTGGAAGAGATCCACACACAAAGGCAGGAGAGCCCCCAGGAGAAGGGGAGGCTTAGGGAGGATTAGTGGATGCTTCATGGTGGAAGGGCCATCTGAGCTCATTGACTAAGCTTTTTTTTTTTTTTTCTTTTGAGACGGAGTCTCACTCTTGTCTCTCTGGCTGGAGTGCAATGATGTGATCTCAGCTCACTTGAATCTCCGCTTCCCAAGTTCAAGCGATTCTCCTGCCTCAGCCTCCCGAGCATCTGGGATTACAGGTGCCTGCCACTATGCCCGATTAATTTTTGTGTTTTTTTAGTAGAGACAGAGTTTCACCATGTTGACCAGGCTGGTCTCAAACTCGACCTCAGGTGATCCACCCACTGCGGCCTCCCAAAGTGCTAGGATTATAGGCATGAGCCACCACGTCTGGCCTTCATGACTAGGCTTTCTGAATAGGATAGAAATTGAAACAGCTTCCAGCTGGTCTCCCTGCTCCCTGCTCCCAGTCTGTGCTCATGGTTGCAGCCAGAGGATGCTCTTGAATTGAAGGACAGATGATGTCACTTGTCTGCTCAGAATTCTGCAATGGCTCCCATTGCATTCCAGGTGAACAGAGGTCCTTACGGTGGCCTACAAGGCCTTGTGTGATCTGCCTCCCAGTGGCCTCTGCAGTGTGACTCCTCCCACCCTCCCACTCACCCACATCAGCTACCCCGGGCACCTTGCTGTCCCCTGAGTGTGCCAGGCAGGCTCTCACCTCAGCCTCCTCTCCCTGCCCAGCACCCCCTTCCCCCAGCTCACCTCCTCACCTGCTTCAGGTCTTCACTCTAACATCCTGCCATGCCCTCTCTACTTTAAATGGTAACACCCACTCCCCTGCATTCTGCTGCCTTATCCCTCTTGAAATTTGTGTTTCTCCGTGGCACCTTTTATGCTCTGACATAACTGTGCATTTTACTAATTTATTTTTGTTTCTTGTCTTTTCCCCCCATAGAATACAAGCTTTGTGAAAGCATGTTTTTTTTTGTTTGTTTGTTTGTTTGTTTTTGAGATGGAGTCTCGCTCAGTCGCCCAGGCTGGAGTGCAGTGGCATGATCTTGGCTCACGCAACCTCCGCTGCCCGGGTTCATGTCATTCTCCTGCCTCAGCCTGCTGATTAGCTGGGACTACAGGCGCCTGCCATCACGCCTGGCTAATTTTTTGCATTTTTAGTGGAGATGGGGTTTCACCATGTTAGCCAGGATGGTCTCGATTTCCTGATCTCATGATCCGCCCACCTTGGCCTCCCAAAGTGCTGGGATTACAGACTTGAGCCACCGCGCCCGGCCATGAAAGCACTTTTTAAAAATTTGTTTTACTCACTACAGTATCCCTAACACCTAGAACATTGCCTCATGTTAGGTGTCCAATAGGTACTTGTTGAATGAATGAATGAAAGTAAATGAATCAATGGGGCCATGCTAAATGCTTGAGGAAGTCCATGGGAAGGGCCTCCTGGCAGAGCTCCTAAAAACGACTGCCCAAAGGGTCATTTGCAGGGATAGATCTCTGCCATACAGAGCAGAGGACCTGCTGGGGGTAGGCGGTCAAGTATGGAGGAAGGGGCCCCAGGCCAAGGGAGAGCAGACTCCACCACCATGAGTCCTCCGCAGGATCCCCGTGTCCACAGCATGGGTCAGGAATGCCTCAAGTCTTCTCCCTCTGCCGCACTTGCTGTCCACGTTCCACCTGCACCTTCTCAGGAACCCCACCAGCTTCCCTCGTGTCCCTCTTTATGCAGTTCCCTCCCTTCTAATTCCCATCCCCTCTCCAGGCCAGCTGAGGCCCTTAGACAAGCACTTTGCTGCCTCCTTGTGGCTTCTGCAGGAAAGGTTCCTCCTCTCTTCCAGAGAATGAGGACACGGGGCACCTAACAGACAGCCTGGGGGTGATGAGAGAGGAAACCTGAATCTTCTTGACCAGTGGCGGCCTGAATCATTGGCAGCTGCCCGCTCACAGCACTGCTGCCTGTGGCAGTGAACATCTCTGTGGCAGCACCCTGACTGGTGCACCAGCTGGACTCAGGCTTTGGTCGTTCCAGGCTGCTCAGCTCCCGGGAAAGAATGTGCGGCAGCAGTCAGACCCCAGGGCCTGCCTCAAGGGTCACTGAGGTCGGTGACTAGTGTATCCAGCCTCCACCTGCTCAGCTTCCTCCCAGCTCAGAGGCAATAAATAGTGTTTGAGGGGCTGATGAAGTCACTAACCAGCGGAGGGCCTCCCCAGGGTGTGCAGAGAGCAGGGCCGGAGTGTGACAAAAGAGCCAGGGCCAGGGTATGGAGGACTGGGATATTACATCCCAGCCAATTGTTTTTTGCAGATAACAGATACCTGCCTAAGCTAATTGCCCCCAAATGGAGGAATATTTTAGAAGGCTCCTGGGTTATCTTGTGGACCCATAACTCACAAGACTGCCTGAGAAGATTGCTTTATTTCTTACTCTACTGGGTAACTTTTTCTTTCTGGCTGCTTTCAAGTTCTTCTCTCATCTTTGGTTTCAGGTTTGACTATGATATGCTGAAATATGTTTTTCTTTGTATTTATCCTGCTTCGGTTCTCTGAGCTCCTTGGATCTGTGGCTTCTTGTCTTTAATTTTGGAAATTCTCGGTGATTATCTCTTCAAATAGCTCTTTAAATATTTCTTCTCCCTTTTCCTTCTGGGACTTTGATCACATGTGTGTGAAACCATTGGTATTATCCCACACATCTTGGATGTTTGGTTTGGGGTTTGCTGGTTTGTTTTTACTCTGTCTGTGTTATAGTTGGCTAATTTCTATTGATCTTGCCTCAAATTCACAAATTTTTTTTTTGCCTTTCTTTTGTCTAGTTGGCTGATAAACCTGCCAAAGGATTTCTATATCTCTGACGTTAAGAATTTCTTTTTTTTTTTTGAGATGGAGTCTCACTGTGTCACCAGGCTGGAGTGCAGTGGCACAATCTCGGCTTACTGCAACCTCCACCTCCCAGGTTCAAGCAATTTTCCTACCTCAGCCTCCCAAGTAGCTGGGACTACAGGCATGCACCACCATACCCAGCTAAATTTTGTGTTTTTAGTAGAGACGGGGTTTCACCATGTTGGCCAGGATGGTCTCGATCTCTTGACCTCGTGATCCGCCCGCCTCAGCCTCCCAAAAATGTTGGGATTACAGGCATGAGCCACCGCACCCAGCGGTTTAATTTCTGGTATCTTCAAGTTTCCATTTCTTTTGTACAATTTTCTACTCTCTACTCAAATTCCGCATCTGTTCCTGCATGTTGCCCACCTGTTAGAGGCAGATCTTGTAACATGTTAGATGTAGCTACCTTCAAAGTCCTGTCTTCAAAGTCCTCACTTGATAGTTACAGCATCCCAGCCATGCACATCTTCTTTTCTTGAGAAGATGACTCCTCTGATCACAGAGTCATATTCATCTGTTTTCTGACTTTTCAGACCATGCATGGCTTTCCCCTCCCTGGCTCTATGGCTGGGTTGTTTTTGAAGGGTTTTTCTCCCTTCCACTGTATGCCTCTTTGCAGTTAGTCAAGGCTAGAGTAGACCCTTCTCCCATGTCCCCTTCCACATTTGTTTTGGTTCCTCATCTGAGGCTGTGGGCCATGCGAGCAGAGCTACGGCCAGTCCTCGAATATGGCTTGAAGCAATGCTCAGAGAAATACTCCTTCCCATGCCTTGTCTTCCCTGAATTTTTTTGGGGTAGAAGCAATACATTGACCAGAAATGTCAACTTTGCTCTGAAAAAAAAAAAATGAGGCTCCTGTATAGTAGCAATGAACCTGATCACTAGAAAAATACCACACACACACACACACGTATATACACATCTACACATATATACACATGCATACACATACATGTATACACACATACACACACATTTATACACATATATTTATACATGCACACACATACCTATACACACATACACATATATACATACACACCCATACACATGCACACACATATACACATGTGCAAATACATACATAAATACACCCACACATACATAAATACATACACACATACATACACAAACATGTATACATACATATATACACAAAGATACACACACATATATATTTGTCTTCCAACCCTCTTGGCTTCACAGCTTGACCCGTGCAGGCTTTCTTTGCCTTTAAGAAGATGAAATTGTTACCAAAGCAGGAGAAGAATGTCAGACACTCTGCGTGCTCGCCAGAGAGCTCGCTAGAGGACATGCAGAAGGTCAAAGTCCTCCATGACCACAGCAAGTTCAGCCACCAGGCCCCTTAAGCACAGTGCCAAGAGCCTGTGAAAACATGAAACCTTTGAAAATATTATGGGTGCCAAAATGTAAAAACAAAGAATGTATGAATATGTATGAAATCTTTATAAAACATAATATTTTCAGTTTCATTCACTGTCAAATTTAATATTCGAAATAGTCTCATTACATTTATAAAACTTGTTCGATTTCTTCTCTGTGCATGCTGATTGCTGAGATGTCACTCACAGCTAAGTACACATTAAATAACTTATTCATAGCAAGTTAATTTCTAAAGCAAGGTTATAAAAATGCTTTCCAATTATTTAGAGCAATACATTTAGTGTGAGGGCATTTTAAGATGTTAAGTATCATTGGGGTGAGGCCTCCAGAAAAGAAAGCGCCTGGGACCCGAGAGGCTGGAAACAGCCCAGGGCCGGCCCAGCTGTGCTGTGCATGTGACCTGCATCATACCACTCCCCTTCCTCCCACACCAGGCATCCTCGCGATATCTTAAGCTGTGATTCAGAAAACAAATCCTACTCCTGGCATCATCCACAGAACCGGCTGTTCACATCCCACATCCTGCTCAGCTTTCCGGAGTCTCAGTCTTAGGCTGGAAGCAAGGATGGGCGCCATTCCTGAGGAAGAGAACCGCTGGACATGGGTTCTCTGAGGATAGGGTAATTTCCTATTTGTATGTGTGGTCCCTAGGCCAAGGGTGCTGGTGAGTGGAGAAGGATGGGGCGGGGGAGACTGAGTGGGGACCAGACAGGTAGCTGTGTGTCAGGTGGAGGGTGCGTAGGTGCTCATGAGCTGATTGAACTAACCGAATTAGTGTCTCAACTGAACTGACAGACGCTTGCCAGAGATGGCCTCCTTAGCCCACACCATCTATATTTGAACCTCATGTCTCCATTTCTTCCACCTTTGTCCTCACTCAGAGACATGCTCACCTTTGCCTCCCACCTTATGACACCTGGCTCTGGTCTGTATTTGGTATCTCCTTTTGTTCTCACCTTCTGAGCTTTCATGCAAATCACTGGCATGTCAGTGATGTATCTGTCCATATTTTGATTAAATGAAGAGTTACTGACACCTACTAAGTGCCAAGTGCTACTCACAGCTATCTCGGCATGTTTGCTCCCAAAGTACACAGACAACACTCAAAGGGTTCTAAAACTGAGTTGAGGAGGTGTGGGTTTCAGCAATGAGACAGAATTTTAAAATAAACCAACCTCTATTTTGTTAAAAACGTAGAGTTTGGGGACTGCAGGAGGGAAACAGTGTTTCTCAAAGTTCTAGGAGAACTCAGCAACACCCAGAGGGTTTCTTTAAAAGCACCAGCTGGGAACCTGCATTTCAACCAAGTTCTCTGTGGGTTTCCGTCCCTCGGAAGGTTGAGAATCACCAGCTAAGGGATGCAGTGGAGACTGGGGCTGTCTTGATCCTTCTGGCTTATTTGGGTTCCAGGGAGTGACTCGCTTGACTCTTTTTGAACAAGCTAAGCGGATTCATTTGTAGGTTCCTGGCATTCCTTCCTTTGGTTCGCTGAGGCACTGTAAGAGTTAATAGAGTTACAGGTTGGGGAGCAACTGAGACAAGGCCCAGGCTATGTGAGTGCCATCCAGCACCTGAGCACTTCCCAGAGCCAAGTCCAGAGCTGGGCCCAGACTCAGCCTGGACACAGAACTGCTCAACACAAAGTCATGATCCGCCCACCTCGGCCTCCCAAAGTGCTGGGATTACAGGCGTGAGCCACCATGCCCGACCTGTACCAGTGTGTTTTTAGCTGTGCAGGAACAGACCCTGAGCAAGGGGAGGGCAGAGCACTCAAGAGTCAAGGCTAAGATTCTCCAGCTACAGAAAGCATTTGGGGTCTGCAGACACACACAGCTCTCCCACCTGTCAGACAGAGAACCCCGGGGACATGCTTGTAAGACAAAGCTGAAAAAAATCTCAGAGAAGGGGGGCTGCTGGGTTTTGAGGGATGCAGTCTTCTAGCATCTCAAACCATGGAGGGAAGATGAGCAACCCTCCCTCACATGCCGAGAGGACACCCCAGTGGGCCTGGAGACAAACAGGCTGTCAGCGCCAGGCAGACCAGGAGAATGGGGCATGAGGTTGGGCCTAGTTATGAACCCATATGGGGCTGTGAGCTGGAGAGCATGGCCAGGGGAGCTGGCGAGGTCAGCAGGACCACAAAGAGGCGAGTGACCTGGCACTGCGCAACAGGTGGATGTGAGGACTCATGGTGGGCCAGGAGCAGGCGGCCCAAGAAAAGGTGCACTTCAGGGAGTGGAGCAGTGTCCAGGAGGGCGCTCCCAAAGGAGGCAGCACAGCCACCACCCTGAGGTAGCAGCAGCCTGGGCAGGGACAGAGAACTTTTGTTAGAGACCAGCAGATCCTCATGCCAAAATAGTGGACCCCAAGACAATGCAGGGAGCCCCCACACTGAGACATCAGGAGCAGCCTGACATGCAGGGAGGTGGTGGCAGCCTGGGATGTGGATAAAGAAGACAGCACAGCAGGATCTGCCTCTGTACCTGGTGGTGAGATCAACACAGTAAACAGGTACAGGGTTGAAAGCAGGGAGAAAATTGTCTTCATCTAAATTCGCTTAGAAAGGGGAAGCTGTCTTTGCTGGGAACAATATTTTGATAAGTGCCTTAAGCCTGAAACTGGGATCCCAGTGGAGGCCTGGGTGTGGGTGGAACAGCTCTGCTTGAGACATGAAGGAATTTTAGAATTGTGCATGTTTTACCAGAGAGAGAGGCGGGGAAAGAGGGAAGAAAGGAGGCTGCTGCTTAGTGCTGTTCAACATGATTCCTGTTCCTCACTGTCCCTCTGTATTTTCAGCAAGTTACTGACGTCATGAGTGTATGGGCTCAAGTGGGGTGCGTACCTCTGATACTTATGTGCACATATCTCCGTGTGTGGGAAGAACAAAGGGGCTGGCCTGAGACTCAGAAGCTGGGCAGAGCACAGGCAGGGAAGGGATGTGGAGAGGAGAGACCCCCACGATGGGGAGGGCTTTGGGTAAGTTTAACCGAATCTCTGCCAGGCCAGGCCCCAGTTGACTTATGGGTTACAGTGTTCTATCACAGTGTTGTTTTGGTTATTCTCCATTCTGTTTGCTGTATCTAAATCAACAACCAACAGCAACACACATGCACATCCCCTTTGGAAACCCTCCAGGAACTGGAAACCAGGTTTCTGCACTGGGTGGACTGGAATGCTGGGACTCTCAGGCCCATTTCAGAGCGCAGGTGCGGCCAGGGACTGGCCCTCTTTGATGCCGCTATGCCTCCCTGTCTCACTGAGGTCTCTAGTTGGAGGATGGGGGCAGCACCAGCATCTTCTGGCTCTTGGCTCTGGTTAGGTCTAGACTGGAGGCATCAGGAGCCTCTCCCGATTGGGGATCTGTAACTGACGCAGGGCTAGGGTCACAGGAGGCAGATGGGATGGCTCATGTAGACAGGGTCCTTAAAAGAGCCTTGAGCCTTCAGTAGTGACATCTATAAGCCCAGAGAGGCAAAGGAGAGCTAAGCCTTTTCTAACCAGAAAAGCCTCTTGTTGGCCCCTGGAGTCCTGCCTCTGTCCCCCCAGCCAGCTGTTCTTTCCAGGGACCGTTCTTGAAGGTAGTAAGGAAAGGAAGTGACAGATAGGCCCAGGCCCAAGGCTCAGGTTTCTCAGGCAGTCCAGGGGCTCCCTCATCTATCCCTCCCTACACCTGGCTCCCCCGAGAACCACCCCCAGGGCTAGGGTGAGATGGGGCTCTTCAGAATTCATGTGCAGCTCAGGAGGCCAGTGTGAAGGAAAAGCCCCCTGGTGGCCTCTGAGACACTAAGGAAACCCTTCACTAGAACTGAAGTGCTGTTGGCACAGGGACTCTGCTTACATCCGCCTAACAGAGGAACCAGGTTAGCCTCTCTCTGTCTGGTGTGGGATAGTAAATGAGGTCATTGTTAAAGCCTGGAGAAAGATTTATTGGGGAGAATCCACATTGACCATCAGCCTCGCACCTTACTGGGCCTTTAGGAAGTTCAGGCTTTTGTGGTAGGAGGACTACACGTCCAGTGTCAACAGCCGGGGAATATCTGGGTGTCCCCTCAGCTGGTCCCAGGGAAGGCTGGCAGGGGTCTTTTTTTCTATTGCGTAACTGGAGGAGACCACCTCGGTCTTCCAGACGGCCTCCATCTGCTTCCCCTGTTGGCTGGGAGTGGGGGGTTTGGAGAATGTGAAAAGCAACAAAGAGAGATTGAGATGCAAGAGACTCTCCAGAGCCACCAGGCCCAAGTGGGCTTTGTCTCCTTCCTTTCTCAAATCGAGTGTGTGTCACTGTCCTCCTTGTCTCCCCTCCAACACTGAGTCTGAATCTCACTTCCCTGGGGCTCCTCTGGCGGAGGAGCTGCTGAAAGAGGTTCCCAGGGTGGCCCTTGTCCTTTAAGGAACAGGCCCTGGGCAGAAGCCCTGATCTAGGCCATAAAAGGGTAGGTGTGGACCAGGGTCCTTCCTTTTAGCTGCCCAGAGGTTCACAGTGTCTCCAGAGCCTGCAGGTCACATGGTAGGGAGGTTTCAGGTTTGTTTACAGGACAGACCAATGGCAGATGCCAAATCAATGCTCAGGGTAGAAAAGTTGTAAGTTTTCAGGTGTGGTCCTCAGAGTCTTTCTGTTGCATAGTTTGAAATGCACTGGTCAGGCTAGCCCCTGAAGCCCACACACTATGACACACACCCCACCTCTGGGTCCGTGGCCAGCACTGGGGAGGGCAGCTGAGAAGACAGGCACTTTGCAACTTGTAGGGTGATCTTGGCCTGTTGGTGCCCTCACTTCACAGCCCACCTCCCCAGGCTGGTCACTCCTGCTGCCTGCCTCTTCACCCATACAGCTGCTGCCCCCTCAGCTTCCCGGCACCTACCGGGCCATCTGCAGGGGCGCACATTCCCGGTGCCTGGACTGAAAGGGCTGCTTACAGGTGGGGCCACTGGGGTGGATGTGCCGGGGTGAGGCTGCAGGCAACTTGCATTTCTTCGGCTTTGGTGAGGTGACCTCAGGGATGTTCAGGTGAACGTTCCACTCCAGCTGGAGCTAGAGGAACCAGGAGAGAGGCATCAGGGAAACAGGAAGTTATCTCCTCTCTAGGTTGGGAGGAGGCTTTGCCTGCCTGTCTGTGCCCCTGCTGGACTCAGGGCTGAGTGGAGAGGGTAAGGTAGAGGGAATCCCTTCAGTTAGAAACCCTGGGACCACAAGGTATCAGACCTTTGCTGGAAATTCCTTGAATTCTTTTTTGCTGTGTCAGTTCCTGTTTCTCCTTTGTTGTGAGGAAGCTGGATAATGGGCAAAACAGCAAGGAAGAAAATAAAACCAGAGCAGCTGGAACTAGAGCAGCTCCAGGCAGGGTTCACAGCAGGGGGCCAGGTTGTGCCTGGACTGCACTGGGTATCTTTTTGTCCAGCCCCAGCCCTGGCACGGGTTGAGAAGCTGGGGGAACCTTCACAGCCACTCAAAGAATTGTCATGTCCCTTTCCTTCTCAATCCCAAAACAAACAGCAAGTCAAGATGCCTCTAGGAGATTATCTGGACTTGTATAAGGTGATACGAAACCTCCATGGCCAAGGCTCTTCTAGCTGCTTGATGCCAGCCCTCATACCAATGCCTCAGCATGCTGCCTCCCCTAGACTCAGGCCACTGCTGCTCAAGACTCGGGGGCAGGTGGTACCTCCTGACCCAACCCTGGGGCAGGTCCCAGCTGGCTCTGACTCACAACTGTGGGATCCTTCAGTCCCTCCAAGCTGCCCCTAGGGACCACGTCGGCACTTGCTGCTTTTCTGCCCCTGGCAGCCTGAGCCTCAGGTCTAGAGCTGAGGGCTGCTCATCCCAAAGCCAGTGTTGCAAATGAAGGAGTCTGGCAGGGAAAGATCCCATACTCATGGGTGGTGCAGAGAGCTATTCCTGCCATATGAAAGATGAATATGGATATAAACTCAATACTTGTATAATGGGGACAAAATTATTAATAGTCCCAAAGGGTATGAATTCTAATTTGCTGGGTTAGTTCCTGTTTTACATCTGTTGTAGAGAATCTAGAAACAGGCAAAACATCAGTGAAAAAAAATTAAAACAAGACAAAGGAGTTAAATCTATATCTGTACCTATATCTATGTATCTATAATAAAGAGTCAAGGCCGGGCGCGGTGGCTTACCCCTATAATCCCAGCACTTTGGGAAGCCAAGTCAGGCAGATCACAAGGTCAAGAGATTCAGACAATCCTGGCCAACATGGTGAAACCCCATCTCTACTAAAAATACAAAAATTAGCTGGGTGTGGTGGTGCACGTCTGTAGTCCCAGCTACTCAGGAGGCTGAGGCAGGAAAATTGTTTGAACCCGGGAAACGGAGGTTGCAGTGAGCCAAGATCGCGCCACTGCACTCCAGCCTGGCAGCAGAGCGAGACTCCGTACTCCAGCCTGGCAGCAGAGCGAGACTCCGTCTCAAAAAAAAAAAAAAAAAAAAAAGAAGTCAAAAGAGGAGAATATAGGAGTCTTTTATTCCATTATTCCCAAGTTTTAGCTATTATCTCTTTGGGCTTTTTTTTTTTTTAATTCTATATTATTTTGGATTTATTTTAAATATCAGAAGTTTCAAGGATTCCAATATAAGTTTTCCTTTTTTTAGTAATTCAGTATATAGACAATTATTGGTATACACATGGTTCCATTATCCCTCAGTGGTGTATGGCCCATAGATTAGTAATCATTTATCTAGACAAAGAGAAAAGGAAGTTTGGGTGTCAGAGACAGTGTGTTGGAATTTAAAGAGGTTTTCTGGATGTGAGAGAATGGGAGAGGAGAGGAAAAAATAAAAGAAAATTTCATTATTGTGAAATGAATGTGGACCCACTTTAGTGATTATGAGTGACCCAATTAAAGATTGGGGTTGGCCGGGCACGGTGGCTCACGCCTGTAATCCCAGCACTTTGGGAGGCCGAGGCAGGTGGATCACAAGGTCAGGAGATCGAAACCATCCTGGCTAACCCGGTGAAACCCCGTCTCTACTAAAAATACAAAAAAATTAGCAGGGCGTGGTGGTGAGCGCCTGTAGTCCCAGCTACTCGGGAGGCTGAGGCAGGAGAATGGCATGAATCCGGGAGGTGGAACTTGCAGTGAGCCAAGATCAGACCACTGCACTCCAGCCTGGGCGATAGAGCAAGACTCTGTCTCAAAAAAAAAAAAAGATTGGGGTTACTTTTTATATTATTTTTGGTGGGTGAGTGAGCATTATATCTCTGAATGGGATACAATGGATACAATGGCATAACGAGATCACATAACATCTTGGGATTTATTTGGGTTGTACTTGATGTATGAATGTTAAAACCAGGTCTATACATTTTAGATGGTTACTTTATTGAATTCTGCCAACGTAAAGTGGGGTGGTGGGGAGGGGGTGAAAGAGTAAGGTTTCTCCTAGTGTTAGTTTTCAGAGGAAAAACGTGAGGTCTCAGCAAGGACATGGAAAAGATGAGGATAGGCTCCAAGTGTAGAGATTAAGAGAGTTAGTTGGCCTAAACCAATGGTTTAGGTTCTGTTGGCCTAAACCAATGGTTCCTAACCCATAGGGCATGGTCCCCTGAGGGGCAATGGATTTTTTGCCAGGAGCCCAAGAGTGTAAGTACATACTCAAAATTGTACAAAAATTGAATAAATAAAAAGTAAAACTAAGTATATAGGAATTCTTGGAACTTTTAACATTTAAAATGGGTCTTAATAGTATGGGATTTTATTTGAGGAGATAAACTAGTGATAAAGGAATAACAAGGACTAGTTTACTATTCTCCTGTAAACAACTAGTAGGCCAAACAAAATATATGAAAAAATGATATATACCCATTCAGACAACAGGCATTGCAGGTCAATGATCCCCAAAAGGAATGAAACAAATGAGACAATGTCCAGGCCCCAGCACAGGGCAGGGAACCCAAACAGAGGCCAGCAGCCTTGCTGAGATGAGGAGACAGCGTTTGGGGATCAGGGAAGCCAAGGTGACTAGAATTTGAAAACTAGAGTACTAGAGAGGAGGAAACCACACGGCAAGAAATCTCCAAAGCTCTGCAGAGTCGTCCCATTAAGTCTCTGTGCACGCCTGCGAGGAAACTACCAAGGCTAGGGGAAGAATCACTGGGCAAGAACACACAAAACCATCCTCAGAGTTCATATATCCCTGGGAAGAGTTTGTGTTCACATCTGTAAAATACTGAAAGAAAAAACTGCCCAACTGGAATTCTACATCCAGCAAAAACATCTTTCAAAACTGAAAACTGAATAAACCTTTTCAGACACCAAAGCTGAGAGGATTCATCACCAGCAGATGAGCAGTGTGAGAAATGTTAAAGGAATCCTTGAGGCAGAAGGAAAATGATACTCAAAATACATTTGGATCTACACAAAAGAGTAAAGAGCACTGGAAATGGTAAGTGTGGGGGTAAATAGATTATTCTTTTCCCTTTGCTTAAGGGAAAAGTAATAACAATGTACTGTTGTCCCTTGCTATCCATGGAGTATTGGCTCCAGGACTCCTCACAGGCACCAAAATCTGTGGATGCTCACATACTTAGATAAAATGGTGCAGCGTTTGCATTTCACCCACCCACATCCTCCTGTATATATTAAATTATCTCCAGATTACTTATAATACCTAATACAATATAAATGCTATCTTTAGACTGTTTAGGGAATAACAAGAAAAAAAAGTCTGTTCGTGTTCAGCACAGACACATCCATCCATTTTTTTCTCCAAATCTTTTTCATCTGTGGTTGGTTGAATCCACAGATGCAGAACCCATAGATACAGAGGGCCAACTATATTAGGGAATTTCTAAGTTACATAGGGGCAAAATGTATGACAACAGTAGGACAAAGGCCAGGAGGGAAGAAATAGATGTATACTGTTGTAAGGTTCTTACACATGAAATAATATTATTTGAAAGTAGACTATGATAAGTTAAAGATTTATATTGTAAACCCTAGAGCACAGTGGCTCACGCCTGTAATCCCAGCACTTTGGGAGGCCGAGGTGGGCAGATCACATGGTCAGGAGTTCAAGGCCAGCCTGATCAACATGGTGAAATCCAGTCTCTACTAATAATACAAAAATTAGCCAGGTGTGGTGGTGCGCACCTGTAATTTCCGATACTCAGGAGGCTGAGGCAGGAGAATCGCTTGAACCTGGGAGGCGGAGGTTGCAGTGAGCTGAGATCATGCCACTGCACTCTAGCCTGGGCAACAGAATGAGACTCTGTTTCAAAAAAATAATAATAATAAAAACAAAATAACAAGACAGGCTGGGCATGGTGGCTCACGCCTGTAATCCCAGCACCTTAGGAGGCTGAGGTGGGTGGATCACATGAGGCCAGGAGTTCGAGACCAGCCTGGCCAACATGGCAAAACCCTGTGTCTACTAAAAATACAAAAAAAAAATTAGCCGGGCACTGTGGCAGGCACCTGTAATTCCAGCTACTCAGGAGACTGAGGCATGAGAATCGCTTGAATCCAGAAGGCAGAGTTACGGTGAGCCGAGATCACACCACTGCACTCCAGCCTGGGAGAGAGAGTGAGACTCTGTCTCAAAAAATAAAAATAAAAAATAACAAAAATAACAAAACAGAGGTATGGCTAATATGTAATATGTCAGGAGTGGAGATAAGATGAATTTACTTGAAAAGCTCAATTACTCCACAAGAAGGCAGGAAAAGAGGGAAAAAAAACCAAAGGACAGATGAGACAAATAGAAATGAAGAGCAAATTATATATTTAAACCCAACTGTGTTGATAATCACATCAAATATAAATAGCCTAAAACCACCAAATAAAAGGCAAAGATTGACAGATTGCATAAAAAAGCAAGACCCAACTATAAAATATCAATTAAAAACCCAATTTAAATATAGAGACATGGTGCTCACTTCGGTAGCACATATACTAAAATTAGAATAATACAGAGAAGACTACTAGCATGGCCTTGGTACGAGGATGACACACAAATTCATGAAGCGTTCCAATAAATAAATAATATATAGACATAGGTTAACAGTGAAAGAGTGGAAGAAGGTATACCATGCAAATAGTAAAAAGTATTTAAGAAGCTGCAGTGACTATATCAATATTGTTGTACACTGACGAGCAAGGAATATAATTAGAAACAAAGGGCTGGGTGTGGGTGGCTCATGCCTGTAATCCCAGCACTTTGGGAGGCCCAGGTGGGTGGATCCCCTGAGGTCGAGAATTGGAGACCAGCCTGGCCAACATGGCGAACCCCATCTCTACTAAAAATATAAAAATCAGCCAGGTGTGGTGGCAGGCGCCTGTAATCCCAGCTACTCGGGAGGCTGAGGCACAAGAATCCCTTGAACCTGAGAGGTGGAATTTGCAGTGAGCCAACCAAGATGGCGCCACTGCATTGCCTGGGTGACAGAGCGAGACTACATCTCAAAAAAAAAAAAAAAAAAAAAGAAAAGAAAAGAAAAGAAACAAAGAGGGCCATTTCATAAGGATAAAAGTCCAAATTTTGGGCCAGGTAGGGTGATTCATGCTGTAACCCCAACACTTTGGGAGGTCAAGGTGGCAGGATCGCTTGAGGGCAAGATTTGGAGACCAGCCTGGGCAACATAGTGAGACCTCATCTCTATTAAAATAAATAGTAAAGGTCAAATTTTCAAGAGTACATAAACAATCTTAAATGTGTATGCACCTAGTTACAGAGCTTCAGAATATTTGAATAATAAACCTATGAAACTGAAATAAATAGATGTAACTGGAGAGATACAGCATGCTCATGAATTGAAAGAATAAATATTATTAAGATGCCATTTCTCATTGCTGGGTAGGTAGGAAATTGGTGGGTTGTGGAGTTTGTGGTGGGTACTTGGACGAAAACTAGAAAGACACTCAGAGTAAAAAGGAGCTCACAATGACATCCAGGACATTCAACCCCCAAAGCAGCAGCTAATGATATATATCTGTGGAGAATGTCATGCAGAAAATGAAATAAAATCCAGGGATCCAATCAGATGCAGAGAATGTGGATACAGAATAATATTCAAGAAAAGGACTGAAAGATTGGTAGGTTTTGATGCTCAGAGAAACCTGGGAATTCAGAGGAATGTCTTCACTTACACCTGAATTTCCCTTTTAATGTTTCTCATTGTTGTATAGCTTTGGGTTTTGCATACAGTAGTTCCCCCTTATCCTCGGGGGATGCATTTCAAGAACCCTGGTGGATGCCTGAAACCTCAGTACCAAACCCTTTATACACGTTTTTTCCTATATATGCTTAACTATGATAAAGTTTAATATTTAAATTAGGCAGAGTAAGAGATTAATAACAAAATAGAACAATGTTAACAATATACTGTAATAAAAGTTATGTGAATGTGGTTGGTCTCTCTTGCTCTCAAAATATCTTACATAGGCCAGGTGTGGTGGCTTACACCTGTAATCCCAGCATTTTGGGAGGACAAGGCGGGCAGATCACCAGAGATCAGGAGTTCAAGACCAGCCTGGCCAACATGGTGAAACCCCATCTCTACTAAAAATACAAAAATTAGCCGTGTGTGGTGGCACATGCCTGTAATCCCAGCTACTTAGGAGGCTGAGGCAAGAGAATCGCTTGAACCCAGGAGGCGGACATTTCAGTGAGCTAAGATCACGCCACTGCATTCCAGCCTGGGCGACAGAGCAAGACTCCCAAGCACTTTGGGAGGCCAAGGCAGGCAGATCACTTGAGGTCGGGAGTTAGACACCAGCCTGGCCAACATGGCGAAACCCTGTCTCTACTAAAAATACAAAAAGTAGCCAGGCATGGTGGCGGGTGCCTGTAATCCCAGCTACTCAGGAGGGTGTGGCACGAGAATTGCCTGAACCCAGGAGGTGGAGGTTGCAGTGAGCCAAGATGGCACCACTGCACTCCAGCCTGGGCAACACAGCAAGACTGTCTCAAAAAAAAAAAAAAAAAAAGGAATGCCGCAGACTGAAAGATAATATCCATGAAATACAGATCTGGTGTAGAACTTGCACACCAGATATAGGTATGCAAATATTTGATATAGGTATCAAATATAGGATGAACTTTACAACCCAATAATACGCTTTACCAAAGGAGATAAATGGATGACAAATAAGCACATGAAAATATGCTCACATTATTGTTAGGAAAATTCACATTGTATAAATTAAAGTCTTAGTATAAAATAGTTCTACAACTCAATACATGAAAACATAACCTGATTTATTTTTATTTTATTTTATTTTTTGAGATGGAGTCTCGCTCTGTCGCCTAGGCTGGAGTGCAGTGGCATGATCTCGGCTCACTGCAAGCTCCGCCTCCTGGGTTCACACCACTCTCCTGCCTCAGCCTCCCGAGTAGCTGGGACTACAGACACTTGCCACCACGCCCGGCTAATTTTTTTGTATTTTTAATAGAGACGGGGTTTCACCGTGTTAGCCAGGCTGGTCTTGATCTCCTGACCTCATGATTCGCCCTCCTCGGCCTCCCAAAGTGCTGGGATTACAGGCGTGAGCCACCGCGCCCGGCTCCTGATTTTTAAATCATTATTATTTTGAGTTTTTGGCTGAAGAAGCAGAGGAAATGGAGACGGTCATCCTGTAGATGTCATGAGGCGAGCTGGGATTAAGGTCACCATTGCGGGTCTGGCTGGAAAAGACCCAGTACAGTGTAGCCATGATGTTGTCATTTGCCCTGATACCAGTCTTGAAGATGCAAAAAAAGGGGGACCATATGACATAGTGGTTCTACTAGGAGGTAATCTGGGTGCACAGAATTTGAGTCTGCTGCTGTGAAGGAGATACTAAAGGAACAGGAAAACCAGAAGTACCTTATAGCCGCCATCTGTACAGGTCCTACTGCTCTGATGGCTCATGAAATAAGTTTTGGAAGTAAAGTTACAACACTCCCGCTTGCTAAGGACAAAATGATGAATGGAGGTCACTACCCCTACTCTGAGAATCGTGTGGAAAAGGACAGCCTGAAATTCTTACAAGCTGAGGGCCTGGGACCAGCTTTGAGTTTGTGCTTACAATTGTTGAAGCCCTGAGTGGCAAGGAGATGGCAGCTTAAGTGAAGGCTCCACTCGTTCTTAAAGACTAGAGCAGCGAAATGTGATGATCACTTAGAGAAATAGGCCATTAGGAATCCATTTTCACTGTTCGCTCTGGACAAAACAATGGTAGGTTAATATGTTCAGAAGCCACCGTCATAACTGCTTTTACCGAAGTATAGTCGTGAAGTCACAACTACACAGAGATTTCTCAACCTACAACTTGTGTCTGCACATTTCTAAGCCTTGTTTGCAGAATAAACAGGGCATTTAGCAAACTAAAAATAATAAAATAGGCAGAGCAGGAGTTCAAGACCCACCTGGGCAAAATAGTGAGACCCCATCTCAAAAAAAAAAAAAAAAAAGCAGGGGCAAAGGACCTCATGACATTTATCCAAAAAAGACATGGGGTACTCTGGGCCACTCTGCCTATGGGACAGCCCTGCTCTGTCTATGGAGCAGGCATTCTGTTGCACGCTGTTGCTCTAATACACTTGCTGTCTTTAAAAAAAAAAAAAAAAAAAGACGGCCGGGTGTGGTGGCTCACTCCTGTAATCCCAGCACCTTGGGAGGCTGAGGCGGGCGGATCACGAGGTCAGGAGATAGAAACCATCCTGGCTAACATGGTGAAACCCCATCTCTACTAAAAAATAGAAAAAATTAGCCAGGCGTGGTGGTGGGCACCTGTAGTCCCAGCTACTCGGGAGGCTGAGGCAGGAGAATGGCGTGAACCCGGGAGGCGGAGCTTGCAGTGAGTCAAGATCACGCCATTGCACTCCAGCCTGGGTGACTGAGCAAGACTCTGTCTCAAAAAAAAAAAAAAAAAAAGGACACAAAAATGGCCAACAAGTATATGAAAAGGTGCTCAACATCATTCATCATCAGGGAAATGCAAATCAAAACCACAATGAGCTATCACCCCACACCTGCTAGAAGGGCTATTATCAAAAAGACAGGAGATAATAAGGTCATGGCAAGGGTGTGAAGAAAAGGGAATCCTGTACACTATTCATAGGAAGGTAGATTAGTACAGCCATTGTAGAAAACAGTATGGAGGCTCCTAAAACAATTAAAAATGAAATTACTATGACCCAGGGATTCTCTTCTGGGTATATACCCAAAGGAACAGAATCGCCACCTTGAAGAGATATCTAGACTACCATGTCCATTGCAGTATTACTCACAGTAGCCAAGATATGGAAACAACCAAGGTGCCCATCAGTGGACAAATGAAAGAAATTCTGGTATATACAGTGATGTGCTGCATAACAATATTTCAGTAAATGATGGACCACATATACGACCATGGTCTCATAAGATTATAATACCATATCTTTACTGTACCTTTTCTATGTTTAGATACACAAATATTCACCATTGTGTTCTGACTGCCTACAGAATAGTCAGAATTATAATTATAATTCAGAATAGTCACATGCTGCACAGGTTTGTAGCCTAGCAGCAATAGGCTACGCCATATAGTCTAGGTGTGTAGCAGGTTATCCCATCTAGGTTTGTGGAAGTATACCCTATGATGTTCACACAACAAAAAATTGCCTAACAACACATTTCCCATAACACAACCCCATCATTAAGTGATGCATAACTGTATATACAGTGGAATATTATTCAGCCTTAAAAAAGGAGGAGATCCTGCCATTTGCCACAATATGGTTGGCCCCAGAGGACATTATGCTAAGTGAAGTATGCCATGCATAGAAGGAAAAATATCACATGATCTCACTTGTATGTGAAATCTAAAAAAAACCAAAAGGCCGAATTGAGGAGACAGAAAATAAAACTGGTTACCAGAATTGGAGTGGGGATGGGAGGAAATGGGGTGACATAGACCAAAGGATACACAGTAGCAAATGCATAGGATTAAAAAACTGAAAGCTCTATGTGTTGGATTATAGTTAATAGTGTATTGTAGTCAGGATTTTTGCCAAATGGGTAGATTACTACTGCCCTTGCCAGAGGAGAGATAAAAATGGCAACTATGTGAGATGATGGATATGTTAATTTGTTTCACTATGGTAACCATTCTGCTATATATGTATCTTAATAATGTCATGTTGTAAACCTTAAATATATACAGTAAAACTTATTTTAAATAAATAAATGTATAAATAATAAAAATTGTGGCCGGGTGCAGTGGCTCATGCCTATAATCCCAGCATTTTGGGAGGCCAAGGCAGGTGGATCACTTGACGTCAGGTGTTCAAAACAAGCCTGGCCAACATGGTGAAACCCTGTCTGTATTAGAAATGCAAAAATTATCCAGGTGTGCTGGTGGGTGCCTGTAATCCCAGCTATGTGGGAGACTGAGTCAGGAGAATCGCTTGAACCTGGGAGGTGGAGGTTGCAGTGAGCTGAGATTGCGCCACCGCACTCCAGCCTAAGCAAAAGAGTGAGATGCCGTCTCAAAACAAACAAACAAACACATTTTGAGGGATTATGAGGGAAAATGGATTCTAAGCTAGATTTCCACATCCAGGCAAACAGTCAATTAAGAGTGAGGACAGATATTAAGTAAAGACATTTTCAGACAACCAGGGTCTCAATGACTTAACCACGCAACCATTGTCAGAAAGTGAGTGGAGGAGGGACTCTACTAAAACAAGGAAGTGAACCAAGGAAGAAGAGACCTGGAATCTGGAAAGCCAAGGAGCTGATTCAGGGAGAAGCAAAGCGAGTCCCTGCAAGACAGTGAAGATGATGGCTGTGCACCAAGCCTGGAGAGCCACCAAATTGACAGGAGCAGGGCATGGAGAACCACAGGGGAGGGAGAATCACAGCCCAGAGCCAGGACTGCAAGATCCAGCTGCCCTTCTTTTCCGGAAGAAATCTTCTCTTCCACAGCTCTTTTTGAAGAGATGTCTCTCTCTCTCTCTGGGTTGCTCTCCCCAGAAACAGATTGGAAAGCCGCCCTCCCCCATGCTCAGGCCACCGCCTGCCTTCACCTCTCACTGGTGCAGAGGCCTTATCCTGCCTTCTCTTTTCCCTTCTGCCCCTGGTCCCGCAGTCGCAGCCACATCCCCACAGGTTCATTTCGGGGCCCCAAGCCGACTGACTGTGCTGACCCCAGGAGGCAGAGCGGGAGGTGGGGGTGGGAGGCCCACCTTGGGGAACATGGTCACCATGCTGCTCAGGCACTCTCGGCGCTTCTCCTCCAGTCTCTTCTGCTTGTCCGTCCAGGCCTGCAGCCTGAGGCTCTGCAGGTGGTCAATGTTTTCCAGGAAGATGTAGAGGTTCTGGGCCTTGTAGGAAGCCTCCGTTTCTTTCATGATTTGTACGTGGTTGATTGCTTCTTGCCTGGGAAGAGAGGAGAAGCGATTTAGGGTGTGGAGAGGCCTCCTCTATCCCCCAAGTCTGTTAACCAGAGATGACTTTGTTTTCTTTAATTCCTTAGAGCAAAAAGAGAAGTGGAGGCTGGTAAGAGCTGGGGAAAATGGGGCAGAGAAAAGTGGGAGGTGGTATCAGGTGAGGAGCCTCGGGGCTGGGATGAAACAGAAAGAGAAAGGAAAGACAGGAGCACATTAGGTGGATTACGGACAGGGCCATGGGAAGAGAGGAAGAGAGAAGGAAGTGGCTTAGAGGAAAAGCCCACTACAGGGAGAGCAGTGGTCAGTGCCCTTCTTCCCACACCTTCAGGGGTTGCCCAAGGCCCCAGGCCAGACTTGCTTTCCTGGATCCCACTCAGGAGACCCTGTCCAGGCCTGGGGTGGCTCTCCCCATCGCCCCTTGCCCTGTGTTCCTTCTCTCCCACTGGGTTTAGGCTCTGCCCACATATAGCAGCAGGTGGGTGCCAGGTGGGTTCCAGGGAGGACCTACCGGAGGCTCTGGAGGCGTCTATAGAAGATGTACTTATGGCACAGGTACTGCAGCCTGAGCGCGCCCAGCTCCATGGTGGTGGTGGTGAGCTCCAGTGCTTTGCTGCGCAGGTAGTGGGGCAGCCTCAACTCAGACTCCTCACTCAGGAGCTTCAGGTTCTTCCTCTGGGCCTCCATGTCCATGTAGTACACCTTCTCCTTAAGAGTAGCAGGTGATATCTGCAAAGAGGGCTGAGTCAGCCTTCGAATGGATGTCCCAGTGACAGGAAAGGAGGCAGATTTCTTGGGCTTTGTGGGAACTCGGCGGGTCCGTGGTCTGTAGGTAAACTCCACTGAACTCATAGGTCTCTGCTTTCCCAGGGCAGGCTGCTGGGTACTAGGAGACATGGGCAAGTGTGGCCTCCTGCTTTGGTGAGCAGATTGGGTCCGGCTTGGGGCAGGCACTAACGATAGCTCTGCCTTCTCTAAGTCCCTCCATCGACTGGCGGGTGTGAAAATCCTCCTCTCCACGTCCTCCCCTAGCTGCTCCGGCTCTCTCCCTAGGCTCTCCTGCTCCTTTTCTAGCTGGACCCATCTCTGCTGCTGCTCCCTGGCCAGGTCTTCCAGCTTCCACTGCCGCAGCTTCTCCTGGTGCTCCTGCTCCAGCAGGGCCCACTTCTTCTGCCGCTGCTGCCACATCTCCTCCTCCTCCAGCCACAGCTGCCTCCGTGTCTCCCAGCCGAATCCCTTCTCCCAGGGCTTCTCTTGGCTCTCAGAGGTCACCTGCCTGGAGCTCTCTAGAGACAGCTGTTTGCTACAGTGGAACTTAATTTGGAGTCCTCCCTTTTCCTGGAAGTAGTCCTCCTGGTCTTCGTCTTTGTGGCCTGAGCTTTCTGCCACGGGTCTTTCCCATTTCTTAGGAAACCTGCGATCTACTGAGGGTAGAAGCACAGGCTCAAGGCTCTTGGTGTCCTTGCTGCTGAACACATCTGCGACCCTCGAGTGCACAGTCATGGTGGAAAGTGGCTGGTGCCCTGCAGCTGTAGCACCACTGTCCCACACCATGGCCATGGTACCTGGGGGAAGTGGCGAGAACAACTGCTCCTTCTTCATGGGTTCCTGTTGGCTTTCCTCCGTGACTGTTTCTTTCCTTGCAAGGGTCTCTCTCTCAGAGGGACCCAGGGAGTCAAAAGAAACCTCAGCCGGGTCTTCTGCCTGACCTATAGCAGCCTGAGCCTTCTTCAGCTGGAACTCCAAGGCCTGCTTCGTCAGGAGAAGGTCATGGTACTGTCCCCCTAAGATCTCTACCTGCTTCAGCAGAGCATCCTTCCTGCTCTCAAGGACCTGCACGAACTGCTGGAAGTGCAGCCTCTGGCTGCTGAGCTCTTCGGTCGCCTGCATTTGCAGGTACCTGTATTTGGTCTCCAGGCTCCTGTTCTCCTTGTGTTGGAGGATCAAGGCCTTGTTGAGGTTCTCCACCACAGTGGCCATGTACCTGATGGCCCTGACCTCCCCCTTGCTGAACATGGTAGAGTCCAGGAGCTCCTGCAGCATGGACGTCACCTCTGAGGCCTTCGTGTTCATGGTATGCTGGTCCTGGAGCATCTGTTCTGGGCTCAGTGGCTGAGGATGGGATGGAGATGTCTGTGGGCTTCTTCCCTGCCAGCCCTGCCAGAAGGTGCGTTTGGACACTGGGAGAAGTGGAGAGAAAAAAGTCAACGATCTTTCATGGGTCCCAAGGATTGCATTGATTCTCCAAACCCTGCAGGGCCAAAATGGCAACCCCCTTAGGGATTTGGCAAGAGTATGGAGCTGGGGCTGTATGTGGGACCAGGGATGGTGCTGACAGGGCAGACCTCTGCTGGGTGCAGAGCTTGCCCAGAGCCCAGCCTCAGGGTCTGCCAGCTCCACAGCACCTGCAGAGCCCAGAGGGGCCTGACGTAGGCAAGGCAGCACAGCTCACTGCAGCATCCTCCTGGTCTTCCATGTTCTCCTGGGGTAGAGTTATTTTTCTAATCATGCCACTTCCCAGCCTCAGTATGTGTGTTTGCCTCCTATTATCAGCTACCCAAACCCCTTACACCCATTTAGGAAGCCTGGTTTCCCTTTCCCGTTAGCACTGGACTGTGCTTGTGGAGAATTTATCACATGGTCCTCCAACTGTTCACATGTTTTTTTTTTTTAAATAACTAATGTCTTTTTCCATTTGGGGGATCCCTTTGATACTCTAAGGAAAGCAGCAGACCCTCTCTCCCCAGGAAAATGCACTACACACAGATTGTGCCTGTCATTAGCAGATCTCAATTTCTCAAAGGCTGGGTCACAGTGGTCATTGTACCCCCTTGGACCTACTATGTATAGAGCTGGTGGAGTGATTATCTTGGAGCATCCATTCATCGGCCTATTTAATAAACACCACTGGTGGAAAAAACAATGCTAACTTCAGATGAGGGGTAGAGGAAATATAAAAATTAAGGGATACTGAAATTGGGCTAGTATCTAGCTAGTATTGTCAGAGAGGCCATGTGGCCTAGTGGTCCAGAGCTTAGATTCTGCAATAAGATAACTTGGGTTTGAATCCTGTCTTTCCGATTTGCCTTGGGCAATTTTCTTAACTTCTCAGTGTCTCAGTTTCCCAATGTGCAAAATGGGGATAATCATAGAATCTATGTCATAGGACTTAGATCATGCATGTTTAGTGCCAGGTGCAGTAACAGGTACCTAGTTATAAGTGCTCAATAAATCATCCCTAAAAAGAAATAAAGATGCAGTCTTTACCATTCATGAGTTTATAATCTAGCAAGGGTCTAAGTATACAATAAGTGTATTTGAAGACAGAGTATGGTACAGATTGCAGAACAGATTGTTTCCTTATCCACTTTTCCCTGCCTTCTCCCTCCTGCTGACCTTACTTGATTAATAATGAGGCTGGCCATGAAGAACAATGGTAAATGTTGATGGTTAAGTATTGTTAATTAAGCCCTGAGCATGTTCCAAGCGTGGTGTCAGACACCTCACACTGTGTGGAAGCCTCCCCACAAACCTGGAGCTAGGCAGTACCCTCCTCTGTTTATATGTGAGGAAACTGAGGCTCAGAGAGATGAAGTCCTTGCCCAAAGTGATACAACCAGAAATGACAGAGATGCAATTCAAACTCTAGAGTGAGATTAAGAAGCCAGAAAACCTGTGTGTGGGGCCACAGGCTTTCCTTGTGTTCCCTTCTCTTCTCTGAGCTTCAGTGTTCTCATCTACAAAATGTAAGAGTTCGATAATCTCAGGTTCCCCTAATGTTGATGGGAGTAAAAAGCCAAGGTTCAGCTATTTGCTGATGGACCACCTCTGCAGCAGCCTCCGGCTGAGCCTCCCCAACCTTCCTGGCTCTGTTGCTGGGTTTGGAGTGAGGAGAGGATGATCCGCAGCCTCTAGTTGCTAACTCTAGCCCTCCTGGCCTCCCAGCTTTGTTCCTCAGAACCTACATAAGGCCTCAGCTCCAGTAAGCACGCCAGAGACCTGTCTCCACATCACACTTCCCTTAGCACTGAAGGACAGCTCAGAGCTGCTCAGTGCTCGACCTGGGCTCAACCCCCAGCTCCTCACCACTGCCCATCCATCTCAAATCAAGCTTCTGTGATGGAGGAGAATCAGAAAGACCCCAGGCCCAGCCTCTGACTTCTTCCCCTGCCATGGCATCCACCCCATCCTCACCTAGCTCCCTGGCCAGGTGCTCCTAGAACCTACCTTGTGACCTTTTCTTTTGTCCTTCAATGAGAGTGGAGCAAAGGGCAGTGAGTGACTCAATGCCTTTTTTGGTGGCAATGAGGGAGAGTGGTAACATTTTCTCCGTCACTTCAATCCATTCGTCCAGGGCTGCTTCTTCCTCTTCACTCTTCCTGGCCCCGATCTCATAGGTCAGAGTGTCACCTGGAGAAGGGATGGGAGGTGCAGGCTGAGAGCAGTCTGTTCTCCAGGGGGACACAGACCTAGCCCTATAGAACAGGGGTTACAGTGGCTGTGAAGTCACATTGATTTTGCCTCTTACTAGCTATGTGATGTTGGACAAGTTGCTTATCCCTCTGAGCCTCAGTTTCCTTCCCTATAAAAGAACTGGGTGAAGATTAAATGAGATAAAAGATGTGGAACAATTAACATGAGGCCTGCCGTGTAGAAATTCACAATGGACATTAAATAGTATTGTTGTCTGTACAGCAGGGAGGTATCTGACTTGTTGTTGCTGTATGCCCATTGCCTGGTCCAACATCTGGACAACTGAATTAATTAAGCAGAGTTAACTGCTCTCTCAGTCTTGAAGGAAGCTGAGGGACCACTGAACTGAGAGCTTCCAAGCATGGGGTAGTAAGCGGGTGGCAAGGCACATCCTGATACCATCTTCTTCCAACACTGGAGCATCCAGCACACAGCACACAGGTCCTGTGATGAGATGACTCTGAGCTGAGTGGGGGGTAGCACCTAGCTTTAGGGTTTAATGCAGCTGACCCACACCCAAATAGCTGTACTAGTTGCTCACACAGCTGGCATCAGGGCTCATGCAGTAAAGGTCATTCAGTGCTTTGAATATCACCCAGGGGTGCTCTATAAAATAGCTAATGTGGGTTTGAATTTAGTTTCTATCCTGCTCAAAAAATGAGATGTCATAATGGACCCGTGACTTAGGCTTCATCATATATTCAGCTAATGTCGTGATCTGTGATGTTTGGACACTTCTGTGTCTGCCCCTTAGGAGCACGGAGGTGATGTGCTGTGACAGGAGTGGTGGAATGCTTCACTGGAGAAGGGGATGTGTCCTGTGCTGTCCCTGTGCTCGCCAGAGGAGGCACGGTGCCCAGCCCGCAAACTCACCCCAGTCACCTAGCCAGCGGAGAATGTCATACAGGTGCTTCTCCTTCATCTTAGCATCTTTGGAGAAGGAGGCAATTTTGTCCAGCAAGATGAATCTCTTCTTGCCCTTTGGATCTGTCTGGTGAGATGTGGCGTTTTCTTTTAAATCATATCCTAATTCTTCCTGGAAGCGGTTGATGACACAATTGACATTGTCCAAAATGTCTAAGAGCTGGGTAGAAATATCCTATAGAGAAGCAGCAGATTGCCGTGTTAGGGCTGTGGACTTCAGCCAGAAGCCACATGCTAGCAGCGTGACCTTGGGCAAGTCGCTTAGCCTCTTTGGGTCTCAGTTTTCTTATATTTAAAGTGGGAATCATTATAGTACTTATGTCACAGGGTTTCTGTAAGGATTAAATGAATTAAATATTTTAAAGTGCTTTTAATAGTACCTGGCACATCACACAAAAGTGTTAGCTTTTATTATCATTGTGATTATTAAGAAGGTCAAGAAAGGATAGAGTACCAAAACCCCACAGCAAACATTTCTTTAGAATTTCAGAGGTTGCTGGGGGTTTCTGGATGTCTTTCCTTACAAGGATCCACAGGCAACAGAAGCTTGGAAACATGAGGCCCCAGGAAGCTCTAGGATCAGAGGCTCAAGTAAAAAATGTACTAAAGCCTCGTGTATAGGGTGATTTGAGCCTTTGGCCATTTCCCCAACCCCCATGAACTTCCTGGGCTCAGCTTGGGGGATTCTGGAGGGTTACCAATAACAGATTCTGGGTCCTTTCTCCTGCCCTGTAGGATGTACCACAATGTGCCTCAGGGCTATCCTCAAGCTTCCTGCCCCCCTCCCGGCCCCAGCCCTGCCTCAGGCGGGTGGTTGCTTTCAGCTCACCCTGTAGAGGCCAAGTTTAGGAGAGAGATAATTTATACTAATCTGTCTGCAGACCTGGGTTGCTGAATATCCCAGGACCTCTGAGGACCCAGAGCTTGAATCTCGCTCAAACCTGGGATCAGTCCCCAACCTCCACATCAGATCCCAATATAAGGGTGATTCCTTCATCTCAGGGGCTACCTCTTGAGCCCGAGTTAGCTGGGCAGCCTCAATCCTCAAGATGATGGCTTTCACTGATGTGGGAGTCACCAACTGTGGAGGGTCATCCTTCTCCATTTTGGATCACTCTGTCAGTCACAAAACATCCTGTGTCTCTGGTCCACAGACCTGGACACACAATGTTGCCTGCTTTGGAGGTTAAGGGCACCAGGGTGTCTCCTGGGTACCCTCTGCCCAGGCACAACTCCTCTGGTAACTGCCAAATGCCAGGTTCCAACCGATCCTCTTTTCCCCAGTGACATCATCAGTTTGATTAGAAGAATTAGGAGATTAGACTCCCCACTATTGAGCTTTTTGTCTATTACCTAACATATATTTACTTGACTTGTTTTTTTTTTTTTTTTGAAACGGAGTCTCCCTTCCCTCTGTAGCCCAGGCTGGAGTGCAGCGGTGTGAACTCGGCTCACTGCAACCTCTACTTCCTGGGTTCAAGTGATTCTCCTGCCTCAGCCTCCTGAGTAGCTGGGATTATGGGTGCACGCCACCAAAACCAGCTAATTTTTTTTTGTCTTTTTAGTAGACACAGGGTTTCACTGTGTTAGCCAGGATGATCTCGATCTCCTGACCTCGTGATCCACCCACCTTGGCCTCCCAAAGTGCTGGGATTACAGGTGTGAGCCACTGCGCCCAGCCAACTTGTTGCTTTTTTTTTTTTTTTTTTTTTTTGAGACTGAGTCTGGCTCTGTTGCCCAGGCTGGAGTGCAGTGGCTGGATCTCAGCTCACTGCAAGCTCCGCCTCCCGGGTTTATGCCATTCTCCTGCCTCAGCCTCTGGAGTCGCTAGGACCACAGGTGCCCGCCACCTCGCCCGGCTAGTTTTTTGTATTTTTTAGTAGAGACAGGGTTTCACCGTGTTAGCCAGGATGGTCTCGATCTCCTGACCTAGTGATCCACCCGTCTCAGCCTCCCAAAGTGCTGGGATGACAGGCTTGAGCCACCGCGCCCGGCTCAATTTGTTGCTTTTTAAAAGTTACTAAATGTTATGCTCCCAAACAAAACATTAATGTCTAAAAATAAGAAAAGCTATTAGCAAAAGTTATTTTCCTAAAGAAAATATTTTAAATTTCTAAAAATTAGAGCCAATCAATAACCAAATGGAGGCCAGGCTCAGTGGCTCACGCCTGTAATCCCAACAATTTGGGAGGCCAAGTTGGGAGGATCACTTGAGCCCAGGAGTTTGAGACCAGCCTGGGCAACATGGTAAGAGCCTATCTCTACAAAAAAACTTAAAAAATAGCCAGGCATGGTGGCACATGCCTGGGATCCCCGCTACTTGAGAGGCTGAGGCAGGAGGATCACCTGAGCCCAGGAGGTCAAGGCTGCAGTGAGCCATGTTCACGCCACTACACCCCAGCCTAGGTGATAGATACCCTGACACACACACACACACACACACACACACACACACACACACACACAGAGGGAGGGACATCCCATGATGCTAAAGATGTCAATTAATAAGGGGGACATAATTCTAAATGTATATATACCTAATAACATTGCTTCAAAATACATGAAGCAAAAAGCTTCCAGAACTGAAAGGAGGAATAGGTAAATCCAAAATTATAGTTGGAGATTCCAGCACTTCTCTTGCAGGAGTTGATAGAAACAGCAAAAAATAAGTAAAGTATAGAGGTTTTGAAAAATACTATCAACCAACTTGACTCCATTGACAGTCATAGAACACTTCACCCAACAATAGGACATATATTATTCCCTATGCATATGGAACAATGATCATATAAACCATAATTTGGGCCATAAAACAATTATGAATTAACCTAAGAAGGCTAAAATAATACAAAATATGTTCTCTGACCACTATGGAATTAAACTATAAATCAGTAATTGAGAGATCTTAGGAAAATTCCCAAATATTTTACAAATTAAGCAACATACTTTCATATAACCCTGAGTCAAAAAAGAAATCACAGAGAAAGTTATGAAATACTTTGAACCAAGTAAAAATAGAAACATACCAAAATTTTGAGGATGCTGCCAAATCAGTGCTTAGAGGAAAAAACTAGAAAAGGAAGAACAAAAAAACCCAAAATAAGCACAAGGAAGGAAATAATAAGGATAAGAATAGAGACCAATAGAAAACAAACAAAAATAGAAGAAAATCAATGCAACTAAAATCTGATGTTTTGAAAAGATTCATGCAATTGATAAAATTCTAGCCATATTTACCAGGAAGAAAAGAGAGAAGACAAGCTACCAATATGAAGAATAAGAGACTACAGGCTCTACAGTGGGAATAATAGGAGAGAGCATTATGAAAAACCTTTATGCCAATAAAGTTGGTAAATTAGATGAAATGGTCAGATTCTTTAACATACACAACCTATCAATGCTCACTAAAGAAAAAAAAAGCTCTGAATATCCATAAATCTACTAAAGAAATTGGATTCATAATATAAAAAACCTTTCCCTCAAAGAAAACTCCAGCCCCAGATAGTTTAATTAGTGAGTTCTGCCAAACATTTAAGAAAAAAAAAGATATGATTCTATAAAAACTCTTTCAAAAAATTGAATAGTAAAGAACACTTCTCAAATCATTTTATGAGGTTAGCATTATCTTTTTTTTTTTTTTTTTTTTTTTTTTTTTTTTTTTTTCCTGAGACGGCCTCTCACTCCGTTGCCGAGGCCAGAGTGCAGTGGCACAATCTCGGCTCACTGCCTCCTGGATTCAAGCGATTCCCCACCTCAGCCTCCCGAGCAGCTGGGACTGCAGGTGTGTGCCACCATGCCCAGCTGATTTTTGTATTTTTAGTAGAGATGGGGTTTCACCATGTTCATCAGGTTGCTTTCAAACTCCTGACCCCAGGTGATTCACCCACCTTGGCCTCCCAAATTGCTGGGATTACAGGCTCACGTGAGCCACCGCACCCAGCTGAGGTTAGCATTATCTTGATACCAAAACCAGAAAAACATGACAAGAAAAAAAAGTACTACAGCTCAATATCCAATATTGCTCACAAATATAGACATAAAAGAAAATTAATTGATTGGGAGGCTGAAACAAGAGAATTTCTTGAATCCAGGAGCTGAAGTCTAGCCTGGGCAACTTAGCAAGACTTCATACCTTAAAAAAAACAAAAAAACAAAAAAGTTGGTCGGGCATGGTGGCTCACACCTGTAATCCCAGCACTTTGGGAGGCTGAGGCGGGTGGATCACTTGAGGTCAGGAGTTCAAGACAAGCCTGCCTAACATGGTGAAACCTTGTCTCTACTAAAATTACAAAAATTAGCTGGGCGTGGTGGTGTGCACCTGTAATACCAGCTACTCAGGAGGCTGAGGCAGGAGAATTGCTTAACTCCGGGAGGCTGAGGTTGTGGTGAGCTGTGGTCCCACCACTGTGCTCCAGCCTGGATGACTAAGCAAGACTTTGTTTCAAAATAAAAAAATACAAATACAAAAATTAGCCAGGCGTGGTAGCATGCATCTGTAGTCCCAGCTATTCAGGAGACTGGGGCATGAGAATCACTTGAACCTGGGAGGCAGAGGTTGCAGTGAATTGAGACTGCACTGCTGCACTCCGGCATGGGCAACCGAGCAAGACTGTGTCTCAAAAAACAAAAACAAAAACAAAAACATAAAAATGTAGAGACAGGGTTTCACCACGTTGCCCAGGCTGTTCTCAAACTCCTGGGCTCAAAGAATCCACCTGTCTCAGCCTTCTAAACTGCTGGGATTACAGGTGTGAGCCATGGTGCCCAGCCCTCAGCATTTTTTTTTTTTTTTTGAGACAGTCTTGATCTGTTGACCAGGCTAGAGTGCAGTGGTGTGATCTCGGCTCACTGCAACCTCCACCTCCCAGATTCAAGCAATTCTCCTGCTTCAGCCTCCCAAGTAGCTGGGACTATAGGCACCTGCCACCACGCCCAGCTAATTTTTGTATTTTTTGTAGAGATGGAGTTTCAACATGTTGGCCAGGCTGGTCTCGGACTCCTGACCTCAAATGATCCACCCACCTTGGCCTCTCAAAGTGCTGGGATTACAGGTGTGAGCCACCGCGCCCGACCCATTTGCATTCTTAAAGAAAAGTAATTCCAACCAAGAATTTCATATCCTGCCAAACTAAACTTCATAATTGGGCCGGGCGCAGTGGCTCATGTCTATAATCCCAGCACTTTACCGTCCCGGCCAACATGGTGAAACTATGTCTCTACTAAAAATACAAAAATTAGCTGAGCATAGTGGCGTGCACCTGTAGTCCCAGCTACTTGGGAGGCTGAGGCAGGAGAATCGCTTGAACTTGGGAGGCAGAGGTTGCAGCGACCTGAGATTGTGCCACTGCACTCCAGCATGATGACAGAGTGAAACTCCATCTCAAAATAAATAAATAAAATAAATAAACTTCATAATTGAAGGAGAAATAAAAGCTTTTCCAGACAAGCAAGTGCTAAGGGAATTTATTACCACTAAACTAGCCTTACAAGAGATCCTTAAGGGAGTTCTTAACATGGAAATAAAAGAACAATACCTGCTACCACAAAAATACACTTAAGTGCATACCTGACAGATTCTATAAAGCAACTGCATAATAGAAACTACAAAGCAACCAGCTAATAACTTCATGATAGGATCAAAACCTCACATATCAATATTAACCTTGAATGTAAACAGTCTAAATGGCCCACTTAAAAGGCACAGAGCTGCAAGTTGGATGAAAAAAGCAAGACTTGCCTGTCTGCTGTCTTCAAGAGGCCCATGTCACACATAATGATACCAACAGGCTCAACATAAAGGGTTGGAGAAAGATCACACAAATGGAAAACAAAAAAGAGCAAGGGTCACTATTCTTAGATAAAACAGACTTTAATCCAACAAAGTCTTTTTTTTTTTTTTTTAAAAAAAGGACAAAGAACGGCATCACATAATGATAAAGGAAGCTTGTCCAACCTGTGACCCATGGGCTGCATGCGGCCCAGGACAGCTTTGAATGCAGCCCAACACAAATTCATAAACTGTCTTAAAACATTATGAGGTTTTTTAATGATTTTTTTTTTTTTTTTAGCTCATCAGCTATTGTTAGTGTTAGCGCATTTTCTGTTTGAGCCAAGACAATTCTTCTTCCGGTGTGCTCCAGGGAAGCCAAAAGATTGGACATCCCTTTCAGATAAAGGATTCAATTCAACAAGAAGACTTAACTATTCTAAATATATATGCACCCAACATTGGAGCACCTAGATTCATAAAACAAGTATTTCTAGACCTACAAAAAGACATAGACAACCACACAATAATATTGGGAGACTTGAACACCCCAATGACAGCATTAGACAGATCATCAAGGCAAAATACTAACAAAAAAATTCAGGACTTAAATTCAACACTTGACCAATTGGCCCTAATAGACATTTACAGAATACTCCAACCATCAACCTCAGAATATACATTCTTCTCATCTGAACACAGTACGCACTCCAAGATCAACCACATACTTGGCCATAAAGCAAGTCTCAATAAACTCAAAAAAATCAAAATCATGCCAACCATATTCTCAGACCACAGTGGAATAAAAATAGAAATCAAAACAAGAAGATCTTCAAAACCACACAATTACACAGAAATTAAACAACTTACTCCTGAATGACTTTTGGGTAAGCCATAAAATTAAGGCAGAAATCAAAATATTCTTTGAACTAAATGAAAACATTCCAAGAGGCACGTTTATAGCACTAAATGCCTACCTCAAAAAGTTAGATCTCGGCCAGGTGTGGTGGCTCACGCCTGTAATCCCAGCACTTTGGGAGGCCCAGGTGGGTGGATCACGAGGTCAGGAGATCAAGACCATCTTGGCTAATATGGTGAAACCCTGTCTCTACTAAAAATACAAAAAATTAGGTGGGCGTGGTGGCAGGCGCCTGTAGTCCCAGCTACTCGGGAGGCTGAGGCAGGAGAATGGCATGAACCCGGGAGGCAGAACTTGCAGTAAGCCCAGATCCCGCCACTGCACTCCAGCCTGGATGACAGAGCAAGACTCCGTCTCAAAAAAAAAAAAAAAAAAAAAAAATTAGATCTCAAATTGGTTGGGTGCAGTGGCTCATGCCTGTAATCCCAGAACTTTGGGAGGCCAAGGCGGGCGGATCACTTGAACTTAAGAGTTCAGACCAGCCTAGGCAACATGGAAAAACCCCATCTCTACAAAAAATACAAAACTTAGCGAGGCATGGTGGCACGTACCTGTAGTTCCAGCTACTTGGGAGGCTGAGGCAGGAGGATCACTGAGTCCAGGGAGGTCAAGGCTGCAGTGAGCTGTGATCACGCCACTGCACTCCAGCCTGGGTGACAGAGTGAGACCTTGTCTCGAAAAACCAAAAAACAAAACAAAAAAACAAAATAAAACAGAACTGGCCGGGTGTGGTGGCTCACACCCATAATCCTAGCACTTTGGGAGGCCCTGGTGGGTGGATCACCTGAGGTCAGGAGTTCAAAACCAGCCTGGCCAACATGGTGAAATCCCATCTCTACTAAAAATACAAAACATTAGCCAGACATGGCAGCGGGTGGCTATAATCCCAGCTATTTGGGAGGCTGAGGCAGGAGAATCGCTTGAACCTGGGAGGTGGAGGTTGCAGTGAGCCGAGATTGTGCCATTGCACTCCAGCCTGGGCAACAAGGGTAAAACTCTGTCTCAAAAAATAAAAAAATTAAAAAACAAAACAAAACAGAACTACCATTCAACCCAGCAATCCCATTACTGGGTATATACCCAAAAGAAAATAAATCGTTTTACCAAAAAGACACCTGCACTCATATCCACCACAGTGCCATTCACAATAGCAAAAACATGGAATCAACTCAATTCCATGATATGACCATCAACAGTGTTTGGGATAAAGAAAATGTGGTCCATACACACCATGGAATACTAGATAGCCATAAAAAAGAATGAAACAATGTCCTTTGCAACAACATGGATGCAGCTGGAGGCCATTATCCTAAGCAAATTAATGCAAGAATAGAAAACCAAATACCATGTGTTCTCACTTATAAGTGGGAGCTAAACATTGGATACTTATGGCCAGAAAGATGGCAACAAAAGACACTGGGGCGTACCGGAAGCGGGAGGGAGAAAAGGAGGAAAGGGCTGAAAAACTAACTATTGGGCATTATGCTCAGTTTCTGGGTGATGGGATCAATCATGCCCCCAACTGCAACATTCACGCAATATACCCATGCAGCAAACCTGCACACGGACCCCCAGAGTCTGAAGTAAAAGTTGTGGGAGCTAAGCTATGAGGACACAAAGGCACAAGAATGATACAGCGGACTTTGGGGACTCAGGGAAAGAGTAGGGGAGGGTGAGGGATAAAAGACTACACATTGGGTACAGTGTACACTGCTCGGGTGATGGGTGCACTTAAATCTCAGAAATCACCACTAAAGAACTTACTTATATAACCAAACACGATCTGTTTCCCAAAAACTTACTGAAATTTTTAAAAATTAAAAAAAATTGGCCGGGCGCGGTGGCTCAAGCCTGTAATCCCAGCACTTTGGGAGGCCGAGACGGGCGGATCACAAGGTCAGGCGATCGAGACCATCCTGGCTAACACGATGAAACCCCGTCTCTACTAAAAGATACAAAAAACTAGCCGGGCGTGGTGGCGGGCGCCTGTAGTCCCAGCTACTCCGGAGGCTGAGGCAGGAGAATGGCGTGAACCCGGGAGGCGGAGCTTGCAGTGAGCCGAGATCGGGCCACTGCAATCCAGCCTGGGCGACAGAGCGAGACTCCGTCTCAAAAAAAAAAAAAAAAAAAAAAAATTAGGATCACAATTACAAATGGAAAAAAAAAAGCTGAAATTATTTAAAAACAACAACAAAAGAAAATGAATTGAAAGGTACTGACTAGAATAAAAAGTATTTGCAAACATGTATTTGATAAAGGAGTTGTATCCAGAATATATAAAGAGCTACTATAACTCAACAAGAAGACAAACAACCCAAGATTCAAATACACACATCACGAAAGAAGTTATACAAATGGGCTGGGCACAATGGCTCAGGCCTGTAATCCCAGTACTTTGGGAGGCTGACGTGGGTGGATCATGAGGTCAGGAGTTTGAGACCAGCCTGACCAATATAGTGAAACTCCATCTCTACTAAAAATACAATAATTAGCCGGGTGTGGTGGCATGCGCCTGTAGTTCCAGCTACTTGGGAGGCTGAGGCAGGAGGATCACTTGAGTCCAGGGAAGTCAAGACTGCAGTGAGCTGTGATCGTACCACTGCACTCCAGCCCAGGTGACAGAGCAAGACTGTCTCAAGAAAAAAAAAAAAAAAGAAAATATATAAATGGCGAATAAGCACGTAAAAAGATTCTCAACTTACTAGTCATTGCATTAGGGAAATGCAAGTTAAAACCATGAGATCCCAACTCTGATAAGAATGAGTCAGATGATAAAAAGTGTGACAATACCAAGTGTTGAGGAAGATGTTGGGAAAGTGAAACCCCCATATGGTGTATTGCCGGTGGGAATGTACAGCCACTTTGGAAAAGAGTTTGGCAGGTTTTTTTTTTTTTTTTTTGAGATGGAGTCTCGCTCTGTTGCCCAGGCTGGAGTGCAGTAGCACGATCTCAGCTCACTGCAAGCTCCGCCTCCTGGGTTCATGCCATGCTCCTGCCTCAGCCTCCCAAGTAGCTGGGACTACAGGCGCCTGCCACCACGCCTGGCTAATTTTTTTGTATTTTTAGTAGAGACGGGGTTTCACCATGTGTTAGCCAGGATGGTCTTGATCTCCTGACCTCGCGATCCGCCTGCCTCGGTCTCCCAAAGTGCTGGGATTATAGGCGTGAGCCACTGCACCTGGCTGGCAGGTTTTTTTAATTTTAATTTTAATTTTTTGAGATGTAGTCTCGCTCTTGTCGCACAGGCTGGAGTGCAGTGGCACGATCTCAGCTCACTGCAACCTCTGCCTCCCAGGTTCAAGTGATTCTCCTTCCTCAGCCTCCTGAGTAGCTGGGATTACAGGCATGCACCACCATACCTGGCTAATTTTTGTATTTTTAGTAGAGACGGGTTTCACCATGTTGGCTGGGCTAGTCTTGAACTCCTGACCTCAGATGATTCACCTGCCTCGGCCTCCCAAAGTGCTGGGATTACAGGCGTGAGCCACTGTACCCGGCCAGCAGGTTTTTAAAAAAATATGCATTAGCATATAGCCCAGCAATCCCACTCCTAAGCATTTAAATATTTATTATAAAACATATGTCCACACATAAATCTATACAGAAGTATTGATAAACCTGAAAACAACCCAAACACAACAGTCCATCAACTGGCGAATGGATAAACAAATTGTAGTATGTCCGTGTGATGAAATATACCACTTCACATGACAAAGGAATGAACTACTGACACATGCAATGACATGGAAAATTTCAAAAGCATTATACTAATGAAAGAAGACAGACACAAACTCCTACAAACTATATAATTCCACTTATATGAAATTCTAGGAAGGCAAAACAATAGTGATATAAACCAGATCAGTAGATGCCAGAAGCCAGGTTAGAAGAGAGGAGACTGACAGCAAAGGGGCACAAAGGTGTTTGAGTAAAGGAATGATGATGGTGATGGTCACATGACTGGATACATCTGTGAAAATTCATTGTATTGTACATTTAAAATTGCTGAATTGTATTATATGTAAATTATACCTCAATAAAGTTGATTTTTTTAAAATGCAATGTTTTGTAATGCTCAAGACTGTGGAGGGATTGTGGGTAGCCAGGGCAAAGGGCTAGCAATTAGGAAGGTACTGGAAGGTGTTAGGAAATAATTCTTCCTCCTTTGTCAGTGGTGAGTCTCCTTTATTTGCATACCCTTTTCCCCTGAGACTGGGATGCTCCCTTTGTAGACATTAGTCCTTCTTAGCCCCTCTCACGTGAGCAGATTGCTGGCCTGTTACAACACCTTCACCACAGTACAAAGGCCATAGTTTGGTGATCACTAGCCCGGGAGAGATGTTTACAAACTTTAAGACAAACAAACAAACAAACAAACAAAAAATCACCCAACCCCTTCTCAAGCAAAGCTTTATGCAGACCCTCACTAACCAAAACAAAAGCAATATTTTGGCCAGACATGGTGGCTAACGACTATAATCGCAGCACTTTGGGAGGCCAGGGCAGGCAGACAGCTTGAGCCCAGAAGTTTGAGACCAGCCTGGGCAAAATGGTGAAACCCCATCTCTACAAAAAATACAAAAATTAGGCAGTGTGGTAATACATGCCTGTAGACCCAGCTACTCAGGAGGCTGAGGTGGAAGGATCACCTGAGCCTGGAGGCAGAGGCTACAAGTGAGCCGAGGCCACACCACTGCACTTTAGCCTGGGTCTCAGAATGAGACCCTGTCTCAAAAAAAAGCAATATTTTATTAGTACACATTTACATTATAAGCTTAATTTCATGATATCTTTCTATTATAAAGTCATTTAATGTCAACAAGCCTATTTTTCATGAACCCAGAAATTTGATATTCATATGTATATTTTTAAACTACTGTTTTAAAACCAGTTAAAATATACTTAAAGTTTCTGGGTAAAAAATGGTAGATTGAACATGATCATCCAAATTTGTCCACTGAAAACCCATGTAGCAAAGGGATTTTTAAAGGCATAAATCCATAAGGACAGGGAAACGGGAAAAGAGACAAGAGCAAAATATTTTCAGAAGTGGAAACCAGATGGATGAGAGGTTACTCACTTACACTAGAGAAGGATAGATCCTAAGGCAGTGGCAGAACTATATGGCAAACGGAATTGGTTGTGCCAGACCAGAGATGGGCAGTCTCCTCTGTCTGACCACCCTGAGAAGGAAAACCTAGGAATGCTGACACCAGAAGTTCCCAGCCAGGTCACTGTGCAAAGAAGCTGATGACTGAACGGGCGCGGTGGCTCATGCCTGTAATCCCAGCACTTTGGGAGGCTGAGGTGGGCAGATCACCAGGTCAGGGGATCGAGACCATCCTGGCCAACATGGTGAAACCCTGTTTCTACTAAAAATACAAAAATTAGCTGGGCGTGGTAGCACGTGCCTGTAATCCCAGCTACTCGAGAGGCTGAGACAGGAGAATTGCTTGAACCGGGGAGGCGGAAGTTGCAGTGAGCTAAGATCGCACCATTGCACTCCAGCCTGGCAACAGAGCGAGATTCCGTCTGAAAAAAATAAAAATAAAAAAAGAAGCTCATGACTGACAAGCCCATCCATCTACCACCTGAACAGAGAACAAAAGCTTCCAGTCAGCTTTTAGGTGACCGACCCATCCTTAAGTGTGAGCAGACAACCAAGGTTTCTAAGACCTCCAAGAAAAGAATCTAATATAGAAGACAGAGACCAAAACAACAGAAAAAGAAATTTGGAGCAGCGATTATGCAGAGAAACAAAAATGACAGAACTATCAGTAACAGCTTCTGAGATAAGATAACCCTGAAATAAAATATGCTATAAAAAGAACAATTCAGATAATAAAAATAAAGTGAAAGTGATTAAAACCTTTAAAAGATGGAAAAACTCAGAAGAAGAATAGGAAGATAAAGTGGAGGAAATCTCCCAGGAAATGAAGTAAAAAAGATGCAAAGCTAGAGAGAAAAATAAGAAATTAGAAAGACCAGTTCAACAGGTCCATCATCCAAGTAATAGGAGATCAAAAAGAAAGAATAGAGAAAATAGGAAGAAATCACCAATAGGATAATTCAAGATTATTCCCCAAAAGTGAGGGGCACTGAGTGCCCAGCACAATGGAAGATAGTAGCCACTCACCAAGACATATCACTGCAATTTCAGAACACTGGAAACAAGTTCAGAGAGGGGGAAAGTCACCTAGAAAGGACAAGGAATTAAAAGGCTTCAGACTTCTCATTCTGCACAGAAGTGTCAGAAGCTAGAAGACCATGTAGCGATGCCTTCATAATTCTGAAGGAATTCAGTACCCAGCCAAACAACCAAATCCAAGGGTCACAGTTGAAAAATGACAACAGCAAACATGCAAAATTCCACAATAATTTACTCTTCCCTTTCTCAGGAAGCTTCTGGATGATGGTCTCCTCCAAAAAGCAGGAGTATTACAAATCAAGAAAAACACGGGCACAGGTGCGGATCAAAAGCGTGAGGGGGTTTTCTCGCTCTAGGGAGATTATTCAAGCAATCACTGTGTCAACAGACACAAATGTTTCCCTTTCTTCATATGATGAAGATCAGGGATCCAAACTTATTTGAAAAGCTAAAGAGGCACCATTCATCCCCACTGGAATGGCAGGTTTTGCAGCAATTGTTGCATATGGATTATACAAATTGAAGAGCAGAGGAAATACTAAAATGTTGCATCATCTGATCCACATGTGTGTGGCAGCCCAAGGCTTTGTTGAAGGAGCAATGACTGTTGGTATGGGCTATTATTCCATGTATCGGGAAATCTGGGCAAAACCTACACCTTAGAAGAGATGCTATCTTGGTCTTGTTGGAGGAGTTTGCTTTAGTTAGACATCTTTTTTTTTTTTGAGATGGAGTCTCGCTCTGTTGCCCAGACTGGAGTACAGTGGCACAATCTCGCTCACTGCAACCTCTACCTCCCGAGTTCAAGCGATTCTCCTGCCTCAGCCTCCTGAGTAGCTGGGATTACAGGTGCTCGCCACCACGCCCAGCTAATTTTTGTATTTTTTTTTTAGTAGAGACAGGGTTTCACCACATTGGCAGGTTGGTCTCATACTCCTAACCTCAGGTGATCCACCCACCTCGGCCTCCCAAAGTGCTGGGATTACAGGCATGAGCCACCGCGCCCACATCTCATTATTGAAGCTACATATTAATGCTGAAAATAAACTATTCGAGTGGGTTCAGCTGATAACACGGCATTGTGAATACTGGCCTCCTTTCTTGCAGGCTTGATTTGCCTGGTGACTGAATTACTAGTGACTAGTTTACTAACTAGGTCATTCAGGAGAGCCAAATTAATACAAAAGAAACATGTCATCTAAATGATGGTGTTGAAATGTCCACCTTCTTAAACTGTTAAGATAAAATTAGTTCTAAAGAAGATAGCAAACCAACCCTGAAGTACTCCCAGTTTGCTCTAGAATCTTGCATGTTTTGGATGTTATATGAGTCCTATTTGCCCCAGTTAATTTAACTTTTTTCTGCCTGTCTTGTGGACTGGCTGGCTCTTTTAGAACTCTGTCAAAAAGGTGCATGGAATATAACTTGTAAAACCTCCCACAGCTGAAAGTATATATGTGTATATGTTTAAATCAAATCTAGAAAGCTTCCAATAGAGCTGCATAGTCATAGTATGTATTGAAGAATCATAACTGTAAACATGAGAATAACTTATGGATTCTAGTTTAGTTCTTTTGTAACTGTAGATATCTATATTTGCTGCTGTAATATAAGAATAATTTTTAAATGTCATCTTGAAACAGAAACATGTATTTCAAGCACTCATGCAAAGGTAACTGAAGAATACTTTTTAAATGTGTACATTATTTTCTCCATAAGAATTGTAAACGTTAAACTAAACATATTAACTATAATGGAATTGATTAATGATTTATAAGCAAGCTGGTTTGAACAGACATTATACACATGCTTTTCTATACTACAGAATGCCATTACACTTGTTAAATTCTCTTGTCTAGCCTGAATTTACATTCCATGCTGACAACATGGTATATGTATTGTTATAAAAATAAGTGACCATGTCAAAAAAAATAAAAGAAAAGAAAAACATAGAATATGGCAAATAAAAATCCCACAGAAGTGTGAGGCAGCCAGGCAAAGTGACTCACGCCTGTAATCCCAACACTTTGCCAGGTCGAGGCAGGCAGATCACTTGAGCTCAGGAGTTCAAGTCCAGCGTGGCTAGCATGGTGAAACCCTGTCTCTACTAAAAATACAAAAGTTAGCCGGATGTGGTGGTGCACGCCTGTAGTCCCAGCTACTTGGGAGGCTGAAGCAGGAGGATAGCTTGAACCTGGGAGGCAGAGGTTCAGTGGGCTACTTCACTCCAGCCTGGGCAACAAGAGCGAGACTCTGTCTCAAAACAAAACAAAACAAAACAAAATAAAACAAAACAACAACAAAAGAATGAGGCAAAGAACATGCCCAGGAGAAAAGATTTGCCAGGGTGCCAGATATGCAGCAAGGTTAGGGGATGAACAGTCAGATTGGAGAAGGTCAGCAGTCTCCAGCAGTGATGTCTCCAAGAAGATGAAATGGAGAGAATTCTCTGCTATATCTAGATCTTCTGAGAGGAAATTTAAACAACTGGGGGAAGAATTTGAGGTAGATTTTCTGAGAAATACATAGAAAATAAATGATTTTTAAAAACAAGATTATTAATTCCAGGAAAAATAAATATTTGTGCAGGAAGAAACGCAAGGCCTCCCTGGGGAGGACAGACGCAAGGAAGAAGCTGAGCAGGGAATTCCAGGGTCCCAGGTATTCAGAATATAGTCTGTTCCTGGGCAAGTGTACTTTGCATGGGCAAATCCCCTCAGACCCCTCGCCCTGTGGGGAGGGCTGCAGCTGGAGGAAGGCCGGAGATGTGAAAGTAAATGCCAGAAGAAACAGCTATAAGAGGTGAAAACGTTGCCTCTAGAGAGGGGAAGACGATGGGGGCAGGGCTCTGCTGTTTGTCTAACAAATCTGGTACAATTATTTGATTCTATATGTGTGTACATGTTCTAAGAAATATTTCATTAAAGAAAATAACATTTTAAAAATAAAAATGCAATTCATAAAAGTTCACGGAACCTCTGGACCACTTCTGCTATACTTACAGATCTCAATAATAGTTTGAAAATCTCCCCATCTGCGCGGGCGTCGCGGCAGTCCCCGGGGGAAGATGGGAGAAGTCGAGAGGCGGCGGGAGTCCGTCCCCCTCCCCCTGCCCGCCCCCTCCGTTACCCTCTCTCGGGCGCCAGTCCCCGCACCCTCACAAAAAAGTCTGAAAACCGCAGGACCCAGCCTGGGCAGTATAGGGAGACCTCCTCTCCAAAAAATTACAAAATTAGCTGGGCTTGGTGGCACACGCCTGTAGTCCCAGCTACTCGGAGGCTGAGGGAGGAGGACCAGTTGAGACCAGGAGGCTGAGGCTGCAGTGAGCCCTGATTGTGCCGCTGCACTCCAGCCTGGGTGACAGATCAATTCGCTGCCTCAAATAAGAAAACCGCAGAGCTGGGCCTTCATTTGAGGCCATGTGGGTATCGTTTTGATTAAATCATAAAGCAGTTTTCTCTCTACAGCAGCCTACAAGGGTGAATCCCATTTCCTTTTCCTCCCAGGTGTCACCTCAAACTCAGGACTTCTCCGTGTCAGGAGTTTTTCTACCTCTCCCGAGTTATCTGATCTCAGGAACCTAGCACAGCATCACGCGAGTCTTGGCTCAGGTTGAGGGGGGAATAAAGGGAACAGGAAGCCCCTTTTGCGGGGCTTTGCAGGCTGGCGTTCAGCGCCTCTCTGCACCCGTGTGCCTGTGGCCCGTCACTCTCCAGCCCCAAGGCCTTCAGCGCATTCACCGCACAGCTCCAGGTTACAGTTTCCTCGGCCGCACAGCACAGCATGTACCTCACATTTTTAACTTCTATCAAAGAGTGGGCCCTGCTCTCATGAGTTCGGCGCTCAGTGGGAGCCAGGTCCCAAAAGTGAACTTCAGGGTCACGCGAGAAGCACTTGTACGCCCCACAAGGGCATGATTTCGGGGATTTGTCTGCTTTTTTTTTTTTCCAAGCTGCTGTGTGCTCAGTCCCTGAGACAGTCCCTGCCACCTCACAGGTGCTCAACAAATAGTTCTGGAGTTAATTAACTTAAAAGTACTGTAAAAGAACTACAGCAAATTAAATTCGTTGTGCAACGCAAAGGCACCCTACACACGGCGTGAACGCTTGGGCTCCCGGAGCGACGGCAAAGCCAGGACGCAGGCAGCTGGGAGAGGCAGAGGCGCCGGCCCCTGACCGTCAGTCAGAGGCGGGAGCAGGCGTGCCCCGCCCCCCGGGGGGCGGACCTGGAACTCGGCGGCGCGGGGGCGGGGCCTGGTTCTCCGTGCCGGGGGGCGGGGCCGGGACCGAACACACCGGGCCGGTTGGGGGCCCCGCTCGCCGGCGGGAGCCACCGGAGCCCCGGCCACGAAGGGGTGCGACCCCCTGCCGACCCCGCCCTCCCGGCTGCAGCCCGGCCAATCAGAGCAGCTCTTACTGGCGGGTGGGCTGAGCCGGCCCAGCTGCTCGGAGGCTCTGGCATGGTAACATCCCCGCGCGGGGGTGGAGGGGCTCGGGGCGGTCCCACAGCGCCCCCTGCGGCCTGGGCCGTGGCCGAGGGGGCGGGGAGGCCACTGGGGATAGCTGGGACCCCGGGGAGGACATGGGGGGCCAAGGGTGAGGGAAGAGAGCCCGGGAGGGGGGATGGGGGCGGGGACTGGGGGCGAAGGGGCGGGGGAGGCCATGATGGAGCCTGGCCGGGGGCGAAAGGGGCGAGAGTGGCGGGACGGGGTGAGGAGTGGGAAGGGGAGAGGTGGGGGTGGGTTCGCGGAGAAAGATCTGGAAAGAAGAGGGGGCGGAGATGAGGGGACCAGGGTACAGGTGGGGACCAGTTTCCCCTCCTGGGATATTTGGCGTGCGACATGCCCCTCCCCCAGCCCCAGCGCCCGTTTCCTTTGGAAGCCTGGGTGCTCCTCAGACCACTTGGGACTCCTTGCTTCACCTTCCCGCATTTGCAAGAGCTTGTCTCCTGAGGCGAAGAGGGGGCCTCTGAGGAAAGGGGCTCCCAGCCCTGGCCATCAACAAACTAACGACTCTGTGTGACCTTGGGCAAGTCACTACCTTTCTTTGGGCCTCAGATTTCCCATCAATTTTTTTAAAAAGGAAATGCATGAAAATTAAATCCCAAATCTCTTCCAGGGTCTTAACGAAGAGGTTTTTGAGGAGGAAGTTTAGGAGAATGGGTTTGGTAGGGAAGCAAAGGAAAGGATGAAGATGGAGGCGAGGCCTTGGGCTGGGGCGGGAGAAATCCCCACGGGTGCGGGGGGGATGGTAGACAGAAGGCCTGCCGGGCTGGGGCGGGCTGGGGCGGGCTAGCCATATCCTGTTGGAGGGATGGAAGAACTCTAAGGAGAGGAGGAGGTTGAAACCTAATTCCGCAATGATGGAGACCAAAAGTACCATTCGCTTCTTCAGAGGGAGAGTGATGAGATGGCAGGATCAGAAAGAAGTAACAGGGGCCGGGCGCGGTGGCTCATACCTATAATCCCGGCACTTTGGGAGGCCAAGGTGGGCGGATCACCTGAGGTTGGGAGTTTGAGACCAGCCTGACCAACATGGAGAAACCCCTTCTCTAGTAAAAATACAAAATTAGCCGGGCGTGGTGGCACATGCCTGTAATCCCAGCAACTTTGGAGGCTGAGGCGGAAGAATCGCTTGAACCCGGGAGGCAGAGGTTGCGGTGAGCTGAGATCGCGCCATTGCACTCCAGTCTGGGCAGCAAGAGCGAAGCTCTGTCTGGGGGGGGGGGTAAAAAACAACAACAGGAATACTTTCTAATAAGGCAGATCTTTGGGGAGCAAGAGGAAGAGTAGGGCTGGTCCAGGAAAGTTGGAAACTAGGATGGTCTGAAACGGAAGGGCAGATGCTGTTTGGGGCAGCTGAAGAAGGACCGCAGGTAGATCACAGGATAACCAGCTGGTCGCTCAGCCTTTTCTTTTTTGATGATGGCTGCCACTTTCTGAGAGATGTGCCTCCCAGCCTTCATCTTCCAACACATATCACTTCAGGGAGTGGGATTGAGTCAGACCAAGTGGACCTTGGGAACACCTGGCTCGCTGAGGATTTCTGGATTGTATAAGGATTGGGGTTAAAAAAGAAAAAAGGAAAATGTATCTCAATGTAAGATGTATCATCTGTGGCGCCATCATCCTTGCTGGGAGGCAGCTTTGTGAACTGGTTGAAAGCACAGGCTTTGGGGTCAGACTGCTTGGATTCCAAACCTGCCTCTCCCATTTAATGTCTTGGAACCTTGGTCAGGTTACTTAATCTCTGAACCTCATTTTCTTTATCTGTAAAATGGGAGTAATAACCTCTAAGATGGTTGCCAGGATTAAATGAGTGTTTGGCACAGTGTCTGGCTCATAATAAGTGCTCAGTAAATATTAGCTATTAGCTATTATCGTTCCCTTTTTCTGTTCTTTTCCTTTTGTCTCTCCATTCTTGTCCTTTTCTCCTTTTGTTCTTCTGAGTGCTCAGTTCTGAGATGCCCTTTAGATGTGAAGTCTCAGAAATGTTGATTGCATCTTTGGTGGTGGGGAAGGGGTGGCCCCTCACTGGCCCCGGTGAACATATGATCAGATGATCAAGTGTCTCTTCATCATCTCTCAGCCCACAAATGTGTTTTTGTTCCAGGGAAGACACGGGATCTGCTTCTCTTTCAGCAACCATTTCTATATCCTTCCCTGTCACTAGTTATTTCTTCATATTCTCACCCAGAAATAAAATAAGACCCAAAGTTTTATGGCACCGCAGCAGGTAGGAGAGGAACGGGGTGTTGCAGGAAAGTAGGGACGCAACACTGGAATCTCAGGAAAGGAAGGCCTTTGGAAGTTCCATAGTAGTTTATGTTTATTCCATTGTTCTGTCCTCTGGGGAACTGTCCAGAATAGGCCAGTGTCTGAATCCTGGCCAGAGGTCTTCATCCCAAGTTGAAGATGACTGTATACCGTTAGCTTTATTAGGTTTTCCCATGCCAACATTTCATTCCAGTTTCTTTTTTCCAAGCCACAAAGACCTCTGTCAAGCTACCTCTCTCTGTCACAGCCTATAGTCAGATAATTTATACAGATGTACATACACGTGTACTCGCTGTTTTCAAAATGCATTTTAGGATACTCCAGTATGCAAAAATCTAATAAGGTTAGAGATGAGACTGCATTTGATCACAGCACTTTGTGTGCAGGGCCTGACTAAACACTTGGGGGAGGTATAAAAGGAGAAAACTCAATCCCTGAATGTAGGGAAATCCCCACATGAGTGGGAGACAAGCAGTCCCACATGAAACACCCAGCAAACATTCACAGAGTAGCATGTCACTCTGCAAAGTAGTGCATCATTTATCCTGAAGGGACACAGGTAGGAGTGTGTGTATGTGTGTGGGATAGTCATAAGGGTAACCTGGAGGAGGTGAATATTGGATCATCTTGAACAAAGCATGAAACTGTAGAATAAAAGAAATGTGTTTCACCTGAGGGTAATCTAACAATTCTGTGCAAAAAGAGGAGGAGGGAAGCCATTGAGTCAGGATGAGTAAAGGAGAGTGTGGGGTGGCCTTCGTTGCAAGGCTTTGACTGTTAGATGAAAGATTTTGTAGGGTAGGCAATTGGGAACCCTGTAAGTTATCAATAACATGTTGAGTCGTTGGTGATTTAACCACTTAGGTTGCAGGGGATATACTAGATTGCAAACAGACCTGCTTCATGTGGTAGGAGTTTTTTTTGTTTTGTTTTTTTTATTTTTGAGACGGAGTCTCGCTCTGTCGCCTAGGCTGGAGTGCAGTGGCCGGACCTCAGCTCACTGCAAGCTCCGCCTCCCGGGCTCATGCCATTCTCCTGCCTCAGCCTCCCGAGTAGCTGGGACTACAGGCGCCCGCCACCTCGCCCAGCTAGTTTTTTGTATTTTTTAGTAGAGACGGGGTTTCACCGGGTTAGCCAGGATGGTCTCGATCTTCTGACCTTGTGATCCACCCGTCTCGGCCTCCCAAAGAGCTGGGATTACAGGCTTGAGCCACCGCGCCCGGCCAGGAGTTTTGCTTTTAAGGGAGTAGGGCCAGAGGGCAGATTGAATCCATTCCTGGTTCTGTCCCTAACCAGCAGTGGCTCCTTGGACAGATTATTCCCTGAAAAAGGGGGATACCTGGGGTGACTGCCAGGGTCTCCTCCAGTTCTGACATTCTATGTTCCCTGAATAACTACTAGACCTAACTTACCAGTGGCCCCCTACTGTTTTGTAGGACTTGCCAAGACCATTTAGTCATTAAATTAACAAATATTTATTAGCACCTACTTAGAGGGTGGTAAGGAAAACACAGTGGGAACTGGATATGAGGTGAGCAAAAACAGATGAAGTCCCTGCCCTTCAGTGTTTTCAGTCTAGTAGGGGCCACGGATATTATATTTCAATAATTCTGAGACTCATATTTGAACATTTGTCAAGTCAGGATGCATCTTTAAATTGACAGGATATTATAATTTGATTGGCAGCATTTGTTTTTTATTCATGCCAAATAGAATAATAATATAATCCGGATTGTACAAATAACTATAAAATCTTAGTGGATACTTGCTGAAGGAGAAGGTATATGGTGTTGTACAAGTATATAAAAGAGGGCTCTGACTAGTTCAGGGAGTTGGGAAAAGCTTTCATGAAGAAATGATTGGTAGATGTGAAGTGTATGTAGGCAAGGTGTGTGGAGTCGGCAGGGCCAACCCGGTTTTCTCAGGCAAAGGTGGATGCCTGAGGTGGGAGAGCTGAGAGAAGGTGAGTAGGGCTGGAGCTGAGACCCAGGAGCTCAGCATGGGGGAGGCTGGCAATGTAGCTGGGTAGCAGACCCCCTCATAGCCTCACTGGGCAGGGGGTTTACTAGTTACCCTAAGAGCAGTGGGAAGCCATCGAAGAGTTTTAAGCAGGGGGCTAACAGTCGGAGGTGCACTTTGAAGAGCTTGTTATGGCTGCCGATTGGAGTGGATGTGGGGAAAACAGTTGGGAGGCCACTGCAATTAGATGAAAAAAGATGGTGGCTTGGACAAGATGGGGGTGGAAAAGGAAATGGAGAGAAATGGATAGATTCAAGAAATCTTGAGGAGGTAAAGTTAACAAGACTTGGTGATTTATTGGCAAGGAAGAAGGAGTTGTAGAGAGTGAGTCATGGGTTTCCATTTGGACAACTGATTGGTGCAGTGCCAGTCTCTGAGATAGGCTTCCTTGGAGCCTGGTAGGACCCAAAGATGTTAGAGAGGCTCCTGAGGCAGCTTGAGATAGGAAAGTGTGACACAGAAAATTGTATTTCCACCACTATTGATTAGTTTCTGACTTCCCATGCTGAGGAAAGCGTCAGGGGCAAGAGCAGGTCTGAATACAGAACTAAAGCAGTTGAGCACTTAGAAAAGGTGAGTCACATTGGAGTAGTTTAGCTCATACCCTTTTCTTCTTAGGACAAGGTGAAGGATAGTTTTTTTTGTTGTTGTTTTGTTTTTTTGAAAGAGTCTCACTCTGTCACCCAGGCTGGAGTGCAGTGGTGCAATCTCAGCTCAGTGCAACCTCCGCCTCCCGGGTTCAAGCAATTCTCGTGCCTCAGCCTCCCCAGTAGCTGAGACTACAGGCATGTGCGACCACACCTGGCTAATTTTTGTATTTTTAGTAGAGGTTTCACCATGTTGGCCAAGCTGGTCTCGAACTCCTGACCTCAGGTGATCCGCCTGCTTGGGCTCCCAAACTGTTGGTATTACAGGTGTGAGCCACCACACCAGGCCAGGAACAGATTTTTTTTTTTTTTTTTTTTTTTGAGACAAAACCTCGCTCTGTCGTCCAGGCTGGAGTTGGAGTGCAGTGGCACGATCTCGGCTCACTGCAAGCTCTGCCTCCCGGGTTCACGCCATTCTCCCACCTCTCCTGAGTAGCTGGGGCTACAGGCGCCTGCCACCATGCCTGGCTAATTTTGTTTTGGTATTTTTAGTAGAGATGGGGTTTCACCATGTTAGCCAGGATGGCCTCGATCTCCTGACCTCGTCATCTGCCCGCCTTTGCCTCCCAAAGTGCTGGGATTACAGGCATGAGCCTCTGCATCTGGCCAGGAACAGATATTTTAAAGGCAGACATGAGAGGACATTTTTAAATGCTGAGCATTCTCAGCATAGGGGAAATTGGCAGCAGTGAGGTACCTTCTGTTTAGCCAGATACCACCTTTCCCTGGAATTCCTCCCTATCACCCACTAACTTTCAGGCAAAGAGGCAGAAGGGCTGGGCCCTTTAGCTCCATCTCCAAGCCTCGGTTCATTTACATGAGTTTGTTTGTTTGTTTGTTTTTGAATAGGCAGTACAGTCATATGGCTGCGTATTCAAAAGATACAAAAGCCATACAGGGAAAAGTCTCCCCTTTACCTCTGTCCCTTTCTACCATTTCTTGTGTGTCATCTTTTGTCTCTGATTTTTTACAAATGATAAAAGTTTGCTACACCTTGCTTTTTTTCCCACTTGTTAATATATCTTAGAGATCATATTGAGACAATAAGCTGCTTCATTCTTGTTTATAATTGTTTAGTATTGTATTTTATGTATGTGTATAATTTCATAGCCCTTTACTGGTGGCTATTCATGTTGATTCCAATCTTTTGTTTTTACAAATAATACTGAAATGAAAACCTTAAACATACAGCATTTTGGCCATGTAGGGCTATGCCTATAAAATGAATTTTTAGAATTAGAAGGTTCTATATAGAGGTTTGTTCCATTTGTTCTTCATTCATTCAATATTTGCTGAATACCTATTATGTGCCAGATGCTGGTAGGTACCAGGAATCCAGCTTCCAACAAGTCAGATATGATCCCTGTCTTCATGGAATGTTATTACACTCTTGTTGGGGAAAACATATCCAGGCAAACATAATAATTACAAAATTATATACATAAGGAAACTAAAAAGGGGATCAGATAGAGAAATAGGAAGGAGCTATGTTAAACAGAGTCAGGAAGTCGTCTTAAAATAAGTGATACTTAAGCTGAGAACTAAAGAATGGGATGCGGACAGCCATTCGGGGTAGGACAGGGCAACCTAAGCTGTTCAAAGCCTACATCCACAGGGAAATAATTCAGGATTTGTAGAGGAGGGGATGGACACCAAAAAGGGGATAGAGGTAAAGTCAAAGAGATGAAGTTGGCAATTCGATGTGGAAGATGTCAAAGAAAGTAGGTGGCTAAGGATGAGGTCAATTAGGGCAGGAAACTGGTCATGAAGAGATGAGAATTAGGGAGACAAGCATTTAAAAGAATAGCGACTATTTGTGTTGAGAGAGCTTTGGAATGAATCTCTGTAAATGGGCTAATTAAGGTAGGGAAACCAGAAAAGAGGTGACTCCCTCCCTAGATACTTTGGGAATAGAAGAGACCTCTAAGTTATTTGAGAGAGGCACAGCCTTGCCGACAGGCAGGAGAATGGATTAGAATCCTTGGGTAGAGCCAGTCTTTGCCTGTAGTGAAGCCTCCTTCATCTTTTCTGTTGCTTTGGCAAAATGGAAACTTTCAAAATAAAGATGACATTCAAGGGACTCAGCCAGCTGGCTCTGAGCTGGCACGAGAGAGCAGACCTACCAAGGGCTCAGGGCTTGGGGTGGGCAGGAAATCGGACTTGAAGACCCTCCTGAACTTTGTGCTCCTTTTTCATCCTCACCACTTCTGCTTCCCTTCTGCAAAAAGCCCATCTCTGTGCCCATCCTGGGTCCTATGACTTTTCTCTCCCTCAACAGTCGGTTCCCGATTCTGGTCCCCGGCCCCCAGCAGCGCCTGCCCCCTTCCCACCGGGGCCCCCCATGATGCCACCACCCTTCGTAAGTTTTATGTCTTTCCCTGGGCTTGGCTTTTCCAGCCTGCACCCCCAGCTCCCCAGCCCCTAGCCACTGCTGCATCACCAGCACAGTTTTCCTGTAATGCCCCTTTTGCTGCCCTTGGAAGAGGGATGGTTTTACTTGGGCATTGGGGTGGGGAGAGCTGTTGTGAAGCTCTCAGTACATAACATTGACAATTCCCCCTTTGTCTTTTTGACCTTAGGACACACTGGGGCTGGAGGTAGGAGAAGTGGAAGGGAAAAGACCCCATTAATGTGAGGGCAGGGTGGGACTATCTATCTCTTTCACTACTCCTTATCTGTGCTCTTTAAATATGCCACAGAATTCGGGCTGGAATGGCATTGGTGGTCATGAGTTGGAGAGAAAGGGATGGGAGGCAGGGGACTGGGGTACTTGGGTACCTGGATACCTGCCTTCTGCCCCTTCATCTGAGAGGCCTCTTTGGGGGAGAATTGCTGAAGAGGTGGAGCCTTCCAGTCTCAGTCTGGTGCTGTTAAACTTCCCTTATTATTCCTTTCCTTTCCCATTATAATTAAGAAGCTGTGCGCTTGCCTGTTAGACCCCAGTTATCAGTCTTTCTCAGTGGTGAGGAGGGAGGCAGTTTCATGCCTTGTGCTTCTCAAACTAAAGCCTTGGAATTGCCTCAGAGGAGGGTGGAGGGTCAGGGAGGGAGGCGGTGGATATTTCCTGACAGGTCCTCTCTTCCTCTGACAAGGCGATGTCTTCCCTGCTCAGTGTCTGTTCCTTTCCTCATTTCCAGATGCCCCCTCCAGGGATCCCCCCACCCTTTCCTCCGATGGGGCTACCCCCCATGAGTCAGAGACCACCAGCTATCCCCCCCATGCCACCTGGCATCCTGCCCCCAATGCTTCCACCAATGGGGGCGCCACCACCACTCACACAGGTAATTGTTTCTCCTCCCCTGGGGCCTCAGAAAACCCTGTCACTTTAGCTGGGGGTGGAGATAAGAGTGGGCATATGGGCCTCAGAAACTGGGGAAGGGAGGGACTTTGGGGCAGATCCATGTGGACTTGTCTGCTGAATGACTGAGACAACTCTCAGGCAAGGTGAGAGGCCAGAAGCTGGGGACTGCCTGAGGAAGTGCCCAAGTGAGGGTCATGGCTCCAGTGAGATCTCTCAGGACCCTTTGAGGTACCCTGTCCCTCCTGTTCCAGCCCTTACCTTGGTGGTTGGTTTCTGTCTTCTTTGTATCCTTAGATACCAGGAATGGTACCTCCGATGATGCCAGGAATGCTGATGCCAGCGGTGCCTGTCACCGCAGCGGTAAGCGCTAGGGGCCAGCAGGTAGCAGGCTCTGCCCTGCAGTCCTGTGAGTCTGACTTGGAATACAGGGCTACAACCTCCATTCTTTCCCTCTTCTCATCGCATCCACCCAGGTCCCCAGCAGCACTCCCCACACTCAAATCCTCCTCGCCAGCCATGTATTCAGCTCTTCTAGTTTCCCACTCATCCCCAAAGGCATATACATTCTCTTGTTACTCCCATGCCTTGTCCAGCTCCCTTAAGGAGCACACTTATTTTCACAGAGCCACACACTGTGGACACATGAATACAGTTCTTCACATCCTCTTTGTCCCCAGAAGAGTCAGTAGCACCTGGGGATCTTGCTGTGCCTTCTTATGCTATTGCTCAGTGTAGCAGAGTCTGGGTAGGATATAGAATTTGGCATCCACTGTGAAGGAATGTGCCTTGGGAGTTGTCTCAACCAAATACTCTCACTTGAGGAGAACGAAGAATGGAGCTGCTATGTGATTCTCCCCTGGGATCCCAGAGCCACGGCCCTAAAGGGTGGGGGAAGCCTGTTAGGGAGCAGACATCTCTAGGAGCAGGACACATGGATTCTGGCCTGGCCTGCTTCTCTATCCCCCATGGCCTGGGTCCTGGGGGCCACTGGGCTTGGCCCCAACCCTTCCCCCTCCTCTTTCTTCGGCAGACGGCTCCGGGTGCGGACACCGCCAGCTGTGAGTCTTCTGGGGGCCTGCTCCCCCCAGGCTCGGAGGTTGGGGGGCATAGGGGAGAGGGGACCGTGGACTGGAGCCCACCCTGGATCATGCCTGTTGGGATGCCAGGGAGCCTGGGATATTGATGGGACCAGGGGAATATTTACTGGGGATGGAATACGGGAGGCATAGGTGGGGATAAGATGGAGGTTGGAGCAAGGACTTAGTATGTATCCTGTGGCTTTTTTTTTTTCTAGCTGCTGTGGCTGGGACAGGCCCTCCGGTGAGTTCTTCCAGCTCAGGGGTCTCTGGGTAGAAAGCCTGAGAGTCGGGGACTGATGGTTACGTCTTTGGGGTGAGGAGAGGCTTTGGAAAAGGGGCCTTGACTACCATTCTGTGCCCCCCCCCACCCAGAGGGCCCTATGGAGTGAGCATGTGGCCCCAGATGGGCGCATCTACTACTACAATGCTGACGACAAGCAGTCCGTGTGGGAGAAGCCCAGCGTGCTCAAGTCCAAGGCAGAGGTCCTGAGCTGGGCTTTCTGGCCCTTCCTTTCAGCTGCCCTGACCCTTCTAAGTCTTTGGCCTTCCCTTAGTCTCTAACCATACTCATGATGGTTCCTCTGATCCCAAGGTCCAAGGTCCCTGACCACTCCCCACCCTCCCTGGAAATATCTCCATAGGATCTCAAGAAGTCCACCTTCCCCAGTTTGAGCCAGGCCAGGTGGTAGCTAAAGGTTCCTGTGTCCTCTACTCACTGGGTCTCCTTAGCTCCCCTGACTGGCTGGAGAGAATGGCCAGCCCACTGATGGCTCCTATCCCATCCTCTTGCAGCTGCTCCTGTCGCAATGTCCCTGGAAAGAGTACAAGTCAGACACAGGCAAACCTTACTACTATAACAACCAGAGTAAAGAGTCTCGCTGGACCCGGCCCAAGGATCTGGATGACCTAGAGGGTGAGACGTCCTACGAGTGGGCCGGGTCAGGAGTTCTGGAGGTTCTCTGTTGCCCCTGTGACTGACTGTGTTATCTTTTCCCATCGCAGTTCTAGTCAAACAAGAGGCTGCAGGGTGAGTGACTTGCCCAACTATCCATTTATAGTTGGGGCACCTGGAGTGTGGGAATAGACTCTCCTGCTATGATTTCTACACTGTGGGAGGAAGAGCCAGTTTTGTCTCCTTGTGGAGTCATCCCCTCTGGCCCCAGTCTTTCCCAGGATAGAGAGACCAGCCAGCCCCTGAACTCCTCCATTCCTGCTCTCCTCCTGGACACTGCCCTTCTGGCTCGTCTGCAGGAAACAGCAGCAGCAGCTGCCACAGACACTTCAGCCACAGCCGCCTCAGCCACAGCCTGACCCCCCACCTGCACCTCCTGGCCCCACCCCAGTGCCCACAGGCCTCCTGGAACCTGAGCCAGGTGGGAGTGAAGATTGTGATGTGTCGGAGGCCACCCAGCCCCTGGAACAGGGGTTCCTGCAGCAGCTGGAGGAGGGCCCCAGCAGGTGAGGGCTGCCCCCCATGGCATTCCCGATGTTGGCCTCAGACTCCCAGCCTGGTTCAACCCTTGTCCTCTGCTGGGCCTCTCTCTCAGGAGGGGTTTGAAGATCTGGGTGTGACCTCTGAAGGGCAGAAAAAGGCTGCCCTGAGGAACAAGGAGGAGATGATAGGTTGCCAAGAGTTCAGGGCACTGAAAGCTGTGAGGGCTGGGGGACCCTGTGGCTGAGTCCCCTGTGCCCTCCAGTTCTGGACAGCATCAGCCACAGCAGGAGGAGGAAGAATCAAAGCCAGAACCAGAGAGGTCTGGCCTCAGTTGGAGCAACCGGGAGAAGGCAAAGCAGGCATTCAAGGAACTGCTGAGGGACAAGGTGCTGGAGTGGGGCTCCCAGGGAAGGTTTGGAGGGGGCTGGAGCAGGGCAGGCCCCATGACTCCCACCTGCTTCATTCCAGGCTGTCCCCTCCAACGCCTCATGGGAACAGGCCATGAAGATGGTGGTCACCGACCCCCGTTACAGGTAGGCCTGGGCAGAGGGAGCCAGGCCCTGTTCATGAGAGCTGCTATGCTAGGGACTTTCTAAGAAACCCCAGCTCAACACTCAGCCCTGAGGGAACCAGAGTCAGGACAATGATAGATTGGGCTGGGGAGCAAGGGGAAGAAAAGCTGGAGGGCCTCCAGGAGAAGGAAAGGAAAGGTATCTGACACAACACATTCAATAAATGCTTATTGGATTGAATCAAACTGAATTGAATTAATTGGGGAATGAGGGTGCTGGATAGGGTGACTTGAGAACCCCAAAGCAAAAGGGCCCAGTATTTGCAGTGTCTTGGAGCTGCATCTCTTCCCCTCACTTCCTGTCACCCCTACTTCTCCATGAATGGTGTTCAGATCCCAGACATCTGTGCCCTTGAAGCCGCTGCAGCCTGTAGTGTCTCATGACCCTCCAGTGTGGGCTGTGCAGGGTGGTTCAGGGTGACTTCTCTATCCCCATCCCACTCCTACCCTTTATCCCAGTGCCTTGCCCAAACTGAGTGAGAAAAAGCAGGCATTCAATGCCTACAAGGCGCAGCGGGAGAAGGAGGAGAAGGAGGAGGCCCGTCTAAGGGCCAAGGAGGCCAAGCAGACCCTGCAGCATTTCCTGGAGCAGCATGAACGCATGACCTCCACCACCCGCTACCGGTCAGGGGGCCAGGCTGGACTGGGGGCTTGGGAACCCTGAGAACACAGAGGTCCAGGGTCTCTGTTCTCTGTCTACCTACTCACAGCTCATATGCTCTACAGGCGGGCAGAACAGACCTTTGGAGACCTGGAGGTCTGGGCTGTGGTTCCTGAGAGGGATCGAAAAGAGGTTTATGATGATGTCCTCTTCTTCCTGGCCAAGAAGGAGAAGGTAATGGTCGCTGGGCAGGATCCATCAGCCCATCTTATCCTGGACTTTCCTTGTCTTTGCTTTGTTATGGACCCTAGCCATTTACTTCTCCACTTCCCCAGTGTCCCAGCTTCTGACTTGGAAGCTGGCATGGGACTTGCACATCCCATTTCTGCTCTGGGCCTATAGTCCTGGGTGTAGTGAGGAGAAGTCTCTGAGAGATGGGTCTGTAACCTGTACTCCCTCCCCTTCCCTGAGACATGAAAGTCTTGAGTATGGCCTTCTTCCTAGGGTTCCCTAGCTACCTTTCCCCAGGTCCTCCTCTGCCCAGGCCTACTTGGGTAGCTCTGGCCTGCCCTGCCTCACCCTGATCCTGTGGCTCCCCAGGAACAGGCCAAGCAGCTCCGGCGCCGCAATATCCAGGCCCTAAAGAGCATTCTGGATGGGATGAGTAGTGTCAACTTCCAAACCACATGGTCCCAGGCCCAGCAGTACCTCATGGATAACCCCAGCTTTGCTCAGGACCATCAGCTGCAGAGTAAGCCTGGGCCTCCAATCCCAGCTATCCCTTTCCCTTACTGGACCTGGGACCCCAGAGTCTGCCTCACCCCACTCACCTGTACCTCCTGCCCTCCCGGACACCCTAGGAGTACTCAACACTCACCCAGTCCTTGTACTTCTCTGGACTCTGGGGATACCAGAATGTTTCAGGTCACCCCTGCCTCTGGGGTCCACTGTTGGGCTAGACATTGTGTGTCCTTGGAGGAGGAGCTCTAGGATAGGAATCTTAAGTCCTAGAGATGTCATTGATGATGGTTTTAGCTCATGTGAATATGGTCTTAAAGCATCATAGCACTACACACCTCAAGTGGTCACATGTTACAATAGACTGTTGTTGGCCTGTAGTCACTGATGATACTGAAATTCGCTTTCTAAAATTGCATCAAAGCCTGATTGATTCCCAGTTCCCTAAGATGTGAAACGTCAGATCCCAAGACAACTGGTTTCATGTTATGGCTTCTAATAACTGAATTCACAAGAGCTGAATACTTGCTCATTTATTCTTATACAATTAATGATTCCCTCTTAAGAACCACCATTCCAGTGGCTGCTCCCACAGAGCCCTCTCCAGGCCCTTCCCTCACCACCCTGGGTATCCCTAGCACCTGTAGGACAGCATCGTTGAAACATTAGGGGTGCTGGGGTCTGAGAGGGTGTCCTCCTGGTACAGTGCCCGCTGAACCTCCTGCTTGTCTTTAGATATGGACAAGGAAGATGCACTGATCTGTTTTGAGGAGCACATTCGAGCTTTGGAGAGGGAAGAGGAGGAGGAACGGGAGCGGGCCCGGCTTCGGGAGCGACGCCAACAACGCAAGAATCGGGAGGCCTTCCAGGTATCTTTGCCATCCTTTCTAGATCAGAGCTCGGCTCTGCCCTAGAGCACCTCTTCACCCATTCCCTGCCCCTTTCTGGATAGGCTGCCTGTTCTTTATGTGCCTAGCCTGTTCAAGCTCCATGAGACCTCTCTCTGCCTGCAGTCTGTTTCTGCTGTACCCCCTCAATTCTGGACTGTGCTCTTCTAGGGAGACTAGATGTATGCACCACCCAGAAACTGCCAGCAGAGAGCACCCTACAGGCACGACTTGGCAGCTAGGCCATGTTTATTTCCCCTGGTGGGGCGCCAGACAGGCAGAGTTTATTCCCCCACCTTGCGGGTGGTAGTGGGGGTGGTAGTGCTACGGGTTGCTGCAGGCAGGTTTCTGTTTCTTTGCCTCCCGGGAATGGCTTGTTCTCACTTTTTTGTTCTGTCCCTCTCTGTGTATTTACATTCTCTCCTTTTGCATTGTTCTCAGCCTTCCATCTGCATCTCTTCATCTCTGCCTCTTTCCTGCATCTCCTCAATCTTGATTGTCCCTGCCTCTTCCTCTGCCATTCCCTCTCTTCCCCCTCATTCTGTGGCTCTGCCTCCCTCCTTGTCTCACTCTCCCTATAACTGGCCTCTCCCTGCTCAGACCTTCCTGGATGAGCTGCATGAGACAGGGCAGCTGCACTCTATGTCCACCTGGATGGAGCTATATCCAGCAGTCAGCACTGATGTCCGTTTTGCCAACATGCTGGGCCAGCCGGGTAAGGCAGCCAGGCTAGGCAGCCAGGCTCCCCCTTCTCTGGCCTGGCTTCCTGCCCTGCCAGCCTCTCTGTACCCCCTACTCCCTGGTCCTGTCCTCGGCGCAGCCCCCAGGCCTTGGGAAGCTGCCGCCCGCCAGGCCCCCCTCCCTCCCTCCTTGCAGGCTCCACACCTCTGGACTTGTTCAAGTTCTATGTGGAGGAGTTGAAGGCACGATTCCATGATGAAAAGAAGATCATTAAGGACATCCTTAAGGTGAGGGAGGCTGGGGTTATGGATGGATACAGGATGGACGCAGGGCACACTCCCTGCAGAGGACTCCCTGATAAGTCCTGTTTTGCAGGAGCATTACAGCTTGGTTCAGCAGATACCTACTGTGATCCTTTACTGTGCACTAGGGATACAGTAATGAATACACAATTTCTACCCACAGGAGTTCATGGTCTAATAGGAAGATATACATGAGAACTGTTATACAAAGGGGCAAGTGTTACTACAGAGACAGGAATCTGAAGAGCTAACATTTGAACTGCACATTTAGAAATCAGTAGGTGGAAGAGGTTGGAGTGTACCCAGGGTCCTAAGAGCAAAGGCAAGGGGGTGGAAAGGGCATGCCAGGTCTGAGGAGGAAGAAGCATAGCTAATTGTAAACTGGTAGCACACAGATTGTTCTGGCCTGTACAGTGTTTTTTAAAAAATTTGGAATTTGTTGCTAACGTTTTAAAACCAGGAAACGTCACATAAAAAATCTGAATCTTTAGCTTCTCTTGTCAATATGGATTATCTAGCAGCATTGAGCTGGATATGCAAGGCATTCTGCAGACTCAAGTTGAGATGCCACTTTAGAAAGGGCAAGTCATCCTTCTCACCATTCCTTAGTGCCTTCTTGATACTGTCATAAGTGTCAGCTGCCATTTACCATCATTCATGGCCTGTTGCTTTTCTTCTACTGGAGAAGAGAAATAGTTCTCAATATTTACATCTTATCAAAAGTGGAAAAGTGAGTGAGTGATGGACTAAACTTGTGTTCCAAAAGAAAAAACAGAGAAAGCATATTTCTTTATGGAAGTGAAGATTCTAATGCATTTGAGGAGATAATACAGTACAGTGGTTAGGAGCAGGACTGGAGGCAGACTGTCTACAGTAAAAGTCTAGCTTAACTGCTTGCTAGTTGTGTGACCTTGCACAGGTCACTTGACCTTTCTGACCCTGTTTCCTCATCTAAAAAATGGTGAGTGTTCTACCAGAGTACACCTAATTACAGAGATTAAATGGTACCTGGGTTGAAAGGGATCTGGAAATAAAGCTAGAAATGTCTCACTGCACATCTATTTCTTTGAAGTATTGTTTTGCCTTACAAATTCACGTAGGTGTTGCATTTTGACACCATATTACCTCTCTATTTAATATAAATTTAATATTTTAAATTACTTACCATTAGGTAAGATATATCATACTGTCCTGAGGTATCCTCTTTCTCTGGAACCATATGCCCCAGTTTGGAAGTAGAGCCCTGCATGTAAAGTGCCTTGAATGCCAAAATAAGAAATTTGGATTTTTCTCTCGTAAGTAATAAGGAACCAGGGAATGATCAGATTAGATGGTGTATAGTAGAACCTTTCAGTCTAGAGTATGTCCTTAGGGAAGGTTGTGGTGGTAGGTAGAGCAGTTTTTGAAGCCTCAGAATACTAAAACTGATAGTGGTAATTCAAATAGTCATATTCTTCTCACTTATCCCCAGACCTCTCTCCTACTGTTGGGGCTACTTGGTACAAAAGTCCAAGAAGCACTAGCTGCTAGGAGCTGGGTTAGAGGGATGGAAGAGGGTCAGTAAGGAGAAAAGTCAGTAGGCTGTGCAGGACTCTCGGTAGGAGGTGATCCTAGCCAGGGCAGTGGGGACAGCAGAAGAAAAGAGCAGGCTATAGCACTCCAGCTGTGCTTCTGAGACACTCTGGGTTTCTGTATAGGTGCCTTGAGACAAGCAAGGGTTGGGGTTGAGTATGGGGGGATTTTGTGCTGCTTCCTGTTTTCAAGTGAAGCAGCTTGAATCTTTTTTATGCATAGAGGTTCTATATAAGATTTCTATGTTAATAAACTGTTTCTGCTATTTAAAAAAAAAAGGGGGGGGGGTGGAGAATTTAAAACCAGTGGGATAGAGTCACTAAGTAGAACTGACAGATTTTGTGAAATGGAGGGAAAAGAAGGAATCAGAGGTGTCAGGGAAGTGGATGATGGCACCACTGATAAGGATAAAACAAGAAGAGCAAGGCTGTAGAAAACAGGAATTCTATTTGGGGAATTACTCTCAAAGCAAATATCATATTTTAAAACAAAATAATCATATAAAGTAGAAATGCTTTATCCTGGGATAGCTAAATTTTATTGGACAATTAACTTTTAGCCAGAGTGGCTGATTGATAGGCCTGTAGGGGCCTATCCTGAGTCCTGTCTCTCCACACCACCTGAGAAAGCAGCTTTTTTAGACAGTTCCCTTCCTCTTTCCCCATTTGGGTTCCTGCCTATGGAGGGCAGATGAGCCGAGTCCCTCTTGCTTTCCACAGCCAGGCAGACCATAATGGTGCCTCTCATCCCATAGGATAATGCAAAGAGCCCTGGACTTAGAACACGCAGACAGATCTGGGTCAGGGAGATCCATGGAGGGTGCTCATGAGAAATATATTCTCTTGAGATCTGTTGAATTTGAAGTTCTGAAATATCCAGTCTAGGATGAGTTTGAAAATCAGGAGAGATGAAGGATGAGATTGCTAGGGAGTACAAATTGAGTAGTGAAAGAGGACTAAGTGCTATTCTCAGGAACATGCATATGCAAGAGAAGTAATAAGAGGTGAGAGAGGAGTCGACCTGGAGAGGGGAGTGTTGAAGAAGTAATTGATAGAGGCACTGAGGACCAGATGAGTGAGGAGCAAGAAGGAGGCCTTGGATTTGGCTAGCAGACACAAGCAACCTTTGGGAGATTAGTGTCATGGAGGCGGCATAGGGACCACACATGTTTTAGAGTCAGATAACTCCTGGTTGCTTATTGGCTCTGAGTTCTCCGTAAGTTCCATGTCTCTGAGCCTGTTTGCTCACCTGTAAATCGGATAATTCATAGGTAAGGTTGTGAGAATTAAATAACATTTGTAAAGTATCTAATAGGTTCTCAATAAATGTTTATTCCTTTTCCTTTCTGCTGCATTTCAAGAGGTTTTGAAACAAAGGAAAACAGCAGAGGTAGTTAGCTTGATGAAGGGGACAGCATGGTGGAAAGGATGTTCCAGGTTAGGTGAGGTGTCTCCTTGATGGAAGGAGCCAGTGACGAGGGTGACTTGGAGCTGAGAATGAATGCTGTGTTGATAAGGACTGGGGCAGGGTTGAGGAAGTACCCTTGGAAAGAAGCAATGCAAGGAACACACCTCTGCCATCAGCAGAAAGGCCAGGGGAGGTGAGAGCTATGTGGAGGGAGAGGAAGGGAATCTGGCCTGTGCTTAACTGACGTGAGAGCCAGACTTTGAACTTACAGTGGCTTCCTTTACCACTCATGTCATCTTGGGCCAACTGAGATCACTTTTCTAAGCCTCTGCTTCACTGGAATGTTGTGAGGCCTAAATGAGAAGCACAGAGCCTGGTCCGTGGAGATATTTTTAGTATTGGTGGGGAGCTGCACACCTGGTGGCCTCCATTTCTCCCATGGACTAAGTTACCTGGGTTGGTGTGGTGCTTGAAAGCACAGACTTTGGGGAGAGAGAGACCCAGGGTAGGGTTCTTGCCTAGCCATACATCAGCTGTGAGACCTCGGGCAAGTGCTTGGTTTCTCCTTCTGTGTAAAATTAGGATACTAGGACCTATTCTTAAATGTAGAACCAAGAGGATTAAATGAGATAATGTGTGAAACACTCATCGTGGTACCTGGTACATAGTAAGCACTCAATAAATAGAGCCAAAGGGTAGGGGTCAGCAAATGTTGATTGAGAATGCATGGAAGCTCCACTGAGCAGCAGGAGGGCCCAGCTGGGGCCAGAGCTTTAAGCCAAAGGAACAAAAGTTAATTTTGAGAAACTCATGCATTAATCAGCAGTTGGGAGACATCTCCCAACCCCTTCAGCTCCGTGTGACATCCAAACCAAGGCTAGGCATGGGGGCTTAATTGTCAAGTGATGAGGACTTGGATAACTTGGTTTCTAATGCATATCACAGTCCTGTGGATCTCTTCTGGAGGCAAGGGCCTTCTTGACCATCTGTAGTGTGACCACTCTGCCTGCCAGCTTTGGCCTCAAGGCACGTGGTACCCCTGCTTCATGTACTGCTGTGCCCACAGGACCGGGGCTTCTGTGTGGAGGTGAACACGGCCTTTGAGGACTTCGCCCACGTCATAAGCTTTGACAAGAGGGCTGCCGCACTGGACGCAGGCAACATCAAGCTGACCTTCAATAGTGTGAGGGGCTGGGCAGGGCATGGGGCTCAGTTCTGTAATTCATCCCAGTGCCTTGTTCCACTCCTTCTCACTCACTGTCCGACTATATTCCCAATTCAGGGGATGGTGGTAGAAGCCCAGACCCTAACTTTCCACCTCCTAAGGTATGCCTGAGTGGGACCCGGCATCCACCCTCCTGGGTGACCCTGTTCCATGTCCCTTCTTTTCTCAGCTGCTGGAGAAAGCAGAGGCACGGGAGAGGGAGCGGGAGAAGGAGGAGGCACGCAGGATGCGGCGCAGGGAAGCTGCCTTTCGAAGCATGCTGAGGCAGGCTGTGCCTGCTCTGGAGCTAGGCACTGCCTGGGAAGAGGTCAGGAGCGTAGCCTGGCCCCAAACACCCCTCAAGCCTGAGGGCAGCGGTGCTTCACCACTGAGGGCCCACCCCAGTCACGTCACAGCCCTGGGCCAGCTCCAGTTCCCTTCCTTTCTCTGCCCCAGCCCTGCCCTGTGCTCATGGCGGTGTCCAGGCCAGGCTGAGTGGGGCCTAGTCTGATCAGCAGTGCTCTCCTCGTTCAAGGTCCGTGAGCGTTTTGTGTGTGACTCAGCCTTTGAGCAGATTACCCTGGAGTCGGAGCGGATCCGGCTCTTCCGGGAGTTCCTACAGGTGCTGGAGGTGAGGCAGGCTTGTCCTCTGGGATCTGCCCCAGGCCCTTGAACTCCCTAGACCAGTTCAACAGAGACCTCAGTGGCCTCCCTCTTACCCTTAGGGTACTCCTGGCCAGCTAAGGAAGGGGAAGCCTGAAGGATCCCTGGGATAAGCAGAAGGCTCTAGCCTGAGAAAGGGAGGCAAAGCCAGATTTTAGGAGGTAGAGTCCTTCCTGGGGCTAAGTCTGGTGCCGTCCTCACCCTTCTTCCTCTGCCTCTAGCAGACTGAATGCCAGCACCTCCACACCAAAGGCCGAAAGCATGGCAGGAAAGGCAAGAAGCACCATCGCAAGCGTTCCCACTCACCCTCAGTGAGTAAGCGGGTAGAAGGGACGTGGGGGAAGCTGGGTTGTTTTGGGGAAATAAACACTATTGGTTTCCCCTTACATTATCTCCATTGGAGGGAAATTTGAGGATTCCTTTGGCCCTGGATCCTCCTCCTCTCTCGAATTCCCAGATGAGGGCTTCTGGAGGGCAGATAACCTCTGTACTGATACGTATCTGCTGATCTGCCCAGGGCTCTGAGTCAGAAGAAGAGGAGCTGCCCCCACCATCTCTCCGGCCCCCCAAGCGGAGGCGGCGGAATCCCTCAGAGTCAGGCTCTGAGCCCTCTTCCTCACTTGATTCAGTTGAAAGTGGGGGTGCTGCCCTTGGAGGACGGGGCTCCCCTTCCTCCCATCTTCTTGGAGCAGGTAAGCAGTTGCTATGAGCCTAGAAGCTGGAGAACTGTTGTCCCAGACTGAGAGGATGCCCTCCGCAAGCCCCAGCTCCTTTGAGGGTAGACTGGATTGGGAGGGCTGCACCTGTGGGAGTAGAAAGAACTTCCTCTACCTGTCCAGGCAAGAAGCTGGAGAAGGAAAACCGGACTTGGAATTCCTCAGAGCATGAGGTTCCTGCCTGTGAAGAATGAACACGGGCTAGAACAAAGAAAAAGAAGAGCCTTCCTTTCTCCTGTTGGGACTTAGTAGGGATTTTTCTATCTCCAGATCATGGCCTTCGGAAAGCCAAGAAACCAAAAAAGAAAACTAAGAAGAGAAGACACAAGTCGGTGAGTGAAGGAACTTCTACCTAAGCCCCTGCTATTTTGTGAGCTCTGTTCTACCTGACTCCCAGACTATCCACAGGAACTGAGGAGGTGGGCTCTGGACTCTTACAGAACAGTCCTGAGAGTGAGACAGACCCTGAGGAGAAAGCTGGCAAGGAGAGTGATGAGAAAGAACAAGAACAGGACAAGGACAGGGAGCTCCGGCAGGCAGAGCTCCCTAACCGTTCCCCAGGCTTTGGAATCAAGAAGGAGAAGGTGAGGGGCAGGGGCCCTAGGCCAGTCAGCACGCTGGTCAAGCCTCCACGGCCCTCAGTGCCGGCTAAGGGTGAGCTGTGCCTTTGCTCCAACAGACAGGCTGGGACACGTCAGAAAGTGAGCTGAGTGAGGGTGAGCTGGAGAGGCGGCGGCGGACACTCCTACAGCAGCTGGACGATCACCAGTGACCCGATGAGCTGTTCTCTGCCTCGGGTCTGTGTGAGGCCGTGGCTCCTGGGCCACCCTCACCATCTGCCTCAGACTTCTTCCTTAGTCTGGTCTGTGTCCACTTTTTCTAAAGTAACCCCACCCCCAGCACACCATTGTTGGCACCTCTCAAGGTTGCTGTTGGTGTTCAAGGTTCCCCTACTCCCTGGACTAGTGCAGTCCTTGCCCTCAGCCCCAGACCAGAGATGGGTGGTATGTGCCATGTGGGGTGGGTGATGCCAATAGATAAAAGTGTGAGAGAAGGGGTCTCCAGGGAAGAGTGACAGGCTGATGGACACAGCCTGGGTGGCAGAGGGCAGGGTCGTCACCCTCTAGCATCAGTGCCTGCTCCTGCCTGCCCTGGTCCTGAGGCTCCACCACTTCTTCCTCCACCCAGGACCTAATGTACGTGTGTTTTGTTTTTGTTTTTTAAATAACAATATTTATAACATGGCCAGTGACTCTTTTCCATGTGCTACTGGGGCAGGCTGGGGACTGGACACATGCCCAGCAGAGGGCACTAGTGTCTCACGGCAGGCCTGCTTCCCTTTGTGTGGCTAGAGCCCACCCAGCCAGTTCTCCTTTCCCCAGAGTTCTGATCTCATCTCCGAAAAAGATGCAGTGCCCCAAAGATTTCTTTTCTGTCCCCATGGCCCAGGTCGGGCTAAGTGGACACCCTAAACCCTTAAGCTCAGAAACAGGAGACAAAGTCAGGCCTGGTGCATCAAGCCTTTGTTGAGAGAGGGAGAGTCTGAGGTTTATGTACAAGAGGAAAAGGAGGTGGTACATGTACAAAAAAGTGGGCCCCCACATTCCCTTCCAGGGGCAGAGGAGAAACAGGAAGGTGAGCAAATAGTCAGCCAAGACCACCATGCTCCTTGTCCCCTGCCAAAAAACAAACAAACAAAAAAACGTAGCTGAGGAAAGAAGGTGAAGAGTTGGCCCACCCTTTCTCCAGCCATCTGCAGAGAGGGGTCGGTGCAGAGAAAACCTCTGCTTTTCTGCCCACCTTGACAAGGGCAGTGTGAGCCTAGAATGAAATGGGCAGAGAAATAAGGGCAGTGAGTCTGACATCTTTCCTCTTACCCTTATCACTAGGGCACAGCTGGCACGGCCCATGCTTCAGAGGGCCTTGCTCCTGGTAAGAGATGAACTGAGACTGGCAGGGTCCCAGGGCTCCCTAAGCCTAGATACGTCTAGACCAGAGCTGACCATGGGCCTGCAAAAAGGAAGGGAAAAAAAAAGAAAGGACAGTTGCTCTCTCCTCTCATCCCTCTGGGCTCTAGTGGGAGAAAGATCTACATGCCCTGTTTAGGCTAAAGCTGGAAATGGTTTTTCCCAGCCTTGAGCTGACCCTTGGTGACCCTTCAGGAAACGAAGTCAAAGACCTTGGGGGCAAAGTGCAGTACTGGAGGCACCAGGGACCTACGGACCTAGTGCCCATAGTGGCACAAGTAGAAAGATCCAGCCTTAAGAGCTGGGGTGGATATAGTTGAGAGCAACACAGCCCTCTCCTGGGCCCTTGGCCAATTCCAGGTCCACTGGTTGGACTTGTAGGACTCTGAGGGCTGAAGTGCTTCTGCCTCCAAGAGGGTCTCAGTGGGGGCCTGGAGCCCGAGGGGGACCACTGGGTGGCGCAGCACTCCTGGCTTGGTGGCGAACAACCATAGGCTGGCAGTGGAGGCCTGTAGGGGAAGACAGAGACCTGTGAACAGGATGGTAGGCTGAGCCAGGATAGTGTCCTCAAGAGCAGCCCCACAGGTAGGGCCAGGGAGGAGCCAGCGGTGAGGCAGATAAACAGGAGGCTTAGAGGCTTGAGGGGTACCCAGCTGGGGAGATTGCTGGACTTTGCATTTCAGTGGATCAGGTTGGGGGTGACTAGAGGCCACTGGGCAGTGGACAGAGACAAGGTAGATGCATTCAGAAAGAGCCAGAAGGAAAAGACCCCAGGCTGACTGGACATTAGGAAACAGATCAAGGGACATCTGATACCTCCTGGTCAGAAGCTACTACCAGAGCTCTTATAAGAGAACCGAACCCTAGGGAAAGGTTCCTTAGGCCTGGGAATGGACCCTCAACCTCAGTCTCAAAGATCAGAACTGTAGGCCTGGTCCTGCCTGCTCTGGCCTGTCCTCAACACTGGCCTGGCGACTCCCTACCCACTGGGTCTTAGTAGAAGCCAGGACAGCATTAGTGGGAGAGACCACTTCCCTAAGGACACATGCAGGGGATATGCCACACTTCTCAGAGCATGGGGCATGCAAGAAGTATGTGTCCCCATCGCTGGGAGGCTGCCAGAGGGTGATTGCAAATCATGCAGGAAAGGAGGTGCCTGTGGTCTCCAGCAGGAATCCTGGGAGATGGGCATGCAGAGGGGGCAGCTGCGGTGCCCAGTACCTGTCGGGCCCCAGCCTTGGGGGCTAACAGTTTGACTCATCATGGTGGGCTGCATCACAGAAGAAGCGTGAGCCCCGCTTGGCAGTACGGGCCGTGAAAGGGACACTCTTCAGCACTGTGGCCCAGGAGAGAGACACAGTGGTCAGGCCTCATGGGGGGTGGGATGGGAGGAGAGCCCAAAGGAGTTAGGTTGAGCTTTGGGAGCTGGGTGCAATGGCCAGGCCCCAGGGAGTAAAAAAGGGCCCCACCTGTGATGATGTCCTCGATGGTACCATCCTTCCCCTCATAAACAGGCCGGTGTTCCTTGGCCTGGCGCCGCCTCAACTCTGCTATTAACTCCTGCTGTTGCCACTTGTTCCGCTGGGATGGGGTCTAGGGCCAAGAATGTGGAGGGGGAAGGAAGTCATCACTGACCTAATGTGGGACTGGTTCCTGCCCCAAGGTGCAGTCTGAGGATGCCACTGCTTGTGCACTGCTAGGAATCCCCAAAGGCCCTCCCTCCATCCCTCTGGATGCCAGCCCACTGGCCCTCTGGGTGGTCTGTCCACTCCAAGTTTTCATCTACCCTAGCCTTCTGACCCCCAGCCCCCACTCTTTTGCCTTGTCGTCTTCCAGGCCCCAGCTCTTGGTCCCACCCACCTTGGCATCCAGTTTCTTGGCTTCCTGAGCCAGCTGCTTCTCCCGCATTACCTCCTCCTGCTTCTTGCGGGCTTCATTCTCTTGTTCTGCTTCCTAAGAGCCATGGAAGATGGGTGGGGGCTGGGGGTGAGGCTCACAGGCTGTGAGGGGAGGGGCTCACACTGAGGTGGAGAGTGGGTGGCAGTGAGACCCGCTAACTCCAGGTGGCCACCCTCTGGAGGGGCACTTCCTGCCCCAAACAATGACAGGAAGGTCCTGGGCCCCACCCTGCCCACCAGTTCACAGCTAAGAGGCCTGTCGCCAGCTTGCATCGCTCCCTTCCCAGGACTCAAAGGAGGAGTCGGAAAAGGCCCATACTTTAAACCCAGGCTTCTCTCCCTCAGTCAGTTTTCTCTCAACCAAACTTCTTAAAAAGCTATCTGCAGCTTACCTTGTAAGAACGAATGAATCGGACAAATACTGGGAAGAATACAGAAGGAGGTGTAGTCTTGGGACTCTCACCAAAGTAGCGCACAACTGCATTGTAGGCCTCCTGGGGAAGGGGTGGGCAGAACGGGTCACTGGCGGGAAGGGGCAGCCCAGCTCCCACACCGTGGATGAGTGGCCTGCGGAAAGCAGAGCCCAGGGCCAAAGGGAGGAAAACCAACCACCCAGGCCCCTGTGAGCTGGAGAGAACCTGGGGCTCCCAAAGCTCCCAATAACCAGTCTCCAGAGGCAGCTGCCTGCCACTCCCAAAGCGCGCTCTCCCCCCTACATATAGACAGCCAGCTGCTTGATTTAAAAGAAAAAATAGAACTGGGGCCACCTAGAGGGGCCTGGAGCCTTGGCCCTGGTTGCTCCCACCCGCCTGCACCCTGTGCTTGCCTCAGCCGTCTTGGCGTCCCGCTGGAGCTTGTCTAGTTTGCCTTCATTGGTACTGAGGAAGTTCCGGAGGACACTGTTGTCATGGATGCTGCACTCACGCCGAATCAGCTCCATGCCCCGGCCCAGCTCCTTCACATCCAGCAGCACGTTCTCCAGGGACACTGGTCACCAAAAGCCTGGCTGAGGATGCCTAGGGCCTGGCACGCCCACCTCCCAGCCTAGAGCTATATCAAACTCTGGCCCTCCCCCTCAGCATGGGCTCATTCAGGTTCACATATCTGTGTGGACATAAGGAAGTACACACCAAGCTAGCTGATCCCTCACAGGGGGAGGGAATGGAATGGAAACTGAGCTTGTGACCCCAAAGAACACAGTAGCAAACAAAAGCAGGCAAGCCACAGAGACTGCTGGTCTCCACAATGAAACTGCCTCAGGCCTGCCCTAGTGTTCATGGGTGGGGCAGAAATAACAGCTACCTCATGTCTATAGAGGGCTTTATGATTTTTTCTAAGCACTTCACATACATCATACACAAACGCAAGATCTCTGGGGCCAGTTTGAGGAAGTTGGGAGTAAAGAGTCACTGCTCCCCTTCCTGTTCCTGCTCCCACTGTACCTAGCTGGGAAGAGCTGGGATGGGCCAGGCCTGGCGCCTGGAGGAAGGCTCCCTCTGGAGTGGCCCCTGCTTAAGGCTCCAGCGGAAAGCTTTGAAGTGGTCAGAAAGAAGATAACAAAAGCCAGAAACAAATGGACCCAAGTGTTCCCTCTCCTCATAGCTTCCTGGGATTGTCCTGGGCTGGATGTGAGGGCAGGCCCACCCAGCCAGGCTCTCCTCACCTGCTGCAGCCTTCTCAACAAAGTGCAGCTCATGCCAGAAGTTAGCCAGGTCTGGGTATTTCTCCTTCACTGTCAAGGCGATGAAATGAAGCAGTGTCATCTTCCGGTCAGTGGACTTGGTATCCAACAGCTAGGAGAGGGGGTCAGGGCAGTGCATAAAAGCTAAGCACACTGGCTCCACAACTGCTGCCCCCCAGGCTTCCTGGCCCTCACCATCTTACCAGATCCAGGCTCTGGAGCTTGAAGCCATACACAGCTCCCCGCTTGCTGCTGTTCATGTAGTTCCCCAGTGCAAGTATGATCTGTCCAAAGAATGCATGGGAGGCAGGTCAGGCTCAGGTCCTGAGGGCTCCTTCTTCCTCTCTGTATAGCCCCAGGCTCCCACCTAGGACCCGAGAACCCCAAGCACCCCTGTTCACAACCTCTTCCCACCTCCAACATCTGCTTCAGCTTCTGTGAAGACTTGACGGAAGCGGACGCCGCAATGATGGCATTGAGTTGCTGTAGGACAATATGAACACTGAAGTAACCCCAGGCTGAGATGCAGTAAAGACAGGGAGGGGTCAGAAGGACTGGAAGGGCAGGGGAGGTGACTAGCAGATGGAGGGTGGAGGGACAGCTGTCCAGGACCATGAGTTGGGTGGGGGCTGTACCGGTGTGAGCATCTGCAGGTTATCCTGGAAGTTCCCCAGGAAGGCCATGCCAGCCATTCGCTGGGTCAGCCGTTCCACCTTGCTGAAGAGCAGCATGAAGCGATCCTCAGCCGCCAACTCCTCCAGGGGCTGCCGCTCACGCTCATATTGCCGCAGCAGCTTTACCTCAGCCTCTGTGGGCAGGAAGCGCATCAGGCACTCCACGAAGTCCACAGGTAGTGTCTGCAAGTCAAACCTGTGGAGGAGGAAGGGACCACGTCAGTTCTCCCATCTCTCCACGTTTTCCCTCATCCCTTTTATTTTCCAAGCTCCTAGAAGGACTGGACAGGGGACTGTACACAGCACACAGCCAAAGGCAAAGGACCCATTGCCTCATCTGTCACAGCACCAGCAATGATCCTAGGGGAACATTCCATGCTCCTGTTTAATAAGCCCTTTAATGTACTCCCTCTGTACCTAGGGTGAAGTCCAAACACCTAAGCATGGCTTATGAGGCCCAGCCTGCAAGACTTCTGACTGACTCTCTACCTTCTCCTGCTCCTCTCCCTACACTAAAGCCAGATTCCATTTTTAGTACCCAAGGCACTATGCTTCTCCCTCCAGGCCCTGAACTGGACTAACTCCTATCTTTTCTTCAGGTCCCAGTTGAGACATTACCTCCTGTGGGAAGGCTTCCCTCATTCATCACCAAGCTCAGCTACATGAACCTCCATGTTCTCCCAAAGCTGCCTGTATACTTCTACCATCTTGGTGGTATCACTCAGTGTTACTGCACTGTTCCCAACAGACTGAGAGCTCCTTGGGTGAAGGTCTGGGCTGAACTGCCAGCACAGATGCAGTAAATTCTGGCCAAGCCAAGCCAGTGGATGATTAGGGGGATAGGAGGGAGTTCTGTCAGATGACCTGGAATCTAGGGAAACCCAGGCTCCTGGGTGGAGAACCCCAGGTCAGTGGGAGCCTCACGTGTGAATGGCCCTGCAGATCTCCTCAGCCGAGCGGCCAGCCTTGCGTAGGGTGATGGCCAGGTTCTTGGCACGATTGGCTTCCAACAGAGTCACCTTGCTGGCAGCTTTTTGCGCTGTCTTGTTCTTGGAGCAGATGAGGTCAAGGGCAGGGCCCTGCGCTTTCGTCTTGAATAATTCTTCAAACTTATCCAGATCCAGGTCCTGGCAGGAATAGATGAGCAGGGAAAATGCTGTAGCCTCATACTAGTGGAGGACCTCCTGACAGCCCACCCAGCGTTGGCCCAGAGCTCTGTCACTCTGGAATATTTCCTGAATACAAACACAAATAAAGTGTTGACACAACTAGAAATATATATACACTCAAGAATGAAGGGTTCGTGGAGCTGAGCCTGGCCTCACCCTGTCTGATGGCTTTTCTAAGACCAGATCTCCTCAAAAGGCAACCAGGTCCCTAGCCCTCAACCTTACCCCTCTGGACCCCAGGCCCTGTTACCTCCAAGATCTTCTCATCATCAAGTTCGCTGAAGACAGTGCCACTGATCTGGTTGGGTTTCAGTGCTGTCCAGTTGAAGACAGGCAGCCGGAACTTGGTCTTGATAGGTTTCTTAATTCGAATGGCTAATTTGGAAGGAGGATCAGTGACACAGGGGCCAAGGACACACACCCCTGGTCCCACCAGCCCTGCCCAGAGCCTTGGGGACACTCACCTGACAAGCCCACTGTCAACACCACAGAAGGTGCAGCACCAGGGAGAGGTGGGGCTGGGGGACACTTGTCTGGGGAAAGAAGATACAGTGACCCAGGGGTCAAGAGACTCTTCATAGGCTTCCCTCCCCTCTGCCTGCCCCACCTTCTCTGAGAGTTTAAAAAAAAAACAACTCTCAGAGAAGGAGCCTACATGAACTCTGCTCAAGCTGCTCCCAGAAATTCTAACTCTGACAGGGCAGTTGTTGCTGGTCTCTGACCCAGTTTCTACGGCTATAGACTAAGCCTCTCCTTGGCTGTCTTCAAAGGAATTGGGAGCAACATCTTTATGACCCTTAAAACAGGTCCACATCTGCTTTTGGGCATCCCTGTGCTGATAACTTGAGCTCCTCTCAGATTCCAGCCCTCCCTCACCCGGATTTTATATCCCCCTAGTCCTCAGATGATGCCATTTTCCCAGTTTCTCCCTGAGGAAGACACTGCTGACTACAGTTTTGGTCCCCACAAAGAGGCTGCCCCTGCTGGTTCCCAGGGGTGGTGGTTACCTGGTAATGGGGGAGGTGGAGGGGGCAAGGGCGGAGCTGGTGGTGGAGGAAGAGGCAGGACCTCCTCAGGGGGTGTGGCTGGAGCCAGAAGATCCAGGTTGGAGGGTGGCATGCCCTCACTCAGCTCTGCAGGGCCTACTCTGGCCAGGGCCTCACTGCCCACAGACTCCAGGCCCCGGACACTTGGCTCCAAATGGCATCGACGCTGAAAGGCCTCCTCCTTCTCTTTAATGAGCCTTCGCAGGGTATGCACCTGGTGGCTTGTGTTCTCGTATGTCTCCTGACAGGCAGACAGCACCATTAACGGAAAAGTGGGCTGAAGGAATAGTCATTGCCCCTAGAGTGAGAATTCCTACCCAGGGTTCTCTTAACTAGGGTCTCTGTGAGTGTACTCAGAGGCTCAGAGTGGCAGAAGCCCAGGTGGGGGAATGGGGAAGCTGGAAGGCAGCAAAACAAAAGAGGCAAGCAGAAGCTGCCTCCTCCCTCTGCTGGCACCCTCAAGTGTCCTCTCTGCTCCAGCCAATTCTCACTGCATGGACCTCTCAAAGCCCAGGGAAAAAGGTTGCCCCTGTGAAACTCTCCTTAATCTACCACCGGTCTAAAATAGCTGCTCTCTCCATAGCCCTTTGGGCCTCATTTTGCTTTACTTTCACTTGACCCTGTATAATGGCTCAATTGGAAGCGCCCTATAAACAAGACCCTGTTTTAACCACCTCTGTATTCTCCATAGCTCCCAATACAATGCTTAGCAGAAGCTGGGCAGATACATATTGAGCTCAACACAGCCAGCATATATTCTTCTGGAAGAGAAGGTAGGATGGGGACATGACTATAATGAACAAAAAGTCAGGTGAGAATACAGGAGAGAATGAAATATGAAGAGCACCTGCCCTGCCAATTTAGGATACCTGGTGGACAGCCTAATACACGGAGCACCTGGTCCCTCTGCCCCTGCTCATTAACCATGGCTTGGGGAGGAACATGGGGGTAGACGGGAGAAAAATCAATGGGATAGGCTGGTAGAAGGAGGCTGGGTTGGAACTCCAGAATACTCTGGGTGCCCCAGCTGCTCCCACCCTCTTATGTGTGTGTCTGGCTCACACTGGCTTCAGCTTTCTTCTCCAACTAGAAACATGGGGTGAAATCATCAGCCCACCCAGACCTGAGTACCTCAAGGGTGAATCAAGATCTAAATCCTAAAGAACTTGATATGACTCAGGGAAAAAAAGCAAAACCCCAAGGCCCTGGAGCCCAGGATCAGTCAGGGACCGCCTTCCCAGAGTACTTGTACCTTGATGCTCTCTAGTTCCTTCTCCCGCTGCAGCAGCTGCTTCTCTAGCTCTGCCACCCGCATCATGTTTTCATTCTCTAGGTCCAGAAGCTTCTCTGTGAGCTGCACAACAGGAAGGGCAGGTTCTGTGCTGGCCCTAAAGCCTGGGCACTCAGCACAGCCTGAACCCTAGTCAAGACCTGAGTCCAACCCCTCAACACAAGGGATAACAGATACAAGACAAAGGCCACATTCTGACTGTCTCAAGACCAATGCCACCTCATGCCCAGCCCTGGAGGTCGGTGTGTGTTCCAATTGGTGGATGATCCAGTGGCTCAGACCTGAGTATGCTCTTGAGAGCCCTGGTGGGTTCTAAAGCCTCCCTGGGACTCAATCTGGAGGCAATGGGTCAGCTTAGGATTCCTGGTAACTTGAGCTTCCATCAACAGTGGCTCTGGCAGGCAAAGAAAGACCACCTACATGGGACACATGCTCCTCCAACTCTTCCACCTTCTCCAGGGCTACATTCTTGGTCTCTGCATCCTCCAACAAACCCCCGACGTCAAACACGTTGTCTAGATATGCCTGAATCTGCACCTGTAGCTTCTCACTCTCTGTGTGCCTTGACTTCTGGGGGAAGAGCAGAGAGTAGTAGTTGTTGTAGGAGCAGGCAGATCATCAGGGGAACTTTCTGAGAAAGACTTAGTCCTCATCCCCCTTCGCCACCACTTCCCAAAGAGTTCCTGCTGCAGGCCATGTCAGATTCTCGCCCCATGGAGTGGCCTGACTGGGGAGTTATCTGCAGAGGTCCTGAGTCCCAGGCCACAGAAGACAGGCAGGGTCCCAAGAGCATCAAGGACTAGGCACTTATAAAAGAAAAATCATTTGTGATATGGCTAAACGGATCCCAACGCACCTCACCTTACAAGGACCCCAACCAGCTCACCTGCAGGAACTCCTCTAGCCCCAGCTTGGTAAACTCATACTGCAGGTGGACCCGGAAGTTCATGTCCTCCACCGAGTGCACCACGATGTTGATGAACTGCATGCAGGCCACCTGAAGAAGAGGAGGCCCAGAGAAGCAGCAACAGGAAGGGCAGATGAGAGCCAAGAGACCAGGAGGATAGGTGGCTGTTAGAATATCATCATCATGTGGATAATTACAGGGAGTCAATTAAAGAGTTAAGCCTTTATGCGGGCAATAAGAGCATTTTAATTTTTAAAAAGTCATTTAATATTCAATGTATAAAGACAAGTAAATTACATGAAAAACAGATGTAAGTGAAGATATAGCTCTCTGATTTCCTTTGTACATCAGCAGGTATTCCTCAAGGAAATCTTACCTAGCCGAAAACCCTGCACTGAGGGGAAGAGAAGCTAGAGGAAGAGCTTAGGAAAGGGAGGGCAGCTCAAAAAGGATCCAATTCAAGGACAAAAAGGCCACAGAAAAGAGGAAAAGGAGATAGATCCAATATAGACAAATGATGTCCTGAAGTTTCTAAGAGCTCTCTGGGGTGGGCAGGTGGACAAGAAGCATTTGCTGAATAGAATCATTCTGGGCTCTACATGGAATATCAAGATACGCTGTTGGCCTCACCCCTGTTGTCAAGGAACACACAGCCCTGGTGCTGGACCCAGGCCCAGTTCCTCACCATGAAGTCAATGTTGCTGTCCTCATTCCGGAAATATTCCATCAGCTTCTCAAAGCGGTGCAGCTCCTTGCATACCTGAATGAGCAAACTTTCTCAGTGAAAGGATCTGCTCTGTGCAGAACCCAAGCCCCTATGCTCTGGCTCCCAGGAACATCATGGCAAAGGACTGGTTCAGACCAAGCTTAACCACAACTCTATATATGAAATAGGGCATTCTGGACACTATAAAAGAAAACCTGGGGCCGGGCGTGGTGGCTCATGCCTATAACCCCAGCACTTTGCGAGGCCAAGATGGACAGATCACCTGAGGTGAGGAATTCAAGAACAGCCTGGGCAACATGGTGAAACCCCATCTCTACTAAAAATACAAAAATTAGCCGGGCATGGTGGCATATGCCTGTAGTCCCAGCTACTTGGGAGGCAGAGGCAGGAGAATCGTTTGAACCCGGGAGGTGGAAGTTGCGGCAAGGTGAGATTGTGCCACTGAACTCCAGCCTGGCCACAGAGTGAGACTCCATCTCAAAAAAGAAAGAAAACTGGGACCTACAATCTGGCTCTGGGTCTATGGTCCCCCACCAAATTGCTGAGGGAATTCAGTAAAGCCTGTGCCCTTAAGCTGGGCTTTGAGTGCCTCTGGGGATAGGTCAAGAAGAAACACAGGGATGTGATGCTGCCAAGTTACTAAAAGGAGGAGGGAAAGAAGGAGGAAGGGAGGAAGGCCATGGCTAAGACAGGAGGCTGCAGTCCTAGTGGGGATGCAGAGGAAGGGCCAGTGTACAGGAAAGCCCTCTCTGAGAGGGGTCTAGAGGCTCCTCTGAGCCTCTGGGCTTCAAGGAGGAAGAGCCATTTCCTGGCTTGAACAATGGATGCTAGGGAAGAGGTCCAAAGAAGAGGAAGGGGTGGGACCACCAGCTGTGGCTGGATGTCGAAGAATCCTGTGCTCAAGTAGATAGGGGTTTCAGAGGCAGGCCCAGGAGCTGGGGCAAATGCCACAAAGGAGTTCCTTCTCTCCTCACCAGTAACAGCCAACAACCCAGGAGACATCCTTGCTTACCTTCTCCTCCCATTTCAAACATATGTGCTTTGGGTTCTACCAGTGGTTCACCGCATCAGATTCCCATCTGGGGTGTCACTTAAGTACATATACTCAGGCCTCTAATGGGTCTGAACTAGAGCACAGGGATCTGTACTTTTAACAAGCTCCTTAGGTGATCTGGATGCAGGGTCCAAGTAGGACCATTAGACTATAGCCCTCAGCTAGCTGAGGGTATCTTTAGCTGGCCAATCAGGAGGTTTCTTGGCCCGAAGATCTAGTAAGACTAAAGTTCTGGTATTAAAAACAGTGGGAGTTCAGGAGAGAGGTTGCTTAGTCAAGCACTGGAATGTTAAAAAGCATTGCAGATCATGGGAAATGGTGCTTACCTACCTGGCTCCCTGCCTTCTCCCCTGCAAATACACACACACACACGCAAAGCCAAAAGACTGACCTCTTTGAAATTGTCAAAGGCAGCAAGGATGATTTCGTGACCTCCTCGCACCAAACACACAGCTGCCAGAAGCTCTAAGACAAGGGCTTTGGTCCTAAGGGGTGAAGAAGGAAGATTAACACCCTAGCTCCCCATCCTGACAACTACACAGCTCACTTCCCTGGCTGGGTAAGTCCTTTTGGAGAGTGGAGAAAGCCTCAGTGGTGAGGAGAGAGGGTGGGAGAAAGCGGGCTTGCTCCTTTACTAAGCTGTATAGACTAGAGGAGAGCCAGGGATACTTCTCCTCCAGCAGAGGTGAGGGGGTCCAAACCAAGGCTCTGACAGGACTCCAAGGCTAGGCAGGACTTGTCAGGAATACATGGAATACAGATATCCAGAGCCCTGAACAGAGTGAGGAGGAAAGGGGAGGGAAGGAACTCACCTTGGATTCTTGTTATTGAGGCTAAGTGCAATCTCATTGACAGCATGGGGGTGGGACATGACCAGGTTGAATCCATACTACAAGAGAAAGGACAGAAGGAGGAGACCTTGATGGTGGGAAAGAGAGAGCCCAGCAGATCTCCTTGACCATAGGCCCACCAGCAAACCTGTCTTTTATAAGCTGGTGCCCTCCTAGCTCTCCTGGTTTTGCAGATGAGGCAGAAGAGGTAGAGCACCCACGACTAGTGCTTCCCCCTTACCTGATAATTCATGATGGCTCTGAGACAAAGGATACAGACGTGGACGTCATCCTTCTGGCTCACTAGGCGGGAGTTCTTCAGGGCCCTGCGCCCAGGGAGAGTGCTATACCTGGGGAGATGGGCCAGGCAGTCAGGTGGGAGCTGAGGCTGCCAGTGAAGCATCTAGGGGCACTCACCATCACCCAGAGAGCAGGCTGCTCCTTAGTAGTGGCAAAAAATAGGGAATAGTACTAACAGCCAAGAGGGACAGCGTGCAGGAGGTAGAGTGTTCAGCCTGTTTTCACCTCCTTAAGTAGGCCTTTATCAGCAACTACTCAGGATCCCGGCTTTATAACCAGTGCCCGAAACCTAGAGATCCTTCAAAATACAAGTAGTAGTTGTGTAGGCCTTCCTAGTCCCTGAGATGGGTCCAGAGACACAGTCATCTGAGCATTCCCTCCACCCACTTCCAGTTGCTGCACCTTCTGCACAATCTGTGAGACAAGAGCATCGTGGTTCCCATCCCACTTCTGTATCACAGAAAAGGCAGAGCCGACCCCCAAAGGCTTTAGTGGGGCCACAGGGCTATGTCTGGCTTTGCACTACCCCTCCACCCTCTCAGTGATATTTCATGGAAAAGGGAGGAGACACTGTCTGCTCATGCATGACAAGAATAATCAACAGTATCCAAGGGACACAACCCAAAGGAGACTAGGAGAAAAGCATGGCCACAAGAGAGATAGAAACCAAGGAAAGGGCCATTGGACCCAAAGGGAAGCCTCCCAGAGTAGGAAGGGGCTCTGAGAAGTCATCCAGTCCATCCGCCTACCTCCAGGCAGGACAGCTTTCTAGACACCGCAGACAGACAGATGAGCATGTTGCACCCTTAGAGAGAAAAGTCCTGAAGGAAGAGGTGAAGGGAATGCAAGGGGGAGCCAGGTTGGGTGGGAGCTGGTCTCCAAGCAGCTGAAGGGGCAGAGTGAAGAACTACAGGGAAACAGAATGAGGGTAGGAGCTGGATCACCCAGTGAAGGCCATGGACCTGTATGAGATGTGCCCTGCTCAAGAGACCCAGGAGGAATGGCAGAGTGTGAGTGAGGAATGAAGGGGCCCCCCAGAGAGGGGTTAGGAGTGGGGAGAGCTGGAACCCCATGTGGGGTGAGTGCAGCTGAGACCATGTACTTACCCAGGACAGACCGCTGGGCAGAGTCAAGGAGACAGAGAGGACAGACCAGAGACAGACTGGCAGGCAGAGGGCAAGAGAGCTGAGCCTGGAAGCAAGAGTGGAGGGAGGAGCATGAGCACTCACCGCTGAACCTGAAACCTGCACTGAAGGGTAGGGTGGGAGGCAGGCGGGCAGAGCAAGAGCACACATACCGGAGCACAGACTGGCGCGCAGAGCGAGCGAGGCTGTTGGTGAAGGGGGCCGACAGAGCGCTGGGTGGCTGCAGGTCCTCGATGGACCTGCTCCAGGACCGGAGTTTGTCAAATGCACCATCGTCACCACTCTCCAGACCCTCAAAGTCAAACCTGGAGCATGAAAGGATACACGTGCGCACACACAGGCACATACGCGGGAGAAATTCAGTGCCAAGGCCCCCTGCGAGCCTACCCCCACCCTTCAGGCCTCCAGGGCAACAAGAAGCAGGGGTAGCAAGGAGAAAAAGCAGAACTGGGCAGCAGAGACCTGATCCTAGCTGGAAGAGCCACTAACACAGAACAGTGGCAGAAGCAGCACAGGCAGCAACCAGGAGGGGAGTCTAAGGAGATGGGAAGCTGATGGAGGCCAACTCCTTTGCTCCCCACTGGCCAGGAAACTCCAGGAGGAGTGTCCTCCTCATGGGCCACTCAGGAGCTGGCAGTCTTTCTGCACTCTCAGCTTAGATGGAACATCTCTAGGAAGCTGTGGCCCCCCATGAAGAATCTGCCCCCGTAGAGGGAATGGTGGGGAATGGGCGAACTGCAGGTCTTGCTAGTTGGCAAATGCCAGCACCCAAAGGGCCTTTCAGTGCCTTGAAGGAGTCCAGTTGATTGTGGATGGCAGGACTGAATGGAAAGGAAAGGGGGTTCTGCCAAACCCAGAGTGGGACAGTCCTTTATTGTTTGGAGGAGCACCACTGCCCCATCTTAGCACTGGGCTTTAATGACCAGGTTCTCTATGGTTCTGGCTACTTGAGGTTTCTAGGTTTTTCAGGTATACAGGCTCCCTGGGCTTCAGTTGCCCTGGGGGAGGAAATTATAAGTTGAGATTGTGGACCAGGGTCCTGTAGTCTAGCCTCTGCAGGAGTTGAATGGTTTGTCACTTCCTGATCCTGGAACCAGATGTCTTCCACCATCAGCAATTATTATTATTTTTTTTTAAGAGAAAGGGTTTCACTCTGTGGCCCAGGATGGAATGCAGTGGCACAGTCGTGGCTCACTGTAACCTCTAACTCCTGGGCTTAAGCAATCCTCCCGCCTCAGCCTCCCGAGTAGCTGGGACTATAGGTGCGTGCCACCATGCCTGACTAATTTTTTAAGATTTTCTTGTAGAGATGGAGTCTTGCTATGTTGTGCAGGCTGGTCTTAAAACTCCTGGGCTCAAGCAATCTCTCATCTTGGCCTCCCAAAGCTCTGGGATTACATGTGAGCCACTGCGCCCAGTCAACCATCAGCAGTTTGTCAGTGTGGCCAGGACAAGGAAGACGGCCAAGATCACAAACTCACAGAGACTCCTCTCTTATACATCCTCACTTCAGGATATACCCCTCTGAGAAACTGTCCCTCTCCTTCTTGTCCTCTTCCTCCATGTAGGTCATTAAAAGACTAAGGGAGCATCTCCTACAGGTTCTTCTCCCCCAAGAAGCATTCTGCTCAGATATGGGGTCAAAGGCACAGAGGTTGAGGCTTTCTGGAATAGGAAGGGATATCTACAGATGTCAGAATATTCCAAAGGAAGTGGGAGCAGGCTTTAGTGTCCTCATGATCAGGAGGTGTTTAATGGGGCTCTCAAGTAGACATCAGAGGAATCTCCTGACAGGGAAACAGCTTGCTGACTCCATCAGCAACAACACTGTATCCTCTTGTACTGGTATATGCAGTTTAAAAACAAGTATCTTCACTCAAACTCTATTTGGCCTCACCCTTTCCCTCTCAATCCTTCCCAAAACACACACTGTCTCCCACACACAGAGTCCTTCTTTTTTAAAAACAGAGTCAAAGGTACTGCCATGGACACTACAATACTGAGGTTCCAGGGTACTCTTGGTTTAGGGCGGCTGGAATTTGTTTGCTTTTCAAGTAAGAGAGATAGGCTTATTTGAAAAAATGAGCTACATTTTTTACTATAAAAGCTCTGAATTTTTAAAGAAAAATTATTTCACCAAATGTTTTTCATTTCTTTCTATAAAAAGATTTTTTTTTAAGAGAGAGGACAATCACACGAGGTATGACTTCTGCTGAGACAAGAATGAAAGTGGGCCACTCTTGCCTTTAACAGAGGATAACCTGGAAAAGGTGAGAGAGGCACTGAACGTAGAAGAAGCATCAGTTCAAATTCCTAAGGAGATGACTCTGAAGACCTGCTGGAAAAAGAAGAATGGCCAAGGGGGCAAGGACAGTAGTTAGAAAAGTGGAAGCTGGTTGGGAGCAGTGGCTCACACCTGCAATCCCAGCACTTTGGAAGGCCGAGGCAAGCTGGATCGCTTGAGCCCCGGAGTTCAAGGCCAGCCTGGGCAGCATGGTGAAACCCCATCCCTACTAAAAACACACAAAAAGTTAGTTAAGCATGGTGGTGTACACCTGTGGTCCCAGCTACTCAGCAGGACTGAGGCAGGACTGAGGCAGGACTGAGGCAGGAGGACTGCTTGAGCCCAGGAAGTCAAGCCTGCAGTGAGCCGAGATTGTGCCACTGCACTCCAGCCTGGGCAACTGAGCAAGACCCTGTCTCAAAAAAATGTTAGGGCTGAGTCCTAGGATGGAGGAGTTTCCTGGGACACTGGGGAAAACCAGGGACAGTCATGGGCAAACCGGGAAGACTGGTCTCCCTAATGCTGACCTGTCCTAGGTATAAGTCTAAATGTGTTGGTCATTATGTTTATTATGTAATTCCATATATTCAGGTAATTGTGGTAGGGTATGCCACTTTAAATAATAATAATGAAATTAACAGTAGATCTGCTACCACAATACAGACCTAGTATGTTCCAAACAATACTAAGTGTTTTAACACGTCATCATCTAATTTTCACAACAACCCTGGAATGTGGATCTCCTTTCATAGAAGAAGATTAAAAACTTGCTTTGAAGTCACACAGATAGTAAATAACAGAACTGAGACCCAAACTCAGCTTTGTCTGACTCAAGAGCTCTCATTCCTTCCACTATACCAGGCCACCTTTTCTGTGCTAACTCACTTCTGGCTGCCTCCAAGCCCCCATGCCTGCTAGAAAAAGACTCCTGAATACTTCATTTTTCTATCCAGGTCAAAAGGTCATGCTCACTGTTCCTGGGTTCTTCAACAATGACCTGGAGTAATAACCCTCTCACGTCTGGAAACCCAAAGTTGCTTCTGGAAGACTCAACTCTGCAAAGATGAATGGATCCCACCAAGGCATCTCTACCAGAAGCCAGGACATTTCCCTGGATTGCTCACAGCTTGGCATTTGGATGCCTTGGCTTCTGATTCCAAGCTCCCTTTCCATCTCTCTCTCCTATTCTCCAAAATGCATCTTATCTTCTACTCCAGCCTAGTACCATTCTTCACTGATCCCCAGACATCTCTGGGCTTGCCTGCCTACTTCCACACCACTGCTTGGGCTACTCCCTCCTGTCCAGGATTCCCATTTCCATCTTCATTGTTGAACTCTCACCCTTCCTTATCAAAGCAGAATAGAACTATGTCCTCCCCCAACTGGTCCCCAACCTTAGCCCCGGGGTGGTACTCACATGACAGAACACTGGGCAAAGGACAGGTAATCCACCAGCACATCCAGGCCTTTGTTTTCATCATTCAGAAACTCCCGTACCCACCTGCAGATAAAGGAAACACAGTGGAAGGGGTCTGCTAAAGTGGGTCAAGGATCAGGAGGGTGACATGCCTCTGATCCAACACCTCCTCCTCCTGGAACCCAGCACCAGGCTAGGAAAATTCTGAAGATCAAAACCCATGACAGACCCATCCACGGTCATGGACTTCCCCTAGGCAGGGAAGCCAGGGATGGGGAAAGTACAGGCCCTTCTAATACCACTTGCTTTATCACGAAGGTGCTTTAGACAAACAAGCTCTCAAGTACTCCCTCTTTAAGGGCCAGACCCTGGCTCAATTATTTTCTGCATCCCTCCACATGTCCTTGCTCAGTGTTTGTTGGAAGAATTTAGGAAGTATCAAGAGCATTGACCACAGGCCCGTGTGCAGAGTTGTGCTTGACTGAAGCCAGCAAGTCTCCAACCTGACTGAAGCCTGTCAAGACACCAGCAGGAAGAGTCAAGGAGAGCTCTGGAACAGAAGTATCCTGGGGCAAAGCACTCTCTACCAAGTTTAAGGAGAGGAGTTTTGGAAAGCAGTGAGCAAACAGAGATGTATAGGAGTTCTGTATTTAGTCATGTTGAGTTTGTCAGAACCTGAAAAAGCATGGGGGTGATCAGGAACTCGAGGAACTCCAGGATGTCTATGACCACTCTGAGTCAACCTGAGGACGTGGGCCCCCCCTCAGCCAGGAAGGTAGACAACAAAGCACCTAGGGACCATATCCCAGGGCATTATTTTCCCTGCTGCTTTCAGTCCTTTTGGGCTGAGATATTCCTGGAATGAAAGTCAAGGGCAAATCTAGGGAACTGTTACATGACAGGTTCATTCCATAGCAGAAACATAAAACGCTCAGGATGAAACCCTAATCTAGAGTGCTCTACTCCTTCAGAATTTCTGGGGGTCTTTATAGGAAAGCTCTGCCCAAACTGCCGTGCGGGGCCTCTTCTCCCCAACAGCTGGAAAACCAGCGCCATGTTGGCCAGCCACACCCCAAGCTACGGAGAGACTCTGGAGCTACACCACCAGGCCCAGCTGAGATTTGGCAGCAGGCTCTGGCTGAAGCTGACTGACACCGGAGCTGCCTGAAGTTAGCTTCCTCTCTGGGGGCCAACAGGCCTCCCGTTTCCTGTCTGTCTGCTCTCCAGCTCCCCACCCCCTTCTCATTTCCTGTCTGAGTCTATACTGCTATTTCGGGATCTTGACACTTTGAGGAGAGGTTAAAGGGTGCTTAGGCAAGGCACAGAAACCAATACAAACCAGGGAAAGAGGAGCTGGAGAGGCTCCAGAATCCCACTTCCCAGCCTGTCCCTCTCCAGAACCTGAGTTCCCATCTGCTGCTCCTGCACACCCAACTTCTGCAAGCCCTGGGGCTGATCAGGCTGTGACCAAAGCAGGATCCTCCTCTCCCCACCTTGCCCTGGGTTCCTTCCACCCTGAAGCACCCACAATCTGACAAACGCTTCCCAGAAATCCAGGAAGGATCCTTCCACATAACTCTACCCAGAGAAGCTGCAGTTCAGATGGCAGGCATGCCTAAAATGCCAGGCACTGAGCTATTCCCTGGGAACAAAGGACCACGTCCAGGACCTCTAACTTGTGTGCCAACTGCCAAGAGGCCCCAGGCCTGGGAACCACGCTGCTTTGGACCTAGCTCCTGGCCAGCAGCCAGAGGAGCAGGCACCAGGTAGAGGGGGCAGGCAGCAGGGACTGTCATAAACTGCTCTGTGGCCTTCTCCCAATGAAAGCACATCCCCATCCTCAGATGACTACAGCAAGACTTAATCAAGAAAACAAGGCTGGGTACTAGTGGCTCCACTTTGGGATTCTTAAGGAGGATCACTTGAGCCTAGGAGTTCAAGACCAGCCTAGGCAACAAGGCTAGACTCTGTCTCTACTAAAAAAAAATTTTTTTTAATGGACAGGCAGGCCAGGCACAGTGGCTCACGTCTATAATCTCAGCACTTTGGAAGGCCAAAACAGGCAGATCACTTGAGCCCACGAGTTTGAGACCAGCCTGGCCAACATGGCAAAACCCTGTCTCTACTAAACATACAAACATTAGCTGGGTGTGGTGGCACACGCCTGTAGTCCCAGTTATTCAGGAGGCAAAGGCAGAATGGCTTGAGCCTGGGAGGCAGAGGTTGCAGTGAGCCGAGATCACGCCTGGGCGACAGAGCTAGACTCCGTCTCAAAATATAAATAAATAAATAAATAAATAAATAAATTAAATAAAATGGGCAGGCATGGGTGTGTGCCTGTGTTCCCAGCTACTTGGGAGGCTGAGATAGGAGGATCACTTGAGCCCTGGAAGCTGAAGCTTCTGTGAGTCATGATCACGTCACTGTACTTCATCCTGGGCAACAGAGCAAGACCCTGTCTTTAAAAACAAACAAAAAGAAGACAGACGGGCTGAGAGTGACAGAAGGGACTATGGAGGAATGCAGAGTGGTAGGTGGCTTCGGGTGGCAGGTAGCACTCAGGGTTGCCACTGGTGTCATTCTTGCCCTCACACACAAGCAGCCCCTGCCACTTTGTCCTTCCATGAAGGATTCACCAAACAAAGGAAGAGGCTTGGCCACACCTTTCTCAGTGGCTTGGCTTTCAATGTCTGATTCACAGATGAGTTACAGAAGCCATACTCGGGCCACCAGAGCACAGTTACTGAGGCCAGGAACTATCCCTTTCCTGTTCTCTCCTGTGCTGTTTCCCTTGTGATTGCTGCTACAACTGGCTACACACACAGGTGTCCTCTCCCTCTAAAGAACCCCGGGAAGGCTTGCCCTGGGGGTGGATAAGGGCTGCTGCTACAACAGGAGGGGAAAGGCTGATGATGTCATTTGGCTGTCTCTACCCCACTGTCAGGAAGCCTGGGTACCCCACCCCCACCCGGGCTTCCACTGCTCACTCATAAGCACTGGACATTTGTGCCAGGCCCTCCATCAGGTCTGTAACCCCGCCTGCAGTTCTACATCACATGTCCCTCACTGTCCTTTTGCATGAGCACACATACGCACACATATACACACTTTCTCTCTCTCTCTCTCTCACTTTCATATATCTTTGCTGATTACAGTTTCGTAACACTGAGGCCAATACCCTCTTTCACTGTACCTCACACATTAGCCTTTTGCTTGTTCAGCAATTCCTGGTTTCCCACTCAGGGACCGGAAAAAAAAAGACTCACACAGTTCCTAAGGGCCCTGTCAATGGGTTGGGAGCACCACGGTCTGTGAATATAGAAAACATTCAGCTCCTGGCCCCCACTGCCTTACATCTTTCCTGGTGCTTAAGGAAGCTTCTTCTGCTCATGAACTAAGATTATCTTCTCCCAGGCACCAAAAAGTCCAAATAGTCACAGAACGGGAAGTAGGTCTCAGCTACCCAATACAGTATGTTCCCCCCACCCTCAGCCTTCTCTGGGCCTTGCTTGGCCCAGCACCAGGCCACAGGCAGACTCCAGTCTCAACTGCTGTGGGAATGTCTTCCACTCAAAGCCACAGGCGGAGGACCCCAGGAGAGGCCTCAAGCTTGCCAGAAACATCTAGTCAGCAGCTGGCAGAGCTGAGGGGGCAGAAAAGTCAGAAAAGAAACAGTCCAAAGCTCTGGGGAGCCAGAAGCCATTCAAGGGGCAACTCTGCCTCATGGCAGGGAAGATGAACAGGAACACCATCCCCAGAGGACAGCAGATCCTGTGTGCCCAGCCAACAGCCTGGGGCCAGGTGAAGAGGCTACTGCGGCCAATCCAACTCACCCAATGTGGTTGGTGCGAAGAGAGATCTCCAGCTCCCTTAGTACTTTGGTTGACTCCTGCACCCTCCTCCTGAACTTCTGTAAAAAAGGGTAGAGAAGGAGAAGAATACAAGAGGGCAGTTATAGATTTTCCCTCCATTACTGGCCAGCCATTCCAGGTCCCTGGCCACAGAACCCTGAAATCCAGCTCCCAAGGCTCAGAAACAGATGTCCAATATCCAAGTCAAAGGGTTTGCCCCCAAACCCCACAGGACTATAAAGGCTGGCAAGACGGGGCCTCTCTGCCTCATACTTCACCTTCCGAGTTACGCTGGGGTCCAAGAAGCTCTGGAGTTTCTGAATGTAAGTGTGGGGAGGATTCTTCACCTGGAATCGTTCCTGTAAGGGAAACATGCATATGCGTATCCACAAAGACAACCAGAGACCTGAGGAGGGCACTGAGGAAGAAGAGCACTCATAGTGTTCAGTGTGAGGGGACTCAGCCTCTTCAAGTTGTCACCTGGCTCTAGACATCACCTAAACTTGAGGTTACCTTCCTTGACTTATCCCCAGGTGTTGCCATCTGTTGCCATCTCCTCCTCCTCCAATTAGTGCTCCCTGAGCCTAAAATGTTTTTCTATGTCAAAAAGTATTTTTAAAGTGTGCTGCTTGCTACAAAGATATTGAGGATTACAGAGTTGTGAATAGCACCCAAAACAAAGACATAATTGATTGGGCTTAGGAGGCCAAGGCAGGAAGACTGCTTGAGGCCAGGAGTTTCAGAATAGTCTGGATAACATAGAAAGACTCTGTCTCTACAAAAAAACTTTAAAAAATTAGCCAGGCATGGTGGTTACCACATGCCTGTAGCGCTGGCTACTTAGGCTGAGGTGGTAGGATCCCTTGAGCCCAGGAGTTTGAGGCTACAGTAAGATATGATCATGCCATTGCACTCTAGCCTGGGCAACAGAGTGTGATCCCTCTCTAAGAAAAGAAAGAAAAAAAAGGTATGATTGGGAAATGCTGTTCACTGCCTGGCCAACTAATGGATATGGGTTAGGAATGCCAAGGGGAGAGGAGCTTGGCCTTGTAGAATCCAACTTTCTCAGCAATGAACTCTGCGGTTGGGACTGGAATGGTTTTGCTGAGCTGACACAGCTCAGGGCTGCAAACACTGCTCCTTGCCCAGACCCCAGCAATCCAAAGCAACCTCAAATACTGAAGGCTGCGTTCAGCAAGGTCATCCCTCGATTCCCTTCTACATAGAGCCTGGGACCACGCCCTACTTTGGCCCAACCCCTTCATCTGACCCAAAAAGAAACTCAGGGAGTACCCCTTTGCATTCTGGTCCTATTAGGGCTGCCACCACCAAGATATCTGAAGAGCTGGATATCTGAAGAGTGGAGGGGCTGAAAAATGTCCAGGAGAATGATATAATGTTAGAGAATAGGACCTAAAAACAAGTAGAAGAAAAAAACGAAAGGTCTGAGAAACAGCTGAAATTGACCTAGAAAAGACTGAGAGATCATCAATTAAAGAACCTCAATACCAAAGGGTTACTATTCTCCAAACCCCAAGCAGGTGCTAAGCAACTCCTCTTAACGCAGAACACAAGGAAATTGACCTTTGGTGGAGAAGGGACTTGGACTAAGATCCTTGAAGCATACTCCTAGCTTATGTCAAGCAGCATGACCTGGGGAGGCAGTGGAACAGAACAGTTAGCACAGACTTGGCATCTGCTTGCCGGAGCTCAGCCCTGGCTTCATCACTTACTAGCATTAGGCAAGTTACTGAGCCTTGGGTTCTTCATTTGTAAAATGCCAACACTGCCTTCCTCAGAGGGTTCTGTGACGACTAAATGAGGTATTTCAGTGTGTTGAGTACTTGGTCCATAACAAGCACTCAATAAACATTACCTATTATTATTTCACCCAGAGCCTGAAAAGAAATAATAAAACTGTACATGGCAAAGTGCTGGGTAAACACACTACCCACACTGCCAGATACTTCCATCTCTACCAAGATGTAAAAAGGTAAAAGGTAACTCTCCCAGCCCTGCATACAGGCCTGTCTGAGTTCACAGACTCGTGACTCATGATCTTCAAATGCATGCAAGGGAAAGAGCCAGGTCATATGTGTTAGAAGATTCTCAACTCTGAGCAAAGTAATGATTTCTATTCTCTTCTAGCTTTCAACACAGTTCATGTAGGGAGAGTTTTCAGACCTTGACTCTTCTGAGATTTTGGAACAAAAGACTAGAGCCTGGGGCTTCTCATTCCTAGAGGCCCCGAGATAATGAGAAAGACCCTGCTATTTGCCAGGGCTAAGACAGAGTGAGAGATCAACAGTCCTTTGAACACCCTGCCAGGCATAGCCCTGAACCTGCACAGCCAATCCTATACCCCTGATCTATACAAACCCCCTTATACTATTGCCCATTGGAAGAAATCAAGACAGCTCTTTGTGGGAGCTAGAGGAGAACTTGGCCTGCTAGCTCTGTCTCTGTTACGAGAATCTTCTTGGAAAAGAAAGTGAACACAGATGAGGCCAAGCTTAGGCCAGGGTTCCTCAAGGGACCCAGAGCTGCACTCAATGTCTCTGGCCCCACAGCCTTAGCTAGCCCAAGGCACAACTCCCCACCTCCCTCCTCTTTCCGAAACCCCATACCTGGTCACAGATCAAATCCCACTTCTTCTCATTGTCATACTGCCGCAGAAGCCGGGCCTTGTCTGGAGGTAGGTTCATGGAGCTCTGAGGAGAGAACCTGAGTCAACAAGGCTGAAACCTCCCCTCATCTGGAAAAGAGAGAGACTAGACCGCCCACACCTTTCCGCTACTGGGCCCTCAGACTTCACCCTGACACTCCATCGCTGATAAGGCAAGCTTGGAAAAGTGGAGCAGTCCTCCAGCCTCCCCTTCATATTTAGTTGAGTTTGGTTGAGCAATGTTTTCCAAACCTCTGGTTGTAGAATCAGTTTAATGAGTCAAAATTAACTCTATTTTAAATGAAAACGAGCAGATTAAAATAGAATAGAAGATACCAGAATTCATTGCAAATAGGAAGTATAAATAATGCTTTGTGAAGCTTTAGTTTCTTTTATATTTTATGTATATACACAAATGTGTCATATACATACATCATACCATAAAATGTGATGGGAACATGAGACGGGTCAAAAAATTTGAAAAGCCACCAGGTTAAAGCAGCAATTTTTTTCAGTTTGCTTTTCCCCCACAACCTGAGAGACAGGTAACTTGCCTACAACACCCACTCCCATGGGTGAATCCTGAGCCACCCACAACCTATGTAGATGCTATAACTGTGACCCTCTTGCCCATATCAGCATACAAGTGAATGAGAAGAACATTAGCATGAAGATAACTGCTTAAATTTTTTTAGGAAAAAAATATTTAGGCAAAAATTCACAAAAGTACCAGACTTTAATTGTTAGTAGCAAATTACTAATGACACATCTCCCAATTAATTAAGACACCGCAAAGCACCCTAACCCCTTGGCAAGCCACTCTAATATAGGCTATTTGAAGGACAGCCCAGGAATCATTTTATTTTGTTCACCACTGTTTGGTGACTGAATAAGGTATGAGAGAATGAGTGGGTGAAGCCTAAGGACTTCATCCATGGACTAGCCCTACCCATGCTAGAGGCTACGTTCCCTACCTTTATCCCCATTCAGCCAAACCTTTCTTCTCATCAGGCTGGCTGTCTTTGTTCCAGGTCACAGCCCTTACCTCTAAAGGCAGTCTGGGCCAGATGCAGTAGCTCATACCTGTAATCGCAGCACTTTGGGAGGCCAAGGCAGGCAGATCACTTGAGGCCAGGAGTTCAAGACCAACCTGGCCAACATAGCAAAATCCCGTCTCTACCAAAAATACAAAAATTAGCTGGGCGCAGTAGTGCACACCTGTAGTCCCAGCTACTCAGGTTGCCAAGGTACAAGAATTGCTTGAACCTAGGAGGTGGAGGCTGCAGTGAGCCAAGATCACGCCACTGCACTCCAGCCTAAGCAACAGAGAAATATTCCATCTCAAAAAAAACAAAACACACAAACAAAAAAGACTAAAGGCAGTCTGACACTTTAATCAGATCACTGTACCTGCTCCCTTGTAATCTTGAATCAAATATGATCCCCTACCCGAGGTGTTGCAGCTGCATGATAACCCATGTGACTTCCCACAAATTCAGCTTCTTCCCCAGCATAGTGCTAGCCACCTAGAAGGCTGCCTCTCATCCTTCTCTCCTTTAGCTACTGTCCAAGTTCAGCTCTAACTCTCTGGTAACCCAAGCATGACCACTCATTTACCTCTGCCCAGTTCTTGGCATTCGCATCCCTGGGGACACGAACTGTGTGCATCCAGGGTCCCTGAGGAGTCACATAGGCCCTGCATTATTCCAGAAGAAGCAAACAAATCCTAGAAGGAGGTCCTCCAACTTTTGATGGAATCAAAAGAAAATCCTTAAACATTTATTCTGTCACACTATCTATTTATTATAAACATAACACAGATATACTCTTAAATCAGCTGTATACTCATCTAGCCCCTAAAGTGCTATGTCTATTCTTACCATCTCTAGCTCCCAACATGCATCTAGTAGGGACAGTAAGGTGATAATAAACCATGTGTAAGAGGTCCCAGGTCTGAGCTACAAGCCCAGCTACTAGCTGGAAATGAGGTCACTATGGCTCAAAAAGGAAGTAGGGTTGAAGTCTTCGGTTGGAATTTATACATGGAAGAATTTATAAAGTGGGGCAGGTGAGAGAAGAAAGTGGGGCAGGTGAGAGAAACAAAGAAGGGGAAGAGAGCCCCACATCACACCTCTCCCTATGGTTCCTGCTGCCCCATGCATCTGCCTGAACTTCCACAGGAAAGTGAGGCTGAGTCCTCCTCACAGTCTATGTAGTATGGATGGCAAGATGGTCAAACACAAGCCTGGAATGTTCTCTCTGAAACTACTTTGTTAAGGGTCAATCTCAGCATATCCGTGTGGACAGCAGGATAGGAGCAAGAGGCCTCAACAAAACAAGGACTCAAAGGTCAACCCAGAGCAGGTCTCCTAACTCAGCCTAACTGGGGCCAGGCTGCTGCCAGCTGAACTCAAGACAGAAATGAGCAGAAACAGTCCTCAGGACTGGTCCTGGCTCTGTGCATATCCTAAACACATCGCTGCCATCTGACCATTTCTCCTAAGTCTGTGCCATGAAAATAGTTCTGTTGTCTCCCCTGGAAGAAAGCTGCTGGAATGGGGGAGGGGGCAGCCTGGCACTGCTGTGGCAGACATCGCATCCTGTCTATGCCAACTTCCTCCCTCAGCCACCCACTGTCAGCTGCTGTGGCTTACACTTCTCTACCAGGTGAACTGAGGAGGAAACACTTGGTCCCCTCGGTTTGAAAAACTGGGCAAAGTCACTCCCTTGGGTAGTCCCAGCCTAAGAGCATGGAAGAGGCACAGCAGAGACCTGGTCAAACTCTTAGATCCCCAGGAAGGAGTGACCCCAAATTATGGAAACAGGTGGTAGAGGCATGAATCTGCTCTGACCACAGCCACATCCTCCTGTCTAGAGCTTTGGGTGGCACTTTCTTGACAGTGGTCTCAGACTTCTCTGCTTCTTCTGGGCTGAAGTGTGATGGGGAAGGAGATGGGTAAGGGGAATTTCCCCAAGCTCCAGCATTCTCAGAAGAAACGGGTCACTGGCTGCCAGTGGGAGCCACCTGCCAAGGGGGCATAAACCAGAGCCTGGCCCGGACAGTTGTCTTCCTGCTAGACAAGGGCATCAGGGCTTTTGCCTCCACCTGATAATGTGTGAGTCTGGCAGGGCTCCAATGTCCTGAGGAAGCCACTCTGCCCTTAGGAATGACAACTTCCTGAGTTCCGGGGACAGCAAAGGAGCAAACTTGACACAGTTCCGGTCTCAGTCAAAAGGGTTTGTTTCCTTGATATTTTTTCTTCAGTGGTTCCACAGAGACTGTAGGCTCCAAGAAGGCAGAAGCTGAGTTAAGTTCTTGCTAACTCCTCATTGAGACCCTTGCTGAGCAGAAAGGAGGCAGTGGCTGTCTTGGAAAGGAGAAGGCACTAAATGTGGGTGAAGTCAGAGGGCCCAAGATCAACTTTGGGCTCTTCAGAGTTATGGAGCCTTGGTGAACGCATCCATAAACTGGAGATAATCTCACTACTTCACAGGGTTTTAACTGAGGATTAAATGATAAATATTTTATGCCTGTATGTGTCTGGAACACTGTGGGTGTTCAACACAGTCCCTGCCCCACTTCCTCCTGAAAATCTTGTGTAATGTTCTGATGTCTGAGGGACCTGCCCTTTTGCTTCTAGGCTGTCTCTCTCTCTCTGCCTCCATCCCACCTTCAGCAATTGCTTCTCAACATTCTGCCTACAGAGCAATCCATTATCCTTTCACTGATAACTGCTCTGGCTTCCTCTAAGACTAGGTGCCAATTTAAATATCATTATCCTGAGGGGTGGGGGACATGGCAAGAGACTCCAAGGAAGAAGTAAGGGAGGTAAGTCACAGCCAAAACAGTTACAATAGGAGATGTGAGGAAAAGTGGAAGATGAATTCAAACTGAAAGCAACTCTGGGAGTGATTCCTAAATCACAGGGAACCAGCAAAACGTCTAATAATAAAAACCTATAACAGGAAGAAGCCTAAAGGCATGGAGCTGGTGCTTCTCCAGCAAGGCTCCTCTGGTTTTACTGCCAGTTTGAGGCCAGGCAAATCTCCCTGCACACTGAGGTGCATGTGAGCAAGGGCCCGGTTCCTCCAGCAAGGTTTCCTAACTCTCCACCTCACCCCTGACAGCCCCAGTCAAGCCAAGGAGGAGGGAGGCAGCTCTGGTGGCAGAGGTTCCCTTCCCTTTCCCGATCTGCACCCTCAGCCCAGTGAGCCCCTCCTCGTTTCCTTCCCACTGCAGGGGAAGGGAAATGCCGGTCGGGTTTGGAGTTTCCTTCAATGCTGTGAGCTCTGCTCTGGGACTCGCCCCTACTCTGACAGTCTTCTTGAGCCAGGCCTGGGGAAAACCCAACAAACAGAAATAGGAACCACCAAAAATTCCCAACTGTTTTTGTTGGTCCCAATCATGATATATCTTAGGAACAGAGACCAAAATGGCACAGCTTCGAGAGACAGGGAGAGAGACGTTTGTAACGTTCCTGAGAAAGAAACTGGAGGCTTTAGGGAAGCTCCAGCAGGGACTGTTTGTTTTGAGAAAATACAGAAAGTGAGAGGTAGTTTTATTAATGTTTTCCCTCTTGAACCACCTCCCACCAGGTTTCCTATGGCTGTCTTCTCCAAGTATGGTAGCCTCAGCCCCCATGCTCAGCCCATGGGGACAGGGAGTCCTGAGAAACTGAATCTGAAACTGCCCCACAGATTAAATGAATGCCGTCCTGGGCACCACACACTTCTCAACATGCTGCTGAGCCCCTGACGGCAGGTCCAAGTCCTCCCTGGCATCCACAAATCAGCCCATTGAGCAGATGAGCAGAGATGGAAAGTGGCAAGAGGACACAAAATTTGGAAGTCCAGAAGACTGCTGAAGGAGGAGCTGTAACACTGTGCTCCCACCCCATGTTCCCATGTTCCCACTAGGATCCCCCTCACAAACCAACAGATCTGCCCCAAGCCAATGGCAAAGCAGGCAACACAAGGCACAAAGGCCCATTACTAGCTGCCAAAAGGACAGAGTGTAAGGAACGGCCTCCACATGTCTCTACTGGTGGGCAGTAGGCACAGCTGTGGCCAGTTGGGCACTGCTCCCAAAGGGCGAGAGCCCAAGGAGGTGGGAGGTACCAGCTCCTGCTGCCTTGGCCCCTTGGCGGCCACAGCCAGTCCTGCCGCAGTAGCAGCTCCCAGACAATGAGAGTTATTTTCAGCCAGCGCTTTAACACAAGCCAGCTGGCTAGTGTGCAGGGCGGGAGTCCTCCTCCACCCAGCCCGCCCAGGCGGCAGGCCAGCCGGGCCAGCCCATTGCCTACGCCGCTGCTGCTGCTGCTGCTGCCGCCACCGCCGCCGCCTCCATGTCACTGTTTGTTTATCTCATTGTTCCAGCACAGCTCCTTCTAACTCCCCACAAAACTGCAATCCTTTGTAAAAGGGAATCAAAAAAATCAGAGAGTTTGATCAAAGGTCCAAGAGCTAAAATTTTAAAAGGTCCAGACATGGGAAGCACGGCAGCCCCTCCAAACACCCACACTTTTCCCCAGCATTGTGACTGGCTGGGGTAGCACAGGGAAGGAAATGGAACAGATGGATGGTCAGATCTCACTGCAGCTCTCACAGACCAAGGCCAAGCCTGGCTTCGCCGCCAACCTGGGGAGACAAAGCTCAAGACTGCTCTCCTTGCCTTGACTCCCTCCCATCCTCTTCTCCAGAGCCCAGGTTTGGAGAAGATAACTTGAGACACACAGCCTGAAATGGGCTGAGTCAACTGTGAAAGGTTCTGGGCAAAGATCTATATCCTGTGGCAGAAAGGAAATCACAGAACAGTCAATGACACTTGGCTGGAAGGACAGGCAACCCCCTGCCCTGCCTTGATAGAGTAGGGGCAAACACTTCAGCTGTACCACCCCACCACCACACCAAAGTACTCAAGAATAGAAAAGGTGGAAGGCAGCAGTTACCTCCCTGGACTCTAGGCTTCCAGCCCTGGTCCTGCCCAACTCTACAGCCTCCCCAGGGCAGTTCCCCATTGCTGCTCATCTCCCTCCTTATGTCATCCCACACGCAGGAGCATGTGAGTATAATACAAGTCTAGCCACACACAACTTTCTCTAGGCCCCAGCTGCCCTATTAGACATCTGAACAAACTGCTTAGGTACCACATGACAAAAGGCATAAGAAAAGTGGGTGCTCCTTAAGTGTCTGTAGTAGCTTAGATCTGGCTTGCTGTTTTTGTTTAATTGAAACTACCACTTTGGGGATGAGCTGCCAGGGAAAAGCCAGCTCTCACAGGCTCGGAACCATGTCTGGAGAACGTGCTTCTGTGGTCACTGAGGACTCTGTAACCAGAAATGACTTGCTGAGCAGTTACGGGCCAAGTCCCTGAGCAGCCTGGAAGAAAAAGAAATGGATTCACCAGATGTCTCTGGTTGAGCTCTGCAGTTCACACCAGGGAAGTTGGATAAAGGAGAGGTCCTAAAAGGCCAGCATCATTCAAACAAAGAGATGACTTTTTCTAAATACAATTATACCCCTGGGGCCTCTTCTTCACCCTAGAGAATTCCTCCACTGGATCCTGAGAAGGCAAAGGAAATTGGCCATGTCCCCAAAGTTGGTAAAGCCTCAAACTCTTCCCTTTGCCACACTGTTGGCCTCATACCTGACATCAGATAACCTCTGCAGGTAACCCTGAGGCCCCCAAACCCTGATTAAGGCCACCCTTTCTGGCCTGCCCAGTCAAAAAATACATAATCTCCAATAGGAGCTTCTGTCAGTGCTTCCCAACTGAGCACCCAGGCCCTAGTAAAAAGCTACTGCCACAGCAACTTGATCTGTCTGTTGGCTCCTCGGCCCCTCCTCGTGGTTAGCCAGACCCACACACTCCCCAGTTACGCAGAATGGAAACTATTCCGCTGGGGGCAGCTTATTTTCCAAAGCCAAGGAGTCTTGGGGCAAAGCCTCGCATTCTCCCTGCAGCCAACCAACGACCTCCCTCTCTTCATGAGGTTCTGTCCTCCCACCTGAGGAGCCCAATGGGCAGTGCTACCTCTCAGAGGACACAGTATTTCTGGGGTCACATTTCCTCTCTCCCCATACCAACAGGCCCAGTGAGTCTCCCTCCCAAGGTCTCTCATCTATACTTCCCCTTCTGTTCCCACTGTCACCACCTGGATAGGCCGTTATTGTTCACTCGCCACCCTCTGGGATAAGCTTCTAGCTGGCATCCCTACTTCCAGTACTTTCCTCCCTGCCATTCTCCACATGAATGAAACTTTCAAACTTCTAAGCACATAAATCATGTTTCTCCTTGGTTCAGAAATCTTTTTTGACTCCTTACCATTTATATGAGAAAACCTGAGCTCCTTGGCCTATTGCTCTTAGCATCTTGAGCTTCTGAGGTAAGATTCTCTCCAGGCTGGCTCCAGCTTCTCTGACCAGCCTCATCCTCTCCCACTCTGTGGAATCTCTCTCCGGGGACAGCCACTCTTCCCACTCCTTAACCCTAGGATTTGCTTGTTATTGATGTTTCCCCAATCTTCTGACTCCCTACCTACTACTTACTACCTGACTTAAAATCCAGCAGCTCTGACTACCCAACCTAAAATAATCAGCCCCTCTCTTGAGCTCCAAGCATAATATTTAAAGAATAAAATGGCAGAGACCTGCCTGTTATCCCTGACCTCTTCTCCTCCTCTTCCTTAGTAGTGAACCTCCAATGTTGAGTTGGACACTTGACAGCCTAGAATTGATACATTTCTCAGCTTCCCTTGCATTTAGGTATGGTTTGCATTTAGGTATTCAGGTATGGTTTCCCTTGCATTTAGGTATGGCTTTGTGACCATGTGGGATGTAAACAGAAATCGTGTGCACAACTTCTGAGAAGTGTCACTAAAGGGAGGGAATATACCCTTCTTTTCTCCTTTCTGCTTCTAGCTAGTTGGAATACAAACAGTGGCTGAACCTTCAACAACTATTTTAGACCATGAAGTGACTTTGGAAATGAAATCCACATGGATGAAATAACAAGACAGAAAATACCAGGACACTGATACCATGGACCTTTAGCACAAATTGAATGTTTCATAGTGGGGGTTTTTTTGCACATGTTTTCTCTATTCACAACTAGAAAGAACAAACTCCTTAAGGGAAGGGGCCATGTCTTACCCTTCTTTGAATCATGTGCAGGTGCTTAATAAGTAAGTGATTGATCCTGCTCCTACCACTCCCACCACCAAGTCCCTTACTCAGTCTCCTGGCTAAGTGGGTAAAGGGAGGATCCTTTAACTTTTTACCACTGTCCTTACTTTTTCTGGGCTCTTTTATCTATAATCTGTCTTATGTTCTATAGCCCAAATCACTTTATATATTGCTTTCCCCTCAGCAAACTCCTACTTTTCATTCTGAGTTTCAACTCTGTCTTCAGTTTATGCCATAATCTAAGCCACTTCCCTGCTCTTCTCTTTAACCAGACTCATCTTCTTATAACCTGCTAGAACACAGGCTTCGAAGCACAGGAATCATCATCAGCTTGTTTAGCACTATAATAGGTGAGCAATAAAGATTGGGCAAATCGAATTTCTCCATTCACATGTTCCTTCATATATTCATTCATATATCCCTAAGTTGTTTACTCCATTGTACCCCAGAGACACTACCTCCTTTTGAATTGCCAGCCATGCTTCCCCTCCAATTCACAACAGGTGAAATCTACCATCTCTAGCAAATCCTTCATAAATGAGAGAGTAACATCCACTCTCCCAACAGTGTCTCTGCACATTTACTAATTATTTTAAAATGTGTTCATGGAATTGTGACTTATGGTTAAAGTTTCTTCACCTTTTCTTGGACAATCAATATATATGTTTATCATAAACCTCAGTGACACTCCTAGAGGCACATATACAATGTAGTGGTTAAAGCACTAACTGTGAAGCCACACTGCCTGGGTTTGAATACTGGCTTCACCACTTACTAGCTGTGTGGCTTTGGGAGAGTTATTTAATCTCTGCAAGCCTCAGTTTCCTTACCTGTAAAATGGAGGCAGGAATAATAGTACTTACCCCATAGTGTTGCTGTGATTATTAAATAAGTTAATATATGTAAATAATTTAAATCAGAACCTATATAGTAAATGTCACACATAATACTAGCTATGTTTTTTTGGTTTGGTTTTTTATTCAACATTTAGCTGGGAAACAACTCTATGCCAAGCACAAGCTAGAATTTGGCAATATCAAAATAAACAGAGTATGGTCACTACATTCAGAAAGTTTATATCCTGAGGAAAGATAGACATGCAAATCAGGGGTCAGTATAGACAGCGTTGCTGTGAAAGCATACAGTACTGTGGGATCCCAAGGAGGTAACATCTAATTAGACTGTGGAGTCAAGTAAGGCATAAGGCTTTCTGAAAGAAATGTCACAGGATTTATTTTATTTTATTTTATTTATTTTGAGACAGAGTCTCGCTCTGTCGCCCAGACTGGAGTGCAGTGGTGCGATCTCGGCTTACTGCAAGCTCCGCCTTCCGGGTTCATGCCATTCTCCTGCCTTAGCCTCCCGAGTAGCTGGGACTACAGGTGCCCACCACCATGCCCGGCTAATTTTTTGTATTTTTAGTAGAGATGGGGTTTCACAGTGTTAGCCAGGACGGTCTCGATCTCCTGACCTTGTGATATGCCCGCCTTGGCCTCCCAAAGTGCTGGGATTACAGCTTTCAGCCACCGCGCCTGGCCTATTTTATTTTTTTTTTGAGACAGAGTCTCACTCTGTTGCCCAGGCTGGAGTGCAGTGGTGTGATCTTGGCTTATCACAACCTCCGCCTTCCGGGTTCAAGTGATTCTCCTGCCTCAGCCTCTGAGGAGCTGGGACTACGGGCACACGCCACAATGCCCAGCTAATTTTTATATTTTTAGTGGAGATGGGGTTTCACTATGTTGGCCAGACTGGTCTCAAGCTCCTGACCTCGTGATCCACTCACTTCAGCCTCCCAAAGTGCTGGGATTACAGGCGTGAGCCACTGCACCCGGCAATTTTTTTTTTTTTTTTCCTTTGAGACAAGGTCTCACTTTGTCATCCAGGTTGAAGTGCAGTGGCACAATCTTGGCTCACTGCAGCCTCAACCTCCCAGGTTCAAGCGATCCTCCTGCCTCAGCCCCTCAAGTAGCTGGGACTACAGGCACTCAACACCACACCTGGTTAATTTTTGTTTTTTTAGTAGAGACAAGGTTTTGCCACGTTGGCCAGGCTGGTCTCGAACTCCTGGACTCAAGCGATCCACCCACCTCGGCCTCCCAAAGTTTTAAGATTACAGGCATGAGCCACAGCGCCCCACCTAGAATTAGTCTTAAACATCAAGCGGGAAGGAATCAGAAAAAGGCAAGAGCAGAAGGGAAGATGGTGATATTCTAGGCAAGGAGACAGTATTCGCAAATACATGGCAACACAAAACACCATTACAAATCCAGGAGTCTGTAAGTGATTTACTACAAAGGCATGAAAGTATGTATGAAGAAATTACAGCAGGCAGAAAAGTCAGGTGATAAAGGATATGATGAGTTAAGTAAGTAGGTGGCATAAGTAGGATAATAATAATAACACTACTAAAATGAAAACAGTAATAATGAAAAAAGCTAACATTTATTGACAGAGCTGTGATAAGCACTCTATATGAATTATCTCATCTAATTCTCAAAACGATGATATAAAGTCCTATGAAGTAGGGACTATCATTATCCCTATTTTACAAGCAAGGAAACAAAGGCCTGGAAAGGCCATGGAACTTGCCCCACATCACAGAGCAAGCATATGGTGGAGCTGGGATTTGAACCCAGGTCTGACCCAAAGTCTGAGCTTTTAACTCCTCACAATGTCTCCTCTGAGACAATTAATTGTATTAGCCCTTGCACCTTTCCAAATTGTATGCATCCTTCAGGACCAATCAGTACCATTTCAACTTTCCTCATGGAACCTCTCCCAAACCACCCAGATCTCTGTGCATCCTTCCTCTGAATTTCTGTGGGTTTTCTGCTCTAACCTCCCATTAGCACTCATATTCAATCATTCTTTGAACAGCATTTGTGTCTTTTTTTTTTTTTTTTTTTTTTTTTTTGAGACAGGGTCTCACTCCATCACCCAGTGGAGTGCAGTGGCAAGATCTAGGCTCACTGCAGCCTCGACCTCTTGGGCTCAGGTGATATTCCCACCTCAGCTTCCCCAGTAGCTGGGACTGCAGGCACACACCATCATGCCTGGGTAAATTTATTTTGGTAGAGACGGGTTTCACCACGTTGCCCACGCTGGTCTCGAACTCCCAGGCTCACGCAATCCACCCACTTTGACTTCCCAAAGTGTTGGGATTACAGGCGTAGGCCACCACACCCAGTAACATTCATGTCTTCTATGTACCATGCATTGTGCCAACTGGGGGACCTGTTTTGCCTTGTGATAACTCTTGTATTTACAAAGAAGGGGGAACCTGAAGCTTATAAACATCTACTCTGGGCCAGGATGGTGCCAGACCCTTCAATTACAAGATTTCATGGAAAAGTCAATTCTCTCTTATTGTTATTCATTTTTCACATTTTATATTATTTCCTGAACTAGACTATAAGCTCCTTGAGGATTCTGCCTTGAATACACTTGTTCCTAGACAAGTAGGCCTGGCACACAGAAAAAGCTTAATAGATACTGTGGGCTGCCCAAAGGGACAGCAGAGGCCATTTTGCGGGACAGAACCCAGTACACCGGCCTAGGGCCCAGCTCTGGCTTTCCATGAATCTCATGACACATCTAACAGCTTATTATAAAGCCATAAAACTTAATGAATCCCTTCCTACTTCCAGACACATGTGGGAGAGGCATGACCCCTGCTTTATAGAAAGATAAACTGACGTTTGGCACAGGCACACATCTGTCACAAGTTCTATCAGCCAGGGAGAGGCTCTACAAGTCCTGCCTCTCCTTGCTTTCAAATGGAGGTACATCCTCAGTGCCTCAGTGCTTCTATCCTCTTTTGGGAGGAATCATAATGACCTCAGTCTGCTCTAGATCCATGAGCTGTCCTCCCAATGTTGTCCCCTCTCACGCTTTGAAGGCCAGAACTTGACATAGAGGTCTAGGCTACCCACAGCCCAATGCTATTTTTGAGTTGTTCCAGCTTTTTTACAACTCGTTTGATTGTCCAGCTAGTAGGAAAAAACACCTCTTTGGACTTAGCCTTTGAGAGTTCCCTCCCCACGACCCAAATCTTCTCTGCTTCTTGGAAATGTCTGGTGTCCTAAGTGTTATATTCACTCAGGGAACAGGGATGAAAAACATTACTGCACATCTCTTATATGCCAGGCACTTTTCTCACATTCTCTCACTTACTATTCTCAATAACCACTGGAGGTAAATATTATACCTGTTTAACTGATTGAGGGAATTAAGAATTTGAGACCAACTGGCTCAAGGTTACACAGAAAGTAGCAGGACCCAAATTCAAACCCAGATATGTGACCTCCAACAAACAGGCTTTTCTACCATGTTTGCCCATCTCCTTACAAAGAAAACAAATCTCTTTTTCTAACTTGAGAAGGTCCAACTTGATTTATCTGACTGGCTTTGGTTGATCATTACACAATGCTTCCCTATTCTGCACAACCTAATGAAACCAGCTTAACCAAGTATGTGTGCTGAACATCTGAAGTTCAAGGCTTCACAGAGGAAGAGAGAGACTGTGCACAGCACAGAGACAAGGAATCTGTCATCTTGGACACAACCTGGTGACAAATCCCTTATATCTGAGTAGCATTTTAAACTTTCCAGAACAGCACAGGCTTTGGAATCAGGGATGACCTGGATTTGAATCCTGTTACTTTTCATGAGACAGTCGGAAAGTTCTCGTTCTGCTGCCCAGGCTGGAGTGCAGTGGTGTGATTATAGCTCCCTGCAGTCCCAAACTCATGTGCTCAAGTGATCCTCCCACCTTAGCCTCCAAGTAGCTAGGACTACAGGCATGTGCCACCATGCTTGGCTAATTTTTTTTTTTTTTTTCACTTTTTGTAGAGATGGGGCTTTGCTATGTTGCCCAGGCTGATCTTGAACTCCTGACCTCAAGCAATCCTCCCACTTTGTCCTCCCAAAGTGCTAGAATTACAAGTGTGACCCACTGTGCCCAACCAGGGCAAGCTATGACATTTCTTTGAACTTCAGTGTCTTCATCTACAAAATATGGATAATATCCACCTCTTATACAGAATAAAAGGGATTTTGCACAGTACCTGGCACAGGAGAAAGACTCTGTAAGTGGTAACTGGAATGACCTACTCCAGGAGTCACATTTGACTCAAGTTAGCTTTTAAGTACATATGCAAAATACAATTTCATACTTTTATTTATTTTTGTGTGTGTGTGTGTATGTGTGAGATAGAGTCTCACTCTGTCGCCCAGGCTGGAGTGCAGTGGTGCGATCTCGGCTCACTGCAAGCTCTGTCTCCCGGGTTCACGCCATTCTCCTGCCTCAGCCTCCCAAGTAGCTGGAACTACAGGCGGCCCCCACCACATCCAGCTAAGTTTTTGTATTTTTAGTAGATATGGAGTTTCACTGTGTTAGCCAGGATGGTCTCGATCTCCTGACTTCGTGATCTGCCCACCTTGGCCTCCCAAAGTGTTGAGATTACAGGCGTGAGCCACCGCGCCTGGCCCTCATACTATTTTTTTAGAGACAGAGTACACCAGCATGACCACAACTCACGGTAACCTTGAACTCCTGGACTGACACAATCCTTCTATGTCAGCCTCCCAAGTAGCTGAGACTACAGGTGTGTGCCATCATGGCTATTTTAATTTTTTATTTTGGTTGAGACAAGGTCTTGCTATGTTGCCCAGGCTGGTCTTGAACTCCTGGTCTCAACTGATCCTCCTGCCTTGGCCTCCTGAAACAGTGAAATCACAGGTATGAGCCACTCTGCCCAGCCTAATTTCATAGTACTTTAAAATGTATAAAAGAGTATCTATGTATAGTTGAATAGTATAGGTTAAACATACGTAAAGTACAATTCCCTCATCTCATGTGATCTAATAATTCTGTAGGTAAGAGCAGTTGCACCCTTGCCCCTTCAAAAGATAAAATCAAGAAACCAACAGCCACCCAGGGGATTCACAGGAAAACTGAGACCAGAACTTAGTGAAACAAAGTCAAGTCACTAAGCTGCTCTGCTATTTGAGCAGCTGAGTGATCTGGGACAATTCTAACCTTCTGGGGCCATGGTTTTGTTATCGATGGAGAGATATGGGAGAGATTTTGCCAGGTTATCTCTAGTGTTCCCGCCTCAAATCAGATTCCTCACTTCCTCAACTGTCTCCTAACTTCCTTGGGTCCACTTCTGCCACAAATCTGTTTTCGGCCCCCGCAACTAACTACTCTTCTCAACAACTGTGCTTCTCTCCTTGTGACATTACGTAAGTCCTAGGAGTTGTCCCTCCCCATCACTGAAGGGCTGTGCTGTGAGACTGGAGAAAAGCTCACATTTTTATTGAAAGTAGGCATAGATGACTCTCAAATATGTATTTTCATCCCAGACTTCTCCTTTGAGATTCAGCTTTAAATATTCAACTCCCATTAGACATTCCACCCAGACTTCCACAGTCTTTGCAACCTCATGTGTCTCAAAGTGGCCTCATCACTTTTCCTTCTAACGTATTTCTTCTACTGTGTTCCCTTGTTAGAGTCGTTAACTCTAATCTAGCAAGCTAGAAATCTGGGTGCCATCCTCAATGCCTCCCTTCTCCCTCATCTCTATCCTCACAATGTAAAATCTAATCAGCCATCAAAAATCGAAATAAAATCTAATCAGTCATTAAAATTTAACTGTTTATTAATAGTTAACATTTACTTGACTGTCCCATCATCTCCATTGTGCAAACTTGTCCCAGTTTAGGCTCCCATCATCACAACCACAGAGTAAAGGCCTTCCACTCAGCTGCCCACCTCCAATTCTGGTCCCTCCCATGGTTGCCAGACTGACCTACTCACAACTCACAATCTGACTATGAAACCCATGAAGTACAGTCTCTTCCACATGGCATTCAAAACCCTCCTTACCACTTTAGCCCTGCCTACCATGAGTCTCTGCCTTACACTTCACACTTCAACGGCACTGAGCAGCTCTGTGAGGGTTCTCTGAACACATCATGCTGTCTCGATTTAATGCCTCTGCTCATGCTGTCCTCTCTACCTGGAATGCTTTCTTTCCCAAACTTCTGTCCTACTCCTAAATACCCTTTCAGCCAGCAGAGATTTCCTTCTCTGGGCAATATTCCCCAAGCCCACCTCTCAACTGTGCTCTCCCGATGCTTCCTGCATCTCTACAGAATTGCACTTAGACAGCTGTATGTTATAATTACATGTTTAATGTGTTTGTCTCCCTCTCCAGACTGAACTCCTGGGGGCAGGATGACTGTCTTAGTCACCTTTCTCTAGCTCTTAACACAATTCTAAGCACTTGTTGAGTGAATGAGTACTAGGCTGCACTTGGTGAGTCTTTGAGGGCTACTATCTTGCCCCCTCTCTGTCTCTAGGCAGGCAAAATGACACCTTAACCATTCTCAGTTAACCACCTCAGAGGCCCTCCTGAGTGCTGATGTGACTCTTTAGCTGCCCTGCCACAGAATAAGGCTCTCTCTGCCCTCTTGCCTCCAATACAATCAGAAGCAGCTGGTAGGGCTTTTGTACTCTTACGACACCAACTTGACATTGCCCTGGATCTGTGGGCAACAAGCACTAGATACTTTCTTTACAATTCTTGGAAAGAATCAACTGAGAAGCCAAATGCTACTGGACACTGTCTAGCTGGTTATCCTCCAGCTTCTGAGATGATGCTCAAAACTTTTAACAAGGATATTCTAGGGAAATGAAAGATTAATGCTTTGGGACGCCACCGGGAGCTGTTGCCCCATAAATGCACAAGAGATTCTTAATTCCTTAGTCAGTCACCATGCCAGCAATAATTAAACAAGTCCAAAGGGAGCAATTAATAGCTGCTATTGGACCATCAATCTGGAACTAATGCCAGATGCCATCAGAAAATAATCTGCAGACATGAGCACTTCACGAGGGAGCAGATTCACCAAGTGCCCTGCCTGCCAAGGGCCTGAGGATAATGAGTGCTTATGTGATGTTGATTCTGCTGAGTGGCAAGTAAAAACAAAATAACCACAACCACAAACGAGAAGTCTGTCCAAAGTAAGGGGCCCAAGCATACTCTGGACACAGAAGGGGTCCAAACAAAGATGCTCTTTCCTGGTTAGATATCTCTGGCCCATCCATTCTAGAACATTGTCTGGGCCTCACTTCAGGGCTGGCATTGAAGGGAGGGGAGTATGTGATCTCCAGTCTACAAAATGAACCCATATAAAAGCAACTCTACCACCCCAGAGTTCAATAAAATCCCAGGAGCACAGGTCTCAACCTCAGCTGGTATATGATGGTTTTAACCTTGGTAAATGCCCCCAGTTCAGAAGGCTTTTAAAATAAGGTCCAGGCCAGGAGTAGTGGCTCATGCCTGTAATCCCAACACTCTGGGAGGCTGAGGCAGGCAGATCACTTGAGCCCAGAAGATCGAGACCAGCCTAAGCAACATGGTGATACCCCTAGCTGGGCATGGTGGCGCTGCCTGTAGTCCCAGCTACTTGGTAGGCTGAGGCAGGAAGATCACCTGAACCCAGGAGGCAGAGGTTGCAGTGAGCCAAGATAGTGCCACTGGACTCCAGACTGGGTGACAGAGCAAGACCCTGTCTCAAAATAAATAAATAAATAAATAAATAAAAATTAAAAAAAATAATAATAAG